>NW_027315724.1:8086254-8686254 GCF_026437365.1 Eucyclogobius newberryi | reverse complement strand
ATCCATGAGGAGAGCAGGGAGAGTCATCCATGAGGAGAGCAGGGAGAACCATCAATGAGGTGAGCAGGGAGAAAATTCATGAGGAGAGCAGGGAGATCCACCAATGTGTAGACCAGGGAGAACCATCCATGAGGATAGCAAGGAGAATCATCCATGAGGAGAGCAGGGAGAACCATACATGAGTAGAGCAGGGAGAACCATCCATGAGGAGAGCAGGGAGAACCATCCATGAGGATAGCAGGGAGAATCATCCATGAGGAGAGCAGGGAGAACCATCCATGAGGAGAGCAGGGAGAATCATCCATGAGGAGAGCAGGGAGAACCATCAATGAGGTGAGCAGGGAGAAAATTAATGAGGAGAGCAGGGAGATCCACCAATGTGTAGACCAGGGAGAACCATACATGAGTAGAGCAGGGAGAACCATCCATGAGGAGAGCAGGGAGAACCATCCATGAGGATAGCAGGGAGAATCATCCATGAGGAGAGCAGGGAGAACCATCCATGAGGAGAGCAGGGAGAGTCATCCTTGAGGAGAACAGGGAGGACCATCAATGAGTAGAGCAGGGAGAACAATCCATGAGGATAGCAGGGAGAATCGTCCATGAGGAGAGCAGGGAGAACCATATATGAGCAGAGCAGGGAGAACCATCCATGAGGAGAGCAGGGAGAAACATCCAAGAGGAGAACAGGGAGAACCATCAATGAGGAGTGCAGGGAGAAACATCAATGACAAGAGCAGGGAAAACCATCCATGTGGAGAGCATGGAGAAACATCCATAAGGACAGCAGGAAGAGCCATCCATGAGGAGAGCAGGGAGAACCATCCATGAGGAGAACCATCCATGTGGAGAGCAGGGAGAGCCATCCATGAGGAGAGCAGTAAGAACCATCCATAAGGAGAGCATGTAGAACCATCCATAAGGAGAGCAGTATTTCTAGTGATGCTAACTTATGCTTAGCAAACAAAGCTAGTGCACGTTAGCATCGGCTGTTTCCTGTTTATCGATGCACATCATGTTAGACCCAAAACATTTCCAGTTCAATATCCATTTAACATTATCCTAACGCAAAGCATTAAGAGTTGTTGAAATGTAGCGTAGAAGAAGCTGAGGATAAACTGGAAGTAGTTTCTTCACTCTAGCAACACAAATGCGGAATTACTTAATGTCTTTTTGTGAATCGCTGAGATCGGCTTTATAATTAAAGGTCTAAGTCAAGGTCCATTTATATTTTATTTGTAAACATTTGTTATGTCTGGGTGATGGGTCAGGGCCAGTGAAAATGTGACTATTGTCTCTCAGAGCCATTTCGTGACACCTGGGGGCCTTTTAGTGACATCATAGATAGTGCACAAGGCCGTCATTCCATCAAGGCAGGTGAGTAAAAAATAACTTTTTGGCATGTCTTGGCTCAATGTAGGCTGTGGCTGCTGTCATGTCATTCCGAGCGGAGACTGACAGATCAGTTGGGCAGATGTTTACCTCTCATAGGTCTAATGTTAGCAGATTTTGCATTTGCTTGTTGCTTATTAAAGAGCCAGGTGACTAACTTTACAAAATAAGCCATTGAGTCAGAAGGGAAAGGGCTTTCTTATATCCGTCCGTCTTCCGCCTCTTTCTTTTGTATATATTTTTGAAACTCTGAAGGGAACATGCTTTTCATAAATATCCTACTAATGGGGCCTCTTTAGGGGATGCCCGAGTGTCATGTATAATACTTATGGTGCTTTCAGATGGTCGTTGCATTTAGCAATTTCAGTATTGTGGGTCTCGCTAGAACTGAGGGGCCCTAGGCAGTTGATAGGCTTGCCTACTGCATTGTGGAGGCTCTGCTGTCTCCATGGAGATAATGTTAATGCCGTAGTGTGTATTATTCCAGGGAAAGACCAGACACATTACAAAAATAGCCTTAGCACTTGTATTCGTACGGTGTGACGGTGCGACGAGGGTCTCCTGAGGGCCTCGTTCACTGGGCCATGCTTGTACAGTGGAGCAGTGGGTTAGGGGCTCGGAACTGCCCTGCTCCAGTTGTGTCAGGAGCATGTAGCCCTCTGTCACTTGGTTCTAATTGGCTGAGAGCGGTTCTGGAGGCCCCCGAGCGCCCTGACCCTCATCTCTTCCCCGCCCCCAGAGCTCCTGATTAGGCTTTTCCGACGCCTACGCAGCTACGCTCCCCTGTTCCCCAGAAACCGCCGGGACTGCCACGGAGCTGGGGTAGTCAGTGAGTGAGGGGGAGGCGCCTCTTGTGGCTCAGTACCAAAATTGGAACATTCGGAATTTTTAACAATTTGAATTGTTAGTCAACAAACACTTCAACTGAAGTGTGCAGCGTTGTGAGCACAGGTTTTTATGTTTATCTAATTTAGATTTTATCTGGTGGGATTATAGCTGTTGCAATTATAAATTCAATCAGATTGTGAAAAGAACAGTTCTAAAACATATTGATGACATCACACTAGGGAGAATATTTACAGCCAACACCTTTTTTGGACCCTTTCAACATTAATTTAACACAATAGTGTGTTTTTTTTGTCATTTTATTTGTCAAATAATACGTTCTGTGACACTGGTCTCCAATGTTTGAACCAACAATCCTCTGGCTGGTGGGTAAACAACACAGCACCATGGCCAGCGTAAACACCGAAATAGATCACAAGTCCAGCATTTTCACATGTGGTTGATGCCTGATTGGTGGTGATGAAAATGAGAGTGGTCTTCCAGCTTGTTGTGGTCTTCTGTGAGAAGGAGAGAGCGTGGTTCCAGAAGCTGATCTCAACCTGATCTAAACCTGATTGGACCCTGATTGATTTAGGCCCTGGGGTCAGTCCTGGGTCAATACTTCAGCTGATGATAGCCTGCTTTAATATTGGAAATAACCCAACGGGGACACTGAGGAATTCCATTACAATGCCCATTCATCTCCGCAGCACTTGTTTGATACGTCCATGTAAATTTGTAGATTTTGGTCCAGATCGGTGGGCGTGTTTGCCACTCTCGGATTTAGTGCACTCTTGATGGGTCGGACGAGAGTGGATCCCTGATGGTGCTCTTAATTGGACTGGGTGACCTTTGCCGATTGTAATTTGGAGGTGATGGGAGGGGGATGTTGAGGGGCAGATTAAAACGCAGCAGGGTGGGAGACGTGATGGATGGGTGCTCGGGTGCAGCAGGACACTGACAGGAACGGGACAGTAACATATGAGTCTGCATATGGAAGAATGGGACGGGACAGTAGCGTGTGTGTGTGTGTGTGTGTGTGTGTGTGTGTGTGTGTGTGTGGGGGGGGGGGTCTGATGGATTGCCACCTTCTGTTGCATCCTGTCTCTTGGTGGTGCATGGGGCAAAGATTGGACTGTTGAGTTTAGCAGGTGGGCTTACAAATTATACATTGGTAGAACGACGAGCTGGGTTTGAGGAAAATTTGTCATGAAAAAAAACAAAAAACATGATTTTATTATGAAAGATGAGTTATTGGTCAGAGATGTTGCAAAGGACAAATGTTTTGAACTATAAGAATGTGAAAGTGTATGTCGTGGCCATTTGGTTTTTGTTTTGTCCATGTTTTCCTTGTGGCGTGGCCCTGAAAGCTCCATGGCGCCTTATTGCCAAAGCAAGTTCATAGTTTATTCACTGACAATGATTCTGATTCTGAAAGTGCCTAGCGAAGCTTGTTACTTCCTGGGGCCATAGCACTGAATTTGGTCTTAAACTTAAAACAATATTTCCCAATTTCCATTTAGTTTTAGTTATTTGAACCCCATTCTTCCTGGGGTCCAAGTACAGTGTGGTACAATAAAAGAATCACATTTATAATAATTTCATATATCATTTACGATTTTTTTAATTTCCCATTTAAAATGAAAATGAAAACACCTGTACGTTTTTCATTGTGTTAATATTCCTTTAATGTATACAGTGATTCAAAGCCCAATAAACAAGGCGACATTTCAATAATATCGCATCTTTATTAAGATCCTCTTTCCCCCATTTTTTTCCAATCCATTATTAAGATTTATGTGGCAGAAACAGTGCTCGATCAATCGCGTCTGCAGAGTAACAGGACGACAGTTCAGGTAGGGTCAGTAGATCTTGTGTCAGGGCAGTTTGAGGAGGCTTCAGAACAAAAGTAGGCATGCAGTACGGGCCCAAGTGAAGTGTCCATGAGGATGATCGAAGCAAAAAGAAATGTCAAATTTTTTGTCAAACAAAAGTCTTTGAAGAAGTATTTCCAACATAATCCCCAGTCAATTAGAAATGGCCCTATCTGGAAATATGCAATTTGGTACATCATTGACGTTTAATGAGCTGTAGTGTCTCACCTTTCACCTGTTCCTCCTGCATACTTGTGTACTTGTGTAGTCCAGTAGAATTTCCTCCTCTCCACACCGTACCCACCATAACCCACTCACATTTTAAATCCTATGTGTTTAATTCCATGTAACAGTCGCTTGTTAATGGTCCACATAATCTAAATGTCAAGTTGCAATTACTCAAAGCCATTCCTCTCCTCCAGAAGCACACGAGCGCACAGCTTAAGTCCACTGCATTAGCCCATTTCCTCCTCTGAGTGCTGCTTTGTAAGTGTCCGCCATCAAATGAATGGGATTTCATATAATCCACAGAAAAAGAATGCTTACACTGACTGTCTTTTGTCGGTTGTATTTGCATTAAACGGCTTTATTCTTAGCTCTAGAATATATTTGTATATTTATGTGAAATTTGCTTGGCTTTTCCGGGCTGGAAGTGTGGCGTAAAGCCCTTTTTAGCTGTACGACTGGTGGATTCTATTTTGAACGGTGTGTGAAACTGGAACTAATTCCTGCTGCATATTTATTTGCCTTGGTCAATGCAAACTAAGCACTAAACCTACTTAATATTCCAGGGCCACACAGGGTAACAGCATTTGTGAAGGTTTAGATGTTTTGAGTTTTCTGAATATATTCCAATATTTTCTTTCTTGTGGACATGAAGGCAGCGGCGTTGGTCTATTTAAGGTGCGGTAATTTGCTTTCCATGCTGTCTTTTGTTATTTCATCTGCGTTAGATTAGAAAAATCTCATTTGAAATGCGGCGCACAGGGAGGAGGTAATCTACTCAACAGCATTTGCCACTGCAATATCCGCGGCTATTAACCAGTGCCATCGTTTTGTAATTACGGTTGAATTTCTTTCTCCGTGACTGCAGTTACTGTGTTGTGTTTATGCTAGGAGTGGATTGGAGGTTATTATGTAAAGTGTGCAATGTTGGAAGGGGGACCGTGTGCAGGTTGCATTTGGAAATTAATCTGAAGACAAGTGGATTATAAATTATATCTGTCACAGTTAGCAAAATAATTAGAACTTTTGAAAGGAATATAGTTCAAAATACTCCTGAGAATCGAATGTTTTATTTGCATTTTAGATTTTTAAAATAACCTAAAATGGCTGTTACGATATGAGAACATTCAGACGAGACAGTATTGTTTGAACCCAGTCTGAACCAGTTTGAACTAGGTCCAAACCAAGACTCAGGTCTGATGGATTTGGGAAAAATGTCTAATTGTGATTTTTCTTGACAAGCATTGCAATTAGATTTGGGATTTAGATTTAAATAATCTGATTCTGTGCACAGTTTACGTTTTATTTATTTAGTTTGTTTAGTTTATTTGTTGTCTGAAAACTATGTTATACGCTCAGTAAAACATGTCCAAGAAGCCTACATTTCAGTTTGTTCAGACCTAAACTACAAGATTAGCTGTTTGAATGGAGAATAAGACAGGCTATTTTGTCGTTTTTGAAGGAAATAAAGAAAAACTGCCGCCTTTGTGATCATTGCGATTAATCTTGCAGCCTGAAACACAATCTGCTATATCGGGAGAACGTTGGAACTAAACAATATGTTCACTCTTCCACACTTTGTGCTGATCTTTGGTCATCAAAGGTCAATTAAATTCAATGCCTACATTTTTCTAGTGAAGTTTATGCGTATATCTGTGCTCGAACTTGAACTCAAAACCTTTAAGCAAAATGTCACCATAAATGTGCTAAGAAGAACCCCTCAAACTATATGAAGAATACTTTTCAGTCCAGTTTCAAATTAGTATCTACTCCACAGTACACATTACCTAAGTGAAGAACAGTATATTTACTTTGTTACTTTCCACCACTGATCAGGACTAAAACAAATCTTAGAGTCTAATCCAAGAGTAACCACATCAGATCTCCCTATATTTTCAACTCTATATTCGCTTGCTCTTTTATCAAATAGCTACCTGTCTGTAATCTACATGTAACTCGAAACCAAATCCTTTTCCATCCTTTGTACACGTCTCTTTGATCCACGGCGGATCTCTGTGGGAGCGAGTCCATCTCTTTCACCTGCTCTTCCACCGTCCCTGCCGCCTTCTGTAGCCCACTGTGCCGATCGGAGTCGACGAGCAGACACAAAGCCCAGACAAGACTCGCGGCGTGGGCCCTCCTTTGTGCAATCTCGATCGGAGTGGCCGGGCAGGACAATGGCATCAGCTGTAGGGACGCCTCGTTAGCTCCGCTCCCCACTGCTTCCGCACACGGCAACAGGCTGACGACAGCACCCTACTGGGCCTAACCGGGCAACAGACGACAAGAAGTGCGAGGAGAAAGACGGAACGAGGGCTGAACCAGGACAGCAACAAACTTAGGTAATTTTAAAGACAATGTGTTATAAGATGTAAATACTGTACTAAGTTTGTGGCTATATCAAAAGAAGACAAAAGGAACTTTGTTGAAGTAAACTGGGTACAGACAGAGCAGAGTCTTCAAGGAAAACATGGGCATGGCATATTACAATTACATACAATTGCATCAATATCAGTCCAAATTTGTAAAATCATAACCAAACCAAGACTAAATCAGATCCTAATACATTTAAACCTTTACCAGTTGCCTAGACAAAGAAAGATGTCTTACTATAGGGAGAGGAATGGCCAACAATGTCGGAACCTTGGACAAACCTGGACTTGACCAAGTGTAGACCTTCTCTACATCATAAATACAAAGATACAAAGGCAGACGAGGAAAATATAGACTTCCAGACAAAGACTAAACCCTGTCGAAACCAGCACTACACCAGATACAAACAAAGACTGATTCAAGACTAAACCACATCCAAGTAAGGACTTCCAGTCACAAACATAAATAAATACAAATAAAAATAAATAAATAAAACAAGGTCAGGGCCTTACTCACTCACCTACAGTACATACAAAGGCATAAAGGAGCATGAAGACTTGGAAGAAAAATACACCAGGACTAATCCGGGTCTACGCCATGATTGAACTTGGATCAACCAGAACTAAACAAGGTCTTAATGATGTCAAAACCGTGACTAAATCAAAAGATATATTGACATGGAACTGCCAGAGCGTGGAGACTGCTGTGCAGGAAGAGAAATACGGCCCATAAACCGCACCTGTTCCACGATGCGTTCAGGACCCTTGTTCACAGGCCTTTTCATGGCTGTTTGCTCCGGTCATTAAAGACACTCCATTCAAATGCACTGCACAATAAAAGTGGCTTTAACCTGGATAGATGGATGTGCAACAAGGGAAAAAAATTAGAAAAAAATCCAAGCAGCCGAAAGAAGAGATAATGAATTTCGAGTAATCAAATATGAGCATTAAAAAGGACCGATGAAAGAAGGCGTACTTGGCGGGTTATGTCCTCGTCAATGAATAGTGATTAGTAATAAAAGTGACCTACAGTTGCCCTCCCCACGGATTGGATTTGCCATTTTGTTGGTTGTAAAATGTTGATTTGGTTCAATACGGGACAGTTACTTTTGACTTTTTAATGAAGAGAGTCTTGTGTTGTGGCAAGGGCCATTTGTTTGCACTGAAAATGTCTAAATTATTTAAGCTTGAGGGCACATTCTTAAACCATGTAGCAACAATAAAAATGTGAGATAATTAAACACTTATACAAATTGAAAGAAGAAAAAAAACAACCAACAACAACAATTATGTTTAAGCTAAACTATTTTAGCGTATGCTTCCAGTGATCCTTGAAACACAGATTTTTATTTTTTTTTGCATCAGATGCCCAGGCAAACAATGACGGAACCTTTTACCATCTCGTTGCTGACTGTGCCCTCCAATTTTCTGCTGCCCCAAAATGAAGGGCTAATTAAGTTTGCTAATTATGCTAACCCCTTAATGACTAATTAGCTTAACCCCCTAACGCCTTTAATTCTTAACGTCTTATGGGAGCTACACCAACTAATCTTGTTGTGCTGAGATAATAAAAAAGCACACAAAAAAATCGGCGTGAATGGAGTAATTTTTAAAGCTACCTGATGACATGTATCACCTTATTTAGCTCTTATTTAATTTGTGACACTATGCATTACACAGTAAGAAAATGAGTCAGTTTTTTGGACTGTAAAAACGAAACAAAAAAACATGACATGATGAGGGCATGACTTTGGGGACAAAATTAATGGAAAATGTACTTCTGGTGCTGCGGTGGGCTTGGGCGTGGGTAGAACTGTCCATTGGGGATCAAATGGTAGACAAAAAACATCCATTGTACATTATTTTTCTATTATCTATCTACTGCCCCTGCTTTCACATCTGCCCCTGCCTTCTACACACTACACTCTATTGTGAGTACAAATAGTCACAGAGGTTATAGTTCACAAATGAGATGTAGCAAAAAAACATTGTAAGTGGCCTACAACCTACTTCTCCATCATTAGTCACAACTGAACACTCTAGTTAGTGTTTACTCCCTCCTTCCTTTTGCATCCCTCTATCTGCTCCTCCGCACAAGCTCCACCGTCCCCACGCCTATTAAAGCCTTCTCTGGCCTTTCCCTGCTCCACGGGAAGCTCATCGCGCGGCTGCACTTGTTAATGCCACAGCAGGGGAGGGGAGGGTCGTGAGAGTCCGCCAGGCGCTGGTCTTAAAAGGCCAGAGTCATTTGTCTTGGTTGTTTTCGCGCCCCTTCGGAGTTGTTTGGTGAAAGGAGTAGACAGGAGCAGAGATAAGGGCGGAAAAGAGCACCAAAATACGTCACGTTCGCAGAGGAACCATCGGCGACAATGCAGAGACGGCTTGGAAATGCGGTGTGAAAAAGGAAGATGCGGTTTTAGATAAAGATTAATGGACTTTGAGGGTATGGAATTAAACACAGGCTAAACAATCTAACTCGATATTTAAGTCATGCTTCAATGACACTCGCTTCGTTTACATCTGCAGCGAAATCGGCGTGCCCTTAACAACGAAGCTCAAATCGTCTAAGACTAGAGTAGTCAGACCACTCTTGTCCCAGTCTACAGCAGGTAAAAAAAAATATTAGTTGCAATCGAGGGGATGAGACATTCTCTAGCATCCAGTTATTTAGCATTAGCACAAAAACGTATAACCACAGTTTTGGCTAATATAGATAGATGACATTGACATGATAGATTGACACACAAAAATAAATTGATTTGATTTGATTTGATTTGACATATTTGCGTTGAGCATTTGGTTTTCAGCCATGAGGCGCTCTCCACGGCACAAATAAAGACATGAAAGTGCCGGTAGTTTTTACTTTCACTTTCATGCAGTGGACCAAAACAAAACCACAAAGTGCTCGTCTGCAGTGGAGGGAGCGTAGTTCGTCATCTCTCAAACAAATGACTTATCCATGTCTGTTTCTGACCTGGTGCGGTTGGATGTCTTGTCTTGTGTGTTGGGATCTTTGAGATTCGAATCGAGACGCCTTAATTGTAGTAGGTTTAATTGGACTTGTCCAGTTGTCCAGTTTCAAGTCCATGGTCAGGACCTAGCTGGAAAAAAAGACTATTAAGTGTTATGCATGTTTTAGGTTTAGACCACACTATTCAAGGGTCATACATGCTTCTTGCTATGAAACAATAACATGGTTAAGCATTACAGGTTTGCAAAGAGGATAAGTGGAAGATAATGAATCAAACTAAAATGCCCAATTTACTACAGCTTGGGTTTTGAAGTGAATTGTGGTTTGAAAACACAATTTGGAAACACAAAGGGTATATTGACTGTCTCTCAGTGGGGAAACTACCTTGCACACTGATATCCTTACAGAAGCCAGCGTGGCGCGTCGACCCGACTTTAAAGCGATAAGGCCGTATCTGCCCCGGTGACGCAAATCAAGCGGCTTACTCCTCGCCACACGCAGCTGCCTTCTGATGTCCTGGGCTCGCTGTGCATCCATGTTGTCACGGTAATCGGATTGAAAACAGTGCAAGACCAAAGCCAGATTCGCGGCTTGGTTTGGTAAGAGAAGGGCTCCCACAGGACTGCTCCACCAAACACCAAATCGCCCCCTCTCACGTTCTCTCTCTTAAATCTCATTGTGTGGGAAGCTTGAAACCGGATTCCTGTAACAAGTCTCTGATCAGCACGCACTTGGCCCAAAGGACTTCATTAAACGTGAACAGCCCTCGTCTGTGGAGTGGAATGGTCTTTTCTGGTCCGGTAGCCATCTTGCTTTTTTTCGGTTGGGGTTGTGCCGATTTCCCTCTGCACTGGAAGAGACGATCTATATCACAGGCTTGGAAGAATCATTAGAAGAAGAAGGATGTCAACAAATAACTGAATAAAAACAAATTTGTGAACCCTGGAAAAGCTTACATTCACAATTTTAGTGGAAAAAGGTTATGCACTGACTTCATTTTACCCACATGGCCTTTTCCATGAAGTATTGAAAAGGAAAATTCACAGATGCTGAACCTTATGATTACTCTTACTAGCTCGAAGAACAACATAAGTCTGCTTAATCTTAACAATATTATTTTTTGGATGGATGGATGTATTAAATATTAGAATGTTGTGATGGCAAGTGAACGCAACCTATAATGCGCAGCACAACTTACAATATGTGCGTCCTTCTTTTTTTGCCTCATTTTTGTCTGCAGAGCATTTGTTCGCTCAAATTAACTTGATCCGTCAAAATAGAAAGTGAAAGTAGCTTTTCCGTTGTTGTTCCAACTGTGCAGTGTTTAGCAATTGGACATTTAGGATTCTTCAACTCAACACAACAGTTAATTTACTCAACAAATGGACTTTTGTGTGTGATCCCAAAGTCTTGAGTGTGAATGTGAGTGTAACTGCAGTGTCTTGTTGTGTATCTGGTTGTCTACTTGAGTTTATTTGTATTGATGTCAGGCACAAACAAACATATTTTGGATGTGTTTTTAGCTCTTATGCTAAAATTCTGAATGTCGTGATCTTCATCTACATAACTTTTATGGTAGACTTTTTATAGACTCGACCCTAGAGGTTTTCTACACAACAGACAGGAGAAAAGTGTGTTAGGGTTATGTTAATCTAAAAGGGAAAAGCATTGCATATTCTTTTAGATCGAGTCCTAATTATTGAGAATGGCTAATCTAAATAATTGCAGCCTTTGTGATATGTTAATTGCAACACATTCAAATTTCGTAATGATTCTGATTGATCATTTCTCCTAATCTTCTCCTCCTTTGGCCTTGCTTTAATCGACTCCGGTGCAGAAAATCTCAGCGTCTGGTCCTGCTTGTCTGAGGAGATAGAATCAGCGACCTAGGCTTAGGTTTCCACACTAGAGCTGATGCAGGTTCTCCGACCGGTGCGGCTACAGTTGCCTTATTAATTATACATAAGTGAAATCACAGCGAGCTCAGCGATTACAGGGTGCACAGTGTCCTCTTTGGTTATCTACACCCACCGTATTGACTTTAAAGCAGGCAATGGCAGGCTAATCTGGGGCTATTACTGCTTAAGCGCATGCTAGCTGTCAGCAAACTGATTTTATTCGCACTTTGAAGTATCAAATTTAGAATGGTCCACAAAAGATTACATGTTCGTGAATATTCAAATTGAGTTATTTGCATCAGGAGGGAGAGGGGGAATTATTTTGTCAATATAACTATAATTTGTTTAAAGCAGTGTAACCGCTAATGAGAAGTTTGGTGCATTAACTCTTCAATTTTTGTTGTGTGAGCAAGATTCTTCCTTCGGTACTTCAGCATAGTCCACTATGCACCTAAATATGTTTTATTTCTTAATTGAATCCACTGAATTGTATGGGACGTTGTAACTTCAAAGGCCGTTTTTTCCATATGCATTTTTCTCCTGATCAGCCCTTAAAGTCTACATGAAGGTTCTCCAGTTCTTCTAATTATGACCTGGTTTGGTGGTCAAGAACCTGTGGTAAACATTTATCCTCGTTCTACATTTGTGAAGTTACAGTTTGGGAAGAAATTTTGAACTTTAAAATCACAGGAAGTGGAGCTGAGTTCTAAAACGGAATCCCTCTGTGATGTCGTCAATATGCGACGTGCCATTGAAAACACAGAGACAATTTACAAGCAACTGACAAAATTTGTGGACAGTTTGAACATTCATTCAACAAAATAAAGGTGTTATCCGGTAATATTTATTGTCAAATCGTAACCATTGTGTAATTTATATATTTTGGCTCTTGTTTACAGTAAGGTTGATAGGTAACAGTTGTGGTATTACTTCTACTTATGTCATATTTGTGCTCATGTCCATCCAAGAAGTATAATTATGAACTAAATTTGTAAAACTGGGGACAACTGGGCAAAATGTTGAGCAAAATCTGAAATATAATTGTGTTGTCTAACCTGTCATGCACTAACTTTACAATCTTGGACTCAATAAAATGTTGACGGATTGTACTGAAGGATTTATTCATATCTAATTATAAGCCATAAATCCCCTCTGTACATTTGTATGTTACTAATATAAACCTGTCTTTATACATTATCAGATTTATTTGTCCAAAATATGTGCAATGTTGGCAACATTTATACAAAACTGCCTTATTTTTAATCTACAGAAAAAAAGTTTGTTCCTATTCACCTGCAGTGTCTAAGTGCCAAACACTGCATGTTATGTTCACGCTAATGCATTTACCTGGGTGTTTTTGCACTGCTGCTTCAAACAGGATGGATTTCCACAGTAACAGCATCGTTTCTCTATTCACCTTATTCCGTGAGCCCGTCTAGACACCGCCATACGACATAATCCTTCTTCCGGTTGCATTAGTAAACACAGGGCTGCCAACCTCCAGAGAAAATAAGTTCTACACAGACCAAAAATAATTTTATGTTACATAGCAATGGTTTTCAAACACAGCTTTTAATACTTCAGTTTTAAGCTTTTCACTCATTATTTGATTGATTATTGATTTTCATTCGGCAGATGATTTGATGACATCGTTTTATCCATGTTTGAGTTTTGCTCCGACTCTAGGACCGTATAGCACGCCTCATATTTCCACAGGAGCCAGGAGTGTCAGAGGCCGGTCCATAATCAAGAGGCGCTCCTGATTCCCATAATGATACGTGGAGGAGGGCAGCAGACGGGGGCTGGCTGGGCATGAGGCAGGGCCGTGGCTCTTCTTAAGTGCTGTTTTGTACCGTCATGGCGGGAGTGTGTTTACAGTGGAGGTGCTTGATTAAATGTATGAGAGCGAGCAGACAGGAGGTATGTTTAGACGCGGGGATGAGGGGTAATGACAGGGAGACGCTGCAGGGACGCTGGTGGGAGACGGCTCTACCTATGCAGACAGATTGGATAGTTTATTCTTTTTAAACGTTTTTGGACCTTACGCTTTGGAATTTCAAGTTTGCAGCAGAAAATAACATACAGAAAGAAGTAAATGTGTAATTTTGATTTAACCATTCCAAAAAGTGTTTGTCAGAACACCAGGTTTGGACCTGCTTTGAGCCTTAAAGGTCTATATTATGCACAATACATGCTTGTTAGCTTTTACCAATGTTAGAATAGTCTTACCTCACAATAACATTATAATACATGAAATACTTGTGATTTTTTTCAGTCACACACACACACAGACACACGCACACACACGCAGACACACACACACACACACAGACACACACACACACACACACACACACACACACATTTAAGTCATCACATATGTTTGAGTTTTGAAGAACTAAATTGAAACTCCTCATCTATGAACTATTTATGTTAGTTGTCATTATTTTTCTTTAAATCTTAGCTAGAAATAATTTGAATGGGAAATATATGTGCAGACAACCTAAAATATGAACAATGTATCACAAAAATGTATAAAAAAAACGGATTTTTCGGAGTATCAAAACGTATCTACTGAATTTGTGTGTAAGTGTAAAGTTTATGTTACGTTTAAATAATCACACATTAAAGTAACAATGTATGATTGAACTGATTAGCGTTTATGATCTTATGGCAAAAAATGGAAACGGAGCCGAAGAAACGATTGTCAGCACAAGTGCGAAATTTTATGCTGCTACGTGTGCAATCCAACATTAAATTATGACTGCACCGAATTGACTGAAAATGTTATTTGTACTGTGCTTATTGCTACTGCAAACATCAAGCTACACATAACATTCACACAAGCAACTGCTACAATAAATACCTTTTTATATGCAAAAAAAAAATCATGTTTTTTTTCTAAACAAATTGATTCAAGCCTACAGTATGGTTGTAATAAGTGACCAGGCACGACGCTAGTTCCGCTGGGAGTTAAAACCCTCATCTACACCAAACCCCACCGGTAATGACTCATGTTTGGTCTTGATAATGCCTGCTAATTAGTTAATCAAAGACAATGGCTGTTCGCGGTCCACAGCTCCCTCCTCTTCTGCCCCTGCTCCAGTGAACAAAGGCCCCCAGCGCGGAGCTCCGACCGCCCCATCCCGGCCGTCACACCTGGCTGCGCGCGCCCGGCCTCCAGCTACATGTTCCACACTCATCCGTTGAATGAATCTTAATTGAAGCATGAACAGAACCCTGTGCCATGGTCTGCGTTATAAAACAAGCACAGAGATAATGAAATCAGACTGGAATAATGGGTTTCTTTTGGATCCAAATCAGGTCACGCTAAGTAATATTAGCTGCTATGCCGGTTCAAAATTAGCATGGCAGACTAACTTGCTTAATTGAAAGGTAAAAGGCTCGTTTGCATTCATGTGCTTTTATCTGGGAAAGTCTGGATTTTGATGTCTGATGAATAAAATCACTAATTCTGATCTTAGAACAGCATTTAATAAAGCTAACTAGCTAACAGATTTGATGTCATTAGCCTTCTTAAAAGCTAACATTATTTGTTCTGGAAAAACCTTCTACCGTTTTTACTCAGTTAGCTAATGTTACACAGGTAATTAGGGGTGGAAGAAATAACTCATGTTTTCATGAGTTATTTGTTTAAAATATTACTTTTAGAGTATTTCCTGTATGTTTCTGACAACTATTAAAGAGGAGATGATAAATAATGTTTGTAATTTTTGGTCTTAGTTTGTTTCTTTACTTTATATATTTTTGTTTGCTCAAGGCTAGAACCTTTAGACGGGATGTCACCATGAATGTGCTAAAAATACAACTACTCACGTCAGTACTTTTCCATAGTGGAGCAGAAAGTACAGCTACACCTGTTTTCAAATGCAGTGAAGTAAAACATTTTTACTTCCATCACTGCACGTAATACATTTAAAAGTAATATTTAGTCCAAGAGCTAAAAAGTTTAAGATAAATTGACAATTCAGCTGTTGTCGGCCTGTTTCCACTCAGCAGGCGACGTCAGATGTGGAAGTCAGGTAGCAGCAGTTCTTTTCCCGACTTGTGCGAGTGTCCGTGTGCACTTTTCCATTCATGTGTGGCTGGGTGGGACAGGAAGGGCATCTGTTGTAAAGCTCCATCATATCACAACTCAACTGACCAAAAAGGAGATGAATATGTTTAATGCCATATTGTGGAAGATTCCAGAAAAAGCAATAATACGTGTGTAGGGACAAGCAGGTAACTCCACTAGAAAGGTTACATTTTCACCAATGCATAATCATATTTTATCAGTTCTTGTTTTTATTCCACTATGAACTCGTTTGCCAGTTGACTCCTTATCTACTGCCCTGCTCTGTCAGATATGAAAGCTGTATTAATAAAGAGTCCCAGGCCGGAGCTTCTCCTCTGTGTGGGGCTCTAATGATCGTGTCACCAGCGTTCTTCATTTCTCTGCTTTAATTGATCACCAAACGGCTCTCATCCATCATACAGCCACTCCATGTCTGATCCATGTCTGCAGGATGCGTCTTGAACACACGGCTCGGCTCATTGCACCCAGACAACGGCGGGGTGAAGTTTGCTTGTCAACACTCGGCACTGGGTGGATGAATTGATGAGAATGAGTTCTGTGAAGGTGTGAGGACTTAGGAGGAGGAGTTGGTTTTAATTACTGTAGAAATAGAAATATTGCAAAACAGGTTTACATAAAGTTTGTACATGATGATTCATCCTCAAGCATCTTAGAATAATGTAAGGAAAACAAATAAAGGCCCCACACTGATTGATGATGATCCATTTTCTCATTTTACATTTTGCAATATTGATTGTTAATATGGAAAAAGTGTTTGATCTGTTTCTGGCATTTATAGTTATAATTCTCGACTAATAAAACCTCTTTGCACTGGCTTTCAAGACTAGTTGCGTAAGACATTGCTGCCTTTACGTCCTGTTTTCTTTTATGTATATTCTATAGTTCTTAGTTCTGTAGTTGTTGAATAATGTTGAATATGTTGTAGCACTTTGGGGAGTGTATATTAAATATATATATATATAATATATATATATATATATATATATATATATATATATATATATATATATATATATATATATATATATATATATATATGTATATTGTAGGGGGAATCCCAGGGATGTACAGGTTAAATTATATTGTTCTAGTTAGTATACAATTGAGAATGTGTTTTTTTTTATGTTGTAAAGTATTACATTTTTGTATTATTACTATTACGACATTTGATGTAATTTAATCTCTACGACACTACTCAATAGCTTTAAAGAAATGTCCAGCATTTATACATCTTCAAAATTGTGTTTTACTTAAAATTGTTTCCAATACAAGTGATCAATTTAATACATATGATGCTTATCATGCCCTATCCAGACGTATTTTTACATTTTTGGCCATTTTGCCACCAGACGCCATGTTTAGTTAGACCAGACACATGCAACTTTGGGACCTTCGCCATGCTCCAACATTAACATATCAAACTAAACATTACTCTATGTGTGCTTTTGAACTAAACATATAATAACACATTGAAGAACTTTGTCAGGTGGTATTAGATGTTTTCATTTCCTCTTTAAATATGAATCCGAACAATAGTAAGGATCAGAGCCTGGGAAAGAGTTATGCACCAAGGAGGCGTCTAACATCTGCTTCATGAATGATTACTGCAGAAGATACTAGAATATGCACCCGCCCACAGAAAGAGTGTGATTAGGAAATGTTTAGAATGTATTACCAACACGATACATGTACTACAAAGTCTGTGTGGGGAGGCAAATACACCACAGATGAAGTTAAGATACAGTCATAGAGATGGAAAAAAAATGCAGCAATTCATCATAAACGTAACTATATTACAATATGGTACAAAGCGACTCAATTAAGTGTAATGTGTGCTCTTTCATTGAAATTTGATTCATATCTGAAAAACCTGGGAGGAATCAAATATGTGGTGATAATAATTTGACTGTCAGAAAATGCTCCTACTTTTCAATTACTTTTAAGAGCTTGGGATCCTAAATTCTTATTTTCAATTCTATTCTTTTTTTGTCTATTTTTTGTGAAAAATATTATGAGTTTTGAGTGGTAGTTTTAAGTTGAAAATTACTGTCTAAAAGTGTTATTTATGATGTCTTTAAACAATAAATCACAATCCAAGTGCATTAGCATCACAGCACAAAAAATAAAAGCATAAATAATCATATTAGAAAAATAAAAAGTAGATAAATCAAGTTTAAACGTTTAATCTAGTTCAAGTTTATATTTAGTTTGTTCACAGGGTTGTATTTTTGTCTTATTGTGTGTATGTAAAAAAAAAAAAAAAACATCATTAAATCAAAGTTTTTAATAATTTCCAACCCCTATTATTTTTTTATTTGAATTGATTTCTCCCTTGAAGCTCCTCCCCCTGACTCTGGCTGGCACGTGTGGACCCCTTGTGGCTATTCAGGCTAATTACTGTGGCGTCGCTCATCAAACGTCGGCGTTCGCCCTCGTTCCCCGGCAGATGTGCGCCGCAGCTGCCACCTTAACCCGCCCGCCCGCCATGCCACTATGCCACTCTGCGTTTGCCCCGGCGCGCGCGTAAATAATGTGTTGTCTTTATTCATTTGACTCCGCGTGCAACAGCCGGACCATAAATGGCATCTAATATCAAACACGGGGACGGATACGCTGGTAATTAGTGTGAAACTCCTCTCTATTAACACCGGCGTATTAATGAAGTCTCACGGGATTTGGAGTGGTAGTTTTTGCGGGGCAATAAGAGACGGTATGATTGGCGAGCATTTAGGGACATATCAACTGGACAGGCAGCATGGCGACCACCTGTGCTGTGCCCACATGAGTAACAAGCACCTGAATTGAGAATTATTTATAGTGATGGAATCAGTTTTGACGAGTTCCATTTATTCAGGACAAGATTCATCTGCTTTATTTATATATAAACTAAATCAGACAGTTTGTTATGTTGATGTTGTTGTTTTTTCAAGTGAAAGCGACAGCAAGTAGGGGGAAAAAGAATGTGTGAAAGAAAAAAATAAATATTTTTTTTTGACAGCTTAAATAAAGCATGAGCAAAGATTCAACTCATAATGAATAGTTGATTAAGCATGATGCAGGCTTAGTACTGCCTAATTAAGGTGTTAGGGTTACAGTAATAATTTAGTAGTTACGAAGCCGGAATCATTCTTATTACACTATTTGTTCATTATTAATTAAGTCTTTGTTCATGCTTCATTAAGGCGATTAAATGTGTAGTATTATAAAGTGTTAGCAATAAAATTATGAATTAAATGGAACAATATCAAATTATTTTGAACGTTGGTTTTAGTTATCTTATGAATACACTTTCTATTTATGTACAAAAACTTGTATTTAGGCCCGAGCGCCACAAGCTGGCGAGAGGCCTATTAATCTCGTAAGGCCGTGCGAAGCACGGCTGCGAAAGTGCGCACGTAGTGCGCACGAAATCGAGCGCGAAGCGCTCGCCCACTTCCAAACACTCACTAACGCACTCCTCCACTCACGCACGCCCCGTGCATACTAATTAGTAGTAGGAAAATGGAACATTACCGTTGTAAACGGGCGAAGCCCGTGCAAAAGTGCGCACTAAACGAGCACTTTACATTGAGATGACGACCGCGGTCGTCATCCCCATATAAAGCACTCATTTGCGCTAAGTAGCTCACGAATACGTTCCCCATCTCTTGCATGTTCCGTGCATATAAGCATGTAATGCAAAAATTGAACATTATTACTGTATAGAGGGCCAAAAACACAAAGTGGGCGGAGCCCACTTAAAATTAACGAAAGTACCCGTCAGTGACCAGGGACCCACACCATGAGGTAGGAAAGCGCGAGCGCTTTCCGAAAATGTATAGTTTATGATATTTGGAAAATGGGAAACATTGTTTTCGCATCGGAATATTATTCTTTCTTCTTCTTCTCAGGACCAACCCCCCTATTTTTCACCCAGTGAACATTGACGAAAAGTCACAAAAATTTGCACACCTCTAAAAATCGTGCCTCTCTACATTCTGGCTATTTCCCTTTTCTAAATAAAAAAAAATTGGCGCGTCAGCGCCCCCAAATGTACCAAAAATGCATTGAGAGATGGGAACTGACCCCAAAAAAAATTGATCGTAGAATCATGAAATTTGGCGCAGAGGTCGATGGTGACAAGAGAAGTAAAAAATATTATTACGGCAACGCCGTCCGCCCAACCAAATGTCGGCCATATTGCTTCAAAAATGGCTAAACATGACTTCAGAGTTTTTCCAAACGTCGTACTTTTACAAACTCCTCCCAGGGCGTTGGCCCTAAAAAGCTGAAATTTGGTGAAAATGCTACTGAGGAGTGGGACATCAAAAGTTATCCAAATTACATTGATACCTGTCACGGTCTCTGTGCGGCGAAGCCGCAAACTGTAGCAAGAATTTCAGAAATCTCCCAAATTTAACATTTCTGCCGTTTGCGCAGATAAAGTCCGAATTGCGTCAAATTAGAATCAGTTGTTAAACTCTTTGCCCTAAACCTACTTGAAGTGAAATAAATTAATTTGGAGCCACAGCGCCCCCTACAGATTTTATATGGAGGTTAAATATTTAGTTTTGCGAAATGATATGAAATTTGACACACAACTCAATTTTGGCATCCCCATCAAAAAAGTCAATGAGACCCATGTCATAATTGTTATGGCGTTGCCGTAGCGATGACCAAAACCTCCCATGTTATTCCAATGGGGAAATCGCCAGAACATGTTTACACTTTAGACTTTCACAAACTCCTCTTAGGGCGTTAGACATATTAACCTGAAATTTGGTGAGACTCATCTTCAGGGGTGGACCATCAAAAGTTATCCACATTTTTATTCAAAGAGTCACGGTGTCTGTGCGGCAAAGCCGCACATTTTGCCAAGAATTCAAAATAAAATTGCTTTTTGACGGTAAAACAAAGGGGAGAAGATGTGACAGCGTCACAGATTCAGCAGTAGGCGTAATAAAAGGACAATTGGGGCGCGTTAGCGCCCCCTCCTCTTGCGGCGTGGCGGCGGCGTGGCGAGGGCCGATCATTGCCGCTTGCGGCTATATTTATCATTTGTATTCATATATTTATTACTACACAATATCTGTTTCCCTTAAATGCCAGACAGAATTAGGCAAGGCAAGTTTATTTGTTTCACAAATTTTGAATTAATGTTGACATATTTGGCAAAATCCACTTTATTGAGCTTTTAGCCTTGTTACAAACGTGTTTCCTCATCATCATTTTACTCAAATGTGTATTTTGATTGATTCCTGCATGTTTGAGTAACCCTGTATTTTCCTGCAACTGATGCTCGAGAACTCCTGTTTTACCTACCCCCTATCCCCTCCCACACCTTTGTACTTATTTGTTTTTATTTGAGAATAGATATGACTCTCAAGTGACACATATATTATTCTAAAATGTCATGTCTACACTTAAAATATAAAACAAATCTGGTGATGCTACAGTGAAATGACACAATGAAGAGGCTTATCAGTTCTGCAGTTTTGAACAGGAAGTCAGTGGACCTGTTTCTATCATTAAACCATTTTTGATCAATATAGCAGTTTACAATGAACAATATGTAAAATGATGATCTCCTTGTGTTGTCGTCCGTTATGAAGTCCCTGAAAAAAGCACAATATGTCTCCTTTAACTTTAGTTTCTTGACTCATCTTGTTCAACTGTTTCTTCATTGTGGTCCGCTCTCATGGGCAATATATGACATATTACTTCAGGAACTTCTGGAGATGTTAGCAGACCCCAGACCCCCCCATTCCTCCCACCGGCTTTGGCTTGTCACCACGACAACGATGAGGACCCAGCCGATGCGCTGGCTCCTGGGGCTCGCAGAAGGACAGGCAGGGCGGGCAGCCAAGGCAAGCCATGGGCCAAAGAGCGAGCGGGGCTGGGTTGAGCTGGGCTGGTTGTTGATGGTGGGTGGTGGTTGGTGGAACTGGTGGTGGTGGTGGGCTGAGTTGGATGTGGATGGACTGCTAAGTGGGTACATAAAGCATGGTGTGATGATGGTGCAGCGGAAGAGGAGGTTATTGAGAAGATTTACACAGAGACCAGTTTCCAGACTCCAGGCTCAGAAATGGAACTAAAGTGTGCCAGCTGCTGTTTGGGTTTGACTAGACGGAGCATAAAACTGCTCTTGTGTATATTTATCTGACAACTAGTGCTGCTGCTACTGCTTGCTACTTCACTATGACTGCTTTTAGTGTTGTCAAGATAAAAACATTGCAAACATGATTTCAATATTAAGGAATAGGCTCGATACTGATTTTGATACTACAATGATAACAAGAAAAACACACTCCTTTTTCAGACTTCAAACAGTAATTTTCAATTCAAAATAATGGTACTTTCTCTTATTATAGCCCTCGATAAGAGCTTAAGATAATTTGATGAATTGTACAGGAAGGGTACAATATTGTCCTGTTTAAGTGATTTCTTTGTTATCAATACTTGTTATAGTTTTGATGCTAGTTTTAGTATTGATTAGTGTCTAATTTTCAACCCTGACTACGACTACTACATTTATTGCTGTTACTACACCTGATATTTCTACTACTAACTACTTCTACTACAACTACTACTGTTTCACTACTTCTAATACTAATACTGCTACTAATTCCACTAATATTGCAAGTGTACATGCTACTACTACTACCACTACCACAACCATTACTAATACGACGACTACTACTAACCCATGTTCCTGGGGGAGGAGCCGGGGCCCTCCTCAGCAGATGTCTCAGGCTGTTAGCTGGTGTTTGGGGTGTGACCGGTCAGTTTTGAGCTAGTCTGATGACCATAGTGACCACAGAGGGGACATTTGTTCAACCTGCTGTTACACTCACACCACCATTCACCAGTAAACCATGTGGTATTTAACATGAAAGTACTGTGGGTTCATGACCTCTGGGTGGGGCACAAAAATGCTTGTCTACAGAGCTTTTAAAATGGTCTTAAAAATTCTGCAATGAAGAAAATGACCGAAAGAATCCTTCATAATTCCCCACCACACCACGTTGCACCACCCCCCCCCGATCAGAGATACATTATGGGGGATATTTTTGCACAAGTCAGAGTGGTTGGCTGGTCTGTGCCGTGCTTCTGTTCTCCAGTGCGCGGCAGAGCCAGATTGGACTTTTCATTATGCGATGGGGAGTTGTCAGCGCGTTGACAGCCTCGGATGTGGACATATGCTCGGATAGAGAGGAGCCAAACAACAGAAAAGCTCAACCTGTCAGAGCCATCACTTTTTCAGCCGGAGATGTAGAAATGTTGAACTCTACTCTGGCTGTCATGGTCATTTTTGTGGAACAATATCATGGGATTAAAGCAAGACCCTACGGGCAAAACAATCTGAACTTTAAGATATTTTAGTATTTCATTTGAATCCACTTTCTCTGGGACATTGTAACTTCAAAGGTTTTCTCCAAATGCACTTTCCTCCCACAGAGACCCTTAAAGTAGCACCTGCACACACCAAACTTTACAATGTTGGACTTTAAAGATTTTGATGGATCATACTGGAGAGTAAAGTGTTCACAAGCAATGCCAAGTTTAAACAAAAAATGAGGTAAAATAAATGTTCTTATTCACATTTTCAGTAAGTTTATTCAAATATTAAATCATTCCCCTCTGTACATTTTATTGTTTCTAATCTGTCAAGCAATATTTTTTTCTTAATGTGTATATGTCCCAAATATGTTTTGTAGTTTCTGTACTGACAAAAATCTCTCTCTCTCTAATGTCTCTAAATTTAAGATGTTTTTCCTTTTACTTGCAGTGTCTCGCCTTAAGTATTAATTTTGTCACCATTTCTCCTTGCCCTGTCCTGAGCTCTTCGATAATTGCTAAGGAGAGATGGCTCTTTGAGTGGAGATCATGGGCGAGTGTGGGGCGTGTGCGTTTGATTCGTGTGCGCGTGTGTAGTGGGTGCGCTCGATTCGTGTGTGTGTGTATGTGTCTGTGTGTGTGTAGTGCGGAGAATGGGAATGAGTGTGTGCTGAAATGAATTTCTAAAGGCCACGGTGCTTCATCACATCCTGGGCTGAATAACAGGATCCCTCCATCCCTCCCTCGCTCAGGGACGGGGTGAGTATGTGGAAAGGGCCCCTGATACGACACCCCGGGGACCCCCACCCTCACACACTCGCACAGGTAGAGGTGGGGGTGCATTATGCTGTAATAGCACGCTCCATTAATAAGACAATGATGAAGGCCGATTCGCTGATTTAATTGGCTGCGGGTCTGAGCGGGGCTCACATGCACGCTCCTGGATTTGGGCTGCGAACATGCACATGTGACTGTCCTATAGCCATCAAACAAGTGGCTTTGTGTTTGTTTCTTTTATGAATATGACATTTCTATTCCAGGCCTATGACCCAAAGCCTTCCTTAAACCTAGCCTTACCCTGATCGCGAAATAACAGCCTGTACAAACATAAACGTTTGCAAAAAAGGTAATGTTAATGTTAAAATTACACAACTAAGATACTATTAATGGGGTGCAGGGTGGCAGAACGGTTCGAGCACTAGCCTCCCGATAAGGAGTTCATGGTTCTATTTCCTATTTATAACTTTGTCCTTAATGTTTTTCTCTGCAATTAAATTCAACAAGTCACATTTTCCTGCTTATTCACGCTTTTCTTTACTTCCTTCCACTATTCTCCTTTCACCTCCTTTTCAAGACCATAAAATCTACTTATACTACAAACGTACTACTTCATGAGTTTGAATCCCCCGATGCATTTGTAATTGAACAAATGGAGTCCGCCCTCGACAAAGCAATGAAGCGTTCCTTTCACTCTCTCCATCTCTCTCCTCATTTTCACTCTTTCTGCCCTTCCTCTCTCTTTCCTGCTTTTCTCTTTGTCCCTCTTTTTTCCTTTCATTCTCCCCTTCTCCTCCTCTCCCTTTCTCTTCTCTGTCCCGGTGTGTCTCCCGGTGTCTGCGCGGATCCATCACGTCTCCTTAGGACTCGATGGAGGGGAAAACACCTCACTCGCTCCTCGCCTCCTCCTCAGGCTCCTCCGCTGCTCATCTAACATTAATGGCTGTTGGTTTTTTAATGAGGAAGAGGTGGTCCTGTGGGGGGAGGGGCACTGCAGACTTTCTGGGTGGGGCAAAAGACTAGCTCTTATTTTTACTCTAATAGTAATTTTATATATCATTCTCTGAAGTAAGGGGTGGGGGACATGCCAACAAAAATCACAAGCTTCCTGGAGCCCAATCACAATTTTTATTGATACTCATAAATAGTGTAAATTTTGCCCTTTCCTAAACAGTTTGAGAAATTGGCTGTATAGACCTTTTGATTCAAAAGATCCCACCATATTATTCATAATTGAAGATTAGAAATGACAGGATAACAATCCTGCACAGCCCTAGTTCAGATGTCTTTAAACATGTTCTGAAATCCATGAGATTCTTATCTTGGCTAGTTTCGAATTGTGTGATTATATTTTCAAAAGTGCCGCAGGAGTCCATTCATTAGCCAGCCTGTTTTAGCCATACCATCTTTTTCTCCTCCGACTGTATCTGCAGGATCGAGTAGTTTCTCCCCACAGACCGGCCACCGCTCTGGGGCTGGGATACATCCACCACCACCCGCCTCCTCGCGTCTATTATGAAAGCGCTTGCAGACCCAAACCATGCCAGAGGAAAGGGTGAGAAGGAGAGCGTAAACATCTCTAGGCGGCCATCATGCTCAGGGCAGCTTCTTCTTCCTTGAGATTAGCAGCAGAAGCAGCATAGAGACATCCCTGACCCCGTTATCCACCCACGCACATGAGAGGGCAAGATTCAGACGGAGAAGGCATGGATTATGAACAATAATGTGCATTTGTGACGTTTCAGATTTTTGGACTGAAACAACGGATCTGAAAATGCCCAAATGGTAAAATATTGTTTTTGTGTTGCGTCCACCAAGGTAATGTATTAATCTTAAATGTGCAACTTTTCTGGAGTCCATCACCAGCTTGTCTTAACAGATATGTTGCTAGGTATAGTATGGTCTTTAGTATGGCATTAAATGGAAGGCAGCCAAGTTATGTTTTTTTTGTATTTAAAATGTCAACAAAATCAATCAAGGAATGCCCCAAATCATTTTTGTCCTAAATCATTTTTGGCTATTTTCACTCATTAAAAGCCTTAACTGTAAGCTTAACCAGGAATAAAATGAAATTTTATTAATTTAATTCAATTATTCATTATTTATTATTTTACCAATATTCTCCAGCTAAATTGAAAACATATATAGGTTAGAACCTTATTGAGCCGCTACATAAACATAACATTTGTAAATCCACATTTAGGACAAGCTCATGGGGTCATTAGCTCTCATAGTCTCTTAAAAATGGTTCAATCGCAGAACATTGACATAATTGATCGCGGCGTTGGAACGGTCACAGTCCGAGGCTCAGGCGTTCTCCAGCAGAAGGAGCTGACAGTTGGTCAATGACGCCTCTCCAGCACAAGAACCAAGCACCAGGCACTGTTTAGCATGGTGTATTGACATATTGGACCAGAGAGACGTGCAGTTAATGTTTTATGGTAATGATGAAGTCTCATGGTCAATCTTTTTGTAAAAACTAAAGTGACAGAATGTAGAAGAAATATGCCAGAGCTAAAGACTCAAGTACTTGCAACAGACACAGAGCTCTATTACACTGCATCAAAGCTTAGGATGCGATTAATATTTTTAAGACTATAAATGTAATATTTCTGACATTGCGTACATTTACGCAGTCAGATAAAATAAATAAATAAATCAGTTCTTGGAGCTAATATTACACAATGTTAGCTCCATGAAATGTGTGCACAAGGCTACAAACCACACAGCTTGGGCCACTGTCTTGAAGAAGTTAGACTGCAGATGGTTGATAGTGGTTGGTGCTGGTTTGTACTGGTTAGATTTGGTTGGTGTTGGTAAATCTGGTTGATGCTGGTTGGTGTTGATTGGTGTTGGTTGGAGCAGAGAAGATCACGTTAGCTGCTCCTGGTGTGGAGAAGCTGTGTGAGCATTGAGCAGAGGAGCTTTAAGTCTCTGGATTGGAACCAGCGTTTTCCAGTGCAGTTAAGCCGTAAACCCCTGCATTATCACAGGGACCCCAGGCACACAGCTGACCCCTTGTCCCTTGTCTGCCTCCTCCTCACCCCCCTCCAGTGCACTGGAGAGCCACTAAGCCTATACATATGGGCAATATCAGTATGTTCAAATGACATGTTGAAATGGTATTATAGAACTGACCCACATACACACAAGAGGAAAACCAGTACCAATTTAGTACAATTTAGTCAGATTGTTATTATTACTTATATTTTATAGCATGTCAGAAGTCTAGAATATGATAGATAATTAGTTTAGTTCTAGTCAGATTTAATCAGATTTCAGAATTGAAAGACATTCGTTGTGTTTCCCTCAAACTGAAAATGTGCTTTGTGGATCTGGAGAAGGCTTTCGACCGTGTCCCTCGGGGTGTCCTTTGGGGGGTGCTCCGGGAGTACGGGGTCCGGGCCCCGGAGCCCTTTGCTCAGGGCTGTCCGGTCCCTTTATGACCAGAGCAGGAGCTGTGTTCATTGCCGGCAGTAAGTCAGACCTGTTCCCAGTGCATGTTGGACTCCGCCAGGGCTGCCCTTTGTCACCGGTTCTGTTCATAGATTTTATGGACATAATTTCTAGGCGCAGTCAAGGGTTGGAAGGTGTCCGGTTTGATGACCACAGGATCTCATCTCTGCTGTTTGCAGACAATGTTGTCCTGATGGCTCCATCAAACCCGGACCTGCAACATGCACTGGGACTATTTGCAGCCAAGTGTGAAGCGGCTGGGATGAGAATAAGCACCTCCAAATCCGAGGCCATGGTTCTTAACCAGAAAAAGGTGACTTGGCCCCTTCAGGTTGGTGGGGAGTCCTTGCCCCAAGTGGAGGAGTTCAAGTATCTCGGGGTCTTATTCACGAGTGAGGGAAGGATGGAACGTGAGATTGACAGGCGGATCGGTGCAGCGGCTGCAGTGATGCAGTCGCTGCATCGGACTGTAATGGTGAAGAAGGAGCTGAGTCGAAAGGCAAAGCTCTCGATTTACCGGTCAATCTACGTTCCTACCCTCACCTATGGTCATGAGCTTTGGGTAATGACCGAAAGGACAAGATTGCGGATACAAGCGGCCAAAATGAGTTTCCTCCGCCGGGTGTCTGGGCGCTCCCTTAGAGATAGGGTGAGGAGCTCAGTCACACGAGGGGAGCTCGGAGTAGAGCCGCTGCTCTTCCACGTCGAGAGGAGCCAGCTGAAGTGGCTCGGGCATCTGTTCTGGATGCCTCCTGGGTTTTTCGGGCATGTCCCACCGGGAAGAGGCCCAGTGGAAGACCCAGGACACGCTGGAGGGACTATATCTCTCGGCTGGCCTGGGATCGCCTCGGGATCCCCCCTGGAGGAGTTAGGTGAAGTGTCTCGGGAGAAGGAAGTCTGGGAGTGATTGGATGATCTAGTGAATATCCCTTCCCTTCACACGAAGTAATGTATTCAGACCACCCTGATCACAGTACTCCATCCTGTCTCCACTGGATCCCTTTGAACCTGCGTGTCTGATGTTATTCCGCCCCGTGTCTCGTTAGCTGTCTGTGTTTGCCCCATCCCCTGCTCTCTCTCTTGGGTCAGAGGGGTCATCAGTGTGGGAGCGTGTCAGGGCGCACTAGAGGAGCTGCTGATGGTGTAGACAGAATACAGATGATAACAAAGTGTGGTTTGCTAGAGATGAGAGGAGACGGCAAAGCTGGGGGAATCGTAAAGTATTTGTATAAGCTTACTAGACAGAACACAGTACATATTACACTGAAATATCTTAAAGCCATTACCTGATTTTCAAACTGCAAAAGGAGGAAGTCTGAATTTAAGTCGATCCAATTAGTTCCTAGCTCTAGCCCACCTTTAAGCACATGGTTAATATTTACATGCATGATTTTTTTTTTTTTGAGAAGATGTAAGTTTTTTATTTACTTAATTTGTGGTAGTTAAAAATACTTGATTATTGGATGAATAAGACACGCACAGAGGTCTGAGCTCTTACTTCTCTCTCTCTTTCCCTCCCTTTCTCTCCCAGTTCATTAATTCCCAGTTTATTTTGAGGTTTATCACAAGTCCACATGCAGTGTTTAGCCTCTGAGCTCTTTGTCACAGGGAGATAGTGAACAAA
The DNA here is from genome assembly GCF_026437365.1 of Eucyclogobius newberryi. Classification (NCBI taxonomy): domain Eukaryota; kingdom Metazoa; phylum Chordata; class Actinopteri; order Gobiiformes; family Gobiidae; genus Eucyclogobius; species Eucyclogobius newberryi. The sequence goes on along the minus strand of NW_027315724.1, from coordinate 8,657,424 downwards.
GGCCAGGCCGAGCAGGTGACAGGCAGGGGCAGTGTGGGACGGCCAGAGAAGAAGGAAGGCTGAAGGGAGAGTGTTTTTTTGTTTTCTTTTGTCAAGTGTGTTCTAACTCATAAAAAAAAGAGAGAGACACTAAAAAAAAGAGAGCCACATAAAAAAGCCTTACTTTTTAAATCACAATACATCAACTGAATATAACAGGACATTTGGGATCACACAGCTAATCTCGTAATAATATTTGTACACATTTTATTTATGTCTGTGGCGTTCCTAGGAACTTTGGGGTTTAAAGACCTCATTTCAGTTTTTGGTGGCTTTGAAATGTTGACAGTGTTAAAGAAAAAAAGTTCTGATTCATCAAAGCTTATTAAATGTTAAATGTTCCACTTTATAACAGCTGCATCTTAATTCTCTGGACTCATGAACATTTAACACCTACCACTTTAACAATTACTCAACCAATACTACTCACTTTCTGCACTATTTCCGACCATCTGCAAATTTTTGTGTATACATCTGTGTACATACTGAGACAAGTTTATTGTTTACCTTATTTTAGTAGTAAATTATGCCATTATGCCATTATTATTATGCATGCCATATTTGACTCTATAGACGTTGCTATTATTGGAGGTGTATGGACCTTAAAAACGTAAAGGAGATAACATGGCGTTGGTGTTAAGTGAAATATTTTTGTTGGAGGGATAAAATTACTCACAACATTGTAACATGGCTAAAAAAGCTCCAAAAGTCAGTTCTTATTGCTCTTTAGTTCCACATTAGCCCTGACTCTGCATTTCCAGTTTGTGCAACGTCCACAGATTCTCCACATACGTCTGCGCTTGTTTTATTTTCTTGGTTAAACTTTTCTGGTTCCTCCGTGGCCTGATGGTGCAGAGCGAGAGGCCAGGTCCAGGCAGGAGGACTGCTGACTCTGACATCAAAACACAGATTAAGGAGAGCTGAGCGAAAAAATAAAAATAAAAAAACTACACTCCAGATTCATTCCTGCAAAAATTTAAATTGGCTGCAATCTGTATTCAGCTTCTACATTTCTATTTGTGAAGAAATATAAAATGCAAAACACTACCACTTACTATTTATTCCTTCTGTATCATAGTATTGAATTAACAAAACAATATCAAGTTTTGAAGTTGTATGAATTGAGTTTATTGGATTTCTGCCTATAATTTTTTATTATTATTTATAATTGTTCAAGATCTACTAAATATACTGAAAGTTGCTTACAAATCAATATGCATGTCATCGATTATGAAAAAGCTTTTGACCAAGTTAATCATGCCAAGATTAAAGAATGTTTTCACCGTTTACAAAAAATCGAAAGGTCGACAGATGATGATGTGAAATTGTCCATTATTTGGGGAGGGTTTTTTGATTAGAGAGACCCACAGTCGATCCTCTGTCAGTAAAAACTTGTGGTTTTGAGCAGAGGTCAGACTTTGAATATTATTTTCACCATTATTATTCAATGGAATAAAATGAGTTCATGAAATGATTTCTAAAAGCCATTTGTTTTTGTTTTTAGGAAGACCAAATGAAATCGAAAATCAAGATTGATCAATATGAGAAAATTTGTTGCCAGTCCCTATTCATAATATTAGTCTGAATGAAAACACATAAAACTTTGTGCAATATTTAAAGCAGTGATTCAACTTGAGATCAAACATGGAGTACGGCAGGGATGAGTTTTGTCCCCTTGCCTTTTTAACCTGTACACAGATACAGATACAGATACAGATACAGATACAGAACAACAGGGGAGTTAACATCGGAAGCATCTGTGTTAACAAGCGTTGTGCTGTTGATGGAAAATTTGGAAGATCTCCAAGCTATTGTAAAACAAGCGAACAAAGTTTGAAATATGGAGCAGAAATAGAACTGGTTGCAAGGTCATAGTCACACTGAAGATGACATAAAAATCCATCCATGTAACCTAAATATATAAATATTTAGGTTACATGGATGGATCAACGTTCCCAACAAGGAACAGATAACTCCCTTTTAATTACAGTGTTCGGCTAACCTAAATAAAATAGCCTTTTATAGACCTGCATTTTTACCTAAGTATATATTTTATTTTCAGCTCCTAATTATCACTTTTACAGTGTTTTCAGAGTCTTGTGCTTTTTTCCCTGTAACCACTTTGGTGTAAAAGCTAACACACATGTATAAGTTAAACTTATCATTAACTATCATTAGGTTAAAAAGAATATCTTTACCTTTTCCCATCATTTTCAAACTTTATGTGGTAACAAAGTCTGAAGTTGTTGATCATAATTAGAACAATTTTATTTCTTAACTTTTCTCCCTTGTGCATTTAGAGTGTCTATGTGTGTGCATGTGTACGCACACACACACACACCCACACACACACACACACACACACACACACACACACACACACACACACACACACACACACACACACACACACGGTCGAGGACTCACCTGAACACAGCCCTTCAGATGTGAAGCAGACGATGGCAAATGTCAGCTGTGACAGTGAATCCGTCACTAGTGAGAGCAGTGAGAGACGTGCCCTTTTCACTGTCCCCCTGAACACAGCAGTACCTGCACATCCATATTTATGCCCCTTGTTCTACCCATGTGTACCCTCCTCGGCCCCCCGCGCTGGGAGCAAGAGCACATGTCAGAGAGGCTGTTGTGGACAGGAGGCCCTTAGCCCCGGGGCCAGAGGGGGGAACGAGAGAGCTGCTGACAGAGGGACATCCAGAGGGCAGGCTTCAGCTTTTGTCCTGGAGGAGAAGGTGACCACAGAGTCAGCACAACAAGGAAACTACTTATCGCCGGAGTTTGCGCTGGTCCTTATTTGGTCCAAAATCTCTTGAGTGAACTGTACCAATCCGCTTAAATTACCCATAGTGTACCATGAGTGGACTAGCTTCCAATTTTGGCTCTTGTTACGTCTAGTTCAAGCTAATGAGAGAATGCAGACTCAGCTGAAAATGAAATGCCACAGAGTGAAATAAGTGCAGAAAAAGCTGACGATAAACCGGAAGTAGTTTATCGTTTACATGACTCCTGCCCAGGGACTTCAAGTGAAAGTTCTGCCTGGAACAATGCATCACTCTTGTTAATTTTAATGTATATTGTGCACTGCACCTATCCCAATAAAGAAATAAACTAAACTAAACTAATTCCCATTGTGGCACTGTGAGTTGCGGCTGAAGCTAGTTTAGTTTAGATTATTTATTTAATGAGATAGGGACAGTGCACAATATACATTGATATTATTCAAATATAATTCAGGGACAGTTTAGGTTTTAATTATTAGAAAGCATTTGTTCTTGTCAGTGGCTCACATAGCTGAACTCTCCCCCTCGATGCAAAGTCCTGAGCATGAAGCCACGAAAATAACCATTCTAAAGAGTATGTTTAAAGGACAATAACAATCAAATAATGCAGATTATGGCCTCCTTTAAATTGACAACTTGCATATTAAGTTGTTGTAGTGAGATATATGCAGTTTATAGTCCATTTGATCCTCTACACCTCAGGCGACCAACAACGACGAGACCTTCCCCCATTTTCTACCATCACTATCTTCAGAGATATATTGGGCAATTGCATTATCTTCAACCCATTTTCACATTTAGTAAATAAACCATAATGGCTTTTTAATGCTGTGGTTTGGCAATAATAGCGACATTATGTGAAACACAAAGTGGCTGCAGACACACTTAATTAATCTTAATTGCTTTGGAATAAACCAGTCTGCAAAGAAAAATATGCATTGCATTTTCAAAACCGCTCTTCACACAGTTCTATTTTTCCACTGTCTTGGTCGCTGTGAAGAAATGTCCATCTGGAGCAGTTCCAATCATTTTGGGTTCTTCTGCCTGCTCCGGTGCAGCGCAGAGTCAGCCAGGGCCACCATCATAGCCTGGCAGTCGCTTTGGATTTGCTGGGTGGGTGAGGGTGAAAGGGTGTGAGTGATGGTGGCTGCGTGGTTCTTATCATCCCCAAACACCTGCATCCCCCCCCCCCCCCCCCCCCCCCCCCCCCGCCACAGGCCTTGTCCGTAGAATCTGCTTATGCGAGGAGGAGGATGTAGTAGTGAGGCTGTTGTTGGTGAAAGTTGTTTGTTGCTGCCAGTAGGGACTTCTAGCTTTAAGATGGTAGGACTGGGACTGGCTGAATCAGGGAGTCTGTGGGTTTGGACAGCTGGGAAAGATGATAGCACAATGAAAAAAGGGTGTCTTTGCATGGTATGCCTCTAATATAGTTAACAATTAATATTTAGGCCAGACACTACAGGCATTTTTTGTTTCATTTAATCCACTTGCCTCCCTGGAATCATATGGGACATTTTAATTTCAAAGGCTGTTTTCACCCAGTGCATTTCACTCCCACAGAGACATAATGATCTGCCTTAAAGTAGTACCTATCACCAAATCTTAAATCTTACTTAACAAGATTTTGATGGAGCATACATAAGGATTTGTTTATCTTTTTCCAAGCATGAAATTATAAAATGAGGCAAAAACAGTGAAAAATGAAAGCCGCGGAGCGGCGATGATGCCTCCCGTGCGGCCGCCTTCCCGCGCGACCGCCTGTCCATGTTTTCTGCTGCGTTTTGCGGCATACCAAACGCAGCTCAGTAATTCACCGTTGATGATTGCGTAGTTTGCGATTCAAATAGTAGTTTGTCAAAAATACCCGAGTTGTGGCAGAAAGAATAAAGTCAAGAACAAAGGCTCAATCTATTTCATTCTGGAAGGCTCGAGCCAATAAAACGTGTACTGCATGGAATTTTGACAATTTTTACATATACAATTCCTAATTTGTATACATGAAAAAATGGCATGGTAAATGATGTATATAAGTTACTACAATTTGAAATGTTTACAGATTTGTAACGTCAAAGGTACAATTCCGGGAGTCTATACTGTGCTGTTTGTAAAGGACAAAATATGCTAAATTTACTTTTTTGAGCTTTCAACTATGTTAAAACATTGTTCCCTTATCAAAGACAGACCTGGAGTTGTATTTAGCTTCATTTACTCTTGTTTTTTTTAACCCTGTTTAGAAAGTCCTCACCCCACCTGGTGTCAAAGACACACTATGCAGAATTTGAATCACAATTTTAGGTTGAGCTCTGAGATCTCCTCTGCTGTTTTTAAGTCCATGAATTATCATTCTGAGCATTTCTGCCCTATATAATAATTCTGTAATTATTTCAATTACATATTAACATTAGCATGTCGGGGTATTTTGCCGGTTAGCTCCTGATGGTAATTCCCACTGCTCTCAGTAGATGAAGTGCTAACACCAAATCCTGATGAGGACAAAACGAATAATATAATATAATAAATGTGTCTTTTAAATAGTTACCCACACACAGTATGCACAAAGGCATGTGTCGAACCACTTACCCTCTGGTCGGTGGTACCCTCAACAACATTGTGTGAAACAAGAATCATCATCATCGCCACTTACACTTGCCAAAGATTTTTCATTCCATTCACTTTCAATGGTAATGGCTCTATAATGGAGCAGTCCCACAGGCTGCGACTCAACAGTGTCCCATTAGAGCAGCTGGAGCCTCGCAGGGCAACACTGTTGCTCTGCTCTGGTCAGTGGGGCGCTAACTGAACCACCACCAACCCCCCATTCCCCCCGTCTGTCCCCAAACCCTCTCCTGGTGATAAATACCCCGTGGTTTTCTGGATGACACCAAATTTTTCATCGTTAATCCAGGCCATTATGAGGCTGTTTCCCCCGCATTGATCGCCCAGGCCTGTCCGGCTGACGTCAAGGGAGGCCTTAGGGGTGGGTTAAAGCAGGGTGGGTGAAAGCGGGGTGGGGTGGTTTGGGCTCTGGGAGTATTGACAGAGAGCCAGTGAAGCGAGGCCCGGGTAAGCACAGATGTGGAAGGTGCCCTCTGCATGCTAAATACTCCATTACTCCAGTAAAACTCGTTTGGTTTATTAAGATCCCATTAGCTTCAGAAATATCAGTTGCTATTCTTCCTGGGGTCCCCTCAAATTCATTACATGCATTTTAAAGAGGCGGTACCCAATTTCATTCCCATTTAATTGAACAAAATGTGTTTTGTTCCAGTACAGAGACGTAAAGATGAATCCAGCTCTGACGGGCAAAATGAGATCACTTTGTGCACATTTTTGTTTAATTGTGTTAATTTCCTTGACTATAATATTTTGCCATAGTTTTGCCTATCAGTTGGTAGAGTGGTCGTCTTCTGATCTGAAGGTCGGTGGTTGGAATTCTGTTCCTGACATTGAAAAAAAAACAACATAGCAGTCGGATCCACTGGTCCATAGGTTGTGGTGCGACTCCAGCTCCCATAGATGAATACTGTTGTTGTGTCCTTGTGTAAGACACTTAACCCTCCTCTCCCCCAATGTCTGCGTGTGCGTGATTGGGTGAGCGGTTACACAGACAAAATAGGTGTAAAATCCTCCATTGTAAAATCCTCTGTTCGGCAGTTTCAAAGTTTATCTGTTCATTCAGTAGAAAACCTGGCGTTTTTAACACAATTTACGATATTGACTAAGTACATACATTTAATTTTTGACTAAATGAATATACTGTTGTCAACTAAATGGACAGCTATTTCGGTGGAATATTAAAAGACAAAATATAAACTAGAAAATCTGCAATGGCTGAAGCCATTGCTGGAGTGTCTGCGTCTCTCCCTCTCCCCCCATCTCCCTCTCACTCCCTCCCTCTCCCTCTCTCACTCTCTCTCTCTCTCTCCCCTCCTCTCTCCCCCTCTCCCTCTCTCCCTCTCCCCCTCTCTCTCTCGCTCTCTCTCGCTCAACTGGCTCCGTCCCAAAATTCTAAAGAATAAAGCCTAAAGAATAAAGCCTAAAGAATAAGGCTAAAGAATTCCGCTGACACTCATAATGCCCAAATTCATTTTTAATGGGGAAAAAGTACTAATACTTTTGAAGATTCTGCAAAAAGTACAAATTTTTCAAATGTCAAAAGTAATAGCACACGTACTACTGCGAAAGCAAAGTTCAGGCATGTCCCACCGGGAAGAGGCCCCGGGGAAGACCCAGGACACGCTGGAGAGACTATGTCTCTCGGCTGGCCTGGGAACGCCTCGGGATCCCCCCGGAGGAGTTAGAGGAAGTGTCTGGGGAGGAGGAAGTCTGGGAGTCTCTGCTCAGACTGCTGCCCCCGCGACCCGGCCCCGGATAAAGCGGCAGAAAATGGATGGATGGACGGACTACTGCGAAAGCGATCGTAATGAGGTATAACTTGTTGAAATCGGTTAAAGTGTTAAGCAGTTGAAACTGGCTAAATGGAAAATCATGGAAAATATAATAATAAAAAGTACGTGAAATACAAGAACATATAGTGCCGGCATGACATCACGCAGACACTCAATGAATGAAATGAGACTAGATCCAAGTTCCACGTTTCAATTGCCAGATCCTCAAACCAGAACATAATCAAACTCAACATCCAAGAACATGATCCATGAAGCAACGACATACAATCATCTTCATCAGATTATTTACAACATGAATATTAAACTTACGGTTTTAGTCGACAAAATTAACATCACACTTTTGTCGACAAAAACTAAATGTCAATGAGTTTATCCCATCAGTGCTGATTGACGCATTGATATAAATTTGACATGTTTCCTGTTTGCATGAAGACCGAACCTCCACGACTCTCCTACGCTGCTTTAGATTATTCCTCTTTAATACAATTTACCTCATAAAATAATTGCCTGGATGCGTCTCTTTGTTCCCGCGTAGACTTAAATCCAACAGAAACCCATTTGATGAAGCCGTGCAGCGTTCTAATTCAGGTCACATTCCCAGGTGTTTTTATAATTACGCCTGTACGGGACGAGCGCGAGCCACAGGAGCCAGATGCACCGCTATTGTCTTAATTTGATTCCCCCCATCCCCTCCATTACCCCTCCCTCCCCCCATCCTCCTGCTGTTGCACATGCAGCATTCCAGAAAATGAGAGGAGCAGCGTGCGTTCTGTCCTCGCTCAGAGACAGGCGCTCGCTTACCTTGGCTTTACAAATGATATCAGCGCCACCGAAGCAAGAGGTGTGAAATTAGCGCTCAACATCCAGGGCCCACCAGATCCTGTTCAGAGCAGGGTAAGAGTACAGTGTTTGACCCAGACAGGGGCATACATTAATACAAGCTAGTTGAGTACAGAGGGTCCCACATCCAAAAGTGACCCCCGAAGCTGCAAACCGAAACCGTGCACTTTATTGATCACTGTAGAGAAATCATTGAATGCTGCTTGGGTTAAACCTGACAACCGCAGTTCAGTGTCCGGTGACCATGGATCTATATTATAATATGACCTGGATAAGCACCGTCCCCTCAGTTCTGTAGCATTTTTGGTATTTCGTTCAGGAGCTGGATGTTTCAAAACTCTAACCTTAACCAAATGAACTGTTCCTTAACCTAACCATAATCCTATCCCTATCCTTGCTGTGAGGCGACCATTGCATTGCATTAGGGTTGTCAAAAATATAAAAAAATCATAGACTGTTTACTTTAAATGTTAACCATTGTGGCATCAAAATTGGTATCAAGCCTGTTCATAACAAAATCGAGATTGAAATTGTAGTATCGTGACACTACACTGCAGCTAGTCTTGCTGACAATAGATACATATAGATAATTCATCCTCATCCATGCAAACTTCATACATCCTGTAGCTTTCACTCCTGATGAGTCTAGGCTGTGGTCTGAAGGGTGAGGCTGGGGCAAGGGTCAGCTGGACGAGGTAATTACCTGGACCAGTGAGCGTGAAGCTAGGCCTATGCGCCACTGTCAGGGGCCGGTCTAACTGCTAACCGCTGGAGGCTAAAAGGCTCTTCAGCAGCTGCTTGATCGCTCACACACCTTCACCTAACACACACACACACACACACACACACATTTAACGCATACACACAAGGGAAAGAGGATGGACCACAGCTGGACTGGAACAAAACAAGGCCAGCGCTGATCGATGCAGATGATTATAATGCTGGCTTTAGTCTAATTAGTTAAAAAAAAGTAAAATCGAGGAACATGGTTGGACTGGTTCACACTAGGGATGCCCAGACATGCTATAAAATTCAATATAACCCCACAACGTCAGCATTTTTTGGTCTACATTTTTGCAATCTGGACCTAAAATTTTGTGTATCAACAATTTGAGTTATTTAGCTTCAATACACAGACGAAGAACTATAGGACCTCTGAATTTGCTGAAATACAGACATTCGTAATGGTTACAATTCACCATATCACATTATAACTTCTTTGTAATATGGGACAAATAATATATAATTATTATTATATAATATATATTATATAAAACTATATGAAACCTTCAATTAGTTCTTCTGACCATAGAATTTGAGATTGTAAAAAAAAATGAGTTAGGACCTTAAAAGTGCTTGAAAGGTCCTTGAGTCTAACCTTGAACACACAAAGAATAGTCTCGCCCTTCTCATTTGAGCGTCAAACTGTCGATGGGGTGTGTATCCGTCGTCCCCCCTCACCCTCTCACGGACCCCCCACCCGTGCGCGCGATAGAGACGTCTTAATGGCCATTATGCTCCTACAGCGTGAGTTATTACCGCGCTCGTCCCTAATGGAGCGAAATTTAATTACGGCCTAATTTGGCGCGTTGTCTCCGGCGTTCAGAAGTGTCGGCTGGCATTAAACGCATGACTGTGACTCCTTCATTCTGACACATGGAGGAGAGGACTGCTTTGGCATACAAGAGTAGAATATATAACGATACAGCATGTGTATTGATAAAAATCTTCAGCAAGCACAATGTGGCCTTGGGAATTGTATGATATCAGAATATCAAACTGGAATTTAAGCTTTTATCAGGGTTAATTGGTTAATAGCAATATTAACTGGAACATAAGGAAGAAGAAAACAAATCTTAATCTGACAAATCTGTTGAAACATATTTTCTAAGTTTATTTAAGTAACAAAAAAAAAATTCTTCAGGGTATCAATAATTGTGTATTCTGCATTTGCCCATTAATAGATGTTTGTCCACTTGCTGATGACATGGTTGTTGGAACAGTTGTGCATGTCCTTCCCCAGTCTTATCCCCATTTCACGCTGCACTCTCCTGTCAAAAAATAAATAAATATATGTTTTCGATTGAAAGTTAAACTATACTTCTGATGCTTGTTATCAGAAGTGCGGACTTATTATACGGACTAAGTATATTGTCTCTCGATTCAGACTTGAGACATGATTTTGATGACTTGACACTTGACTTGACAAAATGTACTACAACTGCGCACTAGACTTGGAAGTCCCTCCCACTTCGTTATTCACTCTTTAAGAAGGACCATTTACAAAAATCATATAGATTGAAAAAAAGACAAGCTATATGTACAGGCTATAAAATTTGGACTTGACTTGGACTTGACTTGGACTTGAAGCCAAAGACTTACTTGAGACTTGTAAAACAAAGACTTGCTTGTTAAACTCGTACCAAATATGCATTATAATTGTATGATATCAATGTCCAAGGTGTCTAACATCCCTTTTCTCTCCCTCTTCCTCTTCTCTCTCCCTCGGCTGCTAATGCTGCTGTCCCTTCCTTGGCTGACCTCTTCATCCAGGTGAGTCATATTTTCATTAATACGTGCAAAGGAGCTATACGACATGAAGTCTTTCAAACGCACTGCCCAGTAAATATTAGATAACTAGTTCAAGATTTCAGTTGGAAAAACATACTTAATTCACCTATATGAGTCTACTGCACTTCACACTATATATATTTTATATCTTGCCTTATTTCTCTATTTATAAATAATAGTCCAAGAGTGACATTGTGCCCTATACTGTCTAGTAGTAGGATATGCCACAAATGCATACAGAAGTGTTGGGGGTTGTGCTGATGTTTGGTTGTTGTATTGGGGCGACAAGTCAAGCATAAAAGCACATTAAAAATACATGTTTATCATCTCACAGGGTTGAGTAGAGCAGGGGCAGAGCAGCTTTGTGCAAGAAACAACAGGAGGAACCATAGATTACATACAAAGACCAATGAGCATTTTCTTGAATGGTGCTTGGACCCTCATCAGTGAAGTGAGGACGCAGAGAACAATGGGTGTGTTGTCAGGCTGCAAATATATTGCAATCGTATCAGAAATAGCAGTTTTAATGGTTGAAAATGTATAAAACCAACTAAGTTTGAAGTTTAGACCTCTACAAACAGTTGTATTACTTTGTAATGTAATATTAGATCTTTCAAAAATGGTTCAGCCATGTGTATTGGGGAAATATCTCTAGGGTCTGGACTCATATGGAGGTTAAGAGAGGTTAAAGAGGCAGCTGGTTCTGTTTGTATAAGGCATTTTAAGTGTAAAAATTACTAAAATCACACATATTTGGGACATATAAAAAATTGGACCGAGTCAGGAGATTAGACACAATAAAAATTACAAAATGAAACATTTAGCGTAATATTTTCCAGTTTAAACTTCAATAAATCAGGCTTAGAATTATAGATTTTATCAAAACCTTCTGTACGATATGTCAAAATCTACAGTCCAAGATTGTATGTAGGTGTTACTTCAAGGGTTAATCTTTGTCTCTATGGGAGACAGGTGCAGATTAGACAAAGTTTCCATTTAGAAGAGTTTATGTTGAGAGAGAAAACTGCAAAACAAATGAAAGCATATATGCTTGTTTTTCTTAATTCTAATCAGCCTCGTTGTCTCTTAATGGAATGGCTCTGCATTTCTTATCACAACCCAAGTAGTTATTTACACATTATATATTGTTAAGTACATTCACATTGAAGATAAATCCCTTGTGCAGCCTCTGAAATATTCATTTGATTTGTCTGAAGCATTGATTCGCATAAATCCACTTTCTCCTCCAATAACAGCCCCACTCTCCTTTAATCTAAATATTCTAGTGCAGGCCATTACATAGCCAGGCCTGGGGCTCTGTCTAAACCTTGGTAAATAAATAGGTCAAGAGCCAAACCTCCACACTGTCACTGCCTCTTATCAGCATCCATAAGCCCGATCGAGTGTACCATTTGCGGGTATCTGTGAAGGATCAACCACCCCCGGCTCCATGAATGCTCGCCGATTAATAAGTGTGAGTAGATAGATACAATGCCTCCGCAAATTGAATTCTGGCGAATGGCACAAACGTGAGGCGAGGATACGCCGCAGTCAGCAGTTCAGCAGCGGTTCAGTTGCAGCAGTTTAGTCTTTGATTTCGGGCATGTCCTGTGGTTCTGTTTTCGGAAAATTGAAATTCAGAATGCTAATTTTGAACGTTGACTAATTGGAGGGAGGGATCTGCTCGAGGTTGTTTTCAGAGAGAGATTAGAATGTTTTACTGTGAAAAAGATATCAACTGGAGAAATATACAGCAGGCCATTTCCAATACCAAAGCATTCATACCAAATAGTGCATGAAATTGCAACACGACACATGGCTCTCAATTTGATATTGTCATGATTTTGTGATCATGTGATTTTTACATTGCACTTAATATCCAGCAATAAATTAACTTACATATTAAGGACTGTCAATATGACATGCATAAATTAAGAATTAACTGATAAAATAAGGTAAAAAATAAACTTGGTCTCAGTATGTACACAGATATCTACACAAACATTTTACAGATGGTCGGAAATAGTGCATAAAGTGAACAGTGCATGAATAGTATTGGTTGAGTATTGTTAAAGTGGCAGGTGTTAAGTGTTCATGAGTCCAACGGCCGAGGGAAAGTAACTGTTCTTGGGAGATTCTGGTCCAGATGGACCGTAGCCGCCCGCCTGAGGGGAGTGGCTCAAATAGTCCACATCCAGGGCCAGAAGGGTCAGCAGTGTTCCGACCTGCTCGTCCCAGAGCCCTGGAGACGTAAATGTCCTGCAGAGATGGAAGTCTATAGCTGGTCAGGGATCAACTAACCGTTCAGTTCTGAACTTATTGCTGTTGGGTCCTTGAGCAAAACACTTGCCTCCTGTGTTTGTATTATGCTAGTCTATGAGAATGTCACTCCTTGTTTATGGTGTTTCCGTGCTTTTCTTGTGAAGAACTATTGAGCATCATTGCTCTCTTGGATGAGTCACTATGATCACTTTCAGCTGGAGCTGAGCCTCTTCTGTAGAGTCCTTGGCTGGAATCACTTGTACTGGCTACACTAAGAGAACTGTCAATTCTGTTCAAAGGAATGGGTTTGAAGTTACATGTCATTATCGGTACCTAGGCACCCTAAGGAACCTCATGTTTTGATTAAGGGAGGGGTTTGTCTGGCCCTTTCAACTGACAAGAGTCACATGTGTGAAGTAGAATTGTGGCACCATTTTCTGAATGCTAATGTAAAAAAATAAATAATATAACTTATATACTTATTTGGTGTGGACAGTGCATGTTACTCAACATACATAAAACTCAGGATGTAAACAGGCCAGATTATCTTATTTTCTTCCGTTGTCCCGTATTCACTCCCACAAACCGCTCTCTGGCATACACATGTTTTTAGTGGTAGGAAACCGGTGTACCCGGAGGAAACCTACGCAGACACGGAGAGAACATGCAAACTCCACACAGAAAGTTCCTGCACCTTCTTGCGGCATGAGCGCTAACTGCAGAGCTACCGTGTCGCCCACACTTATGTGTGACAGAAGACATTGAACTAGGGCTGAAAGGAGTTAGTTATTAGATTACAAATAAACTTCTTATCTTCTTCTGATAAACTTCTAAACTTCTGATCCTTATTTTATTGCCTCAATGATCTAATTAAAACGCGCGGAGTGCATGGAAGAACTTTTGGGAAGACAAATGTTGTTTTGGAGACATACTTATGTGAAATTAAGAATACAATTTGTTATTTTAAGCAGAAACTCCTTATTTGATATTTGTTCATTACTATGAACAATAAAGTTTATTTAAAAACTATTGAATATACTTTTAAAAAAGGTATGGACTATAAACAAATGTTAACCAATTACTTGATTGATCGAAGACTATAATCGATAGATTACTTGATTACTAAAATAATCGATAGCTACAGCCCTACATTGCACTTTATACCAGTTTGTGGGTCATGTGGATAGTTTACAGAGATATGAACCATAAACCAGGTCAACAAATCTGCAATCTGACAGTTAAACTGTGAATCCATAGAATTCTGACTGGTGTGATGTTACATGAATGCAACCTACTGTCACATTAACATTCACCAAAAAACACAAATAATCTGACATGCCGTTCCCTTGTGTACCCTTGACAATGAACATGAAGTGGACATGAATGGATTGAATCTGCCCTTCCTTCACAGCTCCATCTCTGCTCAAAGTGAGGAGGACTTCAAGTAGTGCTTGTCATTGTACGCCTCTTGTCCATCGTTGGATAGAGCTACTCACATAACATGCATGATAGGCTTTTCTAAGGTTAAGGGATACTTTGTTTTTCCCCTTAGGCAAAGTGGACCTATTCACACTCTTCTGGATTAAATTGGCTTTCAAACATAGCTTTCAAACATGTTTTTGCCTTAGTTTTAGTATTTCACGTTTTCTAACTTATATCTATCTACCTTATCTACACCTTTTTTTCCAATGAGGTATTCAAGGGAGAATGATCAATGAAAGTAAATAAATAAATGCAGCCCGTAGGTGACTAATAGAGTCAATGTGTTCAGTGTGAACACAATTTGAGCACAGAACAAATCCGTTGGCATGGGTGTCCAAACCTTTTCATCGATGGCCACATATTTAAACAGAGACCTTGCGAAGGGACAGACTAGTGGTGAATACAATGAATTGTTCAAATAAGTAGCATTTTTCTGATGTTTTAAAGTGCAACAACACCTTAGTTAAGTCTCTGAACCTTAAAACGAGTCTGTTACACACCAACATGTTTATTATTGAGGTTATAAACTACTCCTTAGGATAAAATGGAAAACTGAGCACCAAGTTTGGACATCCCTGGTTTATGGACTTCAAAACGTTGCAGGTGATCTTTTATTTACTGTTGTGCAATTATGTGGAGAAAATTAAAACAGAGTGATTAGTGAATGTTCAAAAGAGACAAGCTCGTAATCAAACAAGACTCAAATTTGCAGCAGATCTCTATTAATTTTGATTCAATCTCATTTTTGATTCAATCTCCTATACATATAAATGACAGTACAGAATCAGAATTGGTTTTATTCATCCTCAAGGGGAAAGTCTCATTGGGACATGTTACCGACCAGCAGTATGAAATATATTTGACAAAGAGTAGAAAGAGTCCTAAGCTTTCTACTATTTTTTCTCCAAATGGCAATTATTGTTTTATTGAAGTTGTAGAACCCTTGTCTTAGAATCTAAACTTTCTATGCTTGATATTTCAAAAACACACTCTTCCCTCGACGTAGATTTGAACAAGCGCGAGAAAATAAATCTTATTGTTCACAGTGAGTATTTCCTGATCATGGGACGGTCCGAGGGTCGAACCAGCGGCCCCGAGTCCCGTCCGCGATCAGATGGAGCGGAGACGAGGGCGGCTAATCCACCAACCTGTCGACTAAACGCTGCTCCACGCTACAGTGCCTCTCCGTAAATAAGAAATGCACTCTCTCCTTCACCCGCCTGCTCCTGATACAATATTAACTGGTTGTGGTTGAGCGAGGTGAGGAATAATGGACACACACAGGCACATGTTTGAAGATGCTCAGAGAGAAGGAACAGTTAAATACAAATTTGGTTTGATCGAAGTCTACATTGTGGCAGGTTCATATTGACGTTGGTAATGATGTGTTTATGTCCTCAACGGGTGCTTTGGACGAGCGTGATCTGTCGACTTTTGCCTGGTGATCAAAAATATATGTGCGGATTGTCAAACAAACTCAATGACGGAATCAAAATTAAGCCTGTCATGCTATTTGTGGGGCATAAGTTAGTAGAAATGTGTTGCGGTTGCTGATTGGGGCCAATAATTAAAACAAAATTCTTAACAAATTGGTAAAATATTGGCCTTTGACTGGGATCGGCAAAATAATAAATCGGGCGGGATCCAGCAATAACACGAAATAGTAGTTGGTGGACCCTCTACCACCACTTTTATTATTTATCTTTTCCCATGTAGATGAGCACAATTTATTTTATCCCCGTTTTGGAAAAGCAGCTCGGACAAAATGAGACTGCTGTGTGCTGTTTGCATCTAATTATAGAGCGTTCTCCAAAAAATGAAAAAATAAATAAAAATAAATTAGCATTCTAGCTGTTGTTAGCTTTACCGAGATGGCTAAAAAAAGTGCATATAAACTCATGGCAGTAAATAGTTAGAATTGTTGGAAAAAAAATTAAACATACATGTATGATGTGCTTTTCATTCTCTCATGATCAGGATAAAGTAGTTGGAATGATAAACATAATCATTATTGTTGAATGAAAGTGGCTTCTAAGTGTCTAAAGTTCCACATATATTTCCAGCCAAAGGCCAAAACTCCAACAGATTATTCACTGTGACAAATAAACAAATAAAAGAGCATTCTAAAGAGATTTTCTCCTCTGTTCTGCTCAGCCATCACAGACCTTTCAGCTATTCAGTCTTCAGACCCAGAGGACTTTAGAAACCCCAAATTCACTTTTCTGCGTCGAAAAATTGATCGGTCACAGTTTAGAGTGGAGCTTCAGACGTTCGGGCTTCTTTCAAACCAAACGCTGCACTGCTGGTCTCCAAATAGTGAATGGAATTGGTTGAAAGTCAAGTATTTTCCAGGACTTTTCTACAGAAGTGGTTCATTGCAACATTTTTATGGCATGACTATAAATTGAACAGCATGCAAAAGTATGAGATGAATTGGAGGAATTATTGGACCTACATTGTTCTACATTGTCAGACTTGTTTGAAAGTATCCTTTGTTATTGATACATTATCTGAGTTACTTATTTATTTATTTATTTTTTTCAAACAATATTCCCTTGAAACTAGGAATGTCAACAAATACAGAAAACTTGCAAAATGTATATAGAAATTAATATATTCATTACACTGCAGGTGATTAGGAAACCTCTAATTTAAATACATTAATTTGAAACATTTTCTTTTGTAGTGGATTTATATAATGAAAGTAAACACATATAAAAATATAAAAAACATCATCAGTCATTTAAAAAATTGCCAAAATGTCACATATTTGAGACATCTAAATCTGTAAAATGGATGGAGCCAGGTTGATAATTCTTGGCTCATTTTAAACATATTAGATACAAACAATTACAGCAAGGATTTTGATATAATATTTATTTTTTAAGTAAACAAGATCTTACTAAAAATAAATAAAACTTACTTTTTGGAGTTTAATTGTAAAGCTTGGTGTGTGCAGGTGCTACTTTGAGGGCTGAGATGTTTTATTTTGAAAAAGCAAACTGACACACACTAAAAAGAGTTTTAATGAAAATCCATACATTTAATACACAAATGTGTTTTTCTACCCTTTTTCACGAATTTGTTTTATTTTATTGTTTTCTTTCCCAACATTTCCAAGAGTGTGTGATGCCTGATGCTAGCACCGCCTCCCTCATTAACCTCATTCCAATAATTAAACAAATTAGAACAGATAAAACATTATGACTCCAACACAACGACACATTTGTCTGGTTTGAAATGGCCGTTGTTCTGGAGATGAGGAGGAGGGCGACAGAGAATATTTCAAATCTTTATCTTCACATGAGTTAATGGAGAGGACGGTGAGAATGGAATGATAATGAAGCCCATTCATTTTCACACGGGACAAAGGCACATCTTTTTGGCATGTGATGTTTTTAAATCCTGATGAGAAAGAGTCCTGGAATCTCATGAAACTTTAACAAAATTTAGAGTTTTAGTGTTATATATTGATTTTGTATCTTATTTGGATTTGTAAATTGGGTCTGTGTTTGTAAATGTGTCGATTGTACTTGCTTTAGATCTTCACTGATGCTGGGCTGAAAACTGACTGAAAGATAAATAAATGCCTAAGCTCTAATACATAACAAAATATTACAAAAGAAAACATACACACAAAGACTTTTTACCGTGTTTGCCTACTTTGCCTACACATGATCATTGGTAGTTAAGTAGCTGATTTTCTGGCTGGCCAATGTCTTTACTTGTCCCTTTCTCTCTTTTTTTCTCTCACTTTTGCCTCACAGTAAGACTTTTCAGGGTTTGACTCCTGGGCCGCCCTGGGGCGCCCTGGTGCGCTCTGGGCCGCACTGTGTCTGGGCGAATATTCTCCGGTTTCCCCCATCAATCCAAAAAGTCCTGACCACGACCAGATATGGTATGTCCCTGGGAAAGGAAGCCATTGAAGGATGGGTCAAATGCAGTGGTCTCTACAAATAAGTAAACTTTCCCATTAACCTTCCACCTCCAATAACAGCAGCATCAGCCTGGCCAGATGGATTCTGTTTGTGAGTTTGTGAACTCACATTAACAAGTTATCTCTCTGGTTCCCCTCTGCCTGTACTGACGGGGAAATAAACTACTCGCAAATTACTTGGAACTATAGAGAAAAATAATAGTCATAAAATGTAGAATTAGTGTAGTGTAATTAAGTAAAGCATTATCATATCTAATTTTTTAATTCTTACTTTTGTAAATTATTTTTTTGGTACATCATCATTATGGGACAAATAAAATGTTTATCAAGTTACTAAAGCGTGATATATAATTCAGCCCACATTTGCTAGTGCTGTCAGTATTGATTCATAGATTTTTTTCTTTATGCATGTTGTGAGCAGAACCTATATTTCTTATTCACGCCTGCAGCTTGCTCCTGTTCGGGAGGTGAAGAGGGCGTCGTCGGGGGTCCTGAAGTGCTGGGGGTCCGTGGTGGAATGCAGATACACGTGCACGATTTGTACCGTTGTTTACTGTGCTGCGGCGCTCTTCTATAATTCAGAGATTCATCTTTTACCACCGGCAGGCTAATGGATGTGGGGGTGTTCGCTCTTATAGGCTGAGGGGGCAGGGGGGGAGGGGGGAAGGGCCTCTTGAAGACCCTTTAAAGGAAAGATAAAAGGAGAACAGTAATGCACGACTAACATCTGTACAGACAGAGGGAGCAATGAATATGAAGCTAATTGTGACCCGTTCCAGAAATGTATGCATGTGCAGGTGTTTACATTTCTCTTATTTCAGTGTATGATCATCTTCATTTTGGGAACTTATAGAGTTGTCTGGAAAAAAGGTTTCAATACAGAAATTTGCCTCTTTTTTACGGTCTTTTTCAGAAATAAAAACACCTAAAATGAATGCTTGAGATAGATTGAATGCCTCAGTAATATCATCTGCAGACAAGCCATGTTTCCAATGGTTCAGTTTGGAGCAGATTGGTACGGTATGATCGGCAACGCGGCAAAAAGCCGATATAAAGAGAAAAAAACAACAACTCACGAAACACTGCACTGATGTTATGATAAACCGTCAAGAAACAAAATACTAACTATATTTAAAGCCAAAGCATAACATAAAGTTACATTAAACTGTGGTGTAAAGGCTTTGCAGAGAGGTGAAATAAATGCAGATAAGGTTCAGGAGAAACCATAATACCATAATAACCATAATTCAGTTACGATTTAGGTTTGATTCATTTAGAAAACATTTGCTTTGTTTTGGTTGTGTCAGCTGCTCATGTGGCAGACTAAAGTGACAGAAGACAGACATGTGACAGAAGTTTTAGTATAAAACATTTGAATTCAGAACTATTTGAATTTCTAAATATAAACAAAATTATGCTTAATTTTGTTGATATTTAGAAATTCAAATAGATAATTAAACCTCTGCACATTTAATAAATGTAAATAAATTACAAAATAACTTTCAAATTGATACCTTTTAATGGAATTTTTGCTCCTATTCACCTGCAGTGTCTCGCCTTAAGTTCTATGGTGCTGTTGTAAATGAATGCAATATTGCTAACAGAATCAAGCTCTCAGTTATAAGCCTAGCTTTGTCCCGACAGCCTGGTGAATCCATTATTTATGTATTTACTAAGCTCAGAGTGGACTAACCCTCTTCACTTATTCATAATCACAAGGCTCAGCGTCTGCTCTGGTCTACTGGCATGAATGAAGAACATCCAGGAGCCCAAACATGTCTGCAGGCAGGGACCACCACAGTGCTTTTTTAAGGAGGAGATTGAACCAGGAAGCTCTCTAGAACGCTTGAATAGTCACAACTGAATTCAGAGCAGTGGGTTACAACTGTGCTCCTCGTCGAGAGGTTAAAATCTGCCTCCGGACTCTGCGCTCACACCTGCTCCTCATCACGCCATCCTCCTCTCTTCTCCTGCTCGTACCAGCGCTCCACCAGAGGATACCAGAGCCATGGAGAGAGCAGAGTCAATCCACTGCAGCGGGCCGGGGATAAGCTCCAGAGCTTTGAGGGAGTTCCTGCTGGTTCACCTGCTGCTTCACCTGCTGCTTCTTTGGACTGGCAGTGTTCAGAGGAGGATTAGGGCCAGGTTGGAGTGGAGGGTAATTGGAAGGAGAGCGTCCACTGCGCAGTTTGAGCCGATCAGAAGCAGATGTAAGGGTTTGTCCAGAGAGATGTGAGGGAAACATAAGCCTTGTTTTCACTGGTTCGCTTTGGAGCAAATCAGTACAGTCCAAAAGTGTCTCCACTGTCATAGGTCAAGTGTCGCGGCCTGGTCAAAGGCATTACACGAAGAGACATTAAAATGCTACTAAAGTGAAACAAATGCAGACAAAGCTGATAAACTGTTTCTGTTGGAGATGCATCCTGTCATTAAAATAAGTGTTCCAAAGTGTCTGGGGGATCAGGGCCTTTACGCTGACTCTGGTGAGGGTTCGGGGTAGGCGTGGCTCTGTGGGAAGAATCGGCCAGAAGTCAATTTTTTCCGAACACTGCAGCGGTAGAACGGTTTTTAGGTTATCAGACAAATGGGCAGCATTTGAATGCACGTAACAGGGCTAGTGACCTGCTTGTCTCCATGGAGAAGTTTAATGCCATAATGGAGAACATTTTAGAGAGATTAATGTAGTAGTTGACTAGTCCGCATATATTTTTTTCGACAAGTCAAATGAACATTTCTATTGTACATTGAGACTTATAACCAAATAAAGGTTGAAATATGGCAAATATTTACAAATAAAGTGCATTGTTGATTACAGTAAGAATCATTTTGTGACATTTTGATTTAAAGATGCCACTGTCTGATTATGGTTACTATGAAAAATATGACAGTTAATTTTATAGTTGACTGGTCACAATTAGTCAGTTAATTGTTGCAACCCTAATTTTAAAGCAATAACATCTCCATGGAGACAAGCATTATTGGCACGAGCCACTCCATGGAACGGAATGCGACGAGTCTTTGTGCTTCTTTTTTTTTTTTTTCATGGTCATTTTGCCACAACTCAGGCATTTTTGACCCCCTGAACATTGATGAAAGTCACACATGGGGACATAGATGCGATCGGCTCGGCCCGAACTCCAATAAAATGGAGGTTGCGAGAACTCCCGTTGCAACAGTGCCGACTAGTTCAAAAAAGAAAAAAACATGAAACTTGGAACATTGATAGAGCTACCTTTGACGGGTAAAAGACACCTGGCAGCATCACTGTATGCATCACTGTATAATAAACAGGAAGTCAGCCATGTTGAATCAAAGTGTCAAAGTGGCACCGCCACATTTTACTTTTTTTTTTCATAATCGTACTTGTCCTAGGTTTTTCGTCCGATCAAGCTCAAAACAACTCTTTTTGCATCTAAAGACATTGAAATTTAATAAATATTCCAAAAAAAAATGTAACACGTAACACACTCTCAAAAAAGGCTTAATTTCCAGCTCATATTTCATATTTTTATGGTCTGACTGGGAATAATTAATACCCATGTAACAAATGTACTCTATAGCGCCCCCTACCCATTTTCTGAAAAACTATATATATTGTCTGATTTGTTTGAAATTTATGGGTTATATTCTGGTTATATTCTCCTCGAGACACCATGAAAAAAAGTGCATGGCAGATATTGTGTATTTTCCCAATTGGCCAGCAGGGGAGCAATTAATGCCTACACTTCCGCTTCCTCTCGTGCCGTGGTCTTAACATTAGCGTTAACATAAGCATTAGCGGCGGGTCTCTGTTGCTAGGTGACGGGCGTACAGGGAGGAGGGGGTTTAAAGAACAAAGGCTAAAAATAAAGTCTAAAGAATAAAGTCTAAGAGAATGCAGTATCGGGGCAAACGTGATCAAAACACGGTCGCGCAACAAAGTCTGAGGAATAAAGTCTGGCGGTAATGCAACACTTGGATGCCAACCGCCATAAAACAACAACAACAACAACAACAACGGTCGCGAAGGAAGGCGGTCGTGCAGGAAGGCGGTCGCGCGGGTGGCGAGAGCCATCATCGCCGCTACCGCGGCTTTAATTAGGCTGAGCAAAATAATATGTCTGTTTGCCGTAACCCGACCGACCCGGTATGAAACTAGCCGACTGGAAAACAAAAATCAGCATTTTGTTGAAAAAACTTCAAAATCTTTTATTTCTCAATTATTTCGCCGACTCACCGACCTCTCTTTCCTAAACCGCCGTGTCGAATATTTTTATCACGTTGGTCAACCTGTCTTCATTTTCAGTCCTCCACATGCTTCTGTAACAAAACAGAACGCGCATAGATGTTGTTATATTGTCTTTTACAAGTTAGTTTGCCTCTGTCGGCGCCACTGACCTGTCCATAGTAATGTCACACTCTATCAGGGTGTGAAATGTGACTTACGCAATGCATTCTCGAATTGAAACACGCCCAGCAGCGTCATCACAATGGCTGCGCCCGTGTCCCCCGCATGTTCCCCCCGCTCGCCTTCGCTACCAAAATAAAGGATAGCGGCGTACAAAAGGTTGATTGGAATATCTTAAAATCGTGAGATTTAGTCTCCTGATCGTGTTGATAGAGACGTTTTCTGTCATTGACTGTTGAAGCCTGACCCCTGGTGGTCACTCCGACTCAAAAAATGGCAAAATTTAGATTTTTTTTTGCCTGCAAAGTAAAAAAAATAAGAATTTGCCTACCGTCCGACCCACTTGAAAAATGTTGACTCGGGTTACAGCAAACAGACAATTTTTTGGGGGCTGCCTTAATAATATTCTTTTTTTTGATTAATGAAAGATAAAACATAAAAAAAAAACATGAACCAGAGAGCAGATTTTAAACTAAAAATACTGATAGAAATCAGCTATAAAACAAAATAAAAGTAATAATGTCACAACAAATTAAAATATAGTGAAATTTGTTTTTCTAAATTAAGTTTGAATGAATCAGACACCTTTTAATCGTAATAAACATGACAACATATTTATTTCTATTGGTATTGTTGATATAATTCTACACTTCACTTCAACGACCTTCCCAACAAAACAAAACTTTTTATAATTGTAATGCCATGATCATCCTACAGGGAAATGTGGTGTTTGTGTGAGAGGCGTGCCATTGTCCTGACCTGCTGGTGTTTTGGTTCACGCCTGAATACTCTTCCCCCAGAACATTCACTCAGGCTTTTTCAGTTCCTCTTCCTCTGATCTGAGACGTATCACTTCTGCCTGACCGAGCCCGCTGAAGGAAGGAGCAGAGCAGGGTCAGACCGGGTCCTGGCGAGACAGAGAGAGAAAGGGGAGGAAAATATGGAGTTTTCATTCAATAAATGCTACAAAAAAAATATATGTTTTTCTTTTTTTCTTTGCACTGGTGGGGAATTGGGAATTCAAGCTGTTCAGACTGCCTTTTAAAAAAAAAACATTTTTTTATATTTTATAGACGTTTACTGATTCTCCTGCTTCCCGGTTATCGTTTCAGTGGCATGGATTATATTTAGTATTATTGTTTATGGTAGTATTTTCTGTAGCAATATACTGGATCACACTTCCATTTGTTGATATCTTATTATTAACCACAACATTTAGACCTGGATCTATAATTTTTTTCTGATTTGAATCCCAATATATGTGCAATTATGCGAGCTTTTACACAGAATAGAACTGCTAACATACAGTAGCTCACCCACAGCACCCACCCAGACCTGCTAGCATGCTGTAACTCACCCACAGCACCCACCCAGACCTGCTAAAATTCTGTAGCTCACCCACAGCACCCACTCAGACCTGCTAGCATGCTGCAACTCACCCACAGCACCCACCTAGAGCTGCTAACATGCTGTAACTCCCACTTTTACCAAAAGGTTAGGTTATTAGGTTCTCAAAATAAAATCACTAGAATAAATACAACGTTACCATTTTGCTTAACCTTGTTTTTGTGTCCGGGGGTCGTGCATGCCATTGTTGTTATTATGGGGTCTCAACAGAAAAGGGTTCCTTTTTTATTTTTGATGTATTTCAAATCTTGATAAATATGAATGATGCTGAAGAAATGCTTGATAAAAACATGTCTGTCTAAAATTGTCTTCTCTCTTTCACGCCGATGCTGGCTATGTCTGACCTCATGTTTCAGTAACTGTTTTCTTGATCATCGATCAGACCCCCTACATTCTAACATTCTAACGCTTCATTTGTTATCAAGTCCTTTTCTACTTTTTCAATGATCAAAAAAAAAATACTGTCCATAAAGAAAAAAAAATATGTCAAGAGAATAGTGGAATGAGCTTTATTAAGTGGATATTTTGCCAATACATTTATTTGCCCTCCGAGGCAATTGCTGTTGTGATTTTGGGCGTTAAATTGAATTGAATTGAATTGAAATTGAATTAAGGTTAAGGTTAAAGGAAGCTTATTGTCTATTGTTTTGGGGTGATGGGGGAAATCGGAGAGTCTGGAGAAAACCCACCCAGACACGGAGAGAAATATGCAACTGTAAATAGCGTATACATTCAGACGTCTATTTTATTATATCTGTAAATTCTGACCTTTATACATGCCCTTTTTGATATATTTTTCATTGCTGTGTTACACTTTAATACCAAAAAGTTCCTAGTTTGTGAATTCTGTTCACTCACAATGGCAAGAAAACCCTTTTCTGACCCTTTTCGGATGCAAACTCCATATAGAAAGGTCTGGCTCGGGAGTCAAACTCTCGACCTTCTTGCTGTGAGTGTTGCCGTGTTGCCCATTTTACTAGTATGAACACCAATGACCACTACATAAGGTCTGTTGTACACAGACACTGAATAGAACCAGATTTTGTGTTGTACACATTCAGTAAAATGGAGCTTCAAATCGCTTTACCACATTTGAATAATAGTATCTTTAGAGTTGTGCATCTTGTGCTGGAGGCAACTTGGAATAATGACAGAGGATATGCATAGAATGCCTGCTCCGCGCTCCTCTCTGCAGTGTAATGAACAGTTTGCGCGGGCCGCCGGTATTTTGGGTCGTGGAATCGCAGCAGTAACAAGATTTGAGGATTTACTGCAGCTCTCCAAACACTTTTATTTGTTCGTCTGTGAGCTGCCTACACCTGCCTGCAGCTTCCCCCTACGTTTTCCCATTTTTTTATTGTTTCATATTTTCTCCATATGTTATCAGGGGGGTTGGTAAAGCTGCAGGGGAGAGGCTGATGACTGTAGAGTAAACATGAATAAATAGCAAAGTAGTAGTATTTTGAATATTGTACAGTATGGAGAAGGTGCTTAGTGCTCCACTTTCCATCATCGATCTTCACCATGCAGAGAAATCCCTCATCTAGGTCCTCCTGACAAGCAAGCAAGATATACACAGATGTTTTAACACTTTATAATAATTACTAATCTATTTATTCAACCACGGATAGTAATCTGGACAATGTTTTTTAAATCAAGATGTGTCGACTTTCTCACTGTTTTTAAATGAGTGGTTTGTGGCTTTAATGTGAGAAGACAACTAAAACCCATACACCTCTTGTTTGAAGACAGTGAGGTACAGATTTTAAGCAGGGACAAAGGATGGTTGGAAAAAGGAGTGAAGGAGGCTCTTTTTGTGAAATCTCTCTTTGAACAGAAATGGTGTGATTTGTTGTTTAAAGCAGTGGGTCTTTGTCAAGTTAGAAACAAAAACAATCGAACGCTAATATGTGCCTAACAATTTGGAGTGCGTTTCAGTCATATCACTATAGGCTTGGAATGCTAAGACCAGGTTTAACAGTTAAACAACAACGAATTACTTAGATTGAAATCCTGATTTTTAAAATGTTGTCCAGATGATATTTTCTCAATGGACCATTCCTGAATTCAATCACAGATGCTACAATACTAAAAAGGGAAGGCTTCCACGGAGGCAAGCGGGCGGTGCACTCTCTACCAGAAATGTTGCATAGTGCACCTTAAAAAATAATAAAAAATAATATTGAATATCAAAATGCAAAGTAATTTGATTGAAATCTTAAGTAAAAGTAAGCATATCGTCCCAAAGTAAAATGCACTCCCCTGTTGACTGTCGGCCTCTCCAGGTGATGAGCCCACAGCGCCCCTCCAACCTGTCTGCGTATTTGTGTGTGTGTGTGTGTGCACGTGAGTCTGACAGCAGATTTACATGCTCTAATGACGAGTGCCCGATCGAGGAGAGGCCCTGTCAGCAGCCCTAATTAGACAAACCTTAGCCCGGGGCCCAGCGAAAGAATCTCAAACGAGAATTCACTATGGAACGTGGGGGGCCGCCCATGTTTAAGGGGGGTCTAGGGTGACAAGTGGTGACACCAGGTAACTCAGGGATAGGCAACTCTGTGGATAGGGAGCGTGTGAAGAGCTGCAATGGCATTAGTATAGATGGGTGGATGAGGGTGCTAGTTAGGAAAGTGAATGCAAACTTTGACTGTCATCCAGCTGTCTCTGCTCTCCCAAGTTATGCCTATAAGTTTCTAGAATGTAATGATGCCGTAATGTCAGATGAAGGGTGGGGCCCAGTAATTACAGAGATATGAACCATAAACCAGGTCAACAAACCTGCACTCTGACACTGAAACAGCTATTTTTTACCTGAGAATTCGGACCTGTCTCAGCTCAGTCTATGTTGTGATGTCAAGGCCGTGCTGGGGGAGCTCGAGATACGACTTTGCCAAATGATTAGGCCCCTGCAGTTATTGGCACTAGCTGCTGACACTAACCAGAGTTAGTTCAATATTATCCCATTTTAAATCCATGGAGCAGAGGAGAGTTTCATGGCCTGCTACTGTGTAACCCTCATTTTATATCAAAGAAGTAACAGCACATGCAACATATGCGCAGTTATCACTTTTAAAGTTCCTGGACCTGAATTTTGACAGGAATTTTTCAGCATCATTGGATAAAGTATGTATATTTTTCAAACTTACTTGCAATATGTGAGCAATGTAACACATTTTGGTGTCTTGACAGATACTCAGATACACAGACTAGTGTTGCAATGGAAACTCTGACATCTCTGGGTGTTTAGGACAAGTTTTAAAATATGTTTAAATATCTATTGGATCTACTTAACACTTCTACATGTGATAATGTTTGGTGACACTCACTTGTGGTCGAGTGGTTGTCAGTTCTGGTTTCACATAGTTTGTGGTGCATTGGAGCTAACTCAAAGAACAGTACTAGCTTCCTACACATTGTCTTCCTAAATCTTACCATCCTTAATATGTCATAATGTCTAGATCCAGCCAAACAAACAGGCCCTTCTGTCTGTCCACATTGATCCCTAAATTGCCCGATACGACAGACAGTGATTCTAAAGGGGGTTAATCCTGATCATGCCCTCTCTCGCTTATTAGCTGAAATATCAATGCTCTTTAGTTTGTCCAAATGCAACACATGTGACGGCAGAGTGCAAGCGGTGTATCAGGGGATCACTCCCGACAACACACCCGCAGCCTGGCGCGAGGTCCAGGGGGCAAAGGTCAAGTCAGCGGTCTGCCTTAATGCACTAGAGATGGTCAGCTGTGTCATTAAAGGTGCATCACAGTGAATATGGGTCCATCCAAGTGTGCGCAATTACTTTGGCTGTCTGGATTCAAATGAGTACATGTCAAATAGAAGGGGCAGGTGTATTGACAAAAGTTAATATCTCTCTCTTTTTAAATCAAAAACGAAAGCCATGTTTTGATTGGCCCTGATCCCACAGACTAGCTTGCCTTAGAGTGCTTTGGAACGGTTCTTAATGAATGATGAATAAATCTAAATTTGACTCTACTGATCTCAGAAATTCACAAAGATATGTTTGGTAATTCCGAGTTTGTGTCTCTGTGAGAGGTGGCTAAAGCTAGCATAAACAGGAAAATACTTCTGGTTTCTCCTCCTTTATTTCACTTCTCTGCAAAGCCTCAACACCACATTTTAACGTCTCATTATGTATCGCTTTGTAAAAATAGATGCATTATGCTCTGGAAATATATTAGTAAGTAAGTAAGTAAATTTTATTTATATAGCACCTTTCACAGACAGAGGTCACAAAGTGCTTCACAAAACATAGAATAAAACAATAAAAACACAAAAAACTTACAGTGAACAATACGTATACAACAATATACAGTAAAATCAGTCTGTAAAACAAGTGCATTTAAAAGGCTTGACTAAATAAAAAGGTTTTAAGCTGACCCTTAAAAGCAATAACTGAGTCCAGTGACCGTAGGGAGAGCGGAAGATCGTTCCAGAGTCTGGGGGCAACAGCCTGTAAGGATCTGTCTCCTCTGGTCCGAAAACGGGTGCGAGGAACCAACAACAGTTTCTGGTCCAAGGACCTTAGTGAGCGAGAGGGAGCGTATGGTTTAATCAGATCGCTGATGTACGATGGGACCTGACCATTTAAAGCTCTAAAAGTTAAAACAAGAATTTTAAACTGTATCCGGTAGGGGACCGGCAGCCAGTGAAGGGCTTTAAGAATGGGTGAAATGTGGGCCCTTCTATTTGTGCGGGTCAAGATCCTCGCTGCAGAGTTCTGGACCAGCTGCAGACGAGAGAGTTCCTTCTTGTTAAGACAGGAAAACAAGCTATTACAATAGTCTAAACGTGAAGACACAAATGCATGAATTATAAGTTCCAGGTCATTTTGAGACACCATTTTCCTGAGCTTAGAGATTTTCCTCAACTGAAAGAAACAGTTCCTCGTCAACAGCTTGGAGTGGTGCTCTAAAGACATGTCTTTGTCAAAGACAACACCCAAGTTTCTAAGACTTGGTTTAGCAGTCTGGCCTAAAACACCCAAGTACTGGTTTATCCCTGGAATGACATCATCAGGGGCAATAATCAGAGTTTCTGTTTTGTCAGCATTTAGCTGCAAGGAGTTTTTACTCAGCCATTGTTTAATTTGCACTAAACAACTGACCAAGGAGTTCAGCTTCTGGATCTCAGAAGGTTTAAAAGAGCAATATAGTATTTTGGGTCTTGATGCGAATGTCGTGCATCAATAAACAGGAAGCAACAGCTGATGCTAACTTACTAACTAATGTTCGTTCGTTTTTGGTCCAACATATTATTGTTAAAATCGCTGGAAATACGTGGTTTTTCATCAGGTCAGCCTTTGGTGGGAAGTCATTTTTCTCCACTTCTGCCTTTTGACGTCTTGTTTTTACTTGAGTCTGTGTTCTCTCTTGTAAATGGTCACATTTATATAGCGCTTTTCTACCGTCAAGGTGCTCAAAGCGCTTTACATCAAGCGCTTTGAGTCCCTTGAGAACCAGTCAACCATTCACTCACACATTCACACACCAGGGGCGAGTCAGGTTAAGTGCCTTGCCCAAGGCACTTAACCTGCACAATGGCAGTATTCACATGAGGCAGCTGCAATCGCACCGCCAACCTGCGGGCCAGTGGACCACTCTTCCTGAGCGGGTGTCGAACCGCCGATCTTCGGATCAGAAGACGAGCACTCTACCACTGAGCTACTGCCGCCATCTTGTCCAATCAGCTGGCTGTGGCGTGTAGCTTATCTTTGCTAAAGCGTTATGGGAGCTGCTACACTCTGGATATTTTAAACAGCTTGTTACGGTTCACTTAAGACACACACAAATCTGCTCCAAAATGAACAAGTGGAAACAAGCCTTAAGTTTGCTAAAACGTGCCTTTAAATATATTAGTTGGACCGTAAAATGATGCACTAATTGGAAGTTTGCAAAATGTATTTCAACTTTAAAGCAGCTCTTGTGTAGTTTTTTAACCGTGCGATACATTAGCAATCGGTGTGGAGTCTTTCCGTTAAAGATAATGTTGTATATTTTGGCCTTTTAAGTATACCGAATGCTCAAAATCATGTGTCATAGTTGTATTTTATTCCAAATTCATGAACCACTAGCCTGTTTAAAATCTTAATATTCTTCATACTTCTAAAAGCACATGTGAAAATAAGTCATGGTACGGTCCCTCCTCCAGGCTGCGTTCCGACCCTGCTCCAGACCACA
Source organism: Eucyclogobius newberryi (assembly GCF_026437365.1). Lineage (NCBI taxonomy): Eukaryota > Metazoa > Chordata > Actinopteri > Gobiiformes > Gobiidae > Eucyclogobius > Eucyclogobius newberryi. Next base: position 8,627,098 of record NW_027315724.1, on the reverse strand, counting down.
TCAGACAGGGAGGCCCCATCTCTCCTTCCCTTTTCCTCCCATCTACCCCTTCTTTACCCCGCAAACCAGCGCTCTGCCTGCTGCTCTAATTTTACCAAGAGCGCCGCAATCTGTAATTTATAAGTCCCAAACACTATCATTAACGGCATTTTTATAGCCGCTCATAAATAATCTCAAGGTCTTTTTATAAAACGTTTTCTGGGTATGACGCGGGGGGACCCAGGGTGATTGCCGAAGCCACCCACCTCACTCAAACACCCATTTTTAGGCAGAAGAGCTCAAAAGCCTTTGAGAGGATTTTGAAGGGTTACCTCAGAATGTCTCATACAGGGCGGTTGTCAGATTGGCCCAGATGGGACGGTGTAAAGCAGGAGCGTACAGACTTTTTTCTTTGAGGGCAGCTTATTGAAACATTGAAAGAATAACACCAGCACATAACCCAGATTTCTGCATATTTGCACTGGCTTCCTGTTCACGTTTGAAGGGATTTTGAATGGACAATAACAGTACATCTCGTTGGGCCAGTCCATTCAGTTGATTGTTTTTTCTGTGAAAAAAATTGTACATGTGTTTATTTATTCATCCTTTAGTTAGTTTTACTATTTTATTCTTTTTTATGGTTTTGTTTACTGTGTTACCTAGTATTTTACTATCTGCAGAACTTGGAACATGCTTTTTGTTTGAAAAATGAGCTGTAAAAGTTAAGTGGATTGGAACAGACATGAAAGTGTGTGGGATTCTTCCACCTTACCATAAAGTTGCTCTATTTAACTTTTTTGGAGGTGGGTCCAAAGACGTTAATGCCTTACTTAGATTATTCCACTGTATTTTTTTTTTTTTTTTTTCCATGGAGACAAGCAGGTGAAGCAACAGAGTTACAGCTTAGATATATGCAGAGGCAAGACCACTCAAATTGATAGTCTTTTTTTAAGATAAGAAATAGACAGTTTAAGCCATACAGTGGAACATACATGCTGTAGAAGAAGGTTGTCGGATCAAATCACACTAAACAAAGAACAAAGACATTACTGGGACCACAACCTTCATCTTTGCTTGAGTAAAAGTGTTTGAAATGACATGTTTGGCTTCCTAACCAGCGCAGTGCCAGTGCAGGATTTGGAGCGTCTTCCTGAAAGCCTGGCCCAGCGCGAGGAGGTGAAGGCTGTGACTGAGGCTAGCTAGCGTCCATGTGTGCAGCAGTGATGTAATTAATGACTTTAGCAGAGCAGAGAGTGGACCGCACAGGGCCGAGCGGAAAGCACTGCCAAATGCTGCGCTAAACACAGAGGTTAGATGAGAGAGTGGGACCAGGAGCACCTTCAAAACGAGCTTACGGCAGGTAAAGGGGCACTGTGTCACTTGTCTGGTGGAGGTTCTGCACGGAGAGCTTAGTGCGTGCCACCTAGGCTAAGTTACAGGTCAGATCTGTGGAGAGGCAGCCCACTCATTGTAAGAATGCAGGTTTTTCTTTTTTTTTGTGATTTTTGAGCAGTAAAAACATCTGTAATTGAAGAAACGCAAGAAAAATTAATTTACAGTCATACTTAAAGGCGGTATGGACAATTTTTCTGCGATTTGAGAACGCAGGCGGAAGTGCGCATGCGCCCTCCCCCGTGCGGACTGATACAACACACGCGTGCGTTTGTTTATTAGCGCAACGGAGCGCATTGCATCGCTCGTCTCCCGTAGATTTCTGTCCACTTCTGCGTCAGCTCGAACTGTCTTTCTCCGTCATTTTGCCCCGTACACTGAGGGAACCATATTATGATAGATCCATGCGCTTAGGCACGCGGAAACGTGGGGACGAGTCTGACGCGGCTGCAGGTGAGCGGTAGGTGCGTTTTATGATTGATACGTGGCAGGACAAATGATTTATCCACGCCACGAGGAAATAATTATGATAAAAAAAATTGCTGAAAAAAAATCGTCCATACCACCTTTAAGCAGAAGTGGAAGGGACCAATTTAGTAACTGGAAGAAAAAAAGATTACGCACATACTGTATATTCATGATAATTAGACAGAATTATATTTAAGATTTCAAAAAACAAATCAAAACAAAAATTAATCTGTGGGAACAATTTTTACGACATTTATAATGTTACTTCCCGGTTGGACATGAGCAGCAGATTTGACATAGGTAGAGATAATTCCATAACTGTTACCTACCGCAACCATACTGTAGCCAAAATAGCCAAAATCCATGTTAATGTGTACACTATAGTTATAATCTGACAAATAATAAAATGTCCTCTTTTGTATGTTAACTCATTGTTTTTTGATGAGTTGCACATAGGTAACTATTTAAAGCTATGATAAGCTATGCTACTATAACCCTTTCTCATCAAACACTGACTTGACCTTGGGATAAACTGTTATATTTCCGGATATTGATTAGCTTAGCAATGATTAAGACTTTATTTATTTTCAAAATTCGTCACAACTTTGGATGCACCTTGCTGGACCTTGTATTGCCCATAGAGGCTTGGGTCAGTTAAAGGTTGAATGGACGATTTTTTTGGCCCAAATCGGAGTCTTATTTCCTCGTGGCGTGGACTGCCCATTAGTCCTGCCACGTATCAATCATAAAACGCACCTACCGCTCACCTGCAGCCGCGTGCGGTTCGTCCCTACGTTTCCGCGTGTCTAGGCGCATTGATCTATCATAATATAGTTCCCTCAGTGTACGGGACAATATGAAGACGGAGAAAGACTGTTCGAGCAGACTCAGAAGAAGACGGAAATCTACGGGAGACGAGAGATGCGATGCGCTCCGTCGCGCTAATGAACAAACGCACGTGTGTGTTGTATCAGTCCGCACGGGGGAGTGCATATGCGCACTTGCGCCTGCGTTCTCAAATCGCTGTAAAATCGTCCATTGCGCCTTTAAGTCGGAACGCAACGGAGGGTCCAGCACACATACATGGCACATCGAGGTAATATTGATTTGCTTTGAATGTTCATAGTGTGACATTAAACACATCTATCCTCAGTGTATTCAATTACATGTGTTTTTATTACCCTCCTCTAAAGTTACATGGCGCACCTTAAAAAGAACATTAACAACCCTGTCTTTTTGTATTCTTGTATCACTGTTTCACACTCACACTCTTTTATTTGCCTTCCGCTGCCTAATACCTCCTTAGGCTCTTTCTCTTTTGCTTTGCTCTTCCTCCAAAAAGAGAACAGAAGAGAAAAGATCCTAAATGGTGGTTTTAGCTTAAATCCGCGCTGCAGGCCATTTACCAGCTGAAGACTGGAGATTAATTGATTCCAAGCAAAACGCGGGGATAAAGCCTGGGTTAGAACAGAGCTATTCAGGCTACGCTCGGTGTCTCGGGTGGATGCTAAAACTCCAGGGCACGCCGTAATCGTCCCGCTGCATATGGGAGTTTTTTGTGGCATGGGGAGGGCTGTCTGGGTGGTCCCGAGCCCAAACCGGGGGGCTTTTTCTGGGACTCAATGCCCCAGTGTGTCCTCGGGCAGATGGGGTATTGTCTGAGGTCTGTGAAGAGCAGGTTTTGATGGTTAGGACTTGGACGTCTTGGTTTGTTTTGTTTGCAGAATGGATGTTTCAGAGTGGATCTTCTCTTTTTTGGAGATTTTTTTGAGTATTGACTTTGTTGGATAGGTTAAAACTAGCACTGTTGTTCCATGTGGTCTTCGGAAACATCGGGAAATCATCATTAAAAAGTGCTGAACAACACTGCATCGACTGCTGTTCAATCCCTACTTGGGTTAGGGTTTGGGTTAGGGTTATATCCTGCTATATTTTATGCTGTAAAACCCTACATTTATTCACAACATTTGGGGCTGTGGAACCTGAACCAGTAGCCAATGATAGTATTAGCGTAGTTCCCCTGTTCATAGAAAAAGGGGAACATAGGTACCCGGGAATATAGGTACGCACCCACACTAGTGTTTAAAGTAACTGGTAGGGAGTTACTTTTTTCAAAAACATTTAGCTTTTGAGACGGCTAACAACAACAAATCTTACTGGTTAACGCCATCAAACTGTAAGAACTTTGACGATTCATCCCAGAATCCCGAGACGACCACATGAATGCAGCATTAATCACCCTTGGACCAGAAATACCATCACAAAAAGCACATGTGGTTTGAGTGTTGCCGTGTTTGACTTTTTCCTGCACACAAAGCGTTCGCTGCGAGGTCGTTCGTGCTGGTGGATCTCGGGTGCACGCCGGTGACAGCAGGAGAATAGCTAGCGTAGCAGTTTCAGCGCGTTGGCCGATGGTCCGCTCTCCCACAGGACCTGGAGCACAAACATGCACATAAATCATGCTAGCACCAACAGCAGCGGAGAACAGGACCATCCAACACTGTATCACAACATCGCACACATGGAAGTCATGTTAGCACTTTTCTAATACTTGTGCTTTACTGTAGTATTAGTACTGTACTCATTACCATTAGACATTTGTTATAATACATTTATTTATACAGTTTTTGCTATGAAACTATGGAAACATATCGCTCCAATTTATGGATTCTTATTCTAAAAACATTTAAAGTGACAGGTTGTGGACTAGTCATCTCACTAAAATGCAGCTAAGATCATTTTTCTTCAAAATGGGACCCTTTTCAGCATTTTTCTGTGGTTTATCATTTGACTTTGTAATTAGATATAATGACATCACTTAACTGTTTAATAGAAACCTTATTGTACACTGGGACAAAATCTACTTTTCACAGTATTTCATTATTTGATAGAAAGAACATATATGACAACAACTTTTTTTTTTTTTTAAAGTGGTTTGAAGGGTCAGAAAAATACTTTTGAGCATCCCTTTTGTGATGTCCTATTTTTTTTAGAAAGGAACTCTATATCTTGCTATTTTTGACAATTATCTTCACTTTTGTTCACAAATTGATTGATGAAAAACTATGACACATATTTGCCACATGAAGTATCCCACCAACTTTGGTGGGATATAATGAAACAAAAAAACCCTGTCCTCCGCACTTTAAACTTAAGTCGCACACTGAATTGACCGCATTAGAGATGTAATGGTACAATATTACCACAATATACTTTTCACAGTATTATTCATTACAATTTTGTGGATAAAAGTGTTGTTTCATGTTGTCTTCACTAAAAGAAGCTTGTTATTTGATAGATTGTGACAGCGCACAATATGATCAGAAAGCTTCTGACCAAGCAATAATCACAATATTTCGTTTTTCGTCACAACATCTTCAAACCCATTTCTCCTGGCGACTTTTTGAGAACCCTTATGTCCGCCGTCCGTCCCCCGTCTCTCTGCCAACGCCTGCGTGTGAGCAGCACTGTGAAGGGCCCTCAGAGGAGCTTCCGGGCCCCTGGAGACCCGCTCATCCTTCACCGGCCCCTTGTGTGCCACCGGTCCCTCCGCTCGCTGTGCCAGGCGGTTTAATGACAATCTGCTGGCAGGGCATCAGGGGCAGCGGGAGTGGGAGATCTTTACCAGGCTGCACCGCCCGCTGCTTAAACCCACCAAAGCTCCAGAAGGATTAGGCGTGTGTTTTAAGTCTGTGGCAGCTTTAGCTTTCAGTCAGTGCCACTTTCACTTGACCCTGATGAGAAAAGACTCATACATGACAGTTCTGGGGCTTTACACAGTGCAAATACTTCTTAAAGATGCACTGTGGAACTTTTCTGTCTGAAAGTCTGTTACTTGCAGTGGTGGAAAGTACGGTTGCAACTTACGATTGTTTTGGTAGTTTGCAATTATTCTTTCTATTGAACGTTGAGACTTTTTAAATACATTTTTAAGCAAATAAAGTGTGAAATACTGACTAAATGAGAATATTTAAGAATAATGTATTACATTTTGATAAAATAATGCTGCTATTAAATGTCTTTTTGTGTGTCTTTACCATTATCAAAATAAGAGTATGATTATTATTATGACTTTTTATCACAATTAGTCAATTAATTGCTGCAGCCCTAATGGAAAGTACAAAGTAAATTTTTTTTTTGTTTTACTTTTTAGGTAGCAATATAACACAAATTATAAGGACAATAAGTTAACAGTTTTCTGTATTTTTGTCTTTATTTTTGTTTATGTTCGTATTACAGTGGATATCTTTCACTTTTACTTCACTATGTCTGAGTACTGCTGTCTGTACTTTCTACTCCACTACATTTGAAAATACAAAGTACTATCCTTTATACATAGTTTGACACTGAAATGACTGAAAGGTTCTTTTGTTTTAACGTTTTCATGGTTCTTTTAGCAAACAATATTTTATACAAAGAAATATTTTGAAACTTATGAAATTGATTCAGTCGCTCAATTCTTGATTCCACGTGACGACACTTCACCACTTCTCACTAATTTTACTTTTCAATTAAAGTAAATTTTAAAAGAGTATTACAAAGCTTTTACTTAAATAGAGATTTTAATGTGATATTTGTATTTGGTTTCCGTAACAAAATCGTGTACTTCTTCCACCAATTCATTTAACGACATGCTAACATTTCTGCCAATAAATGGACTAAAATACTCGAAATTGTCATTTAGTAGGTGTCAGAAAAGGGCTCGCCTCTCCACAGACCTGACGTGTAACTTGATACTCGTTAAAAATACCATTGAAAAGTCTGACATTGGTTTGAAAAAGTTCCCACAGCTGTTCAAGATGGTAAAACGAGAGCGCACAAATCCTCAGGTGTTTGTGTGTTTGGCTCAGAGGCACACAGGCACACAGGACATGCCCTTTCTTGTCTGGGATTCATTATCGCTATGGTAACACACCTCCTATGGGATACAACTATTACATGGCTATTCCCAGTGAGACGCTGCAGGTGAGCTGGAAACAATCTTTAATAGAACCTTAATAGAAGTTTTGTGAAACTTCTATTAAAGTTTACTTACACAAATGTAATAAAATATAGTGCACATATTTGGAACATATAAAGCTAAACAAGAATAGATCTAGGTTTACGTGTACATTTATTTCATATAAAAATGAATGTCCAGAGAGGATTTAACCAAAAATTGAAATGTTGCTTCTTCTGTCTTTAAAAAAATATTTTTAGTTAGTTTGTTACGATAAAGTGTTACACCAATTGATAAGGTATTTGTGGAGGAACTTTGAAAAATCTGTAGAAAAAGACTCATTCCAGTCAAAGTTTAAGCACAATTTACAAAAATAAACACCTTTTTCCCTCTAAACATTAATTCTTCAAAATAAAGTTGCTCTCATATGTTTTTATTCTCAAAAATAAAAAAAAATAGTGACATTAGATGAGTTTTTGCCAAGTGTTCGCTGAGTAATTTCATAGTGTGACATCATCAATTACATACAGGAAGTGAAACTATAAACCTAAAAAAGGTGCTATTCTTTGCTAACATGTCGTATCATTTATAGCAAAATTTGAAATACAAATTTTCTACCGCTTGTTCCCTTTCGGGGTTGCGGGTGACTGGAGCCTATCCCAGTGACTTTGGGCCTTAGGCGGGGTACACCCTGGACAGTAGCCAACTCATCGCAGGGTTAACACAGAGACATAGACATTATAGACAACCATTTACTCTCACATTCATTCACAAGGGCCAATTTAGGGCCAGAGAACCCGGAGAGAACCCACGGTAACACAGGGAGGACATGCAGACTCCACCCAGAGAGATCATGTGATGTTGGTCTGGTCCGGGAACTCTCCCTTCTTGGGAGGCAAGAGCGCTAACCGCCTTTGCCACCGTGCTCCCATATCTAAATAGTCCTTGAATCCAAATCACTTACAATGGCAAGTTTCTTGCCACAAAATTCACAAACTAGAAATTTGCTTCAACAACATGATGCGACATGAAACAATTTATAATAAAATAAAAGGTTTGGTTTGTATTAGAATATAGATTATGATGAGATTTAGATCTATATATTCAAAGAACTTGCATAAAGCCATACATGAGCACTTAAGTGTGAGTGAGCACTGTAAAAACCTGACCATAATTAGCAACGGCCAGTGAAAAAGCCTGTATCGGTCAATCTGTAATTACTTTATAAATTGTACATGGACGTGCCTGTTTCTGCGTTAAACCGCTAGTGGTTGCACAGCCTGCAGACTCGTCCTGTGATACTTGACATATGTGTGTCCTCCTGAGGCACACTGGACTGGACCGGGGAGGGGCGGAGCCATGCGGCGTCTGTCACACTGAGGTGATTAGGCCTCGTTACGGAGACACATGTTCTGCTCTAATGAAAAACTCTGCTGCCTCCTCTCCACGGTCACTCCCTCAACGCACTCCCCCTACGGGCTCCCTGCTCTCCCCTGTCCATGGTCACTCTGCCTGTGCTCACATCGTCTCCCCGCACTCTCCCTCGTCTCCCCGTGCTCTCCCTCGTCTCCCCTGTCCATGGTCACTCTGCCTACGCTCACCCTCGTCTCCCCGCACTCTCCCTCGTCTCCCCGTGCTCTCCCTCGTCTCCCCTGTTCATGGTCACTCTGCCTGCGCTCACCCTCGTCTCCCCGCACTCTCCCTCGTCTCCCCGTGCTCTCCCTCGTCTCCCCTGATCATGGTCACTCTGCCTGCGCTCACCCTCGTCTCCCCGCACTCTCCCTCGTCTCCCCGTGCTCTCCATCGTCTCTCCTGTACACGGTCACTCTGCCTGCGCTCACCCTCGTCTCCCAGCTCTTCCTTGTCCACTTTCACTCCTCCTACGCCCTCATGTTGTTTCAGCTTGTCTTCCCGCTCTTCCCTTCTTTCTCAGTCCCCCCTCCGTCTCTTCCACAGTTTCCACCGTCTTTCCTCAGTTTCTCACAGCCTTGCCAAGTCCCTGTTCATCCTCCCCCAGTCTTCTCCAGACTCTCCATGTCTTCCACCCCTCAGCCTCTCCGTTTGCCCTTGCTCAGCAGCAGCAGTAGCAGCAGATTGCAGACTTCACACCGCCGTGTACTTCCGACCGACCGGGTGTTGACAGTTCATTTGACTTCACCTTCACAGAATGCTCATAAATCAAACACATGTGACAGACTCGGGTTTGACTGGCACTGCGTCAGACGCACATGTACACGAGTCAGACGGCCCATAATCGGCATAACTATTTTATTCATTGACTTTAATTATTGGGATTGTAAGGATATGGATAAAAGTATATGGACCAAAACTAAAAAACTTCACACAAAAAAAAATCTTCTGTGGACAATTATATAATGCATCTGTAAATTAAATAGAAAAATAAATAACAAATAATCCAGTCTACATTTATGTGTGTGTGTCCAGTAAAATATAAAATGTTATGACTTTACCTTCATCAAAAATGCAAAATGTCTCTCATAATCTCTTATCAAATCAACAAATGATGTGAAACAACATAATAAATGTGTTTAAACCAGGCTCTGATGTTTCTCCGTTGAAATCCCATTATGTTCCACTTTACTTTTGCCTCTAGTTGACTTAATTTCATAAATGTAGAATGTTTTTGTTTAGACATTTTTAGAAGGTCTTTTGGTATCAATTCCAGTCTGGGATTCAAATCAAAAGTGAAAAAGCTGAAGTCGCTCATCCCTAATTTAAATACAATTTCAAGTTAAACATTGATGTATTCTCCAGAACACATTACAGCCATATTATTATGCGGTCAGTGCTAGCTGCAGGTAAAAGAAAACCATATTGTACTTATATTAGTATAGAACCAATAAAACATAAATCAAAATCTTTGGCAGTTTTCCAAGCATGTGTTGAGTTGACAGTGGAGCCGTTAGCAGCGGGTGTCAGGACCGCTGCAGCGCCGGGGGGTGCAGGGGGTCCCGAGAGGAAGAGGAGGAGGGGAGTCTTAGTGTCTTATTGCAAAACATCAAACACAAAAAAATCAGATTACTGCCGCTAAGGGCTTTAATATTGCGACTAAGATATTGCTGGATTTGCCACAGAGCGGCTTAAAACGTCAAAACTGATTTAAGGAGATTGTGCTCAAAGCTGGAAAGGAGGTTATTTTGTATTTTTCATTTGGTCCACTTTAAAGTATTGTTTTATAAGAACTGTAGAGAAATATGATGTAGGATAAACACACAAGTGGGGCAGAGCTGAGAGCAAACAGGGACTGTCTCGACTTTAAATATACTTACACACTCACATCCCATTATGTGTTCAAGCGACTTTTAATGCCCAAAGCCACATTTGTAATCAGGTTTGACAACTGATTATGACATCATGCTGGTATTGGAAAGTTCTCTATTCTGTTTCTTCTGTTTTGTTTTGTTTTTTCTTGTTATTATTTTATAGAAACATATGCATAAGAACTTCGCATGTAGAGTTCTTGAACACTTCATGAAATGGATCAACAACATTAGATCCAGAACATGATTTAAAGTTCAGAAATAGGTTCAATATCAATTGTCAATATCCTGACTGAACTAAATATTTTCCAATAACACCAAGGTTCTCCATGCAAAAAAGGTAAATAATAAAAAATAAGGCAAACGCTAGTATTTTATAAATTTGTATTTATTAACTATTTCCTAATTAGGTCCAAAATGAACCTTTAATCTTGGTGTAACTTATGTCAAGGTATGTCCTTTTTGTTTTACTATAATGGAAAATATTATGTTGAAAAATTATATATATGTAGCAATAGTATCATTATGACCCTGCTTAGCAACAACAATATCAGTTTGTGTCTGTGAGAGAAAATGTATGACAATGATAGAATTTATCCCTTGACGTGCTAGAATTTGATTATGTCTTAATCTCAGGTGGGCAAGGTTTTATGAAACTCTATGGAAAACTTACAGGACCAGAAGAAAATCAGCACGTAGCCCTCCAGGTTTGGGGTTGGACGTGGAACTATCAATGGAAACGACAGCACATTGATCCATTATTTATTTGGGATTTAATGGCTTAAAGCTTTTTTTCTCAGATGACAAAGTGAATCTTGGGTGGACCACTCGAACCAGCCAATCAGAGCACTGCGTTCAGCTCTGACTAGAAGTACATGTTTTATTATAAGTGTGCAGTAGTCTCATTTTGTCAACAATTGCTGCTTTTATAGTGTAATCTATGGGGGGGAAACACTAAATGTACTATTCTCTCACACACTAAAAGTCCGGTACCCGAACTGACAACGATCACGCCTTTGGAGAGTGAAAAATGATGTAAATAAATTCTACCATAGAATTACAATTACTTAAATACAACAACAGAGATTCTAGATTGCTATGATGTCACAAGAATGATGTATATTCAACCCAATTGCACTGCTCCAATAAACAAATCAATTTACTTCCCTTTAACCAACAAAAATTGTTGTTCCAATGTTTAAGAATATTTTTACCTTTCATCTCCAGATTCATTATGCTAATGGCTAACTTCCACATCCTCTCCCTGTGCGCTTCTTAATATTTCACTCTCATTGTCTATTAGACTCTGCTGTGATCGAAGACGTGGGGGTCCCTGATCCCCGTGTCCCCAGCGCTGTAGCCTAGGAGCCCGCAGGCGCAAAAACAGTCCTATTTGGGGGCCCGTCTTTGATAGCGCCAGGAGCCATCAGATATTAGCCTCTAAACCCATTAGTTCCAGCGTTTGGAGGGCGGCTTGGCTTTAGTTATCACCGCATGGATTTTTGAGGCCTGGACAGGGGTCAGGAGCAGCGCAATTTGTCTTCCGTTCGATCCCTGATTTCCATACCAGTCTTTCACCTCCAGCTATAGATGCAGGGGTTCATGCATATGCAGTTGTGGGTTGAATTCCCCGTGTACATGCCCCCCGCACCGCTCTATCCATGGTTGTTCCTTCGTGTTCAAACCCCCAGGGTGTGTGGAGAAGAGCAGACTCCTACCGTCTAATGCCTGTGCCTTGCCTGGGGTGATGGCGCTAGAGAGAGTTGGTTTATTATGAAAAGCAAACGTAAAGGTGTGTTGGAGATACATTGCTGTGTATGGAAATAGTGGAGGAAAATATGAAGTCGTAGCTTTAAAAACTGGCGGTTGTAGAGACAATTATTAAACTTAGAACTGTATTAAAATAAAACCGTTAATTACAGGGTTTACAGCCCATCATCAGAGCTGGACTCTGATGATGGGCTGTAAACCCTCAGCAATAAGCCTCCTTTCGCTGATCTCGGAGAAAACGGGAGAGGAGGGCAAGAGAATCGAAGAATGAGGAGGAGCCACGTCTTTCCTCTCGCACTTCAGATCAAAAGGAACTGAATACTTCTGTCAGATCGTAAAAAAACAGCACAACTGATGGACTTTTTAGTTCATAAGCCTTGACTTGTTCAGCGGCTCTATCGAAATACCCCCTTATCACCCCATTTTTCGTCAATGCTTCTTGTTTTTTGTGGAGTTTGCATGTTCTCATTGAATGGATCTCTGGATGGGTTTTCTATAGATACTGTTTCTGTCTCTCCCATCAAACAGCGGGCACAATAGACACATCCTCCAGCTGGTTACTCCTGAACAAATCTAGCTGAATATCTGTGAAGTGTCCCAAGTTACACCCAAAAGTACAAAAGCATGAAAATATGCTGAAAAAAAGAAAGAAAATCCTTGTTTTTTGAATGAAGGAGTGAGCTGTTCCTTGGCAGAGACATGAGCTTGTTCTCCGTAGCGCTGCTTGCTAGCCACTCAGAGCGGAGCCAGGGGCAAGGGAGTGCGCACAGATCAGGAGAATAAATAATACAGCTGTGAGCCTGGCACTCGGCCAATCAGAGCGCAGAGCAGGCACCCTGTTGGCCAATCAGAGTGTAGGGTTCAGATAAAAGCAGGAAGTCTTAGATGTGAGCCAGACACTTTGACTCTGGAGCAGGATCTGAGCGCAGAGGAGAATCTTGGAAACTCCCTCATGGCTTTGGTCAGGGCTGAGGTGGTTTAGATCCGTGTTCAGACCAGGTTTAGACTCGGTTACAGACCACTCCTGAAGATGTTGTCTCCTTCGCACTTTGCAGATGAAGGCTTTCCTTTACGCGTTTTGGCGCAGTTAGAAATTACAAGTGTTTTATATGTTTTCCGCTTGTTTTTGATGGGTTTTCTGGAGCTGTGTTATGTTCGCATGGACACGAAACTGTAGTTAAGATTTGGGAATTTTACACCAGATTATAGGCACGTTAACAGTATATGTTTTGTGGGCGTTCAAGCAAAAGCTGCGGGGAAACTTGTAAAACTTAACACAAGGGCCTATTACTTTACAAACGTTTATGCTGGCATTTTATCATTAAAGGGAGACACTGCAGGCAAAACAAATTTCAATCTGTCAAATCCTATAAACTTTTGCATGGAAAGAATAACATTGTTCTAATCTATGCCTCAAGATGTTATAGTATTTCATGGAATCTACTTACATTCATGAATTTATATGAGACATTGTAGCTTTAAAGGCCGTTTTCTCCAAGTGCATTTTTCTCCCACATAGGGATGTCAAGATTATTCGGTTAATCGATAATCGTGATCATTCAGGTCACCTTATAATCGTAAGAACCAAAAAATGTTGACAATTTTAGAAGATATGTTTTTGTTCAATCTATAGCTAAAAAAATGGACCTAAAATGTAAATAACTTTTTTTGCCACATTTACTTGTATTTTGTCTATCTGAAAGCAAATTAAAACTTTTTTTATTTAAAGTGTGTCACAAACTGAACGAACAGCAACATGTTAGACCACGGGGAATTAAAGAAAATGAAATATTTCACTGTTTGGTCACAGTCTCAATAATCATGAATAGTCGTTAAACCGTGAAGTTTTTTTCTCACAATAATCGTAACTCTAACATTTTACATCGTGGCATTCTTACTCCCACAGACACATAAATATCAGCCCTTAAAATAGCACCTACGCACACGTCTTCTTGGACATGACAAGATTTTGACTTATTGTGCCAATGGATTTAATTCTAAGTCTGATATATGAACCTGTTAAACCAAAATAATTTGGTTAAACTTCAATTTGTTTTACATTTTCAGTCATATCTATCTTACTCAAAAACTATTTCCCATGTTTGCATCCTGCTCCTCTGTCTGTGTCCGTCACTCCATCTGTTCCCGACGCTCTGCTGTAGCGGTGTGTTTTATGGAAACAATATCACAAATACTGCATCACACAACGGCTTAAAAACAAGGAGTCAAAGTCAAGTCAGAAGCAAATCTGTTCAAATGATCTCACAGTGTCGTGATTGTCTACCAGTGTGCCTGGGAACACCTGCGCGCCTGCAGTTATGGCCAGCATAATTTAGAATAATGCACTATTTGTATACATGACACTATTTGTCATGTTAGATTTTTTATCGTCGAAAAAGTTTCAGAAGTAATCATCTGAAACCTATTGTACTTATTGTCCTGGACAAATTAGGGATTACACAGAATAGATTTTATACGACTCTTTATTTTCTTTTGGTGGTAGTGTGCCTTAGAAAAAAAAAGTTTGAGTATTTTGCCCCTTATTGAAAAAACAAATCAGACACTTTGCATTTATTTTTTAGACTTTACTTTTTTGCCATCAGTAGTATCTGTACAATCCCCCATTCCTGATTAGCCTGCTGACCTCTCTGCGCTTTCACCGAACCATCTGCACAGCCTGGAAAAAGCACCACCAAGAACAACATATTTCTTTTATTTCACTCCATTTCCCTAATCCTAATCCTGTGTGAGTGCAGGGGCGGGGTCAGCAGGTGGTGGGCGGGACTTTCTCTTCTCAAGTGTGGGACAGGCGGCATCACATTGTACACTGCTTAGTCTTTATCTGCTTTCGTCTGTGTGTGTGTGTGTGGGAGAGAGGGGATTTTTTTTTTGTTGCCATTTCAGGTTTTGTAACTTAAATGATTCTGAACGCTTGGATTAGTTTTTGACATCCTCTGCTAGAATCTGTGGGTTTGAAAAAAAGGTTGGATGCTGTTTTGAGCAACAGATCTAACCGATATGCTTTGGGGAAAAGGCAATTTAAGCCCTAACTAAATCCAGCGCATAAGAGAACATGTTGTTTTGATCTTGGCTATTGCGCTTTGACACGACGCCTCACCCTCTCGGCCTGTTGCAAAAAATCATAACAATTTTAAAAACTCAATTAATTCAACCTGAAGAAGTGAACGCAGGTCCGTAGTGCGCAGTGGTATACGCTTTGTGATGAGGCGATATACATAGAGAGAGCTCCCCCTGCAGCTCCCTTGTGAAAATAAACTGTGAAAGAACATGTCTTTTTGGAGATGTGCTAAATTAGAATAAAAAAAAAAAAGTATATTTTCAATTAAAACCATACAAAAAACAGAAAAATGACCTTTTGCTAGATTTTAAGACCAATTTACCTCTCCACAAGTTCGGGTTTAGAACTTGCACGAACAATACCAACATAGAGTTAATGCATCAGCTACAGTGAGTATAACAGGCTCCTTACCTCCAGTGAATACACCGCCCCTCCTTTGGCCTTTATAAGTTATAGGTTTAAACCACACACGTTTCTTTTAGTTTTATTTTTGGTTCTAAATAAGCGCGCATGTAAAGGTGGATCAGTGGATTCATTACAGTGACACTTGCGCTTGCATCGGTTTGTAACAACCTCGGTTTTGGTGTGACTATGCTTCATGTGTGTAATCAAGTACGAATACTGTCAAATATGTTACTCAAGTAGGAGTAAAAGTTTGGACTATTCTAAGTTAAAAAAAATAATAATCTAATTTCTCAAGTAAACGTTGCTTAGAACGTCAACATACAACATGACTTAACAATCCTGTCTCAAAGTAGTTTTTATGATCTGGAACTCCTTGCTTAAATTTCCTGGTTTGTGGTTCTTTGAGTTAAACATGTCCTCATAAATTACTGGGCTTTGGTTGTGGTTATGAAACTGCTGCACTGCTTTAGCACTTTCGTTGGACCTTCGCATTTCAGGGACGGATTATTGTGTTTTAATGACTGTCAGCAACAATGACCGTAACTCTTTCCGAAGCACGGTGGACTTTAAAGAAACGGAGACAAAGTTGTCCATTGTCTAACGCTAACTAAAGGGAGATGTGTTCAGAACGTTCCCAGCCGCGTGTGAGGCCGCCGGAGGCACAAAGACCTCTCAGGATCTGAAGCAAATCCCAGTCCAGAGCCAGAGTCCTGCTCCAAATACCACATCCCGACCAGAACTAGTCCTTAGTGGTCTGCGAGCCTTGTACGGCCCTGGCTCGGAGCGCGGGACAGGAATAACAGCAAAGAGAAGGAGGCCATTACCAAACCAAACTCATGAGAGAATTATTACTACCAGCGCTAAAATAAAACCTAAGTGCTGGTTTTATGAAGACAACAAAATAATCAAAATGGAAAGTGCATGTAGTTATGGAAATGAACGTCTGGGTATTTTCAAATGAAAGTGAAGTGCAAGAGATAATATATATGTAAAAAAATAAATGAGACTGGTTGGATTTCCTTGGGCTGCAGTTGGATTCGACCTCAGCTGTTTTATTGAAATCTGCGTGGAGATGGTTTGTTTGTACATTTGTACTATTACTTCGAAGAAATAGACTATTACTAGAGTAGAAGTTCAGGAGGTTCAGGTTCAAGTAACAGTTATAAAGTATTTGGGGAAAATAACGCTCAACCGACTGGATTTATAGTTTGAGATTAATGCAACTGGAAGGATAAAACCTTAAAAATGCACAAAATCTGGAATTTTCAGCAAAAAATATTAGAAAAGCGTTTGTCACTCGCAGGAAGAGAAACCAAAATGTTTTCTCACAATATTGTTACCCTGATCTTAATCTTAAAGGTGTTGTACCTGATTTCTACAGTTCTAAAAATATAAAAAACAGAAATAGTTTGCACCACGATGAGTTTATAACTGCTTCTCATGACTTTTAGAGGCCAGAGCAGCGTTTACTGTCACGCTAAAACGCTAACAAAGCATGCTAACGGCGTAACTTCCTGCTTCACCGTCACCGTAAGAGCTGCTTTTATAATGTACGTACTGTATCTTTACTGGAGCAGGACAGATTTTACTTTATTACATGAACGGGTACACATTTTACACGACAAAGTTTTGTAAAATGGTGCTATAAAACTATACATCAAGTAAATTTAATGGAGGGAAAGGTTATAAGAACATACAATACGATTTTTTTTTTTTTTTTTTTTACAATCATCTCACCTTCCCTTTTATTAATATAAAAGCATTATCCAGTCTTGAATCATAACTTATTTAATGATTTGTTTTAATTATGCCCACAGTCTTTCAAGCCTATTTTTATATATGTATATAAATGATGCAGAAAGTATTGTTTGTGAAGTTAGTGGTGGGATTTTTATGATCATAAGAGAGTAAACATGACAATCAAGGCTTTGTCGTTGAAAAAAATATTCACTATTAGGTCACCACCCAAAACGAATGTTTCAGAGACTGAAACGCTAAGTCTCTGGAGCCTCGGTCCCCTCCAGCAGGTCCCTGACTCGACCCCTGGCATGGCCCCTGACTCAACCCCCTCCGCCCCACACGAGTACCAAGATCCCAGGCCCCTCTCGGTGGTGGTCCTGGCCCTGTGCCCACGCTCAGCTGCCTCCCCCGGGGTATAGATGAGCCCCAGACAGCAAGCGGACCCCCAGCACAGGGCCACCTTCACCCCAGCAGACTGACATCCCATGGGACCCTTCCATTATCCAACCTCCTCATTAGCTCAACCTGACAACGAGTTCTGCAAAGCTACACTGTGGAACTTTCCTGGAGAAGTTATGGATTTGCCTGGATGTGCTTTTACTGCAAAAAACATTATATGAGGAAAATAGCAGGCTCACCTCACCACAGATCTGACCTGTACCTTGGGCTGGTGCTTTAAGTTCTCTTTAACGTACATATTTGCAGGCATCACTTAAAAGTGTCTCTGTACAGGCATCGTCATAGAAACACATCACAATTCCTTTCTCTCTTTTTTTCCCTCTCTCTCCATCCTCTCCTGACCCCGCTCTCTGTATATATGTATATAATCGCTCTCCCTTCCTGCTGTTGATGCTCCTTCTCCTCCTCCAGCCTCTCTCTCTCTCTCTCTCTCTCTCTCTCTCTCTCTCTCTCTCTCTCTCCTGTCATCTCCCCCTCTCCCTGTCTGTCTCTCTTACTCCCTCTCTTTCTCTATATTTCCATTCCCTTCTGACATTTCTCTTTACCTTCCTTGCTTTCCTTCCTCTCTACCTCTCATTCTTCTTCCCCTCATGGCCCCTGACTTTTCCTTTCCTCCTCATCCTCTATCTGTTTCATTTCTCCTCTTCCTCCAATTCCTCCTTCTCTATGTTTCTCCTTGCTTCTCTATCATCTCTTACCTCCTCTTCCTCCAAATCTTCTCCTTCCTCCTCTTTTGTCTTTTTTCTTCTCTTTCTCCAATTCCTCCTTGTTTATCTTCTTGCTTCTCTATCTTCTTCTCCTCCTCTATTATCTATTTAACCCCCCTCCTTCTTCCTCCTCCTCCACTATCTTTTCTTTCCTCCTCTTCCTCCTCACTCCTCTTCCTATCTTCTCCTTCCTCCTTACCTTCCTCCTTACCTTCCTCCTCCTCCTCCTCTATATTCTCCTTCCTCCTCCCTCCTCATCCTATGTCTTGTCCTTCCTCCTGGCTGGTGTCCTCATCCTTCTCTCCACCTCTATTTTCTCTTCCCTCCTCTTCTCTCCTCCTCCTTTAGCTTCTCTTTCCTCCTCCTCCTCTATCTTCTCTTTCCTCCTCCTCCCTCCTCCTCCTCTATCTTCTGCGTCCTCCTGGCTGGTGTCCTTGTCTTTTTCTCCTCCTGTTTCCTCCTCCTCACTTCACTCTTGGTCGGGCTCCCCAGAACACTCTAAATGCAGCAAATGCATCCTGGAGGCGTGAAGGATGCATCTGACAAGCATTAAATACTCTATAAACAGCTATTTTTCACCGTACATAAAGCGCTATACATATTTTAGAGTATCACATACACATTTGTTGTCTACTGTGCACAAAGCGGCTCTCAGTCACAGTTTTGCATTTGGCTGAAAGTGCAAATGGGATTGTTGGAAGTGTTTTTCTTGGCTTTGGAAAGAAAAAAGTGGATAATTGAGATTATAACAGCAAAAAAGGTAAATGGGCAAGTTTGTGTTTGTATTTAGTTGCAAAAAGTAAATGAAAAAATAAATGTATAATAATACTAGCTGATGAAATAGTAAAGATGAAGAACCCCAGTTGCATACAATATGTTTACATCTAAAGAAATTAAATACACACTCGCGCTCACGCACGCACACACACACACACACACACACCTAGACTCACCTCATAACCCATAATCCTGCCGTCAAGGGAAATTATTGAAGTGCATAGCCTTTATTTTCTATCCATAAAACTGACAGTGTTTTCTCTTCTCTTTTGCATGTGTCCTCCTGGCCGCTCCTCCTCTACAGGTGAGTAAATGTTCTGCATGTCCTCTCGCATTTTCCAACTTTTGCAAATAGAATGGTTTCCCAGGAAAATATATCCACAATAAATCAAGTAACATCGCTTTCATACATACAAACGATCCCATTTTTGAATGAGAATTATCTGTGTCAAGTAACGCAGATAAGTTTTTGACAGAACAATATGTATTTTCTTTAACCAACACATTTAAAAGTGCACAGAATGGCATTTACAGTTACCTCCATGGATGCATAGCAACAAACCAACTTACAGATCATATCTGTGGAGCGATGACCTCCCTCACAGTAAGAATACATGTTTTTCTAGGTGTTTTTGAGCAATAAAAACACCTTCAATTTAATGAATATATGTTTGATACCGTACTGTGGAACATGCATAAAAAGCAATAATATTTGTGAATTACTGAGATCGTCCTCATAATTAAGGTATGAATTGATTTATTTTTGTTAGGGTGACGTCAAATGCTCACGTAGCAGAGCTCTGCCTCTGGACCCAGAGCCAGGCCCTGAGCATTGACATACATTCTGCCATTAACAGCACTGTTCCAAAGTACGCCAATGGCAAACTGGTCTGGTGGATCAGGGCCCGTTGAAACGTGGCTATAGAGCACCTTCAAGCTTTTGATTGCTCATTTCTAACTTATTTACTTTTTTAAACTTCTCCTCGTTGAAATTATGTATAATATTGTTGTAAACTTCCACGTTCAAACTCAATTCTCCCAAAACATCACGACCGCCTCCTCCTCCTCATTAAAACTCACAACAGTGCCCTGCGTCTGACTCCATGAGAACTCTCTTGGGAGCTGTATTTAAATGCTTTCGGTAAAGTTGTCGTTTTCGTTTCCCTCCTGTCTCTTGCATTTCCGCTACGGTGAAAACAGGCGATAACAAAGAGGCTTCTCATAACACACAACTGACTCAGATCCAAGGAGATGGCGCCCGCTCCATCCTCCCTCAGTGCACTGACCTTGGGAGATAGCACCAGCACAGAGGAGGAGGAGGTGTACTGTCAAAACACCAACTCAATATTTGCCAGATCTGTATGAAAGCTGTACCAAAAACATCATCATCATTGTTGCAGATAAATAAAACTTCTTGGACATGTTTAAATTTCTTAAAAAATAACTTATTAAAGACTGTATGAACTTCATCTTCACCCTCAAAAAGTTTGGAATTTAAAGTATAAAACTTTAGTTTTAGCCCATTAGTTCTAAAATTTGGTTTCATTGACCTTTAATCAAGAAAGTCCCACTGAGATTTAGATTATCTTTTTCAGGGGAGTTCTGGCCCTAGAGGGGAGGAGCATATTGTTGGCCCCATAAGGGAGAACATGCAAACTCCACACAGAAAGGCCCCGGGAGTGAAACCCAGGACCTCCTTGCTGCACCACTGTGCTAAAAGGACTATTCCAGGTTTAAACTGGGATTAAACCAGGTCTACAGTTTGTGGACCAGTGCTGAAGAACAGTGCAGGCAAAGCATCTCCACCTCCACAATAAAAAGTATACAGTGCACTTTTACATTTCCAGATCATCATATACAATATATAGAATCCAACCATGACAATAAAAACAACAACAATGCTAACAGTTTATACGTCAGCCAATCGCAGCTCACTGCTTTCACCTCTCAGACAATCACCTCTCAGGACATTCATATAAAAACACTCTCTCTCCCCTGCTAAAGTCGATTGTAAAGATGTTATAGCAATGTAGCAAAAAGGACCATTAATCCCGTAAATGATGGTAACCGGAAGCCCCTGTAAAGCTCTTGTTGATGGACGGATGTTTTGTGGGCACAAGGGGCAGCTGACCTGACCTTGGCCCACAGTAGGAGCACAGATATGGGCCAGAGCAGCTGTGGCGTGTGGGTGGATGAGTCTGGATGGAGGTTTTACAGCCCTCTCAAGGCCAGTGTAAATGAGGTGAGGTGGATTTTAGTGCCACAACATGTACTGACCAGCAGACTAGGGGAAGATTGAGAATGGGATGTCCAAATGAGACCCTAAGACCAATATCAAGTGGCTTATTAATAGAAACAGGTCCATTAACTTCCTGTTGAAAAGTGCAGAACTGATAAGCCCTGTCGCTTCATAGTGACAGTTCACCAACAATGTAACAAGCAGTGGTTCATGTGGATCATGTGGATACATTTTTAATGCTGAAAAAAGGCTGAAATACATATTTGCAACCCTACATATGTGTGGAACAGTGGGCGGGGTTGGGGGTAGGTGAAAACAAGAATTTTCAGAGCTAACATGCCTCAAATACAGAATTACTTGAACATGCAAACATAAATACTCAACTACACCATTACATTGTGGTTTAAAGCTCTGAAACGTGGACTTTACTGACCCCTTCAAGATTCTGAGAAATGAGAACTTAGATAAAACCTTTTTTTCTTTTTTCTTTTACAATTGACAATATTGACTACAGTTGAAAAAATGTGGACACGGCTGATTTCAAGTGAAAATGAATTGTGAAAACTGAAGAGTTGAATCAGCCAACATCAGACCCGTACTGTTTCTCCTCATTACTTTGACCTTTCCCGTGTCCTGCTCCAGCTCTTGCGTAGGGAGACTTTCTTTCTCATTCATCAACAAATGATCATGAACAGCCCCTAATCTAGTCTTTGGCTTCCTGGTATTGGGCATTCCACCAAACACTTACCTGCTTGTGCGCGGCTTCGGAAACATGTCGGGAATGCCAGCTGTGGTTGCTCTGTGTGTCGCGGCCTGTCTTCTGTCGCTCAGCTTCTGTCGGAGGCAAAAGCTCAACTCCAGGTCTGAAGAACCGGAGGAGAACATGTTAAACCTTTCAGGAGCATCAGCGAGAAAAAGACAGGCTGCTAAAGGACAATGGAGGTTAGGAAAGGCGAGACACTGCAGGTATGTGTAAGAATTGCATACATTGACCATAGTTGGGACATATTCAGAAGTTATTTTTGTTTTATTTTAAACTTTAAAAAGTAGTGAATAGAATCAATAATTAAAAGGGCAACATTTTTGTACTTAAATTGACGGATCCATGTCCACACATTCACATCTGACATGCATGGTTACAAATGAACTGCTGTTGATTGCCAAAGTCTTTCATTGAATGCAGGGGAATGCCCGAGTTTGCACAGTCCTACATCAAAGTACCAGAGTACACACTACACACAATGTGCTATAATAGTGCACTTCTGTATAAGTGTACAAGAGCTGCACCCAGGCTCTTCACTTGGACCCGACCCATTTATCGGTTTGAGTTTTGCAAGACAGCTGTCAACATTTTACTGATTTGCGCCAATGTTTTGGATTAGTAGACTTAACCGACCTCAATCAGCTGAAAACACGTCTTACCCACCTCAGCTCTGCCAATATGGACATGCCATACATCATGTTAAAAAGCAAAACCTCTCCAGTCGCTGCCTTTGTTTGACTATCCATACATCTATTTTTGCTCCCCACGTAAAGGTCGGCAGATCGTTCTAAGCCCTGAGGCCTGTACACCGGAGCTGAACTTATCCTGAATACGTTTCTGTTACTCAGATAGAGTAACACAGACATGAACGTCTTTGGATGAGCCTTCCCACAAAACGGTTTCACAGCTCGCTCCGTCAACCCATGATTTTCTGAATGAAGTTTTGAGTGTTCATAAATCAGGAGGCGGGGTTTACCATTTGACCAGTGAGAACAATGGAGAAAAAAAGAGCAGGGTATATCAAACACGAGGAACTGTCAATCATAATCACAATCATATATATGAGAAAATAAGAGATAAAATCTTAGTCAGAGCTCATGTGGAGTTGACACTAGAGACCAATCTCAGCCACAAGAGTTAAACCTCAGAGAAAGATCATATAAGCATAATTCTTGGATAAAACAGATAAAGCACAAATGTGCTAAAGTCATGAAACAGACATAAATTTCCTCACACTCGCTGCTTGCTCGGCTCAAAGGGTAGTCTTTTTTATCTTATTTGGGGTCCGGAGTAGGTAATGAGTTTAGGGCCCATAGAGACCTGCCCTGATAGAAAGTAAACTTGATTTGTAAGATTTGTAGTAAGTCTCTGGTTGATGTAAAGCTGGCTGCAAGGAAAAAAAATGACCACATTGAATGCTACTATATAGTGTACAAAAGCTTAATGCGTCCTCTTTAAGTCTGACAGATCACATGGCGCATAGCTGGTCTGGGACTGGATCGGTGTTGTCGTTTATATCGCTGCCTCGGTGAGAGGATGAAGCCAATTAGCCGCGCTCAGGTACATTTGAGCTAGTGCCTGATCTAATAACTGTTCACTGGTCCATTCTAAAGAGAGATAATGAGAGGAGCAAGCACTCGAGTGTAGCAACAACACACCGGTGACCACACAGACTAGTACAATAGTGCCTGGAGTGCATGTGATGGTGGTGCCTGGAGTGCATGTGATGGTGGTGCCTGGAGTGCATGTGATGGTGGTGCCTGGAGTGCATGTGATGGTGGTGCCTGGAGTGCATGTGATGGTGGTGCCTGGAGTGCATTTGATGGTGGTGCCTGGAGTGCATGTGATGGTGGTGCCTGGAGTGCATGTGATGGTGGTGCCTGGAGTGCATGTGATGGTGGTGCCTGGAGTGCTTGTGATGGTGATGCCTGGAGTGCATGTGATGGTGGTGCCTGGAGTGCATGTGATGGTGGTGCCTGGAGTGCTTGTGATGGTGGTGCCTGGAGTGCATGTGATGGTGGTGCCTGGAGTGCATGTGATGGTGGTGCCTGGAGTGCATTTGATGGTGGTGCCTGGAGTGCATGTGATGGTGGTGCCTGGAGTGCATGTGATGGTGGTGCCTGGAGTGCATTTGATGGTGGTGCCTGGAGTGCATGTGATGGTGGTGCCTGGAGTGCATGTGATGGTGGTGCCTGGAGTGCATTTGATGGTGGTGCCTGGAGTGCTTGTGATGGTGATGCCTGGAGTGCATGTGATGGTGGTGCCTGGAGTGCATGTGATGGTGGTGCCTGGAGTGCATGTGATGGTGGTGCCTGGAGTGCATGTGATGGTGGTGCCTGGAGTGCATGTGATGGTGGTGCCTGGAGTGCATGTGATGGTGGTGCCTGGAGTGCATGTGATGGTGGTGCCTGGAGTGCATGTGATGGTGATGCCTGGAGTGCATGTGATGGTGATGCCTGGAGTGCATGTGATGGTGGTGCCTGGAGTGCATGTGATGGTGATGCCTGGAGTGCATGTGATGGTGGTGCCTGGAGTGCTTGTGATGGTGATGCCTGGAGTGCATGTGATGGTGGTGCCTGGAGTGCTTGTGATGGTGGTGCCTGGAGTGCTTGTGATGGTGGTGCCTGGAGTGCTTGTGATGGTGGTGCCTGGAGTGCATGTGATGGTGGTAAATAATGCATTTTGCTGCATTTACATTTGCATGCAACAATTATGACCCTAGTGTGTACCCTGGTACTGGTCAGCCTTGCTGACTTAAAAAGTAGATCTCAATGAAGTAATACTCTTTAATACATTTTTATTAGAACAATTCCCTCCATATTCCTACAGTCAGTGCCAGTGAGTAGCAAAACTATGAGCAGCAGAACCAACTTATTTGCTTTTGTTGTATAGCTAAAAGTTACTTGATACGGTAAAATGGAAACTGAAAGTAGTTTCTCCAGTGTTGCTGCAACTATGTAGAGCTGAGGTAGCTTGTTTAAAACTGTGTATCAGACATACATGTGAATGAAGTTGCAGTGTTCATCTGCGTTTCTACTCAGTATTTAGTCTACAAACTAAATACTGAGCAGAGTTGTGGACAGGTGCAGATGTGTTTTCAGCTCCTACAAGAAAAAACTTTATTACTCTCTATTTGCCACTCACAGCTAATATTATGACTGTTGTGATGTCATCTGCATAACCACTATACAAACTCATCATTAAAACTTCATCTTTGGACAAATCTATTTTTTTCACTCCTTCCTCAGCTTCTCTTCTGTGTAATTCAGGTTTCTGTTCATTATCCCACTGTGCAGTTTAGTCAGTGGAGCTCATATCTGTCG
Organism: Eucyclogobius newberryi; assembly: GCF_026437365.1. Taxonomy (NCBI): domain Eukaryota; kingdom Metazoa; phylum Chordata; class Actinopteri; order Gobiiformes; family Gobiidae; genus Eucyclogobius; species Eucyclogobius newberryi. The sequence goes on along the minus strand of NW_027315724.1, from coordinate 8,601,777 downwards.
TCTAACCGTGAAATAGGCTCGTGTTTAGGTGTAACCCGACTGGGACACATTACGCCGATGCAAGAATAACAGAAGCATCTTAACAGCCCTGTGCAGCCGTTCTTTCCTCTCTGCCGCCTCTGCTCGGCTCCTGGCGGGGCCGTTTTCTCTTTTTTACGGTTCAGCAGCGCCGTAAACACAAACCGAGCGAGTCCTCCAGATGAAAAACAAAACAAAACAGGACTATACAACCACCCGACCATCCGCGCATCTACACCCCAGGGATGGTGCGCTCATCTTTCGGCTTAGTGGCCTTGTGCAGCCCGTCTTAATTAGCTCAGCGCACTCTGGAGGAACAGGGGTAATTGTGGAGGGCTGGAAAGCCATGGCTTGTGGTACCAATGCTTGGCCTGGTGCACGCGCGAGGCAGCCAGCGCTGTGTCCCTGGTTTTATTTGTTCACTAACTGGTTCGGAGTCACTTAGTCCTGTGCGGTACTGCTATGGAGGCTAATCAGATTTAGCACGTTGTTAGTTTAGCGCTGGTTCTCTCGGTGGATGTAATGGAGAAGTTCCACATGCCAGTGTCCTGTTTGCAGTGGATTTGCAAGCGCATTGTTTAATTTGTGCTAAATAAATAGTTTAAAGGTGCACTAGAACCATGTTTCAACCAGCTCAGATTCCCCATTTTGGTTCACTTTAGTTCCTAATTATGTTAATGGAAGAATACCTCTCCATGTTTGGGTCTTACCTCTGGCTCCAAATCTAAATCGTACCTGAATGATACTTTTTAATCATAATGCCTTTTGTGCAATTCACAAGATAAGTTCCAAGTTTCTCTGCCACACTACACCGCATTTCAACGTCTGTTTATGTAACAGATTGGGTTTGGATAATATATATAATATTTGCAGGAAACAGTTGATGCTAACGTGTGCTAGCTTTGTTTTGCTAAGATCTTAGAATGAAAATAGACACAAACTTACCGTCGAAATTCCTCCAATTTGTACCGTAAAATCTAATTAAAATAAAATACTAAATCAAATCTAAAAATGTCTCTGTAAATGAAGAACGAATATTAGACATGGCTAGATTATTTTTTCTAATTTAAATGTTCCAGATATGTTATATTTTAGCATGTTTACAATAGAATATATATTTTTTATATTGAAAAATTACATTATGAAAGATACATAATATTTCTTTATTTTTTCCCCCTCTTGCATTTATTGAAGTAAACTACATAAGAAGTTCAAAAGTGATCCCTCCAAATGTAAGGTGTTTTTCCTCTTCACCTGCAGCGTCTCGCTTTGCTGTAACTTAATAACAACACTGTAAACATCGTCATCACATTTTGCATTCTTTTCAGTCCATTATACCCCCTCAAAACAAAAGCCACTATAAAGCGCTGTGTGAATCCGTCCGTCTTTATCAGCTCCTCCATGTGCTGCGATTACGGCCATCTTGGATCCAAAAGGGCATCCATTCATCTTACCCTCTAATCCTCCCCTCCTCACCCACAGAACGCTTTTTAAAGAGACGTTAAAAAAGACTCTCTCCCTCGGGTGAGCCCTCCGTCTGCTGGCCGCCTGCTTTTTTGTTGATGTTTTTTTTTTTAATTCTGCATTTACCAAATCTTTCCCAGGATTATCTGACCGCCCCCTCCTCTCGCTGCATAAGACTTATTCCCCAGCGACGCACCGTTTAGGCCTTTATTCTGCTCGGGAGCCTCCGTCTACTGATCGCTTTCCCTGTCTGAACCAAGACAAGATGATACTGACAACAATGAAGAGCTTGAAAACATGATATGCTTTATAATCAATCAGAAATACGCTAATTGCACATGTTTTATAAGGTACTATCGGCCAAAGCAAATTGTTTTTATATAACGGTCATTTATGGATTTCAGTCACGTGACATGTTTGTTGTTGTCGACTAGTTTGAGGACGTTTGTTGTTTGTTGTAGCCTGTATCCGCTGTTAGATAGTCATGGAAAATGGCACATCTCACTGAAAATGAAAAGGGGGATACTAGAAGAAGAGAGACATTTTGGGTTTTAATCCTTATCAACTGCTTTATCTGAACTTCAAATTGGCCAAAACTTGCCACTATTGGTCCTTTTTGCTACATTGCTAGGAAGCAATGGACTCTAACTTTCTTAGAGTCCACTGCTTCCTCCAAATGCCAATCCACTTCTGGTGACAAATATAGTCTTTGGGGATGTTACAGAACAGGGCTTTTCAACTTAATTTTCCAGAGGGCCAAGACCTCTGGGTGCACTACTCTAACAACATTTTGGGTCCTACAAAATATCCCCAACACTATTTCAATGAATTCAGTCCATCCAATACTGAACCAGAATTAAACTAGAACTAGACTAGAACTAACCAGGTCTGAACCAGGACTAACCCAGACTCAAAAAAGGTCTAAAGCATAATTAAACAAGGCCTTAACCAAGACCAAACCAGGTCTACACTAGTGCTAACCCAGAATTAAACCAGTTATCATATTTAGTATTATTATTTTGAATATTTGAAAGATGGGTCATTTCCCGGATTCATCACTTGAAGGGCCCCCCAGGCCTTATGTTGAATATCCCTGTTATAGACGGGGGAGAGGGTTGAATTGATCTGGTCAGTTTCTTTCATTTTATTCAAGATTTTGGCCTCTGTAGCCATACCTTTTTTAAGTTAATTGTATTACATATTAATTAGTATGTCGATGTAGTATGTGTCTTCTCAACCATATAAAACAAAACAAAACATGAAGGTGTGCTTTTTATCAAATGGTACAATACATACAAAGGCTTGAATAATGTATAATGTTTGAACCCTAAATACAATTTCTACTTCCAAATCCCTCGCTACCTCCAAATGTATTTCAAACGATCAGCCCTTTTAACAGTTGTGACATCACACAAACAGCAGCTCTCCTTCATGATAGACTCTTCATCCTCTCATTCGCCTCTAATCCCTCCATCTCCCGACCTTCTCCTCATCTCAACACATCCATCCATCAGGGCCAGTTTCCTGTGCTCCTCCTGGATGTGGTCATCAGAGTGACCGATGGAGAGGGACCCTTTCGGGGCCTCTCACTGTGCCTCCTTCTCCTCTTCGTCCTCCTCCCCCCCGGTTGCCCTCTGTGACGGGGCTAAACGCTGCTGTCTGTGGGGGCCTGGGCAGTGCGCCGTCTCACCATTAACCTCAGGGACGACAGCGATCCTTTGTCTGCTGCTGTGAGAGGGTGGCTTTCCCTGCTCTGGCAAAAACTTTATTAATTTTTTTAGGACATAACATCAAAATAATGTCTGGATATGTGGCTTATTTTGGATTCAGGAATTTGATTCAGTGCAACAAATAAACAAATACTTTTTTTAGAACGACAGAATGCATTACTTTCTATATAGGCTCAAACAATACAGTTACAAAACTATATTTGCATTTATTTTATCTATTTATTTTTAAATTGTATTTGATATTGCTCTTTTAAAATTATATTTTAATCATTATTGTGATTTTAATGTGCGAATAAAACCAATAATGGAGACCCTGGATGATATTAGGAATCAACATATTGTTATACATACTGCACTTGTGGGCTGCAAACACGGCACCCGCAGGCTCTCTTCCTCGTCTCTGGTGACTTTAACCACACTTCTCCCTCTTCTGTTCTACCAACATACACCCAGTATGTCACCTGCCCCACCAGAGACAATAGAACATTGGACTTGTTTTTTGCCAACACCAAAGAGGCTTATTCTCCCCCCTCCCTCCCCTGGGCAGGCCTGTGTATGAACCCATTGTGCGCAGGCAGCCTGTGGTGTCCCGTGAGGTGAGGATGTGGTCTGCCGAGAGCGAGGAGGCTCTGAGGGACTGCTTTCAGCACCACTGTCTGGACTGAGCTCTACAAACCACATGGGGAGGACATCAACACCATCACAGAGTGCATCACGGACTACATCAACTTCTGTTTTGAGAACATTGTTCCCTCCCGGACGGTGCAGTGTTTTCCAAACAACAAGCCATGGATTAACCGTGAAGGCTCTGCTGAAGGAGAAGAAGAGAGCCTTCAGATCAGGGAACAAGGAGGAGCTGAGGACTGTACAAAGGGAGCTGAGGAGGAAGATCAGGGAGGCAGAAGCCAGCTACAAGAGGAGGGTGGAGGAGCAGCTGCAGCAGAAGAACATTCGGGGAGTGTGGAGAAGCCTGAAAACCATCTCAGGCTTCAAAATCCCCCTGCCCAGACAGAGGGGGATCTACAGTGGGTGAACGATTTAAATGCTCACTTCTTGAGATTTGATCGGTCACCCGCCCCTCCCCCTGCACAGCTGCATGCTCCCTCTTCCACAGCTGGACAATGCCCTGGATCCGTTCCACTTCACTTCTCTGCCCCGGACCATTGGCTCCCCACTTCGCCTGAACTCACCCATCCCCCAGCACACAGTCCCCCTGCCAACCACTGACTGTCACAGCAGCACAGGTGAGGGGTGAGCTGAAGAGGATTAAAGTGAGGAAGGCAGCGGGACCTGACGGCATCAGCCCTAGGCTCCTTAAGTCCGGCGCAGATAAACTGTGTGGAGTTATGGAGCATGTCTTCAACATGAGCCTGAAGCTGAGGGTGGTACCACAGGTCTGGAAGACCTCCTGTCTGGTACCTGTGCCCAAGACACCGCGCGCCAAAGACCTCAACAGCTTCAGGCCGGTGGCTCTCACGTCCCATCTGATGAAGACACTGGAGCAGCTGGTCCTGGACCACCTCCGCTCCACAGTGAGATCAGCCATGGACCCGCTGCAGTTTGCATATCGGCCTGGCATCGGAGTGGAGGACGCCGTCATCTCCCTGCTGCCCCGCTCTCTCTCTCACCTGGAAAAGCCTGGCAGCTCTGTGAGGATCCTGTTCTTTGATCTCTCCAGCGCCTTCAACACCATCCAGCCGCTGCTCCTGAGGGAGTGGATCCTGGACTACCTCACAGACCGACCCCAGTTTGTGAGAGCCCGGGACTTTGTGTCTGACACTCGGACCTGCAGTGTGGGTGCCCTTTCTCTTCACCCTTTACACTGCAGACTTCAGACACGACACGGACAGCTGTGTCCTGCAGAAGTTCTCTGACGACTCTGCCATCATCGGACTCATCACAGACGACGATGATGCGTACAGGGGACTGCTGCAGGACTTTGTGGACTGGTGTCAGCGGAACCACCTCCTCATCAACGCAGGGAAGACCAAGGAGATGATGGTGGACTTCCGGAGACGCCACCCCACTGCCCCCTCACCAATGAACATCCAGGGAAGGGACATTGAGAGAGTGGACTCATACAAGTACCTGGGTGTTCATCTGAACCACAAACTGGACTGGACTCATAACACAGACTACAGCACAGCACTGTACAGGAAGAGCCAGAGTCGGCTCTACCTCCTGAGGAGACTCAGGTCTTTTGGAGTGACAGGGCCACTCCTGAAGACCTTCTACGACTCTGTGGTAGCATCAGCCCTCCTGTACAGTGTGGCCTGCTGGAGCCACAGCATCACAGAGAGGGAGAGGAAGAAGCTGGACAAAGTCATCAAGAAGTCCAGCTCCGTCCTGGGCTGCGCTCTGGACTCGGTGCTGGAGGTGGGGGACAGAAGGGTCCTGGCTAGATTCACATCTATGCTGGACCATGAGTCTCACCCCCTGCAGGACCCTCTGTCCACTCTGGAGAGCAGCTTCAGTGAGAGACTGATCCACCCTCGCTGTGTGAAGGAGAGGTTTCGCAGGTCTTTCCTTCCTGCTGCTGTCAGACTTTATAACAAACACTGTTAGTCCTACTGTGCAATTACTGTCGTGATTCATGTGCAATTACTGTGCAATTCATGTACAATTCATGTGCAATTACTGTCACGACACATATTCATGTGCAATTACTGTCGTGATCACATGTAATGGTATTTATTTATCTATTTATTTATTTATTTATTTTTATCTTTATTATTTTTCCCCTCCATCCCTTGTTGGGAAATGGGAGGTTTTGTCTATAAGAGATCTTCTACTGAGAGTGTTTTTCAAACACAAAGTTATCTGTTCTTTTCTTCTGTATCTACCTCTGTATCTACCTGCGTTGCATCAATGAAATTTCCCCATGTGGGACAATAAAGGATTATCTTATCTTATCTTATTAAACATGAACACCGAACTTTTCAAAGTAAAAGCCCAAAAGCTCATGGTGTTTTAGTGAGTGGTGGTTATAAAATAATCTGCAAAACTAAAAGGACTAATCAAAGGATAATTTAAAGATTATGTGGAAAAAGTCAGATTCTAAAATATCCTATTTACTTTTTAATCACATTTTTATTTTTGGAATATAAAAAAAATATATAAAAACAATACAAAACAGGACCAGACAGGACCAGGACCAGACAGGACCAAAAAAAAAATCAAAACTAAGGCATACAAACCCCAAAAAAAACCCAATACCAATTAAATTCAAAATCGATGAAAATATATATATATATATATATATATATATATATATATATATATATATATATATATATATATATATATATATATATATATATATATATATATTTTATATTATGACTGCTTGTGCTTATAAACCAAGCCATTCTTTTTCTTTGTCATGTGTGGCGTTCCTTTGCTCTGGCAGATGTACTTTAAGCTGTCGCTGCTAGTTTTGAGCATCCATGGCAATAACGCTCGTCATGTTCACTCAATCTTTACATAGACTAAACTAATCAGCAGTTTTACACATCGTCCTTGGAATCAATCATTTATGAGGAAAGTTGAGTTTGCATTAACACGTGGCATGGACCTAGCTGAGTGAATCGTAAGGGAAAAGTAGTGATACATTGATTAAAGAGGTCATCATTATTATTTTGTAGCATTTTTGGACATCTATAAAAGTGTTCTGTTCAAAAAGCAAATAATGGTTGATTTCATACACAAAATGAAATGGATACAAATTGTAAACAATATAAATAACTATGAGGAAAATTGGCGTAAGAGGGTGAATATCTCCACAATGAATCTGTGTTTGAGCTATGGATCACACGCACACAGGATACGGTTGTGATGTGACGGTTTCGACGCTCCTCGGGGCCACTAACGTACAATTACATGATCAATCTGCTCTCAGCATCGGCCTTCTGACACTGTGTTATAATCAATGACATGTCAGGGTAATAAATGGCTATTATAACAGACATATTGATGGAAATTATGTATTGCAGATAAACGGTATGATTTGAGCAGTTCTGATTCAATATTCAAACCATAGTAAAGAATGTAGAAGAATGCAGGCAATAGAAGCACCTGGGTCATGGACAACTCAAATTATTGTTTAATTTAAGTTGTTTATTAGGGTCCCATTGGCATCTGCAGCTACTCTTCCTGGGGTCATTTTAAATTTCAGTACATGTTTATGACATACAATCTTTTGAAATAAATGCAGTTTCTTACACAAATAAACCAATATTTGCCACTTATTTCTAGGTTAAATATAGTTTAAAGAAATAAAATTAAAAAACAGTAACATGTTACTTTCAGATATAAATTACCGGTTCAACCCAGTGTAAGTTCATGTGATTTCCTAGTTCACATCAGTTCATACATTTGTTTTTTGAGTTGAGCGTTGGTAAATGATTCCACTCCTACATGACAGCAAACATCACTGTCCGTTGGCTCTGATATTTTGGCAGTGAAACATTCAACATCCAAGCCATCTTTCTATCACTGCTCGGAACTATGAAGCTACATGCTACTCCATGTATGTTTTTGATGAGAGAAAAAAAAGAAAAAAAAACATTCAGCATAAACCTGTCCTTTAAACTAAAGGTAATTTTACCATGCAAATTCAATCCAATTCTGGTCATTGGTGTATTTGCTAAAATTATTTAATAAATTTGTTCACCAAATTAAACAAATATAGTAAAAATACATACACAGTATACCTTTGGGGTAACTGCACATTTCTTATAACTAGAAAATGAAACGTACATTGATCAAACCTTAACCTTATACATAAAAAGTAAATACATTTCAGATCGAACATTATTGGACAAATCTGCCATGTTTGTCGCAAGCAGTCAGTGTGCATAGAGTGGGTAAAAGGAAACAAAACATAAAAGAACAACCTCTAAATTAAATTCTGAAAGGTTCATATAACAAGGCTCTTTCTAATATTTTGAAAATTCATTCATTTTTGCCAATTTTTAACCATTTTTGAAAAAAATAAAAATAAAATCATTCTCTTTAATCCCAAATTTCCAACCCGTCTTTTTTATAATTCACGGCATAAACCTTTTTCTAGTATTTTTCTCGGTGTCCATCTGTTGCCATGGTAGCAAATAACATCCTTTTAAGCATTTCTCACATGGCTTCCTCTAATGGCTACGTGCGCTCCATTCTTCCCCAATCAGACGCTAGCACGATTAGCCCTGTCAATCAAAAAACAGACTGCAATGCGTTCAAATTCAGTCAATATTTTTTGGACTGGTGGATGTGCTGACATGGTCTTGTACGGGTGCATTAGCTGTTCATTTAAACTCGGGTCATGCATTACCTCCATCCCATAATAACGTGCCACAACTGCTTTTCAAATCAGGACTCAAATTGACAAGAAAATAAAGTGCTGCTGATTCTAAAGCGAGATGATCCAGGCAAAACTCTTCTTTTTGGCAGTTTTCTCTCTCTGCATACAGCTGCTATTATCCAGGGATGTAAAAGTAACTGAAATATCGTGATATTGTATTTGGTTTCTTGCAACAGCAAAAAAAATAAAAAATACTAATCTGAGGGAACTGCATAGACCATGATCCTTTGCTTCATTTCAGTGCAGACAACATGAATAAATAACTGTTATATAGCAGTAATGATTTGTCCTGAAGTTTTGTCAAGGCAAATATGTTTTATTATTTAACTGAATCCGTTTGCATCCACAGATTTATTTATACAGGGCATTGTGCTTATTACTTTAAAAAAAAGGAACTACAATACAACCATAATAATAGTAATAATAAAATAATTATTTAAAATAATATTGCATATATTATTTTAGATGCATATATCTCACTACATTTAAAACCAGTCTGGTCCCAGTCTACAGCAGGTCAAAGAAGAAGATTAGGTAGAAACAGAGGGATGTTCAGAGCGTCATTTAGCATCAGCACTAAAACCTAGTAGCTACTGCCGCACAAATAAACATGTAGTGTAGTTTTTACTTACACTTTAACGCAACGGGCCAAAACTAAACCAAAAATTCTAGTCTGCGGTGGATGAAGTGTAGTTTGTCACTAGTGGTGTGCCAAAATAGAAATAGTGATATATCGTGATATTAAATTTGGCGATACAGTATTGATATCATGGGCTGCTGCATCGATATACTGGCATTTTTTATATAATTTCCTGAATTATTTTGTGATGGCACTGCAAATTTGTTGCTTGTTTAAAGAGAAGAACCTCGTTTACGCAAACCATTAGACAATTTGACTGCTTTGATTATAAAAATGGGCGTATTTCATTTTGAGTTTGTTGTTAAAATGCATTGGGTTCTTTAAAAAATCAAGTATCATGAGCACTATATCGCAAAATTGTGATCTTTTTGTATCGTGAACTGTATATTGTTTATCGCATCGAATCGTGAGGGACCCTGCGATTCCCAGCACTATTTGTCATCTCGGTTGAGCCAAAAGACCTGGTGACCTGGTGCAGTTGCATGCCTCTCCTCCTCTGCTCCTAATGTAACAGGACTGCACTGTTCCATGCAGCAGGAACACCACTACACACACTTCCACACACACTTCTACACATGTGTTTTTGGGATCTTTGAGATTCTAATCATCTTAAATTGGACTAAGCCTCTTATCCGGTTTTGCCTCAGTACATGTAAACGTAGGGACTGTGAAGGGGAATTACAGGAGTCGTAATGACAGCCGTTATAGTAGTAAATTTGTTTGGTTCATAGAGGCCATATTTGTTGAGTAACATTTTCTGCAGTTGATATTCCCCGTCTCCTCCGCCTCCGCCTCGTCTCGTCAGCATGTGGCAGGTGGAGTGGCAGCTTATTACACGCCGCCACACTTTTGTTTTCGGCCTCATCATGTAGTGCTGCGATGGGAGTCGAGGGGGGGTGTTCTCCTCACCCCCAGACCAGTGCAGGATGAGTCTGGCGATAATGGGCCTGTCAAAGACCCAGCACTGCAGCTTTTTGAGCCTGTTTGAACGTGCTTTGGCCACTGCTCAAGGGGAGTGGTGAGTGATGGTAGGCTGTTCAAGTCAGGTGGTCTTCCTCTCAATGTGGGCCATAAGGTGAAGTAGTAGTAGTAGAAGTAGTAGTAGCAGTAGAAATGGTAGCAGTAGAAATAGTAGCAGTAGCAGTAGTAGTAGTAGTAGAAGTAGTAGTAGTAGAAGAAATGGTAGCAGTAGAAATAGTAGCAGTAGTTGTAGCAATAGAAATGGTAGCAGTAGTAGTAGCAGTGGCAGTAGCAATAGCAGTAGCAGTAGCAGTAGAAATCGTAGGTACTGTTTGAGTTGAAGAACAGACGAAAGAACTGTCCTATATGAACGGTTCTTCCTCTGCCTCGAAGAACTGGTTCTGCCCCTGAGTGAGTCCAGTTCCACTCTCTATCTCGGGTCCGCCTCTCTGTCCGAGGGAGTTGGATCTCTCCTTTCCAAAGAGGTTTGGTAGTTTTTCTTGTCTGAGAATGAGGGTCTAAGGACAGGGGAGCTTGGGACATTTGTCTAAGGACACGGGATGCTGGGACGTTGCCAAGTCCCTAGAAACATTGTTTAATCTGTTTTTCACTGTCACCCCTCGAGGCAACTGCTGCAAATTAATTGAATGGAATAGCAGTAATAGTAGTAGTAGTAGTAGCAGCAGCAGCAGTAGCAGTAGAAATAGTAGCAGTAGCAGCAGCAGCAGCAGGAGCAGTAACAGTAGAAATAGTAGTAACAGTAGCAGTAGAAATAGTAGTAGCAGTAGCAGCAGTACCAGTAGACATAGTAGCAATAGCAGTAGAAATAGCAGCAGCAGCAGCAGTAGCAGCGGCAGCAGTAGCATTAGAAATAGTAGTAGAAGTAGCAGCAGTACCAGTAGACATAGTAGCAATAGCAGTAGAAATAGCAGCAGCAGCAGTAGCAGCGGCAGCAGTAGCATTAGAAATAGTAGTAGAAGTAGCAGCAGTAGCAGTAGAAATAGTAGCAGTAGCAGCAGTAACAGTAGCAGTAGAAATAGTAGCAGTAGCAGCAGTAGCAGGAGCAGTAACAGTAGAAATAGTAGTAGCAGTAGAAATAGTAGTAGCAGTAGCAGCAGTAGCAGTAGCAGTAGACATAGTAGCAATAGCATTAGAAATAGTAGTAGAAGTAGCAGCAGTAGCAGTAGAAATAGTAGCAGTAGCAGTAGTAGTAGCAATAGCAGCAGCATCAGTAGCACCAGCAGTAGAAATAGTAGTAGCAATAGCAGTAGAAATAGTAGTAGTAGCAGTAGCAGAAGCAGCAACAACAACAGTAGAAATAGTAGTAGCAGTAGTAGAAGCAGCAGCAGCAGCAGCAGCAGTAGCAGTAGAAATAGAAGTAGCAGTAGCAGTAGAAGTAGGAGTAGCAGTAGCAGTAGAAGTAGAAATAGTAGCCGCAGCAGTAGCAACAGCAGTAGAAGTAGAAATAGTAGCAGCAGCAGTACCAGCTCTCTCCTCTACCCAGACCGGTGCACTCTTTCCAGGCAGGGGTCGGCTGTAATGGGCCTGTCAAACCCTCAGCAGCCCAGCGCTTGAGCCTGCTTTGGCCCCCGCTCAGAGTGAGTGATGGGTGGGCTGCTGAAATGATGTCTCCCCCACAGGACCACTGGACTTACCCCAGCGCCGAGAGGCACTGTCAGGGAGGAGAGGGAAGGTTGAAGGGGGTGAGCAGAGCGGACAAATCCCTCGGCGCAGTTCTAGACCTGGATCATTTTGTGTGGTGTTAAATGTTTGACTGGTGCTGTCAGGAAACAATGGTCTCTAAACAGAAACAAGTGAGGACAGGGCGCAGTAGAGGGGGCGCTGGATAATGCAGACTTTAGACTTCTTCATTACATATTTTATAGCACCATAAAAGGAACTGTATCATCTGCATATGACCTATCCTTCTAAACTGTGAGTAGATAGAAAGCACAGACCGGACCTGGATTTTAGGCTGAAAAGAGACAATGTCCTGTTGAAAAATGTGAATTCAATGAGTGTAACTTTTAAATATTTATGTTAAACTGATGGTAGAAAATGTGCAAAAAAAATCTAGTTTTTATTCTATTTAGGTTATGTGTATTTTTAATAACATTCATGTTTTTGACCACTTAATAAAATTGAAAACATTTTTTACATCATATTCTTTTACAATTTAACACATATCACCAACCAATATCAATAAATGTAACCTTCCCTTAGTTGTTGCATTACCCTCAGCAAGTGGCGTTGTCTCAAGAAAGGAATCTAGCGTAACACTGCATCCATGGAGATATTATTGCTTTGCCTGGAGTGTCCCACAACTTGGCACTCAAGTTTAAATTTGTTTTTCTATAGCATTTCATTGTGAGTGTTTATATTTCTCAAAAATACCTTGCAAAACAGACATTCTCACTGTCAGCCGAGTTTCACTAGCTGCGCCGCCCGTTTGTATCTAGTTTAATGCCGTATTGTGTAACATGCCAGGGAAAGCTATTTCAGATTTCATAGTAACAAGCAAGTGACAATAAAAGTTAGATGTAAGATGCAGTTTGTACATATTTACATTTGAAATATCACTTTTATTATGCATTTTCTGTTCTGGTTTTAAACCCAGTGGCATTAGTATCCTCTGTATCATTCTAACCTTAACTGCTCTTTCTGACCTGTGGGGCCACCGTGTGTGTGTGTGTGTGTGTGTGTGCGTGTGTGCGTGTGTGCGTGTGTGCGTGTGTGCGTGTGTGTGTCTGATGTTGCTGTCTGGAGGGCCCCACAGGGTCAGCACTGTTTGCACTGGCCTTCAGCGCAGATTTAGTGCGACTCAATGGGCCATTAGTCTCCGTATTCAGAGGTTTGTTATAGAATGGCACGCGTCAACACCTGTTCTCCGCACCTCCTCGTCCTCCGGGGTCCAAACATGTTCTAGACACAGACTAACTGACAGCTGAAGCTTAAGCTAATCAAAACAAGGGCCCGCCATTTTAGGCCAGACAGTACTTTAGAGATTTAGTCGATGTATCTGACCTTTACCGTCTTAAAAAACATGAAAAACATTTTAAACTCTTTGCAACAGTCTTAAAGTATTTTTCTAATGCATTCTGAGCCAAGTTTATCAACATTAACATGCTAAGAGCACACTATAATTAGATGAAGATGTCACACACGGTCTCATTTCCCCCTTAAAAGCTGCTTTTATAACTCTGCCGGGGCAAGACAGATTTTACATTAATACATGAAAAAAAGCTTTTTTCAATTATTTAACATACACAAAATTCAATTCCTAATATTACTACTGCATTCCCTCATCATTAGTGTACTAAGAGGTGGAATCCTTGTCTGATTAATCCTATATTCTCCAGCATTTGCCTTGAGTGCTGAGAAAATGTTCTCTTTTCACTGACCCCGTATCTCCACCCACTGTTCTGCACTTAGCAGCAATTAATAAAAAAAAAAAAAATAATTCTGGGTGAAGGGTGTTAAAATGATACGTAGCCATTTTTCCAAAAATAAAATGTATTGAATATCCGCAGGGTTGAACGGGAGCTCAATGGACCCGTTTCAATTGTTAAGCCGTTTTAGATTGACGTTGCAGTGAATAATGAACAGAATACACAATAATTATCGTAGCTTTTCTTGAGCTGCTTCATTCACTTTTGTTTCATTAATTCTGTTTATGAAGCTTCTCTGAGTCTCAGAAAACACTCCATTTCAAATTCCCTAGATTTGTGACACCACAGGTAGAGATCTACCTGTGCTGTTTTTTAGTCCATATATTACCATCAAACTTGATCTGAGCATTTTTGCCTCAAATGACAGTGATTACAACTGCATGCTTGTTGGGGCAAGCTAACTTTTTTTTTTTTTTTGGTAATTCTCTCTGCTGCCTGTAGATGAAGCGATACCACCAAATCCTGACCTATGAAAAAGTAAAGTGCAGTTTTCAACACATCAATTATTTTGCAAGTTTTGAAACATTAAATGCCAAAGTAAAAGTACAATAGCATGTTAAAGGACAAGAACTGTACAACCAATGCAGTGCTTTAAGGGGTAGCTTATTTGAACATGCTAACCTGTTCCTGTACGTCCATGAACACACCAGCAGTCTGTTGTACATAGAGCACACTGTGGACTCATTCCTCAGATATATAGGTGGTGTGAAACTGGATTGTCCATTTCCACATCTCTGTATCGATCGGCGCTCTGAAGGTCCTGGGAGAACACGGGAAGCGGCCATGTTTGCCACACTAAATCCTCCGCAGACTGGATTTCTTATTGGATTCCTCATCTCCTCCTCATCTCTCTGCCCTTTTGTACCTTTGTTTACACTCTTCTGTCGTTGCCCTGGTCGCAGATTTAGCCACTTTAATTTGCGGTTGACGGTGAACATTGGAGAGATACGGGGTGGTACAGGGCGTCGCTTCACAGGGGAAACGAGGGAGTGGAAAGTTCCTATCATTAACACAGCAGAGGTTGGAGAGGGGAAGGTCCTCCAGCTTTCATCGATTCCCTGTCTGTAAGCTGAATACTGATGAGCATGAAGCTGTCGGAGAAGAGAGAGGGGAAGACGGGGGTCTGAGCAGGAGCAGACATCAAGCACTTTGGATGTCTGTTGATAATTCATAGCATTAATGTCTCTGGTGAAAAGTATAACAGTAAAAGTATATGTAGGGATGTCAAGATTATTAGGTTGATGTAATTAAGATAGATATAGTTTGAATACCGTATTTTCCCTACTATAAGTCGCACCGTTTTTCAAAGTTTTGGCCGGGACTTATACTTATATTTATACTTTATACTTATACTTATACTTATACTCCAGAACTACTTATATGTGATATTATTTGTTATTTTCACACTTGCAATCGCATCTCATACCCCAGTGCGACTTATATATGTGTTTTTCTTTTCTATTATGCATTTTTTGGCTGGTGCGACATTTTCTCCACAAATTAATCTCGATTTGTGTTTAACTATAAGTTATTTTCTTTTAAGTTCAATCTATAGTCCAAAAAATGGACTTAAATGTAAGAAACATATTTTTTATTATTATTATGTTATGTTGTTGTCATATTTAACATGTTAGACGACAAGAATGAAAGAAGTTTAAATATTTCACTGTCGTTAAGTTACACTCTAAGTAATAATTGTGAATGATATTTAAATTGTAATATTTCAGTAACTCTAAAATACAAAAATGTGATACCGTGACATCCCTAGTAATATGTAACATGTGCTAAAGTAAAATTTGTTTTGCCCAAGTACAAATGCATTAGATAATAAAGAATGTTCATCCTGTCTTCTTATTTTCGAATATATTTGTTGTTTCATCTTTATCAGACAATAGGCAAGGGAGATGATGTAATCACCTTGACATGCATCGATGCGGCGGAAGTTTCCATCGAATCAGGTCAAGGTGATTTAAAAGTTTTGTTTTGATTATACATCATTTCAAAAGATAAACGCACCCCCATCTCTCATTTGAAATCTTAGCCTTGGACGTTCCTCTCTTTATGATTAGTTCCTGGATTAAAAAAAGACTTCTCAGGCTAGCTTCTCTCATACACATGAATAAAAAAACAAGACTTTCTTTTGAACCGCTCTTTGAAATTAATAGATCCAAAAGATTCGGATCATCTCTCATAAAAGAGTCAAAAGTCCCATCACCAATTCTCTTTCTTTTCTTGTATTGTCGAAGTTTTTTTAGGATTTCTCTGCCCTGTTGCACTTTGGACCGGTATCTTCCCTTGAGACTCGCTCTGTCCTTCTGCCGTCCTCCTGCGAGACCTTTCTCCTCTTCATCCTCGCAAGCTAATTACATCTAAAATGCTAATATCTCGGCTCTCGTTAGCGGCCCTTGCTAGCTTCAAAGCTTTCGACAACTGGGGCTGGAAAAGTGCTCGTTCATACGCTGGACTTCACACACCCTTTTTTCCGCTAATTACCGCCGCCATGTCAGAGCGCTCTCCTCGCATGGGCAGCCAAAACTACAGAGCCGTGCTAAATCTATAATTCCATCTGTACATTAGCCGGCTAACTATTTCTGGCCCTGACCAAAACCAGTTGCTAATGTGATGACGAGGCAATTGGGAGTGTTTAGAAAGCCGTGTGTAAAAATGGAAACTCCCTCGACAGTGGAGAGAAGAAAGAGCGGTGATGTCAGAAGGGTTTGGAGGGAAAACGCTGACAGCTGCTAACGCTAACATGTCATTAGCCTAATTAGAGTTAAAGCAGGGAATTAAATTAAGTTGAGCGTGTCATCGCTGCACTCATATATCTGTAGTTTTAGCCATAAAAGATTTGTTTTAGAGCAGAACATTTTAGAAGATTAAATGATAAAACTGATGTTAATTCTACAGCGTTAATTCTCCAGAGCTCCAGCGCAGGCAGAGGTGCGTGAGTCTGCATGCCCGGAGTTCGGTCACCTGCACGGGGGTGAACAGTTGTCAGCTCCCTGCGCCACGCTCACGCGTCAGCTCCCTCCGCCGCGCGAGTGAGTGACAACCAATAGAACTTCAGATCAACAAAGGGTCTACGCATAAATAAAACTGATGTTAATTCAACAGCGTGCGTGGAACACGATAGACTTGATATATCCAGAGCTCCAGCTGTCAGCTCCCTCCGCCACGCGCCGATCCCTCTGCCGCGCGAGTGAGTGACAATTTCAATTCAACTACAAATAGTTAACAGACATAAAATGACGACTACAGATCGTTTGATTCCCAGTTTGAATGTTTTGTTGCAGCTGTCCATCGCACTCTTCTTTCCGGGTTTCTCAGTATCCGATAGAACTTCTCTCCGTTTATCTTCCTGGTTGCTGCACCCAACTGCCACATATACCTTCACCATTTTGATTACAGTAAAGTGTGCAATATCATTAATAAGGTTTTGGGCCTCTTCGAGCCGTGTTTCGTCGTAAATCAAAGCAGAACGGCAGTATTGAATGGGCTTGTTGTGGTAAACACGCACTGCGGACGGACAACATGGTGAAAAGAGCCTGGGGGGCGGTCGTGTGAGCTCTATAAGCCGCCGTTGTAACATGAGATATTTACATACTATATGTACTATATGTACGCCGGTTGTCTATTGAACCGGGGCTCTTGCGGCGCGCCCGCGGTCCGTTGCGCCGTGGGTCTAATTAGACAAATTTCTCAGTGAAGTTGAGTTGGATTGTAATAAAGCACACAGCAATTTGAACCTTAACAAACAGAAAACACATCACAGTTGTCCCTACTGACCCCTCTGTCCTTGATTACTCTGTATGAGCTGATGTACCTGTGTCTGTGTCTTCAAATCTGGTTCAACTGCTCCTGAGCTTGTGCTTAGCGAGTGAGTGTTACGCTGTAACATGAGATATTTTCACAGAGATGATCAGGTCTGGCTAAGAAAGTCTCATTTCAATGCGGCAGGTCCTAAACTGCAGACCGCCGTATATCGCATGTCCGCGCTATGCGTGTGTCTTTGCGTTTCACCCCGTCAGGATTCACTTCCTCATTAGACTACTTTTTCTGTGAATATGAAGCTTACATTTTTGATGCTTAAAATAAAGTAACGACTGTCCACTGTGTCAAATGCTTGCGCTTCCAGCCAGAATGCCCCCCCCCCCGGGGGGCAATCTTTAAATTAGATGCATCGTTGTATGCGCCGCAGGGTTCAAAGCATGGTAAAAACGTAAGTCTGAAA
The DNA here is from genome assembly GCF_026437365.1 of Eucyclogobius newberryi. Taxonomy (NCBI): domain Eukaryota; kingdom Metazoa; phylum Chordata; class Actinopteri; order Gobiiformes; family Gobiidae; genus Eucyclogobius; species Eucyclogobius newberryi. The sequence continues at coordinate 8,583,932 of NW_027315724.1, read as the reverse complement.
AGTACGGTAATTTTCTGAGCACTGGAGCTCAGCTGCAGGACAATACAGGATTACTCAAACATGCAGGAATCAATCTAAATACAACTTTGAGTAAAACTAATCATGAGGAAACACTTTTGTAACAAGGTTTAAAACTCATTAAAGTTGTGTTTGGATAATATGTCCCTTCTAAGTTCTCTTATCCAGTTTGTATTAATGCACAGTTGTAGATTCATTTGTAGTGAATTCAAATTATATATTTTGTAGAAATTTGGTCCATATTTGTATTTATTAATTTAGTTTTATGGTGCAGTAGATCTATTCAGCGATTTTCCTGCCTGTCACAGAATTCAATTCAATAGGAAGAATAAAAAAGCAAGAAAAAAAAAAAGAAAAAAAAACACCCATAAGTAAATAATGACAAAAAATAGTAATAATTTAAAAATAGATAATAATTAAATACAACATATAAAGACAAAATGCAATAATATAAAAAATAAATAGTGACAATCAGCATCATCCATAAAAAAAAAAAAAAACATACATTCAAATTTGCTACACACCGGACCTTCTGGTTGTGTTCTCTTTTCAACCATCACTTTTCACCACTACACCACCTCCACATTGCTTCTTGCATTAAATTTCATTCTACAAAATGATTTAATCTAGAATTATTGTGTGTTTGACTCCTGACTGCGAAGTGGAGATTAGACACGGTGTAATTGCAGTGTGCCATTTCAGCGAGCTTGTTTGTGTGTATCGATTCCGGCTGAGAAATCATAATCAGATGGAAAAGAGGAAGGAGGGACGGGACGAGGGAAGGATGGAAGAAACGAGATGTTGCTTTGAAGGAATGAGGCTTCGACCGGCCCTGACAGAACAGATCAATCCCGACGCAGCCCAAACACGGGTCAGAGGTCGCGCGGCATCCGACAGCCATTGGGAAAGTAATGGACCCGTCAAGTAGTACCCACGCTCCAATCTGTGAGGGACGGAGAGATTTTTGTTGTGGCAAAGAGGTGAATAAATGGATCAAAACCAGTAAAAAGGTCTGCAGACAGTTTTAAAGCTGCATAGTGTAACTTTTTTGCTGTAGGGTTGTGCCACTTTATAACATGAAACCTGATTTTTTTTACCATGCATTTATTATATTTATAAGGTAAGACACTAGAAGCAACAGTTATTTGTGTATTTATTTCATATTTTGGTCAGTTTGTTTTTTCAAAATATAAACTTTGACCTGGATACAACATTGTCTAATCCGCACCTAAAATGTTATATTATTTTGGGAGTGTCTACAGAGCCGCGGCGAACGGCCGAAACTGCCATGTTATTTTGTGCCGCAGCTCCTGAAACTGCTGCGCTATTTGACGTTTTAGACCGCGCCGGGTTAAGGTTAGGGTTAAGGTTAAGGTTAGGGTTAGGGTTAGGTTTAGGGTCAGGGTCAGGGTCAGTGTTAGAGTTAGGGTTAAGGTTAGGGTTAGGGTTGGCATGGCAGTGCCGCGGTTCCTGAAACTGCTGGGCCATTTGACCGCGCCGCGGCTCTGCACCCACGGCCTATTATTTTATTCAATCCTGCACACACCAAACTTTACATTATTGGACATAACACAATTTTTAAAGGAGTAATGGACAATTCTTTGGCCCAAATCTGAGTCTCATTTCCTCCTGGGGTGGACTGCCGATTAGTCCTGCCAGGTATCAATCATAGGATGCACCTACTGCTCACCTGCAGCCTCATTCTAGCTCGTCCCAGGAGAGCAGCATGTTTCCCTGTGTCTAAGCGCATGGATCTATCATAATATAGTTCCCTCAGTGTACAGGACAAAATTAAGACAGAGAAAGACGGTTCGAGCTGACTCAGAAGAGACGTAATCTACGGGAGACGAGAGATGCGATGCGTCGCACTAATAAACAAAGGCACGTGTAGAAGTGAGGCTGTTGTGCGTGTACGCACAGGGGGAGTGAGCAATTCCGCTTGAGTTCTCAAATCGGCGAAAAATCGTCCATTACGCCTTTAAGAAGTTTACTGAAGGATTTGTTGATATTTAATTCTAAGTCTGATTTAAGTTTTAAGTTTAGCTAAAGTTAAGTTTTAGCTAAATCAAATTTTAGACAATACACAACATTTCATTAATATCTTGTCTATTCACATACTTACCATGAAATAAAAAAAAAAATCCTTTGTATATTGTGTTATATTTTTTATGTTTTTTCTTTTTTTTTCAACAAAAAGAAAAAAATCTATCTTTTATGTTTAAAAATATGTGCAATATTGGGCTTTGTTTAAATGTGTACACATAAATGCCTTATTTTTTTATTGACTTTTTAAAAAAGCAATTATCTAAATAAACTACATAATACATTTCAAATTGATATTGCTAAATTTAAGATTTTTCCTACAGTGTATCGCCAAATATATTTTGCAATTACGTTATCAAATCTTTACACAAACTTCCGATGAGTGCCATGGGAGACTGCGCAATGTGGACAATGTCATTTTTAGCATGTGTGTAAATGTCAAATGCATATTGGATGTTTGACTGAACCTTGTGTTGTCCTGAGAGGGTGAAGATCTGGATGACTGATCACTTCCATTCGCATTAGTGGATATATCAGATGTCTTTGTATCGACCGCTCGTCCCATTATGGAGTTCTGTCTGCTCTGGAGATGCCACCATTCAATACAATCCACAATCAGCTTTACAGAGCAACGACGAGCACAGAGACTTGTGCGCATGCATGTGTAGAGAATAAATGTTCTTAGTTTTTAGTAATATATTAACATTCAAGCTGTAGAGTAATAATCTTTAACATCTACGACTCATAGATTATACTAAGTGTTTCATTCTGCTATTTATGTATTGCATCCTATGTCTTTTTGCCAAAATTGTTACAGAAAAATATCACAATGAAATATAAACAGTATTATTATTGTATTAGCAGTGATAGCAGTAGCAGTAGTTGTAGTATTTGTCACTATACTCTTCAATTAAGTTGAGCTGATCAAATATATAAAAATATTATGTTTCATTATTTAAGTATACATTTATTTTTTCTGGTGCCAATTCCCAACCAAATTGTCAAAAGAATAATTTAAAACAACCCATCTCACCGTTTTGTTCCAGTTTAGAGGTCGAGTCATGAATATTTCTGCCTTTCTTTCAGTTTATTTTTGTCCCTTTCTAATGCAATGGAAGCATCTAGAAGAAGTTATGAAAACATGGAAAAATATTAGTCAGCGTGTGGATGTGGATGTTCTGTCTGTGGTAGGTAGGTCAGTGAAGCGTGGACGTCTCCTTTGTGTGCATGTGAGTGCAGAGCCTTACAGGTGCCCAGACCATCATGATGGAGTTATGTAAAATGCATGTTATTGTGCAGGAGTTATGTAAAAAATGTTTTTTTTATTATGGATGAGTTATGTAAACATAATTTTATTATGGAGGAGTTATGTAAAATGTGTATTAGTCATCCACTTCAGACTAGTCTCAATGGAATATAAAAAGTATTTGTTCAGTTGCTCTTGGAAGCAATGTTGTTAGTGCCCCCTGGAGGCATTCTTGACATTAGTTTACATTTTTCTATACTTTATTTTGTGTTTTCTTCAAGGGAGTGTCTGCAGAGCCGCGGCGCGCGGCCGAAACTGCCATGTTATTTTTGTGCCGGCCGCGCGCCAAGGCTCCTGAAACTGCGCCGCTATTTGACCGCGTTTTAGCGCAGTTTTAGACCGCGCCGGGTTATGGTTAGGGTTAAGGTTAGGGTTAAGGTTAGGGTTAGCCATGAGGCTATAAGGGAAATGCCGCGGTCCCTGAAACTGCGCGGCTATTTGACCGCGCCGCGGCTCTCCAGCCACGGCCTTTCTTCAATACTAGGTTGCACTTTATAATAACTGCACTTGTCCTAACCTTGATATCCATGATCAAAGATTCCATTCAATATTTAACCCTAAAAGTTCAAAAAATATCAACCAACAAGGTGGTGCAGTTTTTTTGTTTGGTTGCAATGGTTACATGCGTTTATATATAACTTCTGGACGCTGCTCTGAAGCTGCCCATGCACACACACACACACACACACCAACATCCCGACTCAAAACTTTTGGCGACAGAGCATTCTCCCGAACAGCACCCCGACTCTGGAACTCCCTCCCCCAACCTGTCCGCCACTCTCCCTCACTCACAACATTCAAATCCCGCCTAAAAACATACCTCTTCACCCAAGCCTATGACCTCCCCTACCCCTAGCCTCCTCTACCCCATTGCCTACTCTTCTACCCCCTGTTACATCCCCATCTTTTTCTCTCTACTTCTTCTGTCTTGTTCATTTTATCTGTATATTAATGTGTATTGTACGTGTTGTCCCCCCTGTCTGTAAATACCCCCCCTTTTTTATTATGTTCAGCGTCTTTGGGTCACTGAAAAGCGCTATATAAATAAAAGTTATTATTATTATTATTACACACACACACACAAAAACACCAACACACACACACACCACCCACACACACACACCAACACCAACACACACACACACACACACGCTCGCCTTCTTTTTGTGAAAATAAGTAATACAGCGTTGTGGCAGAAACACGGTGCATGGCGTTGCTTATTAAAAGAGGATCTTACAGCCCACATGCAAGTGTGATGCATCATTAGAAAGCTTAGGCCTTCTAGTTTCTGCAGATGTGCGCATGAACACTGTCAGGGCTTCAGAACTTACACTACAGAGGCCCAAATATAAACAAAACATCCTTTTTTTAGTCTCGCCTGAATATTGTGAATTTGTAATGGTTCTGAGCATGACATACTTCATTGAGTGCTTATGTTGTTCACTGTACATGATGTTTATCTTATTGACAACAACTATGTAAAATTTCAGATCTCTAGGAACAGGCATTTTGGTGCTGTTGACCTTTTTGTATCAAAAAGTATATTTGGAACAAGTGATCCAAATATGTGCCAACTGTGCCAAACTGCTTTATTACAATTTTAGCTCCTCTATGATCATAAAACATACATTTTGATGTTTTGTAGGCCACTAATAAACATTATAACTGCTAAAAACAATGAATGTGAAAATGTGTATTTATGAGTTTACCCATGAATTTCCCATATAAAGATGAAAAAAAAATAAAAAATTATAATATTTTTATTTTATTTTTGTATTTTTGGGACAAAATGCGCGTCCCAAAGGCTAATAAAATCAGAAAACGTGATGCGTAAAATCTAGGCGCAAAATGCAGAAAAATCTAGGCTCTGACAGCCTTTCGCATGAGAACAGGAAGAGATCTGTGTAAATAAACCCTTTGTCCCGCCTACCTGTCGAAAGGTCTCCTCATTGGCTAGAATAATATGTCATTCAAAGTCTCCTGCGTCGGAAGCGCCGCATTTTTTTCCTCCGGAGGCTGTAGCAAACATACCCGATGACAGAAAAATTCGTGGATGGTCTCATTCTGTAGGTAACAGTCTGAGGAAGAGATCGATGCAAAACATTATCTTATAAGTCAATTATTATTGGTAATTTGTTATGGACGGAGAAATGCAGCGGACAAGCGCATTCTCGTCCGGCGAGAAACGAAGAAAAGTTTGTTTACTTGACAATATCTCGAAATCGGATAACTTCAGTGTGGATATTGTTTTTCAATGATTCCTTACGGACTACTAGAGTACAAGGATGTACAGAATTAAAGCCGTTTTGTCCGTCATAAACAGCAAACAGGTAGGACATGCGTTTGTAAAAGACTTTCTCACAAACTATTGGCAATTGCTTCTTGGGGCATATTATTCAATGTAAATCAATGACATATTCGTTTTGTTGAGAAAATAAGCTTTAAAATGATTTATAACTTGCTGGTATTGACCTCGGAAATAAAAGTGATGATGTAAGAGAACTTTTGTAATTTGGAAAATGCTCGCCGGCGGACAGGTGGATGGTAACAGGTTAAGCTTCGTGTCAGGTTTAAACACTAATTGTTGCATATCCAGCTTGAAACTCAAGCAAAATTAAAACTTTAGGCATTCACGGTGTACATAGTCGTCTTAATCCAGCTCGGGGGTGTCATTTCCTCGGTTATTTTGCCAAAAATCCATCACAGTGTAAATGTATAAAAAGAGCGATAAATGTGCTCTCAGAGCATTCAGGTCTGCACGCCGCATCAGCACGAGTTGCGCAGCATTGCAGTTTTTGTTGAGTTTAACCTCCAGGCACATAGTTTACTGCAGAAACAATTGAAAGTAAATATACCAGTTTATTAGAATACAAATGTATAGTTTTAGAAAGTGTTTAGCTTATCTAATATCTCTCTAATCTTATCTAACACCAACCAATGAGGGCAAGGCAAGGCAATTTATTTGTAGAGCACAGTTCGTACAAAAGGCAATTCACAGTGCCTCACATGGCAGGAAAAATGCATTCAAATCACAAAGACATGACAGAAATCATAAAACAGTTTAAGACATAAAAGAGAAAAGTGTAAAGTAATTTCAGTCATATACACATCTAAACAAAACAGTTTTTTAGCTTAGATTTTAATATTGCCAGAGAAGTTGCCTGTCTCACATCTTCAGGAAGACTGTTCAAGATTTTAGCAGCATAAAACTGAAAGGCAGATTCTCCAGGTTTAGTCCTGACTCTGGCACCAGCAGGAGGCCGGTCCATGTTTAGTCCTGACTCTGGCACCAGCAGGAGGCCGGTCCATGTTTAGTCCTGACTCTTGCACCAGCAGGAGGCCGGTCCATGTTTAGTCCTGACTCTGGCACCAGCAGGAGGCCGGTCCATGTTTAGTCCTGACTCTGGCACCAGCAGGAGGCCGGTCCATGTTTAGTCCTGACTCTGGCACCAGAAGGAGGCCGGTCCATGTTTAGTCCTAACTCTGGCACCAGAGGCCGGTCCCTGAGGTCCTCAGAGTCCGAGATGTACTTTGGTGCTAGGCCATGGAGAGACTTGTACACAAACAAAGCTGCTTTAAAGTCTATTCTCTGAGCCACAGGGAGCCAGCGCAGAGACCTAAGCACAGGACTAATGTGATGGTACTTCCTGGTTCTAGTCAGGACCCGAGCAGTAGCGTTCTGGATGTACTGCAGCTGTTTTACAGCTCGTTTGGAGAGACCAGTGAGCAGGCCGTTACAGTAGTCTAATCTACTGGAGACAAATGCAGGGATAAGTCTTTCCAGATCTGGTCTGGACAATATATTTTTGATTTTTGCAATGTTTTTTAGATGATTAAAAGCTGCTGATGTTATTGTTATTCCGTGGCTGTTAAAATTCAAGTCTGAGTCTATCATTACCCCCATGTTTCTCACTGCTAACTTTTCCCAGCTTACAGTTCCATAGCCGTCCAGCAGGAGGAGTCTCTGCTAGTTCCCGCTGTATGCCTTAGTCTGCGTCCTCTCTTATCCAATAATTTAGCCGTGACCACTTTGGAAGCTCGTACTTCTCATAGACAGGTACACTTACAGTGGAGACACATTCAGACCAGTGGAAAGATTGCTTACTTCACTTCTCTGGTGACATGGTCCACCATCTGCCACTGTTATATTATCATGATCTTTCAGACTTTACCCAGCAGGGGGAAGACTGTGAAACAGCTCATTCCATTCACCGTATCAGCCTCTATGTCTCACAAACCACTGCTCTCTAATAGGTTTGCACATCTCCTCCAGTCCCCCAGGGGCCGCTAGTACATGCACACAGGGGCCAGCACATCTGATCGCATTACAACCCACGGGTGTAGTCCCGCCCCCATCGTCTCTGGATGGCAGAGTTTCTATAGAAGACTAGTCCCATGTCCCCTTGTCCCCTTAGCTTTTCCCTCTTTGTGATGTTGGCCGCGGCCGTTTGAAATGCCACTATATCGCGATGCCCTTTCACAGACCTGGAACTAATCTGAAGAGAAAAATGAGGCGCGCTCTAAAATGGCATGACGCGTCACCTCTGACCCCATGAAGCATTCACCAAGGGACAGGTTCATTACAGCGTTTTGTTTTGTTTCGATAGGTTATTTGAAGACAGAACATTACATTTGTAATGTATTATGAGTTAAAAAAGCAGTGTTTGGAGGTCAGAGGTTCAATCCCAGTGTGTCCTTCAGTCCGCTTCATCAAACGTAAATACAACTCAAAACATGATTTTTATTGTTTTTAATTTGAGTAATTAAAAGGTTGGAAGTTTGATAAATTATAAGTGTAAATGGTGGTGTTGTTGGGAAAGACTCTTCACCCTGCTGACAAGGGTGAGTATTTGGCTTAAATTCTTCTTGATTTGTCTTTATTTTGAAAGGTCATTCTCACACCATCAGTGGCTCAAACCCAAAGGATGAAGATTGCTGATGTAAACTGTTCCACCAAATGACAGATAAATGTAGAAAAGACAAAAATGAAAGCAAAACAATGTTGAAGTTGGAAAAACTTATTTTAAAATTAACTGTAATTTGTTTCCAAATACAACAGTTCTTAAAATCCACAAATTGTTGGACTGTAAACACACACCAAAAATCAGATCTGACTAATATCTGATTATTCTACTTCAATGCTTTTTATTGACCTTGTAAATGTGCCCATTGTTGAAACCTTTAGTTCCATCACAACTGGCCGGGTTGTGGTGCATTCACTGTCCTTCTCTGAGCCCTGGAGATGTTGTGTGTGTGTTGTGCGTGTTTGCATTTGTGTGTGAGAGAGGTGGGGTTGTGTTGGTGCATTCACGGTCCTTCTCTGAGCCCTGGAGACACGAGCTTCAGTGAGTCTTGTCTTTGGAAGTAGGTCACGTCTGCCCTCTGTCCCTCTCCTCCTCAGCCTCTGCAGCTTTCCTCTTCGTCATTCTGGTGACTAGACGAGGCACCACACAAGCTTGTATCACCAGTCGCCTCATTTACCCAGAAGAGAGGAGCCAGAGTGTAAAATATTTGTTTTTTTTTTATGGATTTCAACAGTAAAATGTATACCATAGTATGCAGTAATGGTAACTGTTTGGAAAAGCAACAAAAGTACTCTGATTGGACAATGTAACAGAATTTGTTACAAAATATATTTTAATATTCTGTCACACCACAGGCAAAACCTATTTATAATTTTTTTTGGTAAATTATTTTCCCGGCATACAAGCCTTCACCTGGAAATCGTTGTCCGATCTACTTCTAAAGATGTTTTATTATTTAATTTCAAAACAAACTCATATCCATAGATGGGACTGGAAGTTAAAAGGCCATTTTCCAAAAATAAATATTTCTCCCCTAGAGCCCTAAAAGTATCACCTACACACACCAAACTGTCGGTCTTGTTCTTCATAAGAATCTTACGGGTCGTACTGAAGGATTTGTTGATATCTAATTCTAAAGCTGATTTATTAAAGTTTTAACATGAAACTGAAATTTGAAATGTTTACAAATCCCAAATCCCTTTTGCAACCTTTTTTGTTTTCTAATGTGTCAGCAAAATGATGCAAGTAATTTCAACCTGTCTTTCCATTTTTCAGATCTACTTGTCCGAAATATGTGTCATTTTAGCAATTATGTTTACTCACATTTCCTCTCACATTCATCCACTGGGGCAATTTAGACTTTTTATATAAATATAATTATTTTAAAATCTTACAAGATGAAAGCCTTGTAAGGATTGTTTTCTTACATTTATGTTGGTAAACTGCAGTGAAAGTTTCAAATTGAATTGTCTCGCCTTAATACATTTCCTAAATATTCTTCCCAACACTGTGACCTGCGACCTCCTGTCTGCTCCCTGCGCATGCTCCTAAAGCCATTGCAGGTTCCTCCTTCTCCTCTGTTAGCCTCTAAAGCCATTCCACAAGCAGCTCCTCTATAACGCTATAAGAAGAGACAATGCAGATTTGTCCCGCAGCACCTCCGCGGCTCCATGGATCAGTTACACGCTTCACTACACCAGCTCATGCCAAGTCCACTGTCTGCACGTAAAGATGCATGCTCCCAGGCGCTCGGCAACCAGGCTAAAGCTGAGCAAATGTAGCGGAGAGGAAAAGCCCCCCAAGACATGCTTTCAGATATAGAAGGGGTTTTGTTTCCTAGTGAAATATCTAGTTTAAAATATAAAATGTATGTTTTTGTTTGTCCATTTGCAGTGAATCAAAGTATCGAACTATAATACTAAAACAGTTGATTGACACTGACCGTCCAACAGATGACGATTAGAAAATAACGAAGCAGATTACATGGACACATGGGACACATTACATCCAATTTCTGCTAAATCCTCAATAAACTCATGAAACATATCCTCTTAGCGTCTTATATGAGTGTGATGTGGGACTGGAAAAAATAAGGAATGTAAATATTTCTTCATGGACACTTTTACACTATTATTTATTTATTTATTTGTTACGTAGGAGCACGATGAAATGAGGAAGTACAAGGAGCATGAAGGAAATGAGGAGCATAAGGAAAACGAGGAGCATGAGGAGAGCGAGCAGCATGGGGAGAATGACATAAACAAGGAGCATGAGGAAAACAAGGAGCACAAAGAGCATCAGGAGGATGAGGAAAAAATTAAGTAGCACAAGGAAAATGAGAAATATGAGGAAATCACAAAAGCACAAGGAGAATAAGGAAAACGAGGAAGCACGATGAGCATGAGGAGCCTGAGGAATGTGAGGAAGCACGAGGAGCAGGTGGAGCATGCTTGGCAGTGATGAGGAGACGCATAGGACATTTATCGATCTGTACATGGATCCTAACACTTGGAAAAATCGGACTCATACGGACATGACCTTTACAAGTGTCTCAGCCATAGAGCGGCTACTATACAAACTGTTTATTTTATTTATTTGACAGGATGTCTTATCGAAAGGGTCCATTCCATTTGTAATAAGATGGGACTATTACCTAAACTTCACATAACTGCTGAGTGCTTCTATCAGATTAGCTCCGACTGAGAACTTCATTAAAACATAGTCGAGCATCTTTGAAGAAATAAAAATACGTTCACTTTCACAAGCACCTAACAGATCCAATTTACTGCCAGTTCCATTAAACAGAGAAACTATTAAAGAGAACGCTGAAGCTAACTCGGGGAGCGGCTAATGGAGCAGAGCCAGGGACGTGAGGTGTCGTTTACATAGATTAGAACCCAGGAAGTGTCTGGGGAACATGCCAGATCCTCTTTCTGAAACCTGAAGGTCTCTGAAGGTCAAGGGGAGCAGGTGTAGGAGCAGAAAAGAGACAGATCTGGCACGGAGGACAAAGACGTCTGTGCACTTGGGGATTGTAAATCTGTATGACATGTGAGGATTAAAATATTAGGTACAATATCTGTCATTAAAAAAAAACAAAAAAAAAAAACATATATATATATATATATATATATATATATATTTGGACACACAAAAACATATTTACATATTTATGGGTTTATATTATTAGTTATTCAAGTTTTGCTGAATATTTGAATGCCACTTCACAATAACTACACTTTAGTTGGCTTTAATAAATTATTCTTACTTTATTAATGGGTTAGGATATTTAAGTTTAGGTTATTCATTAAGAACTTGTTCATCAACTTGAAAATAAGCAAATTCAACAAACAATTCAACAAAACGGACAGCTTTTTTTTATTTTTTATTTATTAGGTTTATTTTTTCTTATCCTGAGCTCTCTATGGTACGGCCCTGCCCTGCTTTTTTCCCCTTTATTATTATTATTATTATTATTATTATTATTATTATTATTATTATTATTACTATTAATTTATTATTATTATTATATTTTTCTTTGCACGTTTATGTATGTTTTTGTTGCTGTATGTTTGAAACAAAGAAAATAGTAATAAGATAAGATAAGATATTCCTTTATTGTTCACACATGGGGAAATTTCGTTAATAATCATTAATCATTATAATAATCATAATCATACTTGTACTTTGTTCATGCATTATTTATTAAGTGTTACCGTTACCTGACACCTGGTTTATTGGCTGGATAGATTTTGATGTGATCAAATTTACTTTCTTTGTGTTTTAATGGGTCCAATTTCAGATTCTGAACAGTTCCGTCGTTAGCCTGATTTTGCTTTTCTTAAATGGCTCTCGTGTTAATTACAGCTGTCTGCGTGTGAGCCATGGGAAGATTTATTATGCTAATGTGTTCTTCTCTGCTCTGAAGAAGTGGTGGAAGGCAGTATTTCCCTCACTCTCTCTCTACTCCTCTACTCTATATATAATTTATCTCCCCCTCTCTCTCTACGCTCTCCTTCTCACCTCTTTCTCTCTCTCCTCCTCCGTAATCTATGCCTCCCCATCTCTCTCTCTCTCCTTCTTCTCTCAGCTCTTCTCATCTCTGCTCACTCCCCCGCTCTCTCTCTCTTGCACTCCTCTCTCTTCTCTACTTTCCACTCATCTGTGTTCGGGCGCATTACTGTGATGAAGCCATTACCTTGTCAAGTGAATTTTAATGACTTCTTAAACAACATTTAAATGAGATATACATTAATGCTGAGGAGGATTATTCTGGAGGGAACAGTGAGGGCTGGGAATCAAAAGTTTCACAAAGTATAGCACATTTTCTTTTGTTCTGAAATGAAGGAACAGTAGTATGACATTAAAATCAGACACTAAAATAAGCATTGTTTTAGCAGAATATAGGGCATTTAAAGAACACATATTTAGCAAAATATTTGAGCTTTCAACCATAACATTATTTACTCATCAAAAACATACCTCGAGTTGAATTCAGCTTCGTTTACACTATATACTTTCATTATTCCTTATTCCAAACTCCTCTTGCGCTGAGCCTCACAAAAACGGTCTTGTGTTGTGACAGAGGTCAATATTTGGAAGTCCACAAATAATCACCTCGTGATGAATATTTCAAACTCAACTCACGCTCATTACAACATTAAAAAACTAGCTTTTGTTTATTTTCCCATGGTAATTCCATCTGCTACCAGTAGATGGAGTGCAAATACCAATACTGATGGGGGAATGTCTGACTGAGAGAAAGTACAGTGTTTTTTTATTATTTAAGTACTAAAATATGAAATGCCAAAGCAAAGGTACAAGAACATGTGAAAAGTGACAAATACAAATATTGCAGAAATAAGAAGTATGTATTGAGATTTTTACGTTTCAAAATATTTTATACCTTTGATTTCAACAAATTATATAGACTTTTTAAACATGTGTAAACAAAACCATTCTACATTCTGGAAGGGAGGCACAAGTGAAGAGGAGGCTTCTGTGGAGAAACTGGGATTAACCTCAGAATATCACAAAAGTCAAGGTTGTTTTGTAAAATATATGCTTGGTTTAAAGACAATTACAAGGGTGTTTTACCTTTGTAGGAGATTATTATACACACTTTCATTCAAATTAAAGAAGGTAAATTAAGTTTTATTGGACATTTGCCAAAAAGGTTTACATATACATTACATACTTACATACCAAACATTATAATTTTTCTGAAGCATATACAGCAAATACAATTTTGAGACAAGAACAACATATTTTTTTATATTGTTTTCCACATGTCTTTGTCCTTTGTAATAGAAAAGCAAACGAACAAACATTTCTACTCTGGAAATTCAAAATTGTCACTTATTTTTGTTAAAAAGACTTCAAATAATTAGTATTTTGATTTACTTTCTGCGGTCAAAGTATCAGATTTGCGACCATTGTATTATCCTTCCATTTGACCTTGCCCCACAGCCATCCATCCACTATCTCCACATCAGCTGGACGGGATGGAGCGCCAATCCCAAACACATCTCACTCCCTCCTGCCTTCGAAGGTCCATTCCAACCCCCGGCGTTTGCGATATATCTCCCCCAGAAGGGAGAAGCCTCATCCTGGGCCCACTCGTCTCCATATCCAGCCTCTTATCTACCGGAGTGACAGTGTTATTTACAATCCTGGAGCGCTGAATGTGCCGATTGGTAGGGCTCAGGCGGAGATGGTATCGAGCATGTGGGCTATGGAGAAGGATATGCCTTCATTTTGTCTGCTGTCTGTTTGCGAGAAGTCAGGGATATTCAAAAGGGCAGGAGAGAGTAGAGAGCTGAATGACAGAGAAAGATGAAATTGAAGAAGCAGAAATTCAACCAATTAATTTAGAAACAGGGAGATAGAGAAGTTCTTCAAGACCATGGTGGTGGGGAAGAGCAGAAGAAGAGCAGAAGATGGAGAAAAGTAAAAAAAAGTGGATCATTAGGACGGTTACAGGTACGTTTACAGAAATTGTCAACTTAAAACAAATAAAATGAACAATTTGAATTGAAAAAATAAAAATACACGCTACCCATGTCCAGTTTGTACTAAATTACAGTTTGATTTTACATTAGAATATTTGGAGATCTTGCAATTTGCTCTACAAATAAAGTTGGATGGGATTTTATTGATCGATTGGCTCGATATTGCAATATTTTCCATCATATATGGTGTTGAATCAAAGCAAAAATCACTGCTATTTCCAATCACTACCTGCACTTCGTCACCTTTGGATATATTTTTATACACACAGTACAACTTGTGTATAAAGTAGCCTATGAGGGACTTTCGGACTAGCCTTTAACCTTTAAAACCTTCGGACTTGTGAACCTTCGGACTAGCCAACCTTCGGACTCGTGGGGGGTAACCAAACAGAGTTAGCAAAACAGAGCTAGCGCACGTTAGCATCAGCGGTTTCCTGTTTTTCGACGCACAGTCCTCACATCAAGACTGAACATATTATGTTTCAAGTGCACCTAACATTATCTGAACCCACTGCATTACTTAAAGAGTGGCTGAAACATGGTTTAGCGGCGCAAAGAAGTGAAGTAAATGCAGAAAAAGTCATTTCCTTGTTACTCTAGCTTTAGCCATGTCTCACAGTGACACAAACTAGCAATTACTAAACGTGTTTTTGTGAATTGCTGAGCTCGGCCTCATGATTAAAAAGTATAACTCAAGTATAATGTATGTTTTTTTTTTAAGAAAACATAAATTCAGACATTGAGAGATTTGTTCTGCTGTTAACAGAACCGTTCCAAAGTGCTCTAAAATGACCCGGTCTCGGAGGCCAGTTGAAACGTGGCTACAGAAAGCAGCACATTCGAGGCTCTATTATAAAACATACCGTGTCCATAATTCACAATAGTATTCCTGACACACTCCTCCACGTCCCGGGCCCCCGTCAGGCTCTGCACAGAGGGCCGGCTGTATCATAATAGCTTTGTACTGCAGCGAGCACAAAAGCTTTTACACAAAACCATATTATACCTGGGAGCCACTCTGAACCGGTGAGGCTGAACGTTTCTCATCAGAGCAGGGGCCCGGTGCGAGCGAGGGACGTGCCCCGGGGCCCGCCTCGACGCAATCTCGACATGGGTTTTTTTGGCCCCTGACCCGCGAGAGAATATTAGAGAGGGAGAGATGTAATAACTGCAAATGATACACACATATTCATATTTGACATCTCACACAAGTATTGTCGCCCCGTGGCCCCTGTGGAGAGCTTATGTGTTTTTGAGAGAGGTTTATGAAATTCTGGTTACATTCTCTCCTCCTCATGCAAAATAGAAAGGTGAAATGCGTTTATTTGTAGAGTGTGGTTGTGTAACAGAAGGATAAATAAAATAAGCAAAAGTTGTGTATTTTAATGTTTTGTTCCAAGACAAAAAAAATGAAATTATGCAAAAGAAGGGCAAACTACCGGTAATGTGGAAAAGACGAACATTAGTTTATTTAAAGTTTCTTGTACTTTATCTTCCAAGTACACATTTGGTATTAGCTGGTGAAAGGGTTACAGCGCTGGCTTTAAATGAAAAAGAAGATTCCATGTTCAATTCCCTGGCTGCTTGGGGATATTTCATATAACAACAAACAATAAACAATAACTATAATAACAGTAAAATTTTCATATACCGCCCTCACAGGGGCATAAAAAACAAACTGCATTCGCCTTGTGTTTGACTCTTGAATTTAGAAGTACCCATTTGATTTCCTCCTGTAGTTTACACATAAAAATTAGGCATTTTGGGTGTAAAAATGGCCAAAACTATATATATACACACACATATATTTGAGACAGAAAATGGATAGAGACACATTTAAATGTCTTAATTATTTTTACAGATGAGAGTTTGGACGTCTTATTTAGTATTTGAATAATCTAGATCAGGGGTGCCGAATACCTCGATCGCGATCAACCGGTCGATCGCAGATGCAGTGAGGGTCTGGGAAAGCTCCAGAAAGCGCTGAAGTGCGCGCTATGTAACGCATTGGAAGGAGGAGAAAGGAAGTTCTGAGGGTTTTGGTTAAGCTCAACCTTCTATCATTAGCGTAGTTGTGGCCAGTATATTTTATTTTCAAAATACTCAGCTGTATTAAATGGTCTAGATTTTCTCTCTCCTTTTTATATTGCACATTTGAATATGATAAACAATATTAGGCTATTAATGAAAGCCTGCATTGTGTTTCTATAGCTTAATTATGGTAAAACAAAAATAAAAATCAAGTTTAATACTGACAATAAAAATAAAACTAAATTATACAAAAATTTAGATCTATTGGTAGATCTTCGGGCTTTGTCGAATAAAAGTAGCTCGTGAGCCGAAAATTTGTGGGCACCCTTTATCTTACTAAAATAGATTTGCCTTGCCTAATTTATTGGGTTAAAAATTGAATAAATCAGGCTTGGAATTGAATATCAACAAAACCTTCCGTACAAACTGTGAAAATATTGTTCAGTACAAGATTATATTATTTGGTGTGTGTAGGTGCTACTTTAAGGGCTGATCTTTTTTTTTTTTCTCTGTATCCAAATGGATATTGATAGAATAAGATATAACTTCCCATATAAATCTATGGATGCGAGTGGATTCAGTGAAATAATAAAACCAATTTAGGAGCAGGTTTTTTAGTGTTTCTCCTTTTGGGTCAACCTGACTGAAGCGTACTGCATATTCTTTTAGTTTAGTGATTTCTGCTGAAAACGTCCCACGTTGCAGTACCCTTGGCGACCTCTGGGCTGCTGCAGTGACATCGCCCTGACAGGAGCGGACCCGTATCAGATTCACTCTGACGTGAGCGCGGAGCGATGAAACCTGAGCGCACGCGTTTCCAGTTATGAAAAATGCATCAGGCTTTTCCTATAAATGTGGACTGTTATTGTTGCCGGCAGAAACAGAAGCTGGTGTTTCCACATTCTAAGACACATTTGTTAATAATATGGAATGATTTTAACCTTGATGCCACAAATAATGCTGACCTCGCTTGCGTTTCTCCATTAATCCATTAATCAGGCCTGAATTTTAAACGTTCTGTTGTAACGTCGATGTCATAGATGTCACAAAATAGGTTTAAACATAAACTAAAACATTCTTTTTAATGAGGTAACACAATTAAAACATGCATTTTGACGTTTTGTGGAGAGTACAGATTCGTGGTTGTTGCGATTATAGTATTAGAGTATCAGACAATAGGTTGCATTCAGAATTCTCAGGTAGAATTGACTGTTTCAGTGTTTTTGATGAATTTGTTGACCTGGTTTATGGTTCATGTCTCTGTAATTACTGGGACACAAATTTCAACCTTTTCCCTGTCTGCAAAAATAAACAAAAGAGAAATTACGTTTTCACAGTAGACTCCAGACAGTGGTGTCATTGTTCAACTTCAAAGACGTTATTGTTGTCGGATGAAAGAACTTTAACATATGAGATGAATACGACAAGTTTGTGGAGCCAATCCCAAACGAATAATGAGAAGGTTCAATATTTGGAGATTTCTACTTCGGAGATTTCTTTCAAAAACAGTAAATCGTCAAATTCTAGAATGTAAACTGCTGTGGTCCGCTACATGTTTGTTGTATTATTGTCCAACACAACATAAGATTGATTTAATTTAATGTGTATTATGTCATGAATGTGGTGAGTAAGTGTTGGTAGTGGCTTATGGTTCAGATCAGAAGCCTTTAATTTAAAGCATCTATCAAAGCTCTATATACTGTAGATCAAATGCATGTGGTCTAGTTTATGATAGTTTGTGATGTTTGGAGGCTAATGCTAACCCTCCCGTATGAAATGCAGTGGAACTAATGTGGTAATCTGCTAATGGAGCTAAGAAATGGTACCAGCCTTTAAAATACAAGTTCTGTTCACAAAAAATATAATTGATCTCATAGAACAATACAATAACTATTGGTACTGCAACTTAGTAACTTGGACTCTCTTTTTTCAAATGTTCAAAGGCTATATGTTGTAGTTGTAAGTTTCAGAAGTTTATCAGTTGATTTATGTATTTACGTGTTTAAATTAAGTTTTGTCCTTAATTTGTCAAATGAGACAAATATTAATCATGAATCACTGACTTGGATTTTTTTATTTCTTTATTTTTATTCCACAAAAACATTGAACCTGATGACAACAGTATGTGTGGATGCCTTTGCTTTACACCTGCTTGACCTTTACTGTATTATTTTGATTCACAGTCATATTTAGTGCCATGGACAGAGATTAGTCGTGACCTTTAACACTTAAACACCAACACGTGGGACCATCCGTGTGAGCCACTTTCTCTTGTATTCTTGTTTTTGGCTCTGAGTTCCCGGCCTCCAGTTCAACCCTTGGGCTGTTTCAAGTAAATTTTCACTTTTCTCTTCCAGCTTTGAAACGCTGCCAACTTTAAAAAATCTGCAAATTTACCACGCCTGTGTCTCTTTCATTCAAATCAGCCTACTCCTGTGTTCCCGTGGAAATATATAAATAATACAACACAAGAGTTCATATTTTCGGCATGTTTTTTGCCCGAGGAGGATTGACAGATGTAGCGGCTGCCAGCAGTGGGCCGTGAGAGCTGGAGAGTATGAATATTAATATGATAAAGTTTGTGGAAGTCCGCGGGAGGTGAGGTGTACGCGGTGAGCAGGTTTCAGGGGGATTGGAAGGAAAACGTCTGTTAGCAGCAGCCTAAAGGGTTCAACAACATTTGAACATGTGCATCATGGTGGTACATGGGAGTTGGCTGGATAAATTACAAATGTCTGATCATTAAACCTGAACTAATACGTTTAAAGACACGTTTTAGCACATTTTTGTTGGATTGTCATTCTTCGTTATTTGGAAAAAAGTATGCATTTTTGTCAATATTGCCTTGCCCTACAGGGGAGAAGAAGTAGAAAGAATTTTTGACTTTTGGAGCTGTATAATAGTGATGTAACAACATGCAGGCCTCACGGAACAGCAGTGGCGTGCGGTGACTTTTATGGATGAACAAGCAGACCTGGGGTGTTCATTAATATTCAGTGTATAATAGAAAACTGGGGGAACCTGGGTCTCCCGCATAAAGGGCACACACCTATCCTATTGAACTAAACTCAAATACCATAACTGTGTGTTACACTGAATTCATCAACCAATTCATTATACAGATTAACATTCAATGTTGTTAAATGGCTGCCTGTATTTCTAACTAAAGTCTAATCATTGGAAACATGAACAGAGCTTTAGTTACAAACACAGACTTGCCTCTAAAAGATAGTTCTTAAGTCTGTTTGTTGAAACTTGGCTCTGTTGTTGCTTCACTCCTCTGCACATGCTCAGTTATTGCAAACATCCTTAATTCCCACACAGGTTCATTCAGCGTGGATTGAGCATAGGACCATGGGTTTGAGGCTGTTCGGCCCTCAGAGCGAATGTGCACCTTAAAAGAAGCTGCTCTGGTTCTAAAGGCTCATGTTGGAGAGTGGAGCATGAACGGGCCTCTGAACACGGTCACAGGCTGAGCAGGTGTGGGAAAAACAGAACCAAGCTTCCTGCGCAGTACTGCCCAGCAGCTTGTAGTGGCCACTAAGAGATACCATGAGTTCGGCCAAGCTTCATCAGCAGAAGTGAGTGGTTGAGGTTGTGACACACAGTAGTATTAGAATTTCTTGGCCAATCAGTGATTGCCTTGATTACCCTGACCGCACATCACTGTGGTACAGTCTTATTTTAGATAGAAACTCACATGATTTTAGAATGTTAAAAACGCGAGTGTGCACAGTCAGTACTTTAACATTTATATATTCGTATATACATTTTTCGCTGTTAAATCATCCATCCATCCATCCATCTTCTGCCGCTTTACCCGGGGCCGGGTCGCGGGGGCAGCAGTCTGAGCAGGGGCTCTGCTCCGAGCTCCCCCCTCTCTAAGGGAGCGCCCAGCCACACGGCGGAGGAAACTCATTTCGAACGCTTGTATCCGCGATCTTGTTCTTTCGGTCACTACCCAAAGCTCATGACCATAGGTGAGGGTAGGAACGTAGACCGACCGGTAAATAGAGAGCTTTGCCTTTCGGCTCAGCTCCCTCTTCACCACAACAGTCCGATGCAGCGACTGCATCACTCTGCACCGATCCGCCTGTCGATCTCACGCTCCATCCTTCCCTCACTCGTGAACAAGACCCCGAGATACTTGAACTCCTCCACTTGGGGCAAGGACACCCCACCCACCTGGAGAGGGCAAGCCACCTTTTTCCGGTCGAGAACCATAGCCTCGGATTTGGAGGTGCTGATTCTCATCCCAGCCGCTTCACACTCGGCTGCAAACCGTCCCAGTGCATGTTGCAGGTCCGGGTTTGATGGAGCCATCAGGACAACATCGTCTGCAAACAGCAGAGATGAGATCCTGTGGTCCCCAAACCGGACACCCTCCGACCCCTGACTGCGCCTAGAAATTCTGTCCATAAAAACTCTGAACAGAACCGGTGACAAAGGGCAGCCCTGGCGGAGTCCAACATGCACTGGGAACAGGTCTGACTTACTGCCGGCAATGCGAACACAGCTCCTGCTCCGGTCATACAGGGACCGGACAGCCCTGAGCAAAGGGCCCCGGACCCTGTACTCCCGGAGCACCCCCCCAAAGGACACCTCGAGGGACACGGTCGAAAGCCTTCTCCAGATCCACAAAGCACATGTGGACTGGTTGGGCAAACTCCCATGAACCCTCGAGCACCCGATGGAGGGTATAGAGCTGGTCCAGTGTTCCACGACCGGGACGAAAACCACTCTGCTCCTCCTGAATCCGAGGTTCGACTATCGGTCGGATTCTCCTCTCCAGTACCTTGGAATAGACCTTACCCGGGAGGCTGAGGAGTGTGATCCCTCTGTAGTTGGAATACACCCTCCGGTCCCCCTTCTTGAACAGAGGGACCACCACCCCGGTCTGCCAGTCCAGAGGCACGGTCCCCGAACGCCACGCGATGTTGCAGAGACGTGTCAACCAAGACAGTCCTACAACATCCAGATACTTTAGGTACTCAGGGCGGATCTCATCCACCCCCGGAGCCCTGCCACTGAGGAGTTTGCGAACAACCTCAGTGACTTCAGCTTGGGTGATGGATGAGCCAGCCTCCGAGTCCCCGGTCTCTACTTCCTCTTCGGAAGACGTGACTGAGGGATTAAGGAGATCCTGTTAAATCATATCTGGTGATTTTCTGTTCAAAACGGCAGAACTGATAAACATGTAATAACAACATGTAAATACAAATCTGCTGCTTGTCACTATGAAGAACCTGTTTCTATTACTGAGCTGTTTTAGATCCCTGTTGAAGTTTACAATGATCACAATGTAAAAAGATGATCTACTTATGTTATAGCTCTATACTAAGTATCTAAAAAAAATCTTAGTACATCCCCGTTAATTGTGTCAAAATAACCCTCTCCAGCACCTCACATTTACCAGAATCTGTTTGCACTTTCACATCTTATATATATTCTTCGAGTATAGTGCGCGCTGCATTCGATTAGCCAGCATGTTTCTTTTGTAGCTGGTGTTTTATAATTCAAAGGGACGCGAGTTGGACTGGATCCCACGGGGCCGATCAGCACCGAGCGGAAAAAAGGAGCAATTAACGGTGAAAACAACAGTCCGGGCGGGCGCAAGCAGGCGGACTGTGGCGTGAACCAGCGGGAGGGCAGCGCTAATGCTAAAATGCGAGCAGTAATGGTGGGGGTGTAATTACGCTACCGGAATTGATTAGAGGTTGGAGTTGTGTTTAATTTATTTAGTTTTATGTGCAAATTTCAGAGCAGTTATTTAAATATGGATTGCTTTTTTATTTGATGAAAAATTGGCATAGTAGTAGTAGTTATTAGAATATTGATTTGTGTTCGCCCCCTGACCAGAAGGTAGTGGATTTGATTCTATAGAGCTCCTGCATATGTCATCAAGCAATCCCAGCATGCACCACCAAACTCCACCGTGACAGCAATAGCGGCAAGGAATTCACAGTGAAAAAGTTGGAAATATTGTGGATTATTAAATTTTTTTTACAAATGAAGGGCAGAAAAAAAACTAATTATGTTTATTGTCAATCAATGACTAAATAGAGAGAGAAAGAGTTTGATTGTTTAGTAAAATCAACTAACTAAATTACACTGACGTGAGTGACTTAGCCTCACATTAGTTAGACCGCAACATTGTTTTCACTAGTTTATCAAGATTGCATCATTTATATTGCCAATATCAGTAAATGTCATGTTCACATGGTTTTATAATAACATGTATTTCTCCAGAGACACTTCTTATTATATTAGAAGGTGGAAAGTGAATCAGATGTCCAGTTTGATCAGATTTAATGCACAATCTACTCGATCTGAACCATTAAAAAGTACACTCGGACCAGGTGAGGGTCGATAATGTTTAATCTGATTAGTAATGACTGTCACGTGGTGCAGGAGCTCTTTAGGACAAAGTATGGAAGACAGTTATTGCACCCATGGGCAAGACCAATTGTCCTCTATATATTCTTCTCCAGTTACAGTAAGCTGACAAAAAAGAAAAAAAAAGTTGTTGATGAAATAGCTCCATATACACATACAATACAAATATCTGTGAGTTCATTTATCAGAAGCTATTCTTATTTGGCTTGTTATTGAAAATGAAGTACAGTAGTTATTTTGGATTCAGTTGAAGTAAGGTGACCCCTTACGCTTTAGGAATTTTCTTTATTTATTCCATTTTGTCCTCCATCTTATAAAAGAAAACTCTTAAGCTGCTTGATCTGCTGTACATAAAAATAAAGCTGTAACCCTCTTATTTCTAGTCAAATAAATCATTCTGAGACGAATCGGGGTCAGTTTGTTCTCCAAACCCACAAGTAAAAAATTACCCTAAAATAAAATGAAACATTAATAGGACTTTTATATAGATTCCGCCTGGATATTTTTGCTTTATTACAAGTCCCTAAAACAATTTGTTGTGAATTCACCTTCAGCTTTTAAAAGGGAATTGTCAAAACCCAAAATTAGTGTCAATCAGCCGATCCAACACCAGCTTTACTCATTTATATATTTAACAAAGAAAATCTTGGCGGGATTTAAAATCCGATTTACTCTGTGCAGAGTTTCTACTTATGATTAGAGTAAAACAGACTTCGGAATCCAAAACTACATAGTCTCAGCTTCACAAAGGCTCCAGCCGAGTGTTTGTGCTCCAGAAGGTTCAGGAACAGCTTCAGCTTTGAATGGGCGTAATTTTTTCTAGCGTTTTTGGAAAAAAGGCCCCTAAGCTTAAAGTTAATGCTTGATGCGTCCGCGAGGTCCACAAGGGGCCAAGGAACAATAATCATCATATCTTCAGTATCTACTGCCATTAGATGAAACTGGATGTTTTCACCCAGAAATGTACAGGGACAGTCATCGATGCTTCCACCTGGAGCTTCTTGGCCTAATTTGCAGGAATTTAGTCAGTATTTGCAGGTTGTGGATGAAAGTGTGGTCGACTCGCCACCAGATCAGTTTGAGATTTGATTAATCTGACGGGCCGTTACAGCACACTGCTTTTCAACAGTTTTTTAAGTCATGGTACACTTTTTTATTTAAAAGATTCAGTGCCACATCAGCCACTTCACTAGCAGGGACCACGTCACAACGGAGTATGAAAGAATATTTTTTGATAATAACGACAATGGAGCTCGACGATGAAGCTCGACGATGGAGCCCGACGGTGTAGCGACGATCGAGCTACGATGTAGCGACGATGCAGCGACGATCGAGCAACGAGAGTTGGCTGGGTAGAGACTCAGGATGGGGGCTCTGTCTCGGGTAATCAGCCCAGCTGATTCAGAACCCCCCCTTAGATGGTGATGTGTTAAGGTGAAGATGATAGAGACATGGGGTGGGAGGGTGGGGTCGAGAGAGCAGAGACGAGAAGATATGCTGTGAATAGGCCTTATAAATAGGGCTTCTGGGTAATTAGAGGTGTGGTTAGAGAGTTGGGCGTGTTTACTAGTGGAGTGTAGGTTGAGGCGTGGTCCCGCTCCTGAACACCAGTTGGCGATTAACATCTCCAACTTCCACTAATTATTATCAAATCACACATTTTGGATTCAGCAATGATTGTAGTGCTTATTTTTACCTCACATTGGTCCAGGACTCTTCAAAATGGTAAATTCGGACTTTAAATACCTGTGTCACTCTTTGAACTCATATTGGACCGGTGGCACCGCCCCGCCCGCCTCACACTGGTGCTGCTTGTGTTGTGACTGTAGCTGGTTGCATCATGTTATCAGGATGTGTATGTGATGAAAGGGCCCCTGTTCCCCCGAGCCTACCTCCCCAGACCCCCTCCTCCCGGACCCCCGCCGTGCGCCTCGTGTTCTCCACATGTGAGTGACACCGGCTCCAGGGCCTCAGTCTCTATTTGTTCTGTTGCTTCCGTCTCCTGTGGGACCAGCATTAGCTCAAACCCACACAAAATACTTGTAGTTCTAATTCTCCAAGATTTCCTAACTTCCTGTGACATAATACATGTTGTAGCTCTGTGACAGGTGCGGTCGACTCTTTCTGAACTGTGATGATGCGATAGGGCACAATATTTTGACGACCACTCTGGCCAGACGTGCCCCTGACACACACACACACACACACACACATACACACACACACACACACACACATACACGCACAGGCACACACACACACATACACACACATACACGCACAGGCACACACACACACATACACACACACACACACACACACACACATACACACACACACACACACATAAGAAATGGTACTTTTGCAACTTGATTCCATTTAGTATCCAAACATCAGCTCTTCCTAGGTCCATTCTGTCCATACAATTAATTTTGAATCATTCCTGAGTTCCATACTGAACTTAATATTCAGTACAGTTCATTCATACATATTTTTTTGATAAATAATAATATCAGTTACATATTTGCCTTATACTCACAGGCAGCCGAGTCCATGCTGCTTGGGAGTAAAAAGAATGCCAAAGACGAGTTGGGGTTGTTTTAAGCCGAAGGTATATCTTTAAAGTGCCTCTGACAGGTTGGACAGCTCATTGAACTAAAATGCAGTTAGGATAAATATATTTTGAACTTTGATGAAAAAGTGAATCCCAGAATAGCTAATTTTTTGGTTTATAATTTCACTTTCTGTTTGTAATCGATGACACAAGAAAATTACCCTTCAAACACTGGGCAAACAGGCATTTAATGTCACAATTTTTGTATTTGACAAATATAAATATATGAAAGCGACATTATTTTGTTGAATTAGTGTTTAGAGAGTCAAAAAAGTTGTTTCTTTGAGTAAATTCTGCATAAACTGGAATGAGGATCCCTGGATCCAGGTATAAATACACTAAATAAAGTCAACATTAGAAAATCGTAAAAACCTGTCATAGGCACTTTAATGTATACACCCTGTAATACTGTAATACTAATACTGATCCTATAAGAGCGACCACGGCATGCTGTCCCTGCCACTGGACCGAAGTCTTCTACAGTGCGCTTTACAGGTTTAATAATGAAATATCAGTGTTTGTTGGTACAGTTCCATACATTATCTCCAGTGCATTTTCAATATTTCTCCAAAGTCTGTACAAACACGCTCGCTTACGTGGTTCTTCTATCCTCTGCTCTTCATCCTCAGTGCTTCGGGACGACTTCCGGCAGAACCCAACAGACGCAGTGGTGGCAGCAGGAGAACCAGCCATTCTGGAGTGTGTGCCCCCAAGAGGTCACCCCGAGCCCACCATCTACTGGAGGAAGGACAAGAGCCGCATTGACGACAAGGACGACCGCATCACCGTATGTCACCGTCGTCCCTATGTTGTTTTAATGTTATTGTGAGAAAGGATGTCACGTTTTACAACTGTCATGACAATTCTAAAATATGTACATTTGTGCACAAACCCTGGCATAATTAGTAAAAAAACAAAACAAAACTAAATAAAATTGAACAGCTAACATTTCAAGTTTATTGTACGAAATTGCTCCCAAAAAAAATTGCATTTTTTTTAAGCAAGGACTAATCTAATGCGAACTGGGTCTAAACCAGAACTAACACAGAATTAAACCAGGTCTAAACCCGGACTAAACTAGTAAAGAAGAGAAAATGAAAAACATTTTAGAAGGTAATAAAAAAAAATGATGTGCCGCGGGCCGGATCTGATTGTTTGGAGGGTTTGATCTGGACTGCGGGCTATTTTAGTGCTTGGGAATGGCTCTTTGGTCTCTAACCTGTTGCTGTGGTGTTGTAGATCCGAGGAGGGAAGCTGATGATCTCCAACAGCAGAAAGAGTGACGCCGGCATGTACATCTGTGTGGCCACCAACATGGTGGGAGAGCGAGACAGTGAGACAGCACAAGTCACTGTGTTTGGTAAGAATGACCTTTTACCATTAGGATCTGTGTGCGAGCAGCGGACGAACAAGAAGACGCTTTACATCTTCTGTAATTCAATTCTGTGATAATTTACAAAAACAGGAGTGGGGTGTGCAGGAGTGTTAAGTCTAGGGCTCTAGGCCCGGGCCTGTGGAACAGTGGCCCTGTGACTGGAGGCTCAAAGAGTGAAACAGCAGAAAAGAGAGCTTACATGCTCAAACTCAGCTCACAAATGTTTTTGTAAAACATAATATTATTTTATTAGAAATATATTCTATCTAGAAAAATATAACTTATCAAACTGCAGAAAAAGTTTTTGGTTGCAATATGAGTGGGATAATATTTTAAACAGCAGAATTGCTGTGCTTCTGATGCAGGATTTTTTTATTTCAGAGTTTATGAATGACACAAGTCTTGGTATGAAGGCTTTAAGTACATTTGTTCATAAGAAGCTTCACACACGAGGCCCATTGCTGTTTTTATGTACTTCAGACACTATCAGAGAAGTTAAGGATTTACCAATCTGATCATTGTGCTAAATTCAAGGCATAAATCAGAGTCTCAAGCTCTTGTTTGAAGGCGTAGAACTGTTTGAATAGACTTTGTGACTTTCGCCACAGAGCGTCCCACTTTCCTGAAGAGGCCCATAAACCAGGTGGTGCTGGAGGAGGAGTTGGTAGAGTTCCGCTGCCTGGTCCAAGGAGACCCTCAGCCCAACGTGCGCTGGAGGAAGGACGACGTGGACGTGCCGCGCGGAAGGTGAGCGCTAACCTTAACCCATCACACACACACATTAGATATTTATTTATACAAAACTGTCATTCACTCTTCATTGTTGCTCTGACTAGAGACATTCAAATTAGGACAATCAATAGCAGAACTCTGCTGGCTCTGAAGCTGGATAGTTGTGTAAAGAGGGCTTTATGAAATAAGGCTGTCAAAAGTATCGAAAACTAATCAAGTAAGAGTACGAGTAAAATTGTTATCGAACATGAAAATAGTATCTTAAACGGGATCCATTTTTACCTTTACTGATGAACTTGAGCCTTTTCAGAACAAGTATAAGATCTCAAAATAACAAAGGAACTATAATACATTTGGGTTTATATTATGGGATCGAGTCTATTCCTTAAACCTGAACACTGTAAAGTATCAGGTAAGCACTCACCGGACCACCTAGTGACATCACAGAGTGGCATCGAGTGTTCTGAGCCCAGCCTATATGATTACATAAAGAACACACAAGGTTCCTTATACAGTAAATGTTTTTGTATCGAGCATGTTGACAAAATGAAGCCAGAAATTTAAATCTTGCTCGGTCCATTTGTCAGATTTATATAAAATCTGTGCAATTGTGGTTATTTTTACACACAAAATGTCTAATTTTTATATGACAACATTATATGATAAAAAAAAAAAAGACTTATTTTCTTACATTTAAGTGAGTAAATTACCTTAATGTTTTCCTGTTCACCTGCAGTTATCTCCTCACAGTAGACATTGAGTAGACCGTTTTAAAAGCTGGACCCGGACAAATTAGTCAGATGATGATTTTTCGTTTTAGTTTAGACAGAAAAGTCGACGTTCTTTCTCATCTATTTTACTTTTAAGTGACAATGTCTGAGCGCCACGAGCTGAAAATAAGGACAATGTGGTCTTTTTTTTTTTTCTTCCGATAAAAGATTTCCGAAGATAACAGTTGTCATCCGTGAATGTCTTTTTTGTCCTGGTTTGAAGCCGCTGCTCATTCTGGAATTCTGACATCTACAGTCTCAGTCTGTGCTGTTTGTTCAAAAAGAGTGAATTATTGTGAACTAAAATCAGTATTTTCAGTCTGATCTTTGGTTAATACAAATCAAAGTGTTTTTTTCTTTCTTTTTCCGTTCTTCTGACTGACAGGAGAATGGGTTCCCACGCACGGCTTTTGTTTCCACTTTGAAAACGGGAACAAAGTGATTGGAATGAAACAGCGCGACGGCAACACTAAAATAACATTTATAAAGATAATTCTGTGTAGAAATCATCTTGCATGGCGAGTGGAATTAATGTTATTTTAAGTGTGGCATAGTGGGTTGAGCAGTCCCCTGGGAAATCGAGGGTTACTGGTTCAATAAAATTAAATGTTACATAAATTCTAAGGCATTAAGGCATAAACCAAAAGGAACATACACAATTAGATGCAGAGAAAGAGCTTTAGTCTCATTTTCACCTGAATACATGCTTTTACAGTATGTGTACTGGGGCAAACCTGATTTAGCTTTATCATATCCAAAATAATCAGTTGCAGGCTCTTTAAGTCTCAGTGTGCAAGAAATAATGAATATATTTTCTATACATTTCAGGCAAGACACGAGCAAAACTTAAATGTTGGACATTATAATCAACAACAAAAACAAGATAATCATTGTGTACGCAAAATGCTCACCCATATCATAGGACTTTACAGGGCTTTAAGTGGACAAAAAGAAGTACTCCAATTTTTCTTTGTGGACTATGATAAAATGTGTAAAAATGACGTGTTTTGCAAATTTAAACATTCAAGTTAGTGTTAAAATAGGCTGAATAATCTACTGTATTTAAAAATGTGACTTAATTCTACAGTTGGGGGACCACTGCTACACACACACATTTACTGTCCAAAATGCACTTCTGTGGTGGGACAAAGAGAGGAGAGGGTTTACAGCGGCAGGAGGGCCTGAGCAGAGATGTTACAGCTTTAGTCAGATATCAGAATTTTATCTGTCATGACAAAGGACAGGACAGAGCATGTGTAATGACATGGTTTTAGATAAAAGCTCCCTTTGCTTAATGATAAATCCTCACAGTGAGCAACCAGCAGATGAATGCACTTCTTCTGAACTTCAGTATTATCATTTGATATCTGCACATTTCACGTCTGTACTGCTTAAAAGCTGTAGTCGTTTATCCTCAGTTAGCAAAGACTTAGTCGTGTTCTGTAGCACATGTCCTCTACATCTTTATTTTTTGTTGTATTAGGTGTTGTTTGTATTAGTGAAGACACGGCTGCAGACCTCCAGAGAAAATAAGTTCTACACAGACTAAAAAGGCGTTTTCAAGCCCAGGAAATCGGTGCAGTGTTGACTTGTTGGTCACATGAACATTGGACATTTTACACAAATCAATCTACTTTAGAGCAGGTTTTAGCATCCAGACTTTTCCCATTTCTCAATATAAACCAACAAAGTTCTCGCTGGACCGGAAATGCGATTATAACGGAAGGGATGATCACATGGGAAAATATGGAAAAGTGGGCGGGGCAGAATAAGGTCAATAGTTCACTTAGACTTATAAAGCATGAATAAAAACCCAATTTATTATGAACAAATTGTTTATCAAGTATTAAGATTCAGGCTTACTAACTAATGAATTAACACCATAAACCCTTAATTTAATTGTTTTTCTATAAACTATTTATTCATTATAAATACAGTCTTTCTTCATGCCCAATTGAGGTGTAGTAATTATAATATATATTGGTTATTTCAATCTACAAACGGACGCTTCTCTCTAACATTCCACACAAACTTCCCTATCCCTACGCCCACTGCACTGACTCTTCAATATTACCCTCTCAATCATGTGCACACTCCTGAACGCTCGCTCCGGCCCATCATGCATCACTGCTGCACATCACTAACAGAGACAGGATAAGGGTTGGTTTGTGCAGTTTGTGCTGAGTCCAAGAGCAGAGGAATCAGGCAAAATGCTCTGTCAGCACATCGGAGGTGTCAGCGCGCCGCTAACAACTCTGTCCAGCACATAGACCCACATAAAACATACCACACGCGTGCACACTCTAGTATACGAGCATGTGCAGGTCAATACGCAATCGACTGAGGCAATACCATATTTATTATAACATTAGTTTGGCCCCAGCACAGATTTATTGTAAAAGTAGCAGAATCAGACCTCTGTGTGCTGTCTGCGTCGAGCATTTTATTCTCTGGCAAGCAGTAAGTGTACTGTTAGCAGGCTCTAAATGTTGTGAAAATGAACTAATCCTTAACTCAGACCATTTATACATGTTAATGAATCATTAACTACAGTAATCATTGACAAAAAAGAAAGGAATCATTTCCACATGTTTTAAAATAATTTACTTAAAAGTTAGGTTATGTTAATGATTGTTAATTATTAGCTTATTTTTTGTAGTTGATGATTAATAAACATTTATAATATACTATACATACCCAGAGTAACTATATACTATGTAAATATGTTCATAGCGTGATTGATTGTATTTTATGTATTTAGTGTTTAGTTTCTTTTTAAAGGTCCACTATTTAACTTCTGCCCAGATAGAGATTCACAGTCAATACAAAAAATACAACCAAACCTCCACAGAAATTGTAATAAATTATAATTTCCTCCAATATGCCATTAAACTTAGCCCACTCACAATAAAGATGTTGTTTTAATATTTTTTTTCCTGGCAGTAAAAACATTTGTAACTTAATAAATGAAAAATGGTTTAGATTAATGCCATACTGTGGAAAATTCCAGGCAAAATGAATGAATACAAAACAGTGAAATATGTATATTTAGTTTGACAGAGCATTTGTTTGCCAGTATTGCCCCATTGTACCAAGCCTGTATCTTATTTGGTGTAAATATATCAAACACGGTTAGCTAGACCAGCTGTGTGTACTCGATGGTTAAAGCACAAGTCGTTGCATGAATATTGAACATGTTTGGAGCAATGCGCACTCCTTTCATTGCTCTTGTGTCATTGTTAAATAATAAATAGTTTTCTGAGCAGAGTCAGTATTTGTCAAACCAAAACTGGTGCTGCATGCGGAGTCCCGAGCCCCTTTTGGAGTTAGATCAGGGGTGCCAACACATCTAGATTCAGCAAAGCCCAAAGATCTGCCTATAGATGATGATGATGATGATTGTTTGTTTTTATTTTTAGTATTTAACAGGTTTTTGATATTGTTTAAACATAATTAGGCTATAGAGACAGACAGGCCCTTATTGATAGCTTATAAACGTATAATATAAAACAGGGGAGAGAAAATCCTTTAATACAGCCACAACAAAGCTAAATAATAGAAGGGTGAGCTTAAACACAGCTATCCGTAAAGACAAAACCATATACACTTGAATCAAAGAAATGTTGAGCCTATTTTAAGGTGTACTGTGTAACTTTCGTGCATAAACTCAGGCTTTGTTGTAAGGCCTCAAAGTTATGTAAAATTAAATATTGTAAAATCTGCCATGTCACCTACAATGCAATTTTACCTAACAGCTCATATGTTCTCAATGATAAAAGAAATAGACTAACTGTTTACTATCCCTGAATGAGACTTCAAGCTTTCAGAAGAGCCAGGGCAGAATCTGCGTCTTCATCAAGGGGCTTTGTAAAAGCTGAAGCAAAATCAGAACAATCAGGGAAAAGGTTGCACCAGCAATTTGCATTCCTCTCCCCTATATAATCCTATTTCATTTATAATGTACGTTTGTAATTATAATTTTTTTGTGTACATTTTATTTGTACTGATTTCCTATTTATTTAAAAAAAAATGTTGCATATACATTTTCATGAATGCGATTATTATATGTTTTTAACTATGTCAATTATAGTGGCTAATAGGAGACAGCAGCATAGTGGATTAAGCGGTTTTTGAACCTTTGAAAAAACCTAGTCTCAGTCCTCAATTGTATCAAATTATCGAGCAATTTCTAAACTCCCTTTTGTTTCTATGATTTTAGAGAAGAGCGTCTTTGCACAGCTGCAGCGTTTAGACTCCAGTCAGATTATAAAGCACTTCACAGCACAGAGTCTGCACTTTTAAAGATTTTAGTAATGACCTGTTTTTGGTGATTAATGAATGATTAATTCTGGTAATTCTGCCATTTTAGAGCTGTTTGGCCTGACTGGAGCTTTCAACACACTGGAGCATGCAAATAAAATACAATAAAACAATGTAATTATGTTTGATTATTTTCCAGGTACGAGATAAAGTACGACAAAGACGACTACGTTCTGAGGATAAAGAGGACCTCCATCGGGGACGAGGGCGTGTTCACCTGTGTGGCCGAGAACCGCGTGGGCAAACTGGAGGCGTCGGCTACTCTGACCGTCCGGGGTAAGATTCACCACGGCACCTGGACGCTTATGTTGGATTTAGAGCTGTTTTATTGGTTGCGTTCATGTTGTATAACAGAGGTGTTCAGTTATATTTTCCTTGGGGCAAGCTTTTTCAGATGGCTGGTATATATTCTGGTATAAAATTGGTATAAATTGTTTATTCACAAGTAGTCACCCCCCATTGGTCCTGCTGAAGTCCCGCCCCCTCCTCACACGCACTGCTTCTGCACGCGCTCAGTCGGCAAAGCCATTTTACAGTCTACTGGTGCGGACCGCCGGCACCTCACCTGCGGCACCAGGGTTAATAAAAACATTTTAAACATAATTTCTCTTCTTTTCAACAACATAGTTCCCATTAAAGGTGATTGTTGGTGTTCTCTGGAGACTGGTTAGATGGGGCAGGGGCCAGGGGAGGGTAGCAGGCTTGGGATGGTGGCCAGGGTTGGTGCAGAAGTTTAGTCTATTGTGCCCCCACAATCTCAGCGATGAGACGTGAGATAAGAACCATGAACAACACAAATGTATCAGGGACACAAACTTTTTCATATGTAATTATAGCAGTGGGTGTTTGTTTACGTACATTTTACCAAACTTTTTACCAAAGTCAAAATTATGATCTTATCTTATAATGTCTAAAAAGTATATCTAGAGGAAAACCAGACATCACTGATTGTTTTTCCTGCAGTTTTACATTTCATTGAACTCTGGAGCAGGTTCAAATCACCCAAAATGTTTCTTTAGTGAATGAGGACTGGACTCCGAGGCCAAAGTCACTTATCAGGTTGTTGAAGAACCAATATTTACTATTGTCCTGTTACTATTTTATATGTAAAAAAAAAACTATTTCGTATTAGACTGAACTGGATTTAAGACAGAAAATTGGCTGAAAAATTCAAATTTTGCCTCCATTTTTGGAGTTAAAACCTGATTAAATTAAGCTGTAATTATATATCAGCAAATTCTTCTGAATGATTTGACAAAATCTTGTTTAGTCCAAGACTGTAATTGGTGCTACTTGGGGGAAAATAAATGAATTAATTTGAATAAATTAAATAATAAAACATCTTTAGCTGCATTTGGACAGTCTTGTTGTGTCCAGAGGCCTTAGCCCCAGAGGGTTAGCGTTAACGTTGGGGTTCATTCATTCCATAGCACCGTAACGCTGTAAGATCTGTTATAGGCCAATGTTTCAAGTGCATTTGTATTTGTCTTTTATATATTTTAGTCTTTCATATGAATGAAATTCAAATGAGCTCCTGAATTTACTTTGGCTTAGATTTGACTTTTTCTTTCCTCATGTATGATTGAGATTATGATTGACAGTTCCTCATATTTGAAGTATACAGATTTGTATTTCTCCATTGTTCTGATTTGTCAGCTGGCTAACTCCACCCCCTGTTTTGTGAACATGCACAGATTCATTGAGAAACTCTTGGGTTGACAGAGCGTCAATACCACTTCATCCAGTGTTGCAGTGCAGGCTTCACATGAAAGACCTGTTGACCTGACACACTTTCACTTATTCACACTTTCACTCATTCACATTCCCTTTGCTTCTCTTTGGTTGTATTCATGTGGAATCTCACTTTGATTTCTGTTTTCTTTTTTTTTTTTATGTTGTGTTTGTGTCCATCAATCACCCATGTCTCAAGCTCGCCCTGTGGGTAAGTACCATCCTCTGCTGCTTCATATGCATGCTCTCTCCCTTACTTCCTCCATCCCTCCTTTTTCTCTTGTTGCTTTCCTCTATCTCTCTTGCTCACTCCCTGACAATAGCCATGTTTCCACTGGTTCATTTTGAAGTAGATTATTATAGTCCGAAAGTGTCTCCACTTTCTTACATGAAACATATTGGTGGTAGAAGCCTCCAACATGAAAGGGAAGGGAAGCTGCACACCAGAGCTGATTGGATAAGAGAGAACGCAGACTCAAATAAGCAGACATAAACTGAAAATAATAAGTTCTTGCCAAACACTGCCTTGATCTTGTGACGAACCACTGTATTACCAGTGATGCTGACTTATATGTTGAGCCAACATACTTAAACAAAACAAAACAAAGCTAGCACACGTTAACATAATAACATTATCTAAACAAACTGCATAACATAAAGACATGGTAAACTGCGATGTAGAGGCTTTGCAGAGAAGTGAAATAAATGCAGAAAAAGCAGGATAAACCAGAAGCAGCATCAGCCACACAAAGTTGGAATTACTAAACGTCTTTTTGTGAATTAATGAGATTGTCCTTAGAATTAAAAAGTATGATTCAGGTACAAATTCGATTTTGATTATTTAGGTAGAAAATTTGAGTTATGTTTGGGTGACGTCAGTTGCTCACGTAGCAGAGTCAGGACCTGAACATGGAGACACCTTCCACCATAAACAGGACCGTCCAAAGCGTTCTTAAACAGCATGGTCCAGAGAGATCAGGGCAAGTCGAAACATGGCTAAACAGTCTATTTCCCCATATTATTTCTGTTCCGGTTGCATTTGCCTACAGTCCAGGTGGTATCTTGTGTGTGGACTGGACTATTAGTATTGGCTCATGTTCTGGTTTGTGTTGGATGTATTGAAAGTGGAAGCAGTCTCTTGTCCACCCTCCTCCGTCTGTTGTTTGCACCGAAACAACAGTGTATTGTGAGATGTGTGGTAGGAATTTGCATGATTTCTTTTGTCTGACCAGAATTTGTTGCTCTATGTTTTTTAAGTTAATTATAAGCAATATTTCAAAGCAGGTTGGTTTTATTGTCTGTTTAAATGTGCAATATGTAACTTTGAGGATTGAGGGTCTGCCACCTGCTTGTCTGTTATTCCTTTTCCTAGAATGTGCCATTAAACGTATCTATCTCTATGGAGACAAGCAAGTGACGCTGCCAGGCCAAGTTGAAGGTCGTTGACAATGACGGTGCCGTTCACAGTGACGTATCATAAAAGGGGCAGGTGGAACACAACGTTATTGAGTCGTTTTAGATCGATATTGTAATTTACTATGTCTACAATCTTTTTAAAAGATCGACAGTGTCCACAAAGATTATACACAACTATATAGCAAGCAAAAGCATTATGTCTCCTGCCATAAGTACGTTATAAGCACTAACAAAGATCGAATTAACTTCTGTGTTTTCCAATTACTACCCCTTAGCCTAAACTGCTACCATACACTTTCTTTCAAATTGTCTGTAAACGCAAAGGAGCATGGTCCATGTAGCTCTTTCTTTTTTTTTTTTTTTTTAATAACAAACTTATGTCTCAATTGTACCGTATAACTTTGAATCATTACATTGCTACTTTCTTGGTTAAAATACTGTATAGAAAAAATACAACACATCATGAAAATCATGAAATTCTAACATGGTCTCATACATTTCTAGTCCTCCTTCTAAACTGGTGCCAGCCCCAGCCGTGTCCACTCATTGACAGACTGGCAGATTGTCATGCTCAGACAGTCTAATCTCCAAAGGTCCAGCTCTTGTTGTTTCCATCTGTGGAGGTCCAGACTCCCAGCTCCGCCCAGATCTGCTGCTTTGGCGCAAACGCTCTTCATGAGAGAACTCAGCTGCCAAATGGGTTCATATCTTCAACACGGAGATACACAACCAGTGAGAAGGATGAAATTTGGTGCTTGGACTGTAGCAGGTAGAGATGTTGTTGATGAGATGAAGGATGAGAATGATATGGTTAAGGCTGGTTTCAGAGGCCAGGGAGCTTGAGGGTTCTTCTGTATCTTTGCTGTTCCTGCACTGTACCTTTCTGGACTGAGATGTCTGATGTTTGTCCAGGGATCTGCTGTAGCCACTCCTCCAGTTTGGGGGTCACTGCCCAGAGTGCTCCAATGACCACAGGCTCCCCTTTTGCCTTCACCTTCAAGCCTGTTTGAGCTCTTCTCAGACGCTTTGGTATTTCTTAGTTTCTCGTGCTCCTTTTTCCTGAAGCTTTCATGTGGTCCTCGAGGAGTTACAAAATACGGTATATAGTCAGGAAAATGAAATAAAAATAAAAAATTGACAAAAGCTACTGCCCGACTTTAATAACTGTCGTCACCTGCTGCGGACAAAAAAACAGCTCATTGTTAATATGTCTTGAACATTTGCGCTTTTTGACTGATCATATTTAGGGGTTTACTGTCAGTTGTCAATAGATAAGAAAAACATTTGTGCAAAAATACCCGGCACTACTGTTTAATTAAAATGTGAATTTCTGACATAAAAAGCACATGAACGCAAACATGTCAGAACCTCGACTTCTCATTTTGGAATCCCGAGTTCCTGAGGACCTTATGAAAGTAGCAAAAGTAAACATTAAACAACGAGGTGCCGCAAAGTCTAGAACACTACGATTACTCCTCGTGTTACTCCTCTAAGAGTGTTAAAACTGTTTCCACCAAGGATTCGAGTTGTTTTATGTGCTTATACCACAGCCACAAACTGAAATAGTTCACCTATAATTGTGAAAAGCATGTTTTATTAGTTATTTCTATTTTTTTACATAAAGCTAGCTCCCTCCCATCAGTTGAGCATTTACCCGTTACTTTGGAGTCGTTCACAGAATAGCATTTTAACTACCACAAAATTAACACACGGCAGTTAGCATTATAAATGTCAAACCTGGATAATATCGTAACCATCCTGAAATATTGTTAGGTGTAATAACTCCCCTAGACACTGGGGGTGGTGAAGAGGAGGAGATGGAGAGGCTGAGGAGTCTGATGGATCTACTGCTACAATGGCAACGGGGCAGACAAAAATAGTAGTGAAGAGCTTTTTGTTTGGTTTCTGAAAGGTGATAAGTGATGTCTCAAAGTAACAATGGCAATCGAAAACGTTTCAATACTATAATGTTCATTTCGAAACAAAATAATAATACTTTTTTATTAATTCAGAGGTTGGAACTCTGTGTCACGTTTTCTCAGAGTGTTCCTGTTGTCAATTAGGAAAAACAATGAGCAGGAGATTGCAGTTTATACAGTAACAACTCAAAGAAGAAATAAAATGAGTAAACCGCTCAAATACGCCAAACTGTGGATCCAAATAGGTTAACGGGTATTAATTTGGACACAATATACTGTTTCTGATATGGATAAAAGACCATTGTAAAACTACTCGGGAAAGATTCAACTTTGCCCTATTTGATAGGCTTAATGTGCAAAAACTACCCCAAAATATGTTTTTTCTTTTCTTTTTCTTTTTAGCATAACCATTTTGACAGTAGGATCTTGCTTGCCAAAACACGGTTGCCACGGTTACAATTGTGTACTGTCAGATTTTCCAAAGTCAGAGGAAATTGCACTGCCGGAGGAGACGGTAATTGCTGAAGACTGGTGAATAAAATATGATTGAGCGTGATTTAAGAACGAGGAGGAGCGGAGGGGAGCTGTCCATTTGTTGCTCAGCCTCAGTGCACTTTAATGGCCCAGCTGCTGTTCTGAATAATGAATATGTGGTGATCATGTGTTGTCATGGCGAGGACAGGGGAAGACTGCAAACGTCAGGCTGGTGTCGGACTGGCTCAAAACAAGCTGCTACTGAGAGCGAGGCAGGAAGATTAAGCCATCACTATTTGCATTAGTCTATCTTTAAGAGTTGTGTTGCAAACAGCAGTGCTAAAAGTCCTTTTATTAAATCAGCTTGAAGCAGTTTCAGCTTCATTGCTAAAACAAAAATCAAACGTTGCTTGTCTCTATGAGAATCAAATGGATTATGTTTTTTACTTTTGTATTTAATAATGTCACTTTCTTTGTTGTAGAAAGCTTTTTCATATGTGTTTTAGAGTCTGTACAGTTCAAAAAACTATTATATTTTTATAGTTGACTTGTCACAATTAGTTGGTATTTGCGTTAGTTAGTAGAATTTATCCTTGCAGTCCTATTTTAAAGGACTTTATTCCTACTAGCAAAATGGACTCTGTGTGTCCAGAGCCTTAACCCGCAGACACATCCAAGTGTTGGTCATTCTCAGTTTGTGGACAGGATTCAAGTGTAGGAGCTGAGATTTACGTAGTGACAATTCAGACCAGAGGGAGGACGCAGCGGTTTAAAGAACACTGGATTTCAGCTTTGAAACTGGCAAGAATCGTCTTGAACCACAAACACCAAATTAAAAATTGTGTATTATATTGTAATTAACAATAAATCAACGCTACAATTGTTATCAGTAAAAGCTATGTATATTTTATTTGACCAGGTTTGAGATGGATAGATTTAAAACCAAAATCTTACATACTATAATTTTGAGTAAAAGTGTATACAGAAAGTATACAGAAAGATACTATTGACTTTCTTTTATTCAAAACTTTATTACCGTATTATATATTACCAGACTATAAGTCTTATATATTACCGGACTATAAAACTGAAATAGTTCACCTATAATTATGAAAAGCATGTTTTATTAGTTATTTCTGTTTTTTTTACATGAAGCTAGTTCCCTCCCTCCATCAGTTGAGCATTTACCCGTTACTTTGGAGTCGTTCACAGAATAGCGTTTTAACTACCACAAAATTAACACACGGTAGTTAGCATTATAAATGTCAAACCTGGATAATATCGTAACCATCCCGAAATATTGTTAGGTGTAATAACTCCCCTAGACACTGGGGGTGGTGAAGAGGAGGAGATGGAGAGGCTGAGGTGGCTGATGGATCTGCTGCTACAATGGCAACAGGGCAGACAAAAATAGTAGTTGAAATAGCATTAAGAGGTTTTTGTTTGGTTTCTGAAAGGTGATAAGTGATGTCTCAAAGTAACAATGGCAATCGAAAACGTTTCAATACTATAATGTTCATTTCCAAACAAAATAATAATACTTTTTTATTAATTCAGAGGTTGGAACTCGGTGTCACGTTTTCTCAGAGTGTTCCTGTTGTCAATTAGGAAAAACAATGAGCAGGAGATATATACAGTAACAACTCAAAGAAGAAATATAACGAGTAAACCGCTCAAATACGCCAAATTGTGGATCCAATTAGGTTAGGGATCATCTCAAAATGGGTTGAAGCTGAAAAAACTAAATTTTTTCGTCTCTCTCCGGACCCCCTCCCCCCCCAAAAGAGTTTGTCTGGCTTCACATAACATTTTTACACGTTGATAAAACGATAGTAGCTTGATAGACCCTGCTCACTTCTAGTGAACATGCCTGAACATCCTTTGGTAAGTTTTTATTTAGAGGTTATGAACTCTCCAAATAATGTATTATGTCACCTGTCGCGCATGTTTGTTTACTTAATCCACACTGTCCAGGGGCCCTACGACCATTCAACCCAAACTGTGACATGACCACATTGAGATAGTTTCAAGAGGATGAGAGAGTGAGACACTAATGTTTCTTGTCAAAACCTGTAATTGTCAATTGCCTGAGTTTAGACCTTAGACATGTCAGAATGACAGAAGCAGAACACGCGCTTTCATCTCAGTGAGAATCTCACGTCTTCTGTGATTGGCTGAAACCTCATGCGGGTTTATTTTGTTTCCTTCTTCCGGTCAGTGCGTAGCACGTTACTAGAGCCAAATCTCTTGATCATTTGCTGCGCCGCGTCTTGCCGCAAAAAAGCTTTTCCAACTTTTCTGCACCAGCCGCGTTGGCGATGGCGACACCCCGCCCCTCATGCGGGCCACGGTGCGCCGTGATCCCCCGCACGCACCCGCCGTACTCCGCGCACGCACCCGCCGTACTCCGCGCACGCACCCGCCGCGCTCCGCCCGCACCCGCCGCCTAATGTTGGCCTAATGCTCGATGCTGATAGAGTTTTTTAGCATTTCAAAAAAATGACTGCCAAAAATGACCCCCCCCAAGACGAAAAATATGAAGTCTCTTCAGCTTCAACCCATTTTGAGATGATCCCTTAACGGGTATTAATTTGGACACAATATGCTGTTTCTGATAATATCAGGATAAAAGACCATTGTAAAACTACTCAGGAAATATTCAACTTTGCCCTATATGATAGGCTTAATGTGCAAAAACTACCCCAAAGTATGTTTTTTCTTTTCTTTTTCTTTATAGCATAACCATTTTGACAGCAGGATCGACACAGAGTATAAGTCGCACCAGCTTAAAAAAAACATAATAGAGAAGAATACATAATAGAGAAGAATACATAATAGAGAAGAAAAAAACATATAAGTCGCATTGGAGTATCAGTCGCATTTTGGGGGGAAATTAATTGATAAAAATCCAAGACCAAGAACAGATATTTAATCTTGATATGCAATTTAATCTAATAAAAGATTAGAGAACATGGTGAATAGGTGAACGTATGCTAACGTAACACCTTCAGCTACATGACGCATAGACAACAAACTGTGGTAAGTGTATGGTATGTTGACGTAACATATTAACAGTTATTCAGATAACACCCCGGCCAAAACTATAACTTATAGTTCAGAAAATATGGTAAATGTAACTTTTTAACACTGAATTGAGTTTTTAAAACCACAATCCAAATACTTTCTAATCTTTGTCCAATTAGAGCAGGCGGTGCAGTGCCATTATGCGAGTTTGTCAGTGTAAAAAGTGGGATGATTGGGACTTGCATTATACTCAGGAACCCCTATATTGTTAAATTTAGCTACAATTACAATTACAAGCACAAGTTTCCACTTCTGCTCACTTGCATAAATACAATACAATCTCTGTGTGTCTTTCTATAAATGAACACATAAGAAACATTAAGGACACTTGTGATGGAGCGGTGCACATTTGGACATGCACGGCGCGGGGCCCACTCTCTCTCTCACACTCTCTTTGCCAAAGCGTGATTTAGGAGCATGTCTTCCAGTCCAACCCGAGCTCCACACAAGGCCGTTTCGGGAGGCAGTAAATCTGGAGCCATCTGCCCCTCTCCATGCTGTGTATCTTTGTCAAACATGCACTGCCATCGCGCCCAGACGCAGGATTACAAGCAGGAGGAGAGCCAAAATGGACGCTCCTCCACCCAGCTGCCTGGTCTCATCTGGGCTGGAACCAGCAGCGAGGATCCGGGGAAAGAGAGCTGACACTGTTACAATTGTTGATGGGGAATGTGCTCAAGAGGATTGTAGTATTTTTTACTTGTGTATGGTTTCGTTTTGAATGTGTCATGCAAATATTTCTAGATTCTATAGGTTGTTGGGTATATGAAAAATATTTATTTTTTAAATTATTTATTCAAATAATATTTATATATTCTCAAGGTTGATGTTAGCTGATTTGAACTGGATGAAAATGACACTTTTCATGGCACATTTATGGGTAAAGTCAGTGGAAAATGCCAGAATCTCCTGTAAACGTGCTGCTCAGCCGTGGTTGTGTCTGCTTCATCTGTTCTAACACGCTGTCGGTCAACATACAGACAGCATTGATAGGCATAGAGTAAACAGGGAGAGGTCAGAGGTCATATAGTGAAGCAGCAAAGGTGAAAGGTCAGATGTTGTCCAATTTGGACTTTTATAG
This sequence comes from Eucyclogobius newberryi, assembly GCF_026437365.1. Classification (NCBI taxonomy): domain Eukaryota; kingdom Metazoa; phylum Chordata; class Actinopteri; order Gobiiformes; family Gobiidae; genus Eucyclogobius; species Eucyclogobius newberryi. The sequence goes on along the minus strand of NW_027315724.1, from coordinate 8,541,806 downwards.
CTTCAGATAATGCATTGGGAGTCAGAGATGTGTCCATGAGGTAGAATGCATTAAAACTGTTCTACCAGACCTCCAGGCGCACACAGAGCACACAGAGCCTGCTGATATAAACATATCACATTCATTTAAAGAGGCAGCAAAATAAAGAATAAAAATGGCAGTTGTTTGTTTGTTACATTTAGCAAATTAGTAATAACAGTCAATTTCTAACTTCCAGCTCCAGTGTCAAAGGTTCACTAATATTTGCCAGTTGTGTTTTGTATTCAGAATACTAATTCAGAGTTAGTGTATTGCAGTATTCATACAGTTACTTTAGTAAAATCAGAGGAATGCATTAAAGCATTTCATTATGAAATTAAGCCTTTGAACTGCACTAAATTACTGAGAAAATTATAAAATGCAGCAAATATTTTCTACAGAGGCTCTGGTTACTCACTTATGGTTGAGTGGTTGGTGGCCAAAGCAGCCCTGTTTTTCATAGTTTGTGATGTTTAGAGAATGCTAACTCCCTCATGGAAAAGTCACTGTTGTTTTCTGTACCAAGTGTTCACAGAGCCTGGTAAAATTGCAATATTCTGCTCTCTCAACATGGAATAACCTACAAAAGGCCTGAAAACAAAACAAAAATTGATCTCAATAGGTCAGTTTATACCTATGCTGAAAGGTCTAGAAATGGGATGGTTTGTAGCTGTTTTTAAGGGACATATCTATATGTGATTGTCTAAATGTATTGATTTTATGAATGAGCTGTGCCGCTGTTAATCTCAGTGGGAATTTCCTGGTTAAATAAAGGTTAAATCAAAAATGCAAGATGGCCCCTGTCCAGGGTGTACCCCGCCTAAGGCCCAAAGTCACTGGGATAGGCTCCAGTCACCTGTGTGTGAAGTGGTAGAAAATTAATGAATGAATGAATAAAAAAATAAAAATAAAACATTTGGAGCTAATGAATGGAACCTTAGTCAGACTTAGCAGTTCTGAGTGAAAAAAGGAAAAAAAAAAATAGTTGTGAATAACCATTAATCTATTACACCAAGCCATCTATACTGGTACCAAGCCATGAAGCACATTAAGGTCAAAGCCTTGTTAAACATCTCTGTTGAGTGTGTAAACATTTTTTTAATTATAATTAGCGGGTAAAACTAGCATCTGAGCTAAAGACTGACTAAATTTAAGTGGAGTTAACTGATGTTGAATGAAACCTCATTAACATTTAAATCTCTCTTTGCCGCTTTAACATGGATCTATAAATGCATACGGTGTGTGTGTGTGTGTGTGTGTGTGTGTCGTTTTTTGTGAATGCTACCGTGATGTCATTCATCTGTCCCTGCCACCTGGATGAATGGATACCTGGTTACCATGGCAACAGTCCCCATTTTCCACAGCAGGTTCATTTATCTTAAAAGTATCTCCTTCATTTTAGATGTTGTTCCTTGTAAAGTGCAGTATTGATAAAAAAGTCAGTTTAGTGTCAGTAATACGTAATTTACATACTTCTATTTTTGAAAAGTGGATACGTTTTAGAACTCTACATGTGTCACTTGCAGTCTTCATTTTTCAAATAATAACAAGTAAGTACAACAATGTGGGCGGGGATAGGTGGTAGGTGAAAACAGAAATTAGGTGAAAATACAGAGGAAAATATACAACTTTGATTAAACTAATGATAATGAAACACTGTTGTAACACGGTTTAAAGCTCATTAAAGAAGATTTTTTAGAATATGTCACCCATAAGTAACAAAATTGAGCACTTCTTCCACTACTGTTGAGTTGACATGTTTTTGAGGAATAGGATTTGTCTTTGTCCTAGCCTCTGTCTGTGTGCCTGAATACCCTGACCCTGGTTCTTCTCTCTTTGGTTCTCTGTCTACTTGCCTGGTGTTAAACCCTCTCTCTGACCCTCGCTGGTCTAACCCTGTCCCCTTGTGCCCTCTGCAGCTGCCCCTCAGTTTGTGGTGCGACCGCGGGACCAGATTGTGGCTCAGGGCCGCACTGCCACCTTCCCCTGTGAGACCAAAGGGAACCCCCAGCCCGCAGTCTTCTGGCAGAAGGAGGGCAGCCAGGTAAGACACCACTACTAGATGTTTGCTCATTGAATAGTTATAGGAACCAATAGGCTGTGAACCCATTGTTCCTGTTTAGTTAGAGGATTACCCAGCCATAGTGGTCTCTCACACATCTATCTAAGTTCTACTGACTCCATTCCTGCATGGTTCCTGGTCTTGGTGAATAGTTATAGCTTTTAAATAGGACCTTCAAAGATTTGTAAATCATTGGGCCCAGTCCATACAGCCACATTAAGGTGAGAGACTGCAGATAAATTGAAAAAAACAACAACAACAACACATGTAGAGATATCAGTTTAAAACTTCTGCAGTTTACTACTGTAAGGATAAGAAAGAAAGAAGTTTTCTAAGATAAATATGGTATTTAAAGAGGAAATTGCCAAAATGTCCTATGTTTGGGACATAAACATTAAAAGAATAGATAGAGCCAGGTTCAAATATCTTGCTTCATGTTGTTTACATACTGTATTAGATACAGAAACATTTACAGAGAGATCTTATTTTGTATTTGATTAAGCTTGAGATGAATGAGAATCGGCGCAAACATTCAAATGTTGCCTGATTTATTTATGTTAAAAATCAAATAAGTCGCTGTCTTAGAGTTAGAAATGAACACATCCTACAGTATGATCTGTCAAGAATTATCAGTCCAAGATCGTAGCGGCCATACCTGTCTGCCAATGGTCGATCGCGTCAGCTCTCAGAAGCTAAGCAGGACATGGCCTAGTTAGTACTTGGGATAGGAGACCTCTGGACCACCAGGTGCCACAGTGGGGCGCTAGAGGAAATGTTGTCCTTAGGCAAGAGACTTCACCCACATTACCCAGTACTTTGAGTGCCTTGAAAGGGGGAAAGTGCTATATAAATACACTTGTAGTAATAATAATAAAGTTTGGTTTACTTTATGGGTTGATTTTTATGTCTCTGGGAGAAAACTGCAGGCTGAGAAATCTACGGATCCAAGTGGATTAAATTAAATAATAGGAAGAATTTTTCTTTAGGGAACAAAGTCACAGCCAATATATATCCGCAAGGGGCACAATTAATGGAGCCATCTGGACAATTTCCGGAAAGAACAAACTGACCAAAAATCTTGAGCTTTGCCTGCCGTGTCTTGCATTAAGTCTAAAGGGAAAATGAATGGAATTTGACCTCAGAACTCTCCATTCACCAGCTTTATTCTGCACAAACCCCATTCATAAACCAGCACGAGCAGGACACGTCTGAACCTGTCCTGATCTGATATGACTCTACCTGAATGTCCCATGTGTCGCCCGCGGACGCACAAAACACCGGATCCACCACGCTAGCACAAAGAGCAGCCGCTACGTCGTAACACCTAGCTTAGCGCCTGACCTTTCCACGCTAGCGGTGAGTCAGCAAGAATGCGCTGTTTACATGGGAAGCCGAGAGCCGATGAATGCCACTTATTGTTATTGGAGATGAAAAGGTTTTTGTGCAGGTTGCAGCGTGTTTTGTTTGGCTGTAAACATATTCTGAGACATCAAGGTGCTATTAAAGATGAGCTAATGTTCCAACCGCACAGTTTGTCATCGCTAGGTCGAGGCGAGGCTAACAGCTCGACTTGTAGCTGTGTGTGGTATCATTGTAGAGTAAAAGTTCAAAAATGTATACAAAATTCATCTATATTTTTGTAGAAAGTTGTGGTGAGAGCATATCAAAGTAATTAATTTGAAAAAAAGTAAGTTTTCAAATGGTTAGAGAAATAAAAAGGGAGCGTTCAAAGCAACAAACAACTATAGTCCTGCGTTTCCCAAACAGCCTTGAGCGCTTAGCAAAGTAGCGCAACATATTTATAGTACTTAAATATAAAATGTTCTCTGTAGGAGGATTCACACTGAATGTTTTTATAAGATTATTTGGACAATAGTATCATATGAAGGCAAAGCTAGGCACGCAGAGATATTTTGAGTGGCACGTGCAGCAAAATGGTCAGGAATAATATATAACACTCTATATTATTATTTTAGTCATTTAAAGATGATCTGTTTTTTAGGAATACATTATGAAGAATAGCTCACAGCCCTGCAAAATATCACCAGAGATTTACTTCCAATCCCCTTTTAATGTCATGATTGTATCAGGCGGTTTGTATCAGAACAAATTAAGAGAGTTTATGTGTGTAATAATTTGATAGTATTTTGAATGATAATATGAATGAGTTTATCTAATAGTACAACATAATTGCAAAACAAGCTATTGTTGCATGTTCTGAATTATTACATAAATTGCTGTTTCAGATAATCATGATTCCAGTTATGACCCAATATAATCGTCATGATTAATTTCCCCCATAAATGAGCTGCTTTATTTATCTCAAACCTTGCCAACAAATACAAACAATACACACATTTAATCAGACAAAACACAAGGCTATATTTTTAATGGAATAGGTATTTAGTATCTCCGGAGATTATGGGGATATAGATTCAGTTATTTGTCCTTGGTCCTATTAGCACTTTTTCTTCGCTCCGATATTACATTAGTTTCATTTATTTGACTCAAAACATATTACCGTAATTGAACGCAGTAATTAAACGGACAGAATGAGCCTTTTTTGTCTTTATGCTGCACTTCGGGATAATGGACATTTCCTCTGCCTGATACGTGTCGCCTGATTCGCGTGTCGCCTAATTAGAAAAACAACATAATGCGCAACATTAAAGTGGTTAGTGCTAATCAAGCGGGGGGCTAATGTATCTGCTCCCGACGGGATCATTTCGCGGACGAAGTGAACAAAGACGAGAAGAGGACAGAGTCAAAACAGACCCAAACGTGGCTCTGTCAGTGTGTGCGTGATTAATGCATCTGTTTGTGCGCGAGCGACCAAAGCCACTGCTGATATTCTACGGACGGAAGGTCTGTCTTGTCGTGTTGTCACTAAAGTCTTAATGCAGCTGCTGGTAGTGGTTTCAATGACAAAAGCAACACATAAGACAAGCCAAAAAAAGAAAAGAAAAAAAGAGAAAATGCAGATGATGTTGAGATTAGATACTTAAAGGACAGATTTTGCTGCTGGGACTGAAACTAAATTGCAAATGTGCAAAAATGAAGTTGTTTTTCAGGTTCTGCTTGATTCATAAAGACAAAAAAGAGCAAAAACTATGTGAAAATATTGTGTAAATTTTAAGAAGCAAAAGTACTAACACTTTTGTACCGTCCTGCCTCTCTATTGACCGCTGCCTCTCTGCTCTTTCCTCCGCTCGTCCATAGAACCTGCTCTTCCCTAACCAGCCGCAGCAGCCCAACAGCCGCTTCTCGGTGTCGCCAGGAGGAGACCTGACTGTCTCCAGCGTGCAGCGCTCCGATGCCGGCTACTACATCTGCCAGGCCCTCACCGTGGCCGGGAGCATCCTGGCCAAGGCTCAGCTGGAGGTCACAGACGGTGAGGCGGCGCTGCGGTCACTCTCTGACCACGATTAAACATGTTTCAGGCTGACACTCACACTATTTGTAGCTACAACATTGTGACTGGTGTTGTTGACTGACATTTAACACTTTAGTGCTTTTTTAGAGCTGCAATAATGATTATTTTTGTAAAGCAACAAAATATTATGACTGAAGACTTCTAGATAGATTTACAAATAAGGTTTATTATTCATGAAAATCAGAAATAGTTTATTCTTTTTGGTTTCATAATTCTGATTTCTTTGTTATATAAAAGTATATATATTTTTTATTGTCGACTAGTCATTTAATCGATTAATCAATGCAGCCCTATATTCCTACATTTGGTTCTCACACAAACTAGAGCTTGAACTTGAACGACCACAAGCCAGTTACAGGTTCAGTTCTGTAAATGACTGAAATGTGTAATTGTGCAAATTACATGGAGATAGAGTTTGGATGGAAATGGCCAGAGCCTATTGGATGCAGTTTTGGGTAGTGTTAATTTTAAGTAACGAAGTAATGTAACTAGTTTAGTAACTAGCTACATTACTTCGTTATTGCCCTGGAAACCTAACGCATTACGTTACTGTGCTACTGTGTTATAAAAGTAATGCTTTAGAGAACCCTTGCGTTACCAATAATTATCATAATTTCATAACCTTTTGTGTTGTTCATTTACGCACAGCAAAACAGAGGTCAAACCTGACGTGAGTCCTTAATTGGTTTGGAACATTCTCCTCCGATCACGAGGCGGCCATTACTGTTCTATAACTCTACTGATGCAAAAACGAAACCTAACACAAGGGGGCGAGCCTGACAGCTTGGCTTTCCTCCAAACAGTGACATAATCATTAAAATATCAAATAAACAAGAAAAGTAAATGTATTTGCTGTAGTTATCTTTTATGTTGACCGGTTACCATAAGACATTGTCGTACAGTAAGCATGTGTAGGCCTGAAAAACATTCTAAAACAACATTAGTGAATTAGCAAGAACACTGATGCACAACAACAGAACACACTTGTTTTAGGCCTATAATGTATTTAATCACCCTACATTTTTCTCCTCATCTATCTTTCTCCTCATCATAGTGGTTATAACAAGAATATTTCTTTAATGTATTATTCAATTCTTAATGACTTATAGAAACCTTCTTAAGTTTGTAACAGCCTTTGTACTTTTTCCCATTTCCACCCCTGAGTCCTTCAAACGTTCAACAAAACAGATTCTTCACTTCAAAACTCTCCAAATCAAATGATTCCTTTTTACGAGCGCTTGCTGAACACCTACACATTCTAATTCCATTTCTACACGTACATGTGCTCAAGAACCTCCAGCACTGCTCCGTCCCTGACCTCCAAACGCTGGCTGTTTTTCTCCCTGCACAATTTAATTAAGATTTTCTACATTTTCTGGCATGGCTGGAATAAAGTGTTTGCCCTTGCTTGTATTTTTTTCTTTTTCCTTTTTTCTGAGAATGTCCGTTCAGAGAGAAGAGAAATGAGAAGAGAGGACGAGGAGTGATTGAATGAAGCAGTGACAGGGAGTGAAATATGGGCTAGCGCTGGTGTTGTGAGGGCATCTAATCATGCGTTTGGTTTGGTGATGGAGGGAGAGTGGGGGAGGATATCCATACGCTTTGGAAATATTTGTCACAGCTCAAGTGTGGCTATCGCTCATTCCAAACTCATACCATTTGGACCCTGCACATGGTATGGGCGTCAATGGTATAGTCGCCTGGACACTGTTTTTGAAATGGACGTTTCAACTGCAATCCATTATTTTAAAACTGAATGTACTGGTTAGAAGAGCCAGAATGTATACTGCGCTGAGATAGATTAGGCCTGCCCTAAAAGGAGAAGCTCTTCATGTTAAATTAATCAGTCAATGTTTGCTAAAGACTGAGTGAAAAAGTAACAACTCGTATTTTGAGTTGCATTTGTCACGCATACTTTTAAATAAAGTGCAGTTTTGGCAGTAGTGCTTGTAATTGTGTACATTTTCATCCATGTTACTGTACTTTCCGTACTCTTTCCAACAATGATTGCCGTTCAGTCAACAATAACAGGGATAGTAACGATCACAAACAGTGACGTCATCCACATGGCAACAACAACAACAAAGTAATGGCTGTATTCATAACCTGAATACAGCCCTGCCTTTGTTTATCCGTTTGACTTGTAATGGGTCGCTTTGACATTATTGTGCTTCGACAGCCTCCCAGCTAATTAGCATTTGATTGGCTGAATTTTTTACTTGTCTCTTTCCCTCCTCGTTCACTCCTCTTTCACCCCTTTTTCTCACACCTTAAATCTGCACCTGCAAGTGATTCTAACCTAATCCAGAGTTTGATTGTCGTCTGTGTTGATACAGTCTCTTGGGCAATGTCCGTTTGGTAATAAAACGCTCATTGCGGCCTTCTTCACTACAATGGATTGAAGACACTACTCTGTTTCTGAGAAGTATTTGTAGTAGTGGCAGACAATAGAAGCAGTAGAGGCTTAGAACAAATAGCACAGTGAACCAAACAGTGAAAGAAATCTATTGCTAAATAGATTGTCACAATGAAGAATGGTTGTAGTAGTAGTAGTAGTAGTGGGAGTAAAATTAGCAGTATGCTGCTGTAGGCATTTCCCTAAATAATAGCGGTAGTAGTAGTAGTAGCAGCAGCAGCAGCAGTAGCAGTAGTAATAGTAGTAATGGTAGCAGTGGTAGTAGTAGAAGAAAATCCTTTTTTCACCTAATGATGTCACAAGGTTGAACACAGTCTTTTGAGCTCTGAAGAGACACAACCTACATTAAAGAAAGTATATTAGAGACTCAACAAGAAAACAAAATAACAATAAACACTAAAGTATGGAGTAAAGTTTTAAATAGAAGGCTTCTAAGAATACAGTAACAGGTGTTTCGGTGTTTGGAATATTTGGTTTATGTCTGTGGTCAGCTGTACTGCCCCGAGTCTGTCAGGTCCAGTGGAGGGAGTGCAGGGACCAGCCTGAGATCAGGGTCACACCTGCTGCAGCCTGGGTGATTTACTGCCACTGGGCCCCTCACGCCAGTCTGCAGTTCAAGGACACGTATAATCAGAAACACTTCATCTCCACAGTCAAGGCCAGTGACACACCAGACCCCAGCCCGACACACACACACACGGACCCTCCACTGCCGTCAGTCTGCTCGGCAGACACACGCAGGGCTATTTTAAACTACCAAAATGGCAGGAACGTGTTGAAAAGTCATGACAGTCACTACGTTTATACGCGCACCAGGAAAAGTGGTCCAATTTAAATAGATTTTAAATCAAACCCATGCATGTAACCCCGGGAACTATGACGCGAAACAACCAAACTCGAAGATCCGATTAGGTGCAAACGTGGGAGTAGAGACGTTCAGGCGCGTGTAGTATTTTAACATTAGCACCAAAGCTTTTTAGCTATAATTGCTAATAACAACGACTATCATACATATAACCAGATTTTTGGCAAACATACATGTATATTACACACTTGTTCTCCACAACGGTTTACAATTTCACTTCCTGTTTGTAATTGATGACATCAGACTAGAACCAGGTATAAATACACCAAATAAAGTCAAAATTTGAAAATCATAAAAACCTGTCATAGGCACTTTAAATGCGCATTTTGATTAATTGAATTCCTTTGTGATTCACTTTACTTATCCAAATTTAGACCAAATGTGCATTTTGCAAGGTGGAAATGCAGTGATTTTTGGAATTTTTTTATTTAGCTTTGCTTTTTATTTTGTAAACATGAAGTTATACTGAAGTCATAGTTTATACTAGAAAGCAGCCATTGTAGTTTCAGTCACAAATCAGTGTATTCTAATGGTGAGCCTGGAGGTGTGTATCAGAGGTGACATCCACACACACATATGACACGCGGATGGCAGGGTTGCTCCGTATCTCCAGGTGTTTTAATTAGACTTCATAGATTAATGAAGCTGCAGCTTGAGGGGCTAATTAGCAGCTAGCACGCCGTCTCACCTCAGCCTCACATGTGCTCTCTCCTTCAGCCACAATTCACACAGAAACAGCCTTTCAGTCAGTAAAGGGGGAACTGCAGATTCAATTTCTAACAAGAAGAAGGATTGTAATTAGATTTACCCTTTTGGTTGGTTCACAGTTCACCTTTTTTAGCTTAATAAAAACTACACCTTTATAAAGTACGGTCAAAGATTTAATTAAATAGGCAAGGCATGGCAATTCAAGCAAAAGGAAATTCAAACTGATTCACACAAAAAATCACAAACCAGATAAAGACAAGAAAGAGAACAGTACAATTGGAATCCTTTCAGTCACATCAATCATTGTCAGAGTAGAGGCCTGTCTCACATCTTCTGGAAGACCTAGTCCTGACTCTGGCACCAGTAGGAGGCCAGTTCATGTTTAGTCCTGACTCTGGCACCAGCAGAAGGCTGGTCCGTGTTTAGTACTGACTCTGGGCACCAGTAGGAGGCCAGTCCATGTTTAGTCCTGACTCTGGCACCAGCAGAAGGCTGGTCCGTGTTTAGTCCTGACTCTGGAACCAGCAGGAGGCTGATCCATGTTTATCCCTGACTCTGGGCACCAGTAGGAGGCCAGTCCATGTTTAGTCCTGACTCTGGCACCAGCAGGAGGCTGATCCATGTTTAGTCCTGACTCTAGGAACCAGCTGGAGGCCGGTCCATGTTTAGCCCTGACTTTGGCACCAGCAAGAGGCCGGTCCATGCTTAGTCCTGACTCTGGCACGAGCAGAAAGTTGGTCCATTTTTAGTCCTGAAAGGGCACCTGTAGGAGGCTGGTCCATGTTTAGTCCTGACTAGGCACCGGCAGGAGGCCGGTTCCTGAGGTCCCCAGAGTCTGAAATGGTTTATGTATCATTAACATGTCAGAGATGTACTTTGGTGTTAGGCCATGTATAATGGACTGAAAGGTGCATTAATTATGATTCAGGATTAATAATACCCTAAACCTTAATGAAGTAGTTACTAAGCCTGAATCATGATTGATAAACTATTTGTTCATTTTCACTTGAGTCTTTTTTCATGCTTTATTAAGGCTTTAGGTGCAATTATTTTAAAGTGAGACTGAAATATAAGCAGCTAAACAAATAAAAGAAGCTCTCCCTATTTGCAATCAATGTTACAGGACTGTTTTGAATAGGAGAGACAGACAGTAGTTTGAACATTTCAGAAAATGTATAAATAGATACCTTTATTGCGGACTGGTGGTCCATTGCAAAAACACACACACAAACAAACAGACAAACAAACAAACAATATAAAAAACTACAATAAGAGGCCCCTAACCTCTCAGGAGACAACTATAATAGTGTTTCCACAGCTGAGAATAGAAGCGGATGGCACTTTATTCAATATAAAAATCACAATATTTTCTCAATTGTTCAGACGACACATACATTTATACATTAGTTTTCTTATAACAGCTAGCTAGCCATGTATTCACTATTGAGGAGACACATAGTTCACTGGCACAGGTCCATCTGGGCTTTTCTAGTCTTATTTAGGCCACTTTCAGGCTTTGTAGGCTGGATTTGTTATCAGATAATGAGACAATAACAGTTGAGGACAAGACAAGAATAATCCATATTTTAAAGCATGTGAATTTTATCAATATGAAATTTAGACAAAAAACGTGAGGATGGATTTAAATTTTTCAAAGCTCCATATTATCATCATTCCAAAAGTAAAAAAAAAAACGTGTGGATCCTTTTTTTCTTCTATTTATTCACATGTTTTAAGTGAACCAGGTCAAACTGACATCATACATTAGGAGCGAGTTGGACGCAGTGTATTGTATGTATTTGAAGTTTCATTGAAGGTTCATAAATGTTTCCTGTAACGGAACAGCAGTTTTATTATGAGTCTCCATGGCCCACATTGACTCAGTGTGGTTTGGAATCACTGTCTTATTATGGGCAAAGTGGACCAGCAGCAGAGGTGACTTTTGTGGCATTTGCACTTTTCTGTATTTGAGCAGTTGTGTTTTCCTCTTTAGGTGACATTTTGAGCCAAACCAGTTGTATAATGTCGACCTAAAATTCCCTATGCAGTGTACAGTATGTGTACCTAAATCTTTCACGCCTATTACCACCCAGAATATTTTATTTTGTGAATAGACCATTTAAAAGGCTCTGTCATCAAAATGCCTTTCAAAATTCTGCATTTGAAGAGACTGGAGGAAAAAAAGAATTTGACCGTAACACCCATTCAGCTTATCCAGGCCTGGGTCACGGGGCAGCAGACTAAGCAGGGACTCCCAGACTTTCCCCACCCCAGCCACTTCCTCCAGCTCCTCCGGGAGATCTTGTGATGTCCCCAGGCCAGCTGAGAGTCCCTCCAGTATGTCCTGGATCTTCCTCGGGGTCTCTTCCCAGTGGGACATGCCTGGAGGCGTCACCCAGTGAAGGACAAAAGCATAACATACAAATCTTTAAACTAAATTAAACACACTGAGAACCATAGATTCAGAAATACACTCTTTCAACCATAACATAAAACGTCTGTGTAATTAACTACATTCCCTTTGTGTCCCCAGTGCTAACAGACAGACCGCCGCCCGTGATCCGCCAGGGCCCGTCCAATCAGAGCCTGCCCCGGGACAGCGTGGCCCTGCTAAGGTGCCAGGCCTCAGGAGACCCCATCCCCTCCATCAGCTGGCTCAAGGACGGGGTCAGTCTACTGGGTAAAGACCCCCGCATGTCCCTGCAGGATCTGGGAAGTCTGCAGCTCAAGAACATCAAGGTACCACTTATTTTGACTTTAATTTGAATATATTATAATGTATCGTAAACTTTACACAGGAAGTAGCACCTTAAGGATCAATGATTTTTTAGGATTTAACCAGGACTAATTGAAGACCAAAGACTTTTCAACCCCCAGTCCTGTACATCCTGTCTAATTTTTGTTTTTAAGTATTCTTTGTGTTGCATTTTGGCCCTTTTAAGCACTTCTTCGTCAGAATCAGAATCAGAAAGGAGTTTATTGCCATCGTCAGTGAACAGAATTCACAAATTAGGAACTTGCTTTGGCATTAAGGTGCAACACACAACAATAAATAATAATAGTAGCAATTTGGAGTGGCTCAAATAGTCCGTGTCCAGAGTGTGAAGCTGTGATCCAACCTGCTCATCCCAGAGTCCTGGAGACATACAGGTCCTGCAGGGATGGAAGTCTGCAGCCGACCACCTCCTCAGCAGAGCGCACAATGTGCTGTAGTCTCTGTTTGTCCCTAGCTGTGGCTCCAGCCCAACACACGGTGATGGAGGAGGTGAGGATGGGCTCAATGATGAACCATGTAGAACTGCACCATCATCTGCGCTGGCAGCTTGGCTTTCCTCAGCTGCCGCAGGAAGTGCATCCTCTGCTGGGCCTTTTTGATGAGGGAGCTGATGGTGGGCTCCCACTTGAGGTCCTGGGTGATGGTGGTGCTGTCTACGGTGGTGATGGGGGAGTCTGTGATAGTGAGGGGGGGCTGGGGGGCTGTGACACTTCTAAAGTCCACGATCATCTCCACTGTCTTCTGGGCATTGAACACCAGGTTTTTACCACTGCACCCGGACACCAGCCGGTCCACCTCCCTCCTGTAGACAGACTCATCCCCATCCGACATGAGCCCGATGAGGGTGGTGTCGTCCACGAACTTGATTAGTTTTGCTGAGTCGTGGCTGGAGGTGCAGCAGTTTGAGTACAAGGAGAAGAGCAGGAGAGAAAGTACACAGCCCTGTGGAACTCCTGTGCTGATAGTCCAAGTGTCTAAGACATTCTTCCCCTGCACTGCCTATGATCCGTCAGGAAGTCAGTGATCCACCTGCAGATGCAGTCCGGCACGTTGAGCTGGGAGAGCTTGTCCTGGAGCAGAGCAACATATTATTGCTGAAACCACTTGAAAAAAACATAATAAAATCATCAGGAATCAGGAATGTTTTTAGTATTCACCTCATTCTGGAAGTTGCCAGGGACAGCAGCTTTGATTGTGTCCGTCTTTGCGCCTATATGATTTACCAATCTGCCAATCTCTACAGAAAATAACTTCTATACAGTTTCAAACTGCCCAAGACTTTTATCTAGGTTCCCATTTAAATAAATGGAAATCTTGCTTTACTAAAAATGCCAAAACAACAGAAGTGCGTGCGGGTTGGTAGCAGTCAGAAGTAATAGTGGGCAGGGCGGGATAAAGAAAACAAGATTGTAACATGATCAAAAGCTCAAAATGTTAGCTTAGCATTATTTAGGCTATTGAAACCCTATTAAAGCATGTTGGTGCTCTTTGCTTATTGGAAGCCTGTGACCAAAAGCAGATGATAGAAGATGAATAGCTGTTATTGATTTTGAAATTGTTTTACAGTTTGAGTTAGCGTCACATCAGCGGCGCTCAGCTGCGCTCAAAGACACATGTGGACATTTAGAGCTGATTAGATTTAGTCTTCGCTCATCTGCCTGTCCCCGCTCTCTGCCAAACTCCCGAAGGAATATCTGTTACTCCTGACGATATGGCCGACCGCTGACATGATTCAATAATACTGATGAAAAGACTGGGGTGGAAAAGAGACAAACCTAACATGTCGCTACTGATTTGGCTAATAGCTTTCTTAGAAATGAAAATTAATGATAAGTTACAGAGGGAATACAGAATTTGTATTTGTTCTTTTTTTTTTTGTTTCTCTCTGGTTTAGTGTGTGTGTGTGTGTGTGTGTGTGTGTGTGTGTGTATGTATGTATGTATATATATATATATATATATATATATATATATATATATATATATATATATATATATATATATATATATATATATATATATATATATATATAAATATTCAAGATATTTCTACAACTTTTAACCAAGATTTTTGATTTTTTGTCAATGGAGTTCAATGATTGCCTTTGGCCAACAATGTAATTCGAGTGAAGATGATAAGATACGATAAGATTTATATTAAAACTAAAGTAAACTAAAAATAATGATACTAATGATCAATCCTGTCAATGTCAATCAATGCCTGTGAAAAATGCTCCACAAACAAGTATTCAAAAGAAGTTGAATATTCCTTTTTACCTATTACCTCTGACAACATGACCGATCCGCTGACATCATTCAATAAGGAGATGAGAAAAAGTAGTCCCTCCAGCCACTGCTGCCACCAGCTGTCAGCGAGCCAGAGTGCGCACCGCTGCCCATGCACCTTAAATGAATTAGCCCCGCTTTGTGCTGCTCTCTGATGGGACGGGGGAGGGGGGAGGGCGGTCGAGTGCTGACTTCTCAATGGAAGCGATGATGGAATTAGCGTCAGCACTTTGAATCCCCCCCTGAACCCCCCATGGTGACGGGACATCAGCGCTGCATCAACCTGAAGATGAAAAGGGCTCAATTACGGAATGTAAGGCGAGAAATTACAGACAAATGTTTTTTTTTTTTAAGTCAGTCTCAACATAAACACTTTCACCTAGAAACAACAAAATTCTCCAATCTGCACCTAAATATGTTTTATTATTTTATTGAATCCATTTCATCCTTATATTTACTCCAAATGCATTTTTCTCCCACATAAACATAAAGATCAGCCCTTAAAGCAGCTCCTACACACACACACCAAACTTTACAATGTTGGACTTAACAAGATTTGGACTGATTGTACAGAAGAATTTGTTGATCCCATTTTAAGCCTGATTTGTTAATGTTTATAAGAAAAATAGGGGAAATGCTCATTTTAATGCATATTTTCACAAAGATCTTTCTGTGTGTCCTTGCTCAGCTGTCCGACTCGGGCATCTACACCTGTGTGGCCACCAGCTCCAGCGGGGAGACGTCGTGGAGTGCCTTTCTGGAAGTCAAAGGTAAGAATATTTCTAAGAATATAAAATAAAAACCTTATAAAATAAAAACTAAGACAGCTTCAAGTATTTTATTTTTTTTCAGGAATTTAAAATGTTTTTTTTTCAAGACATTTCAGTAGCAGCTACAATTATGCTTTCAAACGTGAATTTTCAACTAAAATAAATTTGGACTAAAGTGGGACTAGAACTGGACCAAACCCAGTCTACATGCAGGACTAAACAGGGCTAGAGTGAACACAGCCCTAAATGTCACTCATCTCTCCCGGCCTCTGCTCCCCTCAGAGTCCGGCGGGGTGGTGCTGGTGAAGAGCCAGGAGGAGCCGGAGCTGCCCGGACCACCGTCCAAACCTCAGGTCACAGATGTCACCAAGAACAGTGTGTCCCTGTCCTGGCAGACCGGGACCTCCACGGCTGCACCCATCTCCTCTTATGTTATTGAGGCTTTCAGGTACTACTCTCAAATATGAATTAAATAATCCTATGGTCAGTGCTGGGAAGAATACCTACTTTGAAAATGTGTTTAGTTACACAATACTGAATACATGCATTACAATGTATTTTGTAACATATTTCGTACCTTGGTCTAATCAGAGTACTGTATTGTTAATACTAAAATACAAATACACTAATACAGTGTGGATACTTTTTTAGTTACATTATATTATAGTGTGAAAACATGACATATGATTAGTAAAGTGTTTTGTTTGTTATTTGCTGTATTTATACCATTATATCACTGTAAAATCTTTGTATCTGTTTTTTAATTTTTATTTTTGCACAGATTCATTGAATTTCGAAGCTTAAATCTTCTGATCAAATACCACAATGTAGTCCTCTGATAAAAAAAAAGTATCTGTATTCTCAAAAACTACCAAAATATATTGTATTTCATGTTTCATGTCAAGTCTACAAATAACGTGATCCTTTAAAAATCAATGTCTACTAATATAGTGATTTATTTTGTTATAATACGTTGTTGTAAAAAATAATATTTGACTCTTAAAATAACAAATAAATAGTTGTCTTTGGTTTATACCGTAAGTCTGTATAATCCCTCATTTGTCATTGAGTGTCATTGAGATCAACTGTAGAACAAACATTCAGTTGTAGTCACCTGGAAACTGTTTAGACACATAATTAAACTAAAACTAACTAAAGACTATTGTAACTTTTTGTAAATCTCAGCACACATTTTGGTTAGGAAGTGTCAATGACACTTCAGCCACAAAAATATGACCAAATTACCATTGAGTAGTAAAAAGGTGCACATAATTTCCATCACTCTGTGCCAGGTGCTTTCTTTCCTCAGCTTCTTCACAAGTTACTCAGGACTCAGTCACATCATTATCCAAACGAGCAGAATAAGAGACAAATGATCCAGCTCTTTGACGGGTTGCTATGGTGTGCTCTGTGTTGCAGTCAGTCGGTGAGTAACAGCTGGCAGACAGTCGCAGACCACGTGAAGAGCCCTCAGTTCACCGTGAAGGGGCTGCGTCCAAACACCATCTACCTGTTCATGGTGCGAGCGGTCAGCAGCCAGGGTTTGAGTGACCCCAGCCCCATGTCCGAGCCCGTCAGGACGCAAGGTGAGAACAACATCTACACTCCAAACCGTTTTTTCAACCAGAGAGAAATCCAAGCCTTTATCACATATTGTATATACTAAACAGTGTCATGTGATCTGTGCTTGACCATTCAAAAAGGTTTGGCAGTGGCTCAGTGGTCAAATCAAATCAAATCAAATCAATTTATTTTTGTAAGGCCCAAAATCACAACAACAGTTGCCTCTGAGGGCAGTGGTAAGAGCACTCATCCACCAACTCAAAGTCTGAGGTTACGTTCCCCAAGGACCAAGTTGTGTCATTTTGTCCTTCGGCTAGACAGTACGGAGTGAATACTGTAGCGCGCTGAGAGGCTTCAATAAGCCTATTTTAATTGTAAAACATATACATATACTGTACATTTACATAAAACAGGACTGAGAAACACCATGGATTTCTGGAAAAATCAATGAGCTGTGTTAATCTGAAGAAGGTATATTTTGTTCTGAAGATTAAGGGATGTTGTCATGTATATTTGAAGCACCGAGGCAGAAGGGTTACTTATCACTGCATGGGACAGGGTTGATGCAGAGAACACATTTTTCATTGTGTGTCGTGCATGTTTGTGTTGCAGATATCAGTCCTCCGACTCAGGGTGTGGACCACAGACATGTGCAGAAGGAGCTGGGCGAGGTCCTGGTGAAGCTCCACAACCCTGTGGTGCTCAGCCCCACCTCTATCCAGGCCACGTGGACTGTAAGTATCTCTGAGTGTAACGCATGCTAATGGGTCTGGGTTTTACTACATCCCAGGACCAACTCAAGCGTTTTATCGAGCACGTGTTTAATGTGTAACTACCATAGTCATTTATTAAATGCCTTAACCACCCAGAGTTTAATACATAAAATGCATTTAAATGTGATGGTGTACATCCTACAGTACAGTAGTTTCTAATACACAAGAAGAAGAAAACATCAGGGCTCCATCCTCACGTCTGCACTCTTCCACTCCTCAGGGATCGTGCTATCTCTAGTGCTGTCCGAATGTCCAGTGGGTGACAAGTATTGCACTAAAAAATTCCCAAATGCACCTATTAGGAGTAGTGTTCAGCAATGGTCACTAGGCCCGCCAGTGTAGACCACAATGCATTGCAAGAGAGGAGACGAGACGTTTTAACAAAGCACTGTTGACCGGCGATTATGAATAATAAACTGTTACACTGTAAAGTTGCTAACGTTAACAACTTGCCTTAGCTTTATTCGTTAAAAGAGCAAAAGTTTCTCATCTTATGCAAAAATCTGAATAATCCAGTCGGTTTCAATATTTAATGTAAGGTCCATCTTGATTCAAACTTGTGAGTATTTATGAGTTTTCCTGACTTTTTTTTTTTTTTTACCCAGATGACAGAAACATGTAAGGAGAAAGTAGAAAGCTGATAAATAGTGATGGACTATGTAGTGACTGTGGGATTAGGGACAAGGACGGACATTCGGGTGCAGCCCTGGACTTCCTGTTTCAACGAGAACACGCAGATTGTGTGCCTGATGCCCTCCAGTAGCTCAACAAACAGGATTAGTGAAATAACGTAGTTCGGGCGTATTTTGGAGTTGCAGGAAAACGCTCTCCTTTGCTTTACTGCTTTGTGCGACGTGCCTCCTGTTGTCAGTGTGAAGTGAGAGCTCAAAGTGTTTCGTCTCCTTTTTGAAGCTCGAGCAAGCTCAGAGAAACTCGGAGAACCTGAGGGAGCAGGGAGGAGCTGTCAGACATCTTCATCACCTCCTCCTCCACTTCCTGTTTATATCAGGGAATTTAGTGCGAGTCCAGTGCAGCAAACGGTCCTCACACAAGAGTATATCCAAAACTTGAAAATACTGCAGTATAGTTCATCTAAACTAAAATTGATTGGTATTTATGGTCACAAGATTTATCGTAGTTGATTAGCTGTTCATATTTTATATAAGTCTGTAATCAGGTGTAATAAGTAAGTAAATAAATAAGTAAATAAATACATACAATAATAAGTAAAACACAAAATAAAGTATGACTTCCACAGTAGCAAACTACATTTCATATATTTCTTTTCCCCAATTAAATAATACAATGCATTTGTAATAATTTTTCACATTTTCCAATTGCTAATCATGATTCTCAGCTGTTATTTATTGTGGGCACCATATTTTCATAATGCAACACAAGCAGTATGCTAATTATTATCACTGTATCAATATTCATTGTGAACATGCATAATCCCGATTTTCCAATAACAAAATTATGCATTTATTTTCATCCATGCATTTTCACATAAATCCCATGAGTGGCATATATTACTGTACACAACGACGTTTCCGATCTGACATGTTTATTAACCCGGCAACCTAAGTAATGAATGTATTTATGAATGTAACGTCCAATCAGCACTAACTGGGATGAATCGGGGGCCTTTAGTATACAGGAGGAGGTTGAAGGGGTGAGAGGTTTTAAATTCTGGGCCTGGACAGGGCATCCATCCTCCTGATTTACTCTGGCTCGACTGTGTGGGAGAAAAAACACAAGCTTAATGCTGCTCTGAAAGCTCCGTTAACGACCCATTAGCCTGAAGTATGCGCCTGTCTCTGTCCACGCTTTACGTTTACACTGAACCACCATAAATATGGATGAAGTGTGGTTTAACACTAGTTTTATTATGATAATGTAAGTAAAAGTTTGACAAAAATAAACTTTAATGGGCATTTACATCCAAGCGTCCTTATCCACAAGCCCTCTGCACCGGGCAAGCCCTCAAAGCTTTCAAGAGCACAAACTTTGTGTCTGATCCTAAAATATAACACCCGGACAGTTGGAAATTACCCTCGTTAAAACTGTCTGTAAGTAGGTTAACGTTTATTAGCATAGCTACGCAATAATATGTAAACTAGCATTAGCATTAGCCAGCTGCTAACTACTTGAAAAATAAAGCTGAGTCTGGAGTGATTTCTGTAAGTCCACTGGTCCTTCGCCCTAGAATTCGCCCACAGAATTTGTGCTCTGACCTCTATATACATCACACATTTTGTGGCCAAACGCACACACACAAACACACTTACACGCATGCATGCTCGGACAACTGTATTTTTTCCATGGTCCCAAATGAGCCCAACATATACCAAGTATCTGGAGCTTTGAGAGCTGCAACAGGTACAAAAGCACCACAGAGTCTGCCCTGTGGTCTTGCCCTGTGGTCCTGCCCTGTTCCTGAACAATAGCCACATGTAGCACTGTCATTATTAAACCATGGCACTTACTGCATTATTGGTTTTCGTTCTCGTGTCACGATCCACAGAGTTAGTTTCTCCTCTGCTAAGTCAGTGTCACGATTTTTCAAAAATACAGTCCACAGAACACGTACATTAAACTTTCTAACACTGATTGAATTTTCTTTTTAGAGAATAATAAACCAAACCAACAAAATGTTTTGGGGAGGCAGCGAGCACATAGATTGCATATCTGTTGTAAACATTGTTGTAAAAAAAAAAACTGGGGCAGTTTTTCTGTCCTACAGGGAAAATAAAGTGTATTGAGAATACGGAAAATCTGTCTCCAGATCAGAGCAATATTCAGCTGAGAGGATGTTAAGCAATACAGAAGAAATACCCTAAAGTGCTATATAAGTAGCACATACCCCAAAGTGCTAAATATATAGCACATACCTTGAAGTGCTTTACTTCAAAGTGCTGAATTGGGTTCTTTTGAATTGTACTCACAGCCACTCCTTTAAACGACTTTTGAATGTTGTAAAGGTGGAAGTCTCTCTCACAGAAATTGACTGTGCCACTGTACTCAATGTAAGATAAACTATTTGACCAAAGATAGTTTTTAACACAGTAATTTCACACTCACGTCTACTCGTGGCTCAGGTGGTTTGTAATGCAGTACTTCTGTATTTAATGTAAACGTTTAGAGATGGTGGAGCAGCCCATGTAAGCTTTTACAGATAAGACTGGTATATTTTTAGCTCTCCATGTCATTTTTGCAGCCTGACATACAGGCTACTTTTGGATGTCAAGACTTAATATTGATAATGCATTGGGGACATCTTGGTGCCCTTAAAGAAACCATTACTGGAGTGGTTTAGTGCTGAAGTGTAGCTTGGCTCCGGGGTGGTTCTGAGCTAATGCAGCCTCCTCATTGACCTAAGTGTGTCGTAGCTGGCGATAAAACGGACATTAAGCTCTCTGCAGCCTCTCTGAAGAGACGGTCGGGGTAACACTGTATTGGAGCAGAAACGCTAGACATGCGTAATCGGCACACCACACACTGGGCTCCGAGCAGGGCCGGAAAGAGACATGTGGTGCTTGAGTGCAAGGTGGGGTTTGGGGGCACCGAGCTTGACTGACAATTGTGAACAAAAATACCTGATTCCTCCTAAAAAGAAACAAAATTAATTTGCAAACTGTTTAAAATAAACTAAACGTAAATCTAATCAAAATTGCAAACGCATGGCAGATAAATTGCAAATCGAAAGCTTTCCAAAATTGCTTTACCCAATATGATCGTCTGTAAATATAAACAAGCTGGACCACACTAAATCCATCTTCCATGTTTCCTCCAGGTGGACAGGCAGTCTCAGTTCATCCAGGGCTACCGAGTGGTGTACCGGCAGGGCTCCGGACCCTCAGCTCCTGGGCCCTGGCAGATCCTGGATGTAAAAGTCCCCTCGGAGCGCAGCGTGGTTCTGACAGGGCTAAAAAAGGGCATCGTGTACGAGATCAAGGTCCGTCCGTACTTCAACGAGTTCCAGGGCATGGACAGTGAATCCAGGACGGCCCGGACCACAGAGGAGGGTAAGGGTCAACCTCTACTACAAAAACTTTCTCATGGTACAATATTTATTGTGATCTTTTGAAGAGGCTAACAGAATTGTGGTCCTCTGAAAATTCCTTAAAAAGCCTTCGGTGCCATGATTCATTACTCTCAAAATCCAAAGAATGAAGATATAAAAGTGTTATTTCTTCATGTTAGCTGCACTGAAATGGAGATATTCTTTGACACAATAATATCAGTCATATTAAAATGTTCATTTCAAATTATTATTACAATTTATTTGTCAAACTGTGTTTATAAAATAAACAAAAGAAACAAAATCAAGGCTGAATAAGACTTAACAAAAAACCATCAGCCAGTCAAAACATTTGATTGTAAATACAGTACATTTCTGTCAGAGGAGGAGGACCTTGGCTTTATTGGAATATATTTAATTTGTTGCAATATTGATTCTTCCGTCTGCCAATATTTCAATATATATACTTTTGTGATCAGTGGTGGAAGAAGTACAGATAAAGAGTGAAAAAAAGAGACTAAAATAAAAGTAAAAGCAGCACTTTAGAAAATCTACATAAGTAAACATTTTGAAGTATTGGTTTAAATATGTACTTTAAAGGCAAAAAGTAAAAGTATTTCACATGTATTTTGAGGAATGTTTAAGCGTTAAATTGATGGCTTTTGACAAAAAATAAGTACAGTTACCTAAAATGCTTTGTGCTTTGTTACTTTCCCACAAAAAGTAACAAAACAAAATTTGGTTTCAACTAAGCTGCAACACAGTATTTAAACCCAACTGATGCAGTGAGTGTCTTCTAATTTCTGAAACAACCAGGTGGAAAGACAAATCCTGTGGTCATTAAAATATATATATATATATAAGATATAATATACCACAGCGAATGTGTGCTGTATTCAAAGCTAAAGATGGTCCCCTTTTGGACACAGTGTATGTTACTAAACATTTCCCTCATGCTCATATCGCACAACGACAGTGGATATAGTGTAGCTGCATGTGAGAGAGACAAGTCCACCTCAGGCCTGCCCAGTGGCCCAGTGTCCAGTCTCACACTGCAGAGCTGCTATAAGGCTGAGAATGTGTGAGTGGATGTGTGAAGAAGACCAGTCCGGACAGGAGTACACACAGGATGGAGACAGTCAGTCAGAATGTCTGCTGGAAACACTAACCAGAACCGATGAGATGTACAGCAATTTACATCCAATTCCACTTTTCTGATGCGACTTTAGAAAATATGCACATTTTGCGTGGGTAGAAATGCGGAAAGTGATGTGATGAAGGAGGGGAATGATAGATGTGTAATGGTGGCATTGTGGTGAAGAGGAAGAGATTGAGAGGCTGCGGAGGGTTATGGTTCTACTCCTGGTTGAGCCACGACACATTTTATTTCTTTACTTTTTGTTATTAAGTATTGCAATAACACACACACACACACACACACACACAGCCACACACACACACACACACACACACACACACACATGTGTACATGAATACACATACATACATACACATCCAAATGGGGACAAAACATGGATTATACAAACTTATTCTTCAGCTCTCGTGTGAAAAAACTACAATAGTCTCAAAAGCTTTTTGTTTCATCACTTTTTTTCTTTCTTTTTTTATCATAATAAGACAGTATAATCCCATACCAAAACATTTCACATTGTCAAATATAAAAAAGGGCCAGGTTTTCTCAGGTGAGTTGTCTTCGGGTCAATGCCCAGAGACAGAATGGGAGATAACGGACACTTCAAACGCCCCAAAAATACATATTTAACCATCACAGGGACTAAGAGGTTAAAATGTTGCTTAGTTCTGCTTTAAATCCGTACCTATTTTTTTGTCCATGTAGTTTAGCCAAATCCATTTTGCGGGTTTATTGTAAAAGGGTGAAATCAGACCGCTGTGTGCTGTCTGCATCTAAATATATTGTTTTATTCTCCAAAAATCAGTAAATGTGCTACTAGCATGCTAATTGTTGTTAGCAAAACTCCCTCTAGCCTTTGAAAGTTGTGAAAAGCGCTTATAAAGTCATGGGTTGTGAATAATTAGGATGTTCGGAATGTATTAGGTAAGTGAAATCAATTTAAGCTGTAAAGAGTTCTGTTTTTCACATTTTTAAGATGATAAAAATGATGTACAATGCCTTTAACTGGTCTCAAACCAGGACCAAATCAGGAAAGTATGGCTGCTCCCGAAGAATAGTGTGACTTAAAAGATTTAAAATGGTATTACCGTGACATGAACTTGCTTGTCACACTTCAAGGTGCTCAGTTGGTTAAAGAAAGTCCCCCAAAATATACTCTTAAGCTTTTGCATGGTTTGTACAAATGTAGCGTAGACAGACTGGACAGTGGAGTGGAGAGAGCAGTGCGTGGGTTCAGGCACATGGACAGTGTGACAGAACATTGTTACTCAGAATAGGCTGTTCCCCAGAGCCAGAGGAGAGGAGTGTCCAGACAAGCCAAGACACTCGCTCTCATATGACAAGACCAATCCTGAAGAACAAAACTTGTAAATACATTTCCAACACTTCAATTCTAGTGAAAAGGAAGACCTACCCACACACAAAAGAACATTCAAAGTCCTAACAGATATAACAGTAACATAAATAGATCATCATTTTAGATTTTGTTCATTGCAAACCACAATATTTATCTAAAACAACTTAATAATAGAAACGGGTCCATTCACCAGAGAACTAATAAACCCTGCCTCTTCATAGTGATTTTATTTCTGAAAAGTGACTACATGACATTTTAAAACTCTGCATGTGAGTCTTAAGGTTTTAAATAATCACACTGAGGACAGGGATGTGAGCAGGGATAGGGGATAGGTGCAAACAGTAATTTTATGATACCTCGAGCCTCAGTTGCAGGACAATACAGAACTGTTCAAACATACAGGAAAGGAAAATACAACTTTGAATAAACTAATGATGAGGAAACACTGTGCTCATCGCCGGCCCCTGCTCTGCACGGAGACAAGTCGAGTGTGGTTCTGCTGCAGCGGCGGATCCGGTCACACACACAGCCCCAGGACCCTCAGGGACCAGGGGAGATCGGGGCAGGACACAGAGAGTTATAGTCTGGACTGGAGTGATTAAAACCTCACCTTTAGATTACAGCTGAGCTCCCAGAGCACCTAATGCTTCAGGACGAGCTCCAGCCACACGAGAGAAGTCTTTTCTCATAATGCCTGATTTCACACTAAAGGTACAAATGGTACCTTGATGGCAGCTCCACCCCTTTCCATCTCTGTAGGCCTGTTAAATAGTTACTGTGCCAGACTTTATATCATGGCCACCATTTCTTATAAAACAATTTTAGATTTGTAGGCTTTGTTTGACTGTCCAAAGCAAGTAAGACTATGAGAGCAAGCAAAAAAGACAGCAAGAATATATAGTTTACCTGTATTTAGTTCTCAGCTACATTTATCTACTGACACATCATACTTTTGCTTCTACTTGAGTAATATCTACTTATGTTTTATGTTTATTTGCCATTTGACATTCCAGAAGGTGTCCCCCAGAGGGTCTTTTGTCTCCTTTACTCTTTGTAATATGCATACGTATTTGGATGTAAGTCTTCCATCTTCAGTTTTCCCTGAAGTATGCAGATGATCTCACACTGACGGAGCTGCTCATGGTACCTCAAGCTCTTAAACATTTATGTGATTTTTTTATCTTTTTTCTGATGTTGTGGTTGCACCGGATTAGCATGTAATGTTTTCTTCTGCCAAGTCAATGTTCAATAAATCTAAATGTAGTTTTTATTATACTCCCCAATGTGAGTAACTCTATTGACAATAGCTTTATGTTGACAGTAATAAATGATTTGATGGTCTCAAGTCATTGTTCTCTCGTACAGTAATAGTGCACCTTGCACATTAACAAATAGTAATCATTTTGACAGTTAATTTGTCACTGTTAAATAGAAGCGCCATGTTTTTCTCAAGGCCAACACCTCCATACTGATCCCCACTAGACTAATGCCTGTTCATACCACGTTTGAAAATGACATATCCAGCCGTTTACATCGCTCATTTGTTTTTTGCGAGGCTTTAATCCTGCATGTTTGTCTCCGCCATCACTCAGAACTCTGGGTCACTTTGGCTCCTGTCATACATCACACCGCTAATGGCTCTATTAGCACACGCTCCCCGGGCCCTTAATGAAAAATGCCCATTGTTTAGCACAAATATGCATGCTAATCAGCTGCTAAATCATTCATAACATTAACTTTGAACGACATTGCCTCTTTGCTAGCTTGCCGCGGGAGTGAGCGACAACAACCGCTGCTCACCTGGATGTAATTGAACGCCGGACGTTTTTGCTAATCTATCTGGGGGCCGCAAAGTTCACCCGGTGGGGCCATTCATCTTGTCCCGTGCATGGGGCCCATCCGGAGCCATGTGAGCTGAAGGATGAGCGCAGATTTGCACGCTGACAGCTGCCATTTCGGACGGCGCGGGGCGAGGGAGAGAAGAGCCGAGTAATTGACCTGTCAGGGCTCTGGCGGTGTGTCCCTCGCCCGCTCACATTCGCCCGACACGGCACAAATGAGAAAACAGCATCTTAAACCATTGTTTTGGAGGCTCGGAGCGGATGTTATTTATTTTGGGGCTGTGGGGTCATGGCGGCGGCGGTGGAATACCAGAAGGTTTATAGAGAGCTGGCAGGGATTGGAGACAGTTCTGGTATAAAGGGTTGTTGATGTCTTTTTATTGTGGAAGACTCAATTGAGACTAAATTCAATATAATTTCCGGTTTTTGACAGTTCTTTGTTTTGTAAGACATTTGTTCTTTGATCGGTTTGCTCTCTCAAAATATAAGCTTTCATGTGTAAAACAACAAAATTGTCCAGTCTGCACCTAAAGATGTTTTATTATTGGATCCATTTCCATCTCAGCGCCCCCAAATTAGACCCATATTACATTCTATGCCAAAAATATATATAAAACAACATCTGTGCTTAATGTGATGGCCAAAATAACTTTTCCACGGTCCAAAACCCTCTTTCCTCTCAAATCCAAAGAGTGATACGTTACACCACATCTTAGTTCCAGCAGGTCCGCAAGCTTTGCAACGGGCGCGATCCATTCTCGCTGCCTCCTGACCCGTACCTACCGGCTTTAGTTCCATCTGCGCGATCGATGAGAACAGACGATCTGTTTGTCCAACTCCCTCTGTTCCTTCCTTCAAAAACCTATTTCACTACATTTTTCTGTCTCTTCATCCCCCTAAGCCCGGCGCCGCCCCATGCCCACCCGGCCTCCTGTCTTAGCGAGAAGGAGAAGAACACTTGTGGCAGTCATCCCCCGGATCAATACGGCTCTTCTGTTTGCAAATCCGCCAGGACTAGATATTAAATCATAGTGAAATGTAGAGGACGGGTGCGTGTCAGGGCTATGGCGTTTCCATGTAAATCCTCTTATAATGAGATGTCTTGACAGCGTGGAGACACCTGGGGATTTTACAGGCTGGAGGCTGGAGAGGAGTTATGGAGTTATGTGGCTATGTTGAGGCGTTCTTAGGATATTTGGCACATTTGAAGATGTCGCCAGAAAAATAAGATCAGATTATTAGTGGGAACTAGTGGAAATGAATGGTTGAAGAAGAATTAAAGTCATAAGTGAGCAGCTGTGGGGTGTTGGTTTGATTCCCTGCCGTTCGTATTTGGTGGTTTAATTCCCTGGCAGTGTGTGATGTTGTGCTCGACAGCACACATCGTAAATATATTCTCTTAGAATGATTGTGTTCTTCATTGTTTTAAAGTTTCAGTCCAAAGTCCATTGCCCACATGTCCAAGTCCTATTGTTTATACTTCATAGTTTATATTTTTTGTAAAATATATACTTTGTGTAAAAGTATCCTATTTAAAGTAAAGTCCTGGTAACAAAGGTTGCATGGCTTCAAGTCTTAATCCATTTCCAAAATGAATATGATGACTCAAGTCCGACTCAAGTCTAAGTCACAACTTGCAAGTCCACAGCACAGAGGAAGAATTCTTCCCAAGAGCAGCTGTTGCTGGAGCGACTTACCACCAGGAATGTTGTGTATTTGAATCCTTGTCATATTAATTAGGCCCGAGCGCCACAAGCTGGCGAGAGGCCTATTAGTCCTGTAAGGCTGTGCGAAGCACGGCTGCGAAAGTGCGCACGTAGTGCGCACGAAATCGAGCGCGAAGCGCTCGCCCACTTCCAAACACTCACTAACGCACTCCTCCACTCATGCACGCCCCGTGCATACTAATTAGTAGTAGGAAAATGGAACATTACCGTTGTAAACGGGCGAAGCCCGTGCAAAAGTGCGCACTAAACGTGCACTTTAAATTATCTCCATATAAAGCACTCATTTGCGCTAAGTAGATCACGAATACGTTCCCCATCTCTTGCATGTTCCGTGCATATAAGCATGTAATGCAAAAATTGAACATTATTACTGTATAGAGGTATTCAAAAATTGCTAAGCATGACTCGGGAGTTTTTCCAAACGTCGTACTTTTACGAACTCCTCCCAGGGCGTTGGCTCTAAAAAGCTGAAATTTGGTGAAAATGGTACTGAGGAGTGGGACATCAAAAGTTATTCAAATTACATTGATACCTGTCACAGTCTCTGAGCGGCGAAGCCGCAAACTTTAGCTAGAATTTCAGAAATCTCCCAAATTTAACATTTCTGCCGTTTGCGCAGATAAAGTCCGAATTCCGTCAAATTAGAATCAGTTGTTAAACTCTTTGCCTTAAACCTACTTGACGTGAAATAAATTAATTTGGCGCCACAGCGCCCCCTACAGATTTTATCCATCCATTTTCTACCGCTTGTTCCCTTTCGGGGTCGCGGGTGAATATGGAGGTTAAATGTTTAGTGTGCGAAATTTTATGAAATTTGACACACAACTCAATTTTGGCCTCCCCATAAAAACAGTCAATGAGACCTATGTCATAATTGTTACGGCTTAGCCGTAGCGATGACCAAAACCTCCCATGTTATTCCAATGGGGAAAACGCCAGAACATGTTTACACTTTAGACTTTCACAAACTCCTCCCAGGGCTTTAGCCCTATTAACCTGAAATTTGGTGAGACTCATCTTCAGGTGTGGACCATCAAAAGTTATCCACATTTTTATTCAAAGAGTCACGGTGTCTGTGCGGCAAAGCCGCACATTTTGCCAAGAATTCAAAATAAAATTGCTTTTTGATGGTAAAACAAAGGGGAGAAGATGTGACAGCGTCACAGATTCAGCAGTAGGCGTAATAAAAGGACAATTGGGGCGCGTTAGCGCCCCCTCCTATTGCGCCGTGGCGGTGGCGTGGCGAGGGCCGATCATTGCCGCTTGCGGCTATATTTAATACTTACTTTTTTATTATTGTGCCTTTAGAGTCTGGCTACTACAGTCAGTAGTGGGAATGGCAATGTCTCAGGTTGTAGATTTGGTTCAATTCCACCTATTGTTGTTGTGTCCTTGGCAATTATTATAATATTTAGAGATATTTAAATGCCAGTATTAAGTGACTTTGAAGTGACTGTACCAAAATGCAAGTCCATGTAGTTGAGCATTTGTTTTGGTGTGCAGACATATAGTAAAAGCAGCACTTTGGTCAAAATGAGACCAGTGTGCACCAGCTACATCTAATTATAGATGTAGGACTACTGTGCTATTAGCATGCTAGTTGTTGTTAGCTTTACCGTGGTGGCAAAACTCCGCTCTGCACAACTAAAAGTTGTGAAGAACACTTATGAACTCATCATATGAATGAATGAACAATTATTAGGACGCTTGAATTCCACTAGGAAAGTGAGAAATAACTGTGCACTGCTACAAAGTGGGAAACATGAATCCCACGGGATGCTGGGACATGGCCAATTCCCTATGAACTATGTTAATCTGTTAATAAATGAGAACCACTGTTGAGATTTCGGGCATTACAAAAATTAATTGAATTGAAAAAAAAAAAACTACTTTGGGTTTTCACCTTTTTAAAACAGTGCTTTTTAGTTTCCAAATAGGTCGGTGTTGGAGCAGTGTGTCATCATGATGACATTAGATTATAAATGCATTTCTTCTCCTGTGTCTCCTCGTCCAGCCCCCAGTGCTCCTCCTCAGCAGGTCACAGTCCTGACTGTGGGCAGCCAGAACAGCACCTCCATCAGCATCTCCTGGGACCCTCCTCTTCCAGACCACCAGAACGGGATCATCCAAGAGTACAAGGTCTGTCAGCCTCTTTGTGAATTCTTCTACCTGTAAACTATTTAAAATACAAGCATATAGAGGTTGGCAACCCTAATCCACCCTAACCTTCCTCCTGTCTGTGCCTTGGTGTAGATCTGGTGCCTGGGCAACGAGACGCGCTTCCATGTGAACAAGACGGTGGACGCCGCCATTCGCTCGGTGGTGGTGGGTGGGCTGCAGATGGGTCTGGTCTACAAGGTGGAGGTGGCAGCCAGCACCAGCGCTGGGGTGGGGGTCAAGAGCGAGCCTCAGACCATTGTCATTGGTAAGAACAAAGCTCGGTGGCGACAATGTCTCTGGGTTGAGGACCACTTTCTTGTCTCCATGGAGATGATGTTGCTGAAATAGTCTACACAGTATGGCATAACAAGACAAGCAGGTGACACCATAGACTTCTAATATAGTAGACACTGTGTTTGCACTGCTATAGATCTCGGCCAACTCTCAGCAACTCGGCCAGTCTGGGAAGCTTTGAAGTAACCGTTAGCATTAGTCCCCAAAATTAATTAATGGATAATAATCCAAAATGTTTGGGCTGGTAGCTTTTACTGTATAATCATCAGCTTTATTTTTTTCAATGCTTTTATGATCTGTTGCTGTTTTCTACCAGATCACTGTATTTATGGTACAGTGATAGATAAATGGTTATATAAGGATGTAGGATTTAATTGTTTTTGTTTTTTTGTTGTTTTCCATTGTCCATGTTTGCTCAGTCCAAGTATTACTCATGAAAACAAATGGCAAAGTGAGGCATAGAGGAAAGCTTAGAGGCACGAGTTATCAAGCATATGTCATTTCACAAACCATATTTTGATGTGTGTTTTCCCTTTTTGATTTATGAGTGCTGTGTCGGTCTGAGTCTGATTTGACCCAGAACGGATGGTTTGGCCTGCGGCATGCTGTTATTTCCCCCGCGTCCCATAATCCACCTGAGGCAGCCTCAAGTCGCCATGTTTGTGGATGTGGAGAGAGAGGAGAGGAAGGAGGGGAGAGAAAGTGCATTGGAAGATGTGATTGGTGGATAGGTAGACATAGCAGGTGGTGATTGGGTGACAGTGACAGGCAGGAAGTAAGAAAGTCTTTATAGATTGAAACATAAGGCCAAATCAATATGCAGATCACATGATTTTGAAAAGTGTTCTAGCAAAATCTGAATAAACAATTACACTGTTATTAGCGAAACAACAGTGAGTGGGGAAACAGGACATCTTGTAGCCAGAAATGAACATGTAAAATCCATGACTGATCTGATAAAAAAATAATATTAAAGAGGCTATTTTTTTAATTTTTTTTTCTAATCTCTTCAAAATGAGCCACTGGGCCCTGTCTGCATCTAAATATAGAGCGTTTTATTCTCCAAAAACCAGGAACGGCGCTGTTAGCATGCTAGTAGTGGTTCGCTTTACCATGACAGCAAAACTAGCCCTCGCTTCTGAAAGCAAGCGCTTATAAACTGTAATTAGAATATAACATGAATTGTTTAACTCTGTTTGACAGAAATAGACCATTTAAACTATAATTAACATCAGCACTATTAATATTAAAGGAGCTGAACCATATGTTTTTTATGTAATAAAGTAAAGGTCTTAGTGTGTACTGTTAGCATGCTAATGTTAGTTACATTACGTTACGTCACACACTCATTACTACTGCTATCTAAGGGACGAAAGTTGCATGTTCACTGTGGGATGTGTCAAAAAAAAGTCTAGGAAAACGGCAACTGCATGCAGTGATGTCTTCAAGAGGCGGTGACAAATATTAAGTCACGTTACTGAAACCCATGGATACTCAGTGCTGTGAATATTTAGGATGCTCGTAATGCATTAAGTCAGTAAAAAATACATTTTAATTAAAAAAAAAAAATCTGTTTCAAATTACCTTTAAATCCAAGTTAAGGATATTCGGTAAACCGGGCAAATTGTATGCGACCTGTAGGATCTAAAGTATATTCATATATGCAAGGTTTAGCTATCTTACTCACTAGCTAAGCGGTTACACAGAAGCCTTATCCGTACAATGTAAAGGCTTGGAGCGCAGATGAGTGGTTAGAGAGAGGGCGTGTCTCCCTCTATACAAATGATACACAACGCTGACGGGTAGGATTATGGTCGGCGTGCGCGCTGCATATTAAGTCTGTTTTTATGAACTTTACAGCTGTTTTTCTTTTGGCTTGTGAGTGTGGGAACGGCCAGTGCGGTGGAGTGATGCAGTGCGAGCTGTCTGTTCAAACCGCGCATATGGATCAATACAGGGCAGAGTCTTCATCTCACAAAGGCTGTTTTTTGTTTTATTTCTCAGCAGTAAACAGAGAGGTTTTCTTTCGAGAGAACATAGGATATAGACTTTTGGCGTCTGTGGACTTTAGTGCTTCGACGTGTTTTGGTCAATAGTTTTGAGCTGTGCAATAAAGAAAAAAGATCAGACTGGTGTCCACAGAGGTGAGCAATGCACTGCTCTTTACATCATATTTACCAGTAAAAGAACTTAAGAACTTGTTTTTGGATGTATTACAACTTTTCAGCACAGTGATATAATCATAACAAGATGGAAATACCATAGTGTAATTATTTAACCATAATTACGCTATGGATATGGTTAGATAGAAGATTTTACGAAAACATAACACATCCGTCCTTTTATTTTATACTCATATTTTATTGTCCCCATGGGGAAATTTGTCTTGGTTTTGTCATGGTTATGATTTTATCTTGTATCTTGAATGTAATATGAAGCTATATCCAAATCCAATATTGGCCTTGTGCATTATCGATCCATAGGCTATTAGAATTACTTTTTTCAGTAAAATTTACTAATTAAAACTCTATTTGGACTTGATTAGTTTTACCTAGGGATGTCTATAAAAGAGAATTTTTTACATCACATGATAAGCAATGTCAGTAATTGACTTATTTTTAAGGACTTTATTCTGAAAGTGGCGGACTCTAATATTTAAGAACCTTTTTATTCTTTCATGTCGCTGCTTCTATTTTAGGTGGGTCTTTGTTCAGTACCTTTACTGTAGAGCCAAACGTTCCTCACCACATTAAATCAAATCATCAAATCAAATCAAATCAATTTATTTTTGTAAGGCCCAAAATCACAACAACAGTTGCCTCTGAGGGCCACAGGGAGAAATGAATCAACAATGTCTGTGGTGGCGATGGAGTCAGACAATGTCTGTGGTGGCGAGGGACGATGTCCCAGGGTCCTCTGTCCTTAGACTCTCCTTCTCGGCCAGGAAAAACTACAAAAAAAAACCTCTTTGGGAAAAAAGCGTAGAAACCTGGAGGAGTTCCAGTGAAGGAGAGATCCGACTCTCACAGACGGACAGACAAACACGAGGGAGACTGGAGCTGGACCCACTCTTCAGGCAGATGAGGGACCGACTGAGGCGAGCTGGACCCACTCTTCAGGCAGATGAGGGACCGTCTGAGTCAAGCTGGACCCACTCTTCAGGCAGAAGAGGGACCGTCTGAGTCGAGCTGGACCCACTCTTCAGGCAGATGAGGGACCGACTGAGTCGAGCTGGACCCACTCTTCAGGCAGATGAGGGACCGACTGAGGCGAGCTGGACCCACTCTTCAGGCAGATGAGGGACCGTCGGAGGCGAGCTGGACCCACTCTTCAGGCAGAAGAGGGACCGTCTGAGGCGAGCTGGACCCACTCTTCAGGCAGAAGAGGGACCGTCGGAGGCGAGCTGGACCCACTCTTCAGGCAGAAGAGGGACCGTCTGAGGCGAGCTGGACCCACTCTTCAGGCAGATGAGGGACCGTCTGAGTCGAGCTGGACCCACTCTTCAGGCAGATGAGGGACCGTCGGAGGCGAGCTGGGCCCACTCTTCAGGCAGATGAGGGATATTATGATCAGCAATTATAATGACATCTACACGGTCATAGTTATGAAACTGTCATAGGCTCTCTTTCTTTTCATTCCAGAGGACCTCTGAGTTTGCGGTATATATGTAGTATATAATTTACTACATAAAAACATTGTCACTGACACGGACAATTTGCACAGGACTAGAAACACAAACAATCTTCGCAATTTTTAGAAGGTCTCAACAAATCCCCAAAATAGGGCTTAAGACAGTTTTATTTCCATACCTTTTGTTACACACAGTTATTAGTAGCTTTCAAAAATACCAATGTCAAAACTGTCTACTTTTTCATAATGGCTGTGGTGTTATTTCAGGTAAAGAGTTTCGAGACGTGTTCATCCATGGGAACCGGAACAACAGCATCACGGAGCAGATCACGGACGTGGTGAAGCAGCCGGCCTTCATTGCGGGCATCGGAGGGGCCTGCTGGGTCATCCTCATGGGCTTCAGCATCTGGCTCTACTGGAGGAGGAAGAAGAGGAAGGGCATGAGCAACTACGCAGGTGAGTACAGAGCGGCGAAACCACCACACGCTGACTTGATCATGTGATAAACCGCACTTTTATCCAATGATGATAACTTTTATGTCTTAGCAAAACAAACCCGCCGCACGTTATCAACAGCTGTTTCCTGTTTTTCAATGCACGGCACCTGCGCCATTGATCAGAAATCCAGAAAAATCCAGTTCATAATGCATCTAACATTATCCAAACCAAATGCATTACAATAAGAGAGGTTAAACTGTGATGTAGAAGCGCAGAAATGTTAAATAAATGCAGAAAAAGCTGAGGATAAACTGCAAACGGTAGAATTTCGATTTTATTCATGAAGAAAGTATTTGTTTTGGTCTGGGAGCTCAGGGTGAGTCAAAACGTGGCTGTTTGGTGTAGATTATAACACTAAAAAAGCTTCGATAGTTGATGCCTTCACTGTATACTGCACACAAAACAGTTGCTCCCGTCAGAGTGAATGGCATCAGACGAGCTGGAGCTCTTTGGCAGCTCCGCCCACAGTGTTGGAACAGCCCTGGGCGCCGACTCCTCCGATGGTCAAGTGAACGCAGCGCTTTGCCAGAATCTCCCGATGGTCAGTGAAGGCATCGTTAGCCCGGTCCTCCTCCCACACGCTGACCCCGGCGTCTGTGAGAGCCATTCCAGTCAAATCACGAGTCCTCCAGTCCACATGTCCTCTGAACCGAGTTTGGGGAAATCCAATTGATTCGATCTATGTAATTATTTTTGTCCAACATATTTTAGTTACTTTCTCATAGTGGCTCATCTGAATATGTGAGATCTTTGAATTGTCTTTTCTTTTAATTGCTTGATGCCTTTGTGAACTGGTGCTCTTTTCCAAATGTATATTCACAATGTTTTGGTTTTAGGATTATGGAATTAAGTGACACATAGTATGCATTATTTGTATTGTTTGTCCTTCCTTTAATTACCTTTGCTTTGGCATCACGTGTTTAAGAATCTATTGAAAGCACACATTACTTTCCATTCATCTGCCTTCCCTCATCAGGACTTGATCTTCGGGCAGCAATGGGAATAACTATGGGGAAAAAAGCTAGCCATTAAACAACGGGATCCGGCATGCTAATGAAAGTATGCAGTTGTAATAATGTGATTTGACGGTAGAAATGCTCTGGAATGGTTTATGAACTCTAAAACATTACAGGACACCATTGGATTTCTACCGCCGACGTCACAATCAAACTAAAAACTGGGTTAATGAAACAAATGTGAATTCAGTTAAATCCAACTCTAGGTATTTTTTGTATGATACAAAAATGCAAAATCAACTTTAATGAGCTTTTAACCTTGTTACAAAAGGTGTTTCATCATCATTAGTTTACTCATATTTGTATTTTCATTGATTCCTGCATGTTTGAATAATCCTGAATTGTCCTACAGCTGAGGCTCGATTGCTCACTCATCCCCAATCCCCGCCCACTTCCCTGTACTTAGTTGTGATTATTTGAAGAAAAAAAGAGGCTCTGAGTGACGCATGTAGAGTTCTAAAATGTCACTTAGCCACTTTTAAAAACATGTAAATAACATTCTGCTGCTTGTTACAGTGAAAAGTCACAATGAAGAGGCTGGACTTATTAGTTCTGCAAGTCAATGGACTTGTTTCTTTTACATAGACGTTTTAGAACATAATTTCAGTTTGCAACGATGTTATGTTGATGTTAGAGTTCAATATTAAGTACCTGAAAAACATAATATGTGTCGTTTAATATTATTTTGCGTTGTCTTGGCTTTCCCAGTTACCCCTTTGCCCCTTCTCCACCCTTTACCTCACCCATGCAGCAGCTCACCCATGGTCCTCACGTGTACTCCTTCCTTCCAGACGCCTAAACTCCGCGTTTAGGCGTCTGCGGTCTGTACGTAGCTTAACACTGCACCTTTGTCTTCTTGTTTTGCAGTTCAGTCCTTCACCTTCACCCCTGCAGGTACTGTTGGCTTGAGCCGCCTCCTCGCTTTCCTGTCCGTAGACCCATTCCACCCTCTCCACTCGCTCTGTGCTAAGATTCTGTAGTGTCAGTGTCAGGGGGCATGGCTGTAGCAAAAATCATCAACTAGTCGTTTTATTGGCTCATCAAACTTGCTCATACCTTTTTTCTGAATCTCAAAGCATGATCTACACACCTATGACCATTACGTCCATCTTGAACTGTCAGATGCATTTGTTGATCTATTTCTGTACATCTGTAAGATTTGCACATTGCACTAAACTCTTAAAACAACCCTAGATATTAATGGAAGTAATTAATGGAAATGCTGAATATTTTTAAGCTAATGGCCCAAAAGTGTAAACATCGGCATGCGAAACTCGCCCATCCAAAATATTGGTTCATCTATAAATAATACAATCAAACATTTATGTTAATTTTCATATCAGAAGGCCTAGATATACTAAAAGAAATGCTACAAATGTCTATAATGTAAAGAAAAAATCAAGAATATATTACAATTTTGCAGACGATAGTATTGGTTATGAGCTGTACCTCTATATCATGCTTTGGGAAAAAAAAATCTTAAAACGTACTTTTTATTGTCCCACTTTCTTAATTTTTTGGGTTCTAATGTGTCGTATCGGTTGGTGTTTGTTTGTCAGTGTCTCATCCTTCTCGGCTCATCTATTTCTACCATTCTTCAGTTCCGATTCTTTGGTTCTAATTGCGGCGTGGCAGCAGCAGCTGTTTCTTTCAGAGATAAGCCGATTGGTGAATAAATACTGCTGTTGGAAGTCATTGTCCCAGACTCAGAATGGACCGTCAAAAACGATATTTTTGGGAAATGTATTTATGGGAAAAATAATTTTCACATTTTCAAATGCAATAGTAGCAGCAGTTGTGGTACTGTGGGTAGTAATGTAGTTTCACAGTATTCAGATTCAGAAAACTTTATTGATCCAGAGTGTGATTCATTTGTAACTCTCCTCAGAGCGGTTTAGACTCAAACACAAGCAGTGTTTGGCTCATTTCACAGTTAAAAAAGAGGCGTTCATCAAGTCGACCCCAGCAAGACAAAACAATGTATTACAATAGAAATAACTTGAGAGAACACCGCCATCAGAAAATAGATTAATCTTCTGTAAAATTAAAGAAATGTAAAACTTTCAATAAAAGAACAATAAAAGTGATATGTTTGTGACTCTGAACAAAGGCATCACATCCTCTACTAGCATTCATTTCATTGTACTTGTCCCCATAGAGATTAAGTTTAATGCAATGCTGTGGAACATTCCAAACAAAGCAATGACATCTCCATAGTTACAAGCAAAAACCAGAAAAGTTACACAGTGCCTCTTTAAATCATTTAACTCCATGCATTGCAAAGTCAAGTATTATATTTGTATGTATACTCATTTGTGAAATGTGACTCCAAATATGCGTCTCCATTTGAACATCCGTATTCTGAAGCAGGCAGCTCTCCCTCACAGCAGCGCCACGACATGCTTTTTAAAGAGGATTCATCTGTGTTCACTACAGCCAGGGCTTATCTCCAGCACGTTAGTGAGCGGCGTGTCCGTCCATCTAGCTTCAAAGTGCTCCAACATGTGCCAGTGTGGAGATATGGACTTCAGAGGGGCCACAGCGGAGAGCTCCACCTCACAAAACATGCTCCGTCTGGGCTGGAGTCAGGCAGATACTGGGGAACAAAGAGAAAGAACGTTAGCTACAGTTTGGCTAAAGGCTAAAACGCGCCTGCAGCTGCTAGCTATTGTTTTGGCATTATTTGGGCCTAAATTGTCAATTTAGTTTGGTTGTTAGCATTACAAATTGTTTTAAGCACAGTCTACATTTTTAAAATCTAAATGTTCTTATTAACTGAGCATATTGATGACTATTTGATGACTGCCTTTGTGCAGATGACTACCTTCGAAACCTTTTCTACTCCTGGACAAATGAGGGGTTACACCAGCCCTGCTAGGGAATGCACATACACTGACATCGCAGCACGATCAAAACAAAAATATGGAATCAAACAGAAAATGAAGGTTATATAAAGTTAGAGTCAAATGCCCTCTACAAGTCGAATGAGCTCTTGTCTCAGCTCCTGTCCTCTCGTCGCCTCCTCGTTGTCTCTGTATGGAATGTGTGGAGGGCTTTTCCCACCTCCTGCTGGTTTTTCCATGTTCCTCTGATGTTCTCCACAGGCTTCATGTAGCCCTGTCATCACGGGCCCCCGGCACTTTGAGTCTGTGTCCACACGCATGCT
Organism: Eucyclogobius newberryi; assembly: GCF_026437365.1. Classification (NCBI taxonomy): domain Eukaryota; kingdom Metazoa; phylum Chordata; class Actinopteri; order Gobiiformes; family Gobiidae; genus Eucyclogobius; species Eucyclogobius newberryi. Next base: position 8,503,274 of record NW_027315724.1, on the reverse strand, counting down.
TTTGATTCACAGCAACTTTTCATCCACACATAAGACATATTTGTTACACTTTATAAATAGAGTTAAACATTTTATAAATAAAGTTAATATGTTAACTGAGCTTCATGAGCAGGACCACGCCTCCGTCTTATACCAGCCTCAGTCATCGCTTGACTCTTTTCTTTCGAGAAACTTAATATTGCGGTTTACAACAAACAAAATGCAAAATGATTATCTACTTTTGTTATAGCTCAGTACAATATGTAAAAAGCAGAACGTGTCTCCTTTTAGCCCTATGTAATCCACGACTCCTTTATACTGTATAACATGTTCACATTGTGCACGGTCACCATTGCGGCTTCATGCAGACTCCTTTCTCTCTCCTCCTTCAGTTTTCCTCTGTGTGACAAACTGCACCTGTTTATCTGCGCATCAGTGACCCTCTCTTTCTCTCTCTCTCCCACACTCCCACACTTCACATGATATATGAGCCTGTGTCTGCTCTAATCATCCCGGCCCTGCGTTTTATCACAAATCTGATATTAACCTCCAGATGAAACCAGTTTGGCTTCGTCAAGTCGCAGCGCTGTCCTTGGAGAGCAGGAGACAGATCAGCTTATGCAAAGAGATCAACGTGAGGCCATTTTGAGACAAGACAAAATGTGCTTTGTTGTTGCTTTAATGCATTGCTATTTTGTGATTCATTCTAATGAAATAAATAAAATCCAAACTAAAGGTCGAATGGGCGATTTTTTTGGCACAAATCTGAGTCTTATTTCCTCGTGGCGTGGACTGCCGATTAGTCCTGCCACGTATCAATCATAAAACGCACCTAACGGTCACCTGCAGCCGCGTGCGGCTCGTCCCCCGAGAGCAGCATGGTTCCGCGTGTCTAAGCGCATTGATCTGTCATAATATAGTTCCCTCAGTGAACGGAACAAAATGAAGACGGAGAAAGACAGTTCGAGCTGACTCAGAAGGAGACGGAAATCTACGGGAGACGAGCGATGCGATGTGATCCGTCGCGCTAATAAACAAACACACGTGTGTGTTGCATCAGTCTGCATGGGGGAGTGCGCATGCGCACTTCCACCTAGGTTCTCAAATCGCCGAAAAATCGTCCACTGCGCCTTTAAGAGATCAAAATCCGCAATAGGGAGTCCGTTGTCCAAATATTTTCTTTTACTTTCATTTTGCATTTCACAACTTTCAGAGACCAGAGTGGAGTTTTTCTGTCAGTGAGGCTAACAAAGAACTAGCACTCACTTACTGCTTCTCGAATTACAAAACATTCATAGACGTTAAATTATCTATATCTGCACTAGATTCTTACCAGAAGTACGTACTTAAATTTAGTTAGCCTTTAGCTAATATGCCAGCTTTACATGGTAATTAATACAAAATAAATAAAAAGAGTTTAAACACCTAACAATCACTTTTAACAAAGTTTGGACCTAAATGTGGTCAGTGGTACCAGCCCAAACCCTCTTGATTATTCATAATTTGCAGGCTAATGCTAACAACTAAAGGAAATAAACACTCACTTAAAGTGCCTATCTGTCTTTGAATTAAAAAAAAAAGCTTAGATTCAGACAGCATACAGCTAATTTTGTCTCCAAGAGCTAATTTTACAATACATCTATTGAGGAGCAAAACCTTTATTCAAGAACAGGGACAAAAAAAATACTTTAGAAAGAAATGAAAAAAAAATAAGAAAAAAATAAGACAGAAAAGTCAGATATATTTATAAACTACATTAAAACAATTGCTAATTCTGCTGACCTGATTCTAATGTTTATGCTAAATACTAAAATTTTGTCTCCTTCAACTATCACGAACAACTGTGAACATAACATGTATTTTGCTCCATTGCCCATTGTAGCAAAAGTGTATTGAAGAATTGAAAATGTCTGTTGCATATCGATTCATTTCATATCTCTTGTGTTTGCAGTGACTTTCCAAAGAGTGGATGGAGGTCTCATGAGCAATGGGAGGTGAGTACACTGCGTGTATTAGGATTGTAAAGTATTGTTGTTAAGAAAGAAGACTGGTACATTGATTTGAGTTTTGTTACATCAAGGAACCATTGAACAATTCACATGTGCAAGAGTTCTCGATTTTGTACAGTGATTGTGGACATACAGGGTCAAGGTGATAAATGTGTCCTAGCATACAACTGGGAAGGGATTGAACCAACCGCTTTGGCCACTCCATGATCACTCCTGAAAACTAGCGTGGATGAAGTATAGTAGTAAATAGCCAAGTAAAACTCAAAACAAACATTTTGACAATGAAGATGTATTATAATCTTTATATGAGCCACATTTCTACTGGTTCACTTTGGAGTGGATCAGTATGGTCCTGAAGTATCTCCACTGTCTTAAGTGAACAGTACCGGCCTGTTTCAGGGATCCAAAGGGGGCCATGAGAGCTCTAGCTACCAAAGCGATCTGGCTCGATTGAATGAGGTAGAACTCAGACTCAGGTGAAAACAAGAATGCAAAAAGCAGATTTATACAAAACATAATCATCATTCTCACCAAACGCAGACTTGAACTTGAGATAAACCACTGTATTTCTAGTGATGCTAACTTACATGTTGAGCCCATAGACCATAGGTGTCAAAATCTGGCCCGCCAGACGTTTTAATCTGGCCCGCCGAACATTTCAAATTGATATTTAAAAAAAAAAAAAAAAAAAAAAAATTATCACTAAAACTACGTGTCCCACAATGCCGCCGATGGCCGCCCCTCCCCCACGGGGCTCTGCTGCACTGCTGTGTGAGCTGCCGAGGGAGAAGTGCACTTTAAGCACTTTTGAGCAAGTTTAGTGGTGTGTCAGTTCAGATGTACAGATAACTACACAGACGTGGAAATGTTAGTTAGTACATTTAACAGATTTTTTAGATCTTGAGAAGTTTATTTTGTTATAAAGTCAAATGTTTATCTCTGTGTAGAACTGTAGATCAACTCTGAAGTTGTGATGCACATAAACTGAAGCACAATATTGGTGAAATTACACTTGTTTTTCTAAATACGTTTCAGTTTATGAGAACAAAAGTTTTGTAATTTTTTTTTAATCTATCCAGTAATTGCTTCAAAACAGCGTAGGCTATATAAAGCTATTTATTTCTTATATTTTTAATAGTTTTATGTTTTACGTTATGTTCGGCCCGCGACCCAGCCTGAGCGTCGAAATTCGGCCCGCGTTCCAAATGAGTTTGACACCCCTGCCATAGACTTAGCAAAACAAGGCTAGCACATTTTAGCCACAGCTGTTTCCTGTTTATCAACACACAGCAGTCACATCAAGACCCAAAATATTATTTCCATTGCATAATGCATCTAACATTATTATTATGCCAATGCATTACACAAAGAGACGTTAAACGGTGACATAGTGGTGCAAAGAAGTGAAATAAATGCAGTGAAATAGACTGGAAATAGTTTCCTGTTTACTGAATTCCTGAGATCAAGTATAATATAAGTCTAAAATGTTCATCATACATATTTTTTTTTATCTTTGGGCCAATTGAAACGTGGCTTTATAAAACTGTGTAGCTTACCTTGGTTGAACTACAGATATGACAAACGAGAAACGTGATGTAGAATAGTTGCTCAGCAGTTTTTGTGGATTAACACATTACATTTAATCAATATCTGAATCCTTACCACACACAATCACACACAGCTGTCTCACCACTCTGTTCTCATTTGTCTCGATCTCTGCTTTGATAAATAACATTTGTGGGGACACATTTCGCTTCATGCGCAAACACTTGTAAATATGCATTTTTCCTTCATGTATGTCCCGTGCAGCCCCTCATAAATCTCGTAGAACAGAATTAGCGGAGCACTTTGCCCACATCGGCCCCTTGTTTTGTCATTTATCTTTAGCGCCGTGCGGCTCCGGGGCCCTCAGACCTGCAGTGATGGATTCGCCTGTCAGTGTGTGTGGGCGGTATACTTCCTACTATGTGTAATAATGTGAGAATCATTACCCAGGGGACAGGTGTGAGGGGACAGTGGGGGCCTTCACATGGGGCCCCGTAGTGAAGGGCCCCTGCCTTTCTGTGTGCTCCAGCTTGCTGGCTATCTTTATGAATGGAGAAAGGTTGTGGCATGATGAGTGGAGAGAGGCAGGGGTCATGGGAGACAAACCTTCTGAGGACATTGCTTAGATATTCTGGTAATCCGTCACTGTAGTTTATTATTCCTTCTTTTCACACCTGGTGGTGGTAAACTACTACTGTAGCCACAGCTGCCTTGGGGCACACTGACAAATCCAATCACAACCAATCATTCATACTAGCAGTGCCACCGCTCCCTTTATGTACATAACGTTCCTGTCAGTTTGGATTGTATTTCATAATAGATTATTTGTGCAGCAGTGCAATGGGAGCCTACAGTAGGCCTACTCTCTTTTTTAATCTCTAGTTTTTTTTAATTCAAAACTACTGGTAACTACGACTCGACTGTTGCTGCTCTCGCTCCATAGAAGTTTGAGATAGAGTCGCAGCTGGGAACAATTTTGATCCCCATATGTATTCTACAAGGAGCAAAATGGTCATGGATGATGAAAATTGGCCTCATATTCAATTAGAAACTGTGAAAAACAGGAAATGAAACAAGATGCTCGATGCGTCCAGCTTGCGCAGCTCTGTGGAGCTGACACGCAGTGTGTGCGAAGCCAAAGTGCTTCAACTTATTACAAATGTCTAAATCATGTTTTCATAGATGCCCCAGAAAGTGTCGATTGTAGACTTTAGTGTTTTCTAGAGCCTCAATCTTTTCTGCAGAAGAGCAGGAGAAGGGTTATAGAGGCAATGAGTTGCTATTAATCAGTGGCGTGTGGTCAGGGCAATCAAGGCAATCAGTGATTGGCCAGTAAAATCTAAAATTACCATGTGTCCCGTCTATATGAAATGTTCTAAAATATGTCCAAATAAGCATGTTTTCCCCTTAGCTTCTGCTGATGAAGCTTGGCTGAACTCATGGTGTCTTTTAGTGTCCGCTACAAGCTGCTGGGCAGTACTGCGCAGGAAGCTTGGTTCTGTTTTTCCTATAGCTGCTCAGTCTGTGGCCGTGTTCAGAGGCCCGTTCATGCTCTGCTCTCTAACATAAGCTTTTAGACCCAGAGTGGACAGCAGCTTCTTTTAGAGGTCTGCACATGCGCTCTGAGGACCACGCAGCCTCAAACTCATGGTCCTATGCTCAAACCACGCTGAATAAACCTGTGTGAGAATCAAGGATCATTGCAGGTTGTGCCTAACTGAGCATGTGCAGAGGAGAAGTGAAGCAACAGCAGCGCCACATTTCTACAAACAAAACAAGTCTTTGTTTGTACCTAAAGCTCTGTTCATGTTCCCAATGATAAGATGTGTTAGAAATACATGTAGTCATTTAACAACATAGAATGCTAATTTGTGTAATCAATTGGTCTGTGAAGTAAGCTTATTTAATCCATCATGGGAGTTTAGTTCAGTAGGTTAGGGGTTTCGCCCGTCACGCGGGAGATCCAGGTTCAAGTCTGTCCTTGCATCTTTTTATTTTTTTTAAATTTTCTATTACCCACTAAGTATAGATGAAAACCGCAGGTCTGCTTGAAGTCACTGCACGCTACTGCTATTAATATTTCATCTAAAAGAATACAGAAAATTATGATTTTTGTTGAAAACCCACAGGCCCCCGTTAGGAATGTGATTCATGCAATATTTATTAAACATAATGCCATTAAACTCCCACGCATTTTTGTTTACACGTTCCAAGTGGGTTGGAGGCAGGGGCACCACTGAGCATTTCTGCTTAGGGCACCCAAATGGCTAGCAGTGGCCCTGCATACTAGGAAACATCTGTGAAATATCTTGTCCAGTGCTCTAACCACTGAGCCACTGTCAGCCCTTAGTAGTTATAGAGTTATAGTAGTAGTTGTTGTAGTCGTAGCAGTAGTAGAAGTAGTAGTAGTAGTAGTGGTATTGGTAGTAGTAGTAGTTTTTGTTATTGCTGTTGTTTTATAGTTGCAATGTCCCTAGTAGTAGCATCAATGGCAGTAGCGGCTGGTCCATTAAGGGCGCTGGGGCGCCGCCCCCTCTGTCAATCTGCCAACTACGTCAATTTATTTGTGTCTAAAAACAATATAATTTATTCAAAAATATCTTATATTCTTATTAGTGTAAATGTGTAAAATAATATATATATATATATATTCATATATATATATATATATATATATATATATATATATAGATGAATACTGTTGTAGGGTCTCAAACTACATGTATTCAGTTTATGATTAAGGAAGATTTCTTAGCAGAAACGAGACAAGACGGGGCACCAGGGTTAAACCCAAAGAGCTAAGATACGGTCCTTAATTGCGCTCGTTAAAAAGGTCTGAAGGGTGTTTCACGATTCAGGGACTTACACATAGTCTAATCAAACAAACAATAGTCAATAACTCTTTCGCGTAGTTTATTTATCAAAAGGGTAATCAAAACACCGGAGCAGAAATGCGCACAGGTAAATCACAGGTGACGTTATATCAGATTTAACAGCAGATTTCATGCAGATAATGTTAAACCAGGGTTTTGCCTTTGATAACCAAACGTGTCTATGCTAATCTATATCAAAAAGAGGGAAAGTGAGAAGCTAAAGCGAGGAGGAACAGCTGAGCTCTACCCAAATCACGCCACAAGAGGACCGCACAATGGACTCGGCTTACGGTTCTGTAGAGACTCGGTCCGACTGGTCCTTGTCCGCGGACGAGGTCCGTAGCGAGGCGTCGCGTGGAGCGGTGTGGCGGCGAAGGTTCGTGAAGCGAACGGCGGCCGTGGAGCTGGCGGCGGTCGGGGAGCGATGCGTCGCGTGGAGCGGAGGAGGCTGCGACGTGCTGTAGGGTCCTTGGCGCCGGGGAGCGGTGTGCTGCGCCGGGGAGCGAGGGGTCGCGTGGAGCGGTGTGCTGCGACCTCCTTGAAGCGGCGGCGGCAACGGAGGCGATATCCGAGAGTTCCTAAGCGGTAGAACGCTTTAGCGGCATGTTAGCTCCTCACGCGGCCTTTACTCAGATGAGGACGTAGCGCTGATCCACGTAAACGGCGTAGATTACTTCAAAAAGAAAAGAAACGAAGTAGCAAAGAAAGTCTCTGTCCGGTTTAGCACTTAAGCGTAGTTCCAGGTAGTTCCAGGTAGTTCCAGGTGGTTTCAGGTGGTTTCAGAGTCCAGGGCTGGCATGGCCTTGTCGACCACGTGACGGACGGATTTTGTTGAGACAAAGGAAAAGTGAAAGGCCTGTCCGTGGAGACAGCTTCCAGGAGAGAAGACAAAGGGGATGAGAAGAAGAGAACAAGAGAGCGAACAAGAGAGCGAACAAGAGCTTGGAGCGTCCTTTTGATACCTGGCCCGCAGGGCATGCTGGGAGCGAAAGGGGCGGGCGCTACTGCGAAAACTTCCTGTTTAACATTTTCCTGACCGAGAAAATAAAACTGGAGTAACGTAAATAATAATGGCAAAAACATTGAACCCTGTTTTAACATTTACACGTTAAACACTTTTGGCAGTTTGTGCACATTATTTCTTGAGGTAGACACATTTTACATCTTCTTTCACCTGTGATGGGCGCTCGAGTTAAAGCATTGGGAATATAAAACCTTAAACAGTGGAAAAATATGTAACACAAGGTGAAACATACGGTGTAGGGAGTTGATTCGGACAAACATTCATGGCATAATCACGTTAAACATAGTTCATCGGGGCGTCTTCCTGTAAGACTGTGGGGAGAAGAAGATCTGTTAGCAGAAAAGTCACAGCGGCTCCCCTGCGGTGAGGGAGAAAGGGAGAACGAAAAACCCCCAATGTTCAAAGAGAGATTTTCTGTTATCTGGCCGTGGAATGTCCATCTCCATTCCCCTACACTGTGTTTGCGCGCCGTGTGGTCTGCTGCGTGGCGCAGCCTGCGTCACTTTTCTACGTACCCGTGGGGCGGTTTGAAAAGCACCCCAGAGCCCCATAGAAAATCAATGGGGATTTTTAGCCAATCAAAGTGACTACGTCACTATGGTTTTCTCCATAGGAAAATAGCGACTATGGGGCGCTCCAGAAAGTGCCCTTTTGAACGTAGTAGTTACGCCATGGAGCTACGCTTTATACGCTAAAGACACAGACATGTGCAGGCCTACGCAGAAGTGCCACACATGCCGTGTTTTCCGTGTTTACGTCTTAAAACTGCATCTACAGACGTCTGTGTACAAAAGGTACATCCAAAACGACTCAGAATGAGCTCCTCAACTGTTTGCTGGCTTTATTTGTGTTGAAAGCGGCTGATTTCGTATCAATCCGAGCCACATGTGATCTGTCAAACTCCGTGCTCCGTTACCATGACAACAAACACGCAGTTTTTTTTTGGGATATGAGGCAGAGGCTTGATGTTGCAGAAAGAGCAGGAAGAAAGATGGGGAAAAGGGAGTTGTCTTGAGAAGCCAAACGTATTGGCTTACCACGAGGGAATACAGGAAATACTTCTTGGTTGAATTTATGTTGCAGCTTTATTTTTTATGAACAGTTCAATCATTGATCAACAACCTCAAATAGCATATATGATATGATATTATGATATGCCGTACTTTTTCATAAAACATCAGTGCAAATGGAGTGCTTGCCATTGCTCTTTTGTAAAATGCTGCCGGACTGGACATGGACTTAAGATATTAGGAGTGAAAATGTTGACTTTTCCAAATGTGCTGATACGCCTGGAATCGAGGCACTTATGTGGAAAATGGAAAGAAAAACCGTGGAGTTTTGAGGTGTGCTAGCACTGTAGTGTGGCTAATTCGTCTCCGCTTTGGCACACTGGTTCACTGAGGGTTTAAGAGACCTAGCGATTACCAAAGTATGTTTAGATCTGAGTGAGAAGACATTCTCTACATGACACATATGCAAAATGTACCGTTTTTGAGTTTCTGAACATTGTTCTCTCATCAGATGCATACCTACAGTTGTATTTAGCTTCATCCACGCTTGTTTCATTAAACTTGTTTACAATGTCTTCTTGCTCTGAGCCTCAAAAAACATATGGTTTCAAACATCCCAGATTTGAGACATCAAAAGTAGAGATCCGGTGGTCTCTTGTGCTGTTTTTTAGTCTATAAACCACTACCAGACTTGATCTGAACATTTCTACCATTAGATTGCATTTATAACAACTGCATACTTGTATTAGCATGTCATTTCAGGTTGCAAATGGCTAGTTTTTGTTTGTTTTTCTCATGGTAATTCCCTCTGCTGCCAATAGGAGTGCTAAGACTGAGCAAAGTAATGTGCTTTTCAATACATACATTATTTAATGTTCCAAAACATGAGACGCCAAAGTAAAAGCTAATGAAAAATAAATAAACAATCAGTCTCCTTTAAGAGAAACCAACATTAGCAATAAAAAATACTGAAAGGAGGAAAATAACATGTTTATCTCTAAAGGGCTGATGCTCACAAACAATGGCATCTGCATAACTGCCCCTTGTTCATATCTTATGTTCTGCAGCCTCCCAGATGTTTGCACTTCTCCATCTGGCCCAGAGCAGGGCTCGACGTCAGTGCGCTCATATTCATTTGTTATCCTCCGTGTTTGCTGCATTAATTAGACAATAGCAAATGGAGCCACCAGGATCCCGACGCTCTGATTGGCTGCGGCTAAATTGCCCTGACTGAACGATCGCACTTAATCGATCATACGAGAAATGATTCGCGGAAGATGAATCGTCGCCAGATTGGGGCACAAGGGAGCGTTTGACTTTGGAGACTGAGTTTGAGTGAAATTGATAAAAGCCAATAAGAGATGATGCTAGCTGCTGGTTAGCATGTTAGTCTATTTTTCTGGGCATATTGGAACTTGTTCAACAGCAATAAGATCTGAGAGAAGACTAAAATATGAAGTGCTTAAAGGGGCATGGTTTAAACATTTACATAACTATAACAGCCCCACTTTTGAACACCAGAGGGCACATTTTTTATGCAATTTTCACATCAGCAATGCTTTTCTAATTTCTTCTGGAGGGTGTGTCCAAGTCTCCACCCACCACATGTGGTCCTTCTGAAGTCAAGTGGTGGCCCCAAAAACAGCAGATCGTCAGTTCAACCCTCACAGACACTTGACTACATTGAAAAATACAGCAATGCTTTGTTTGTTATTATACACCAGTTTGCATTGGACTATTTAGGCTCTCTTTCTGAAGACTGAAGTGTGACTCTCGACTGAAGTGACTCTCACCAAAAGAGGAGGTGGGGAGGGGCGGATGGGTGCAGCAGGTGGGGAGGGACGGATGGATGCAGCAGGTGGGGAAGGGCAGCAGCTAAAGAGCTGAGATAAATTGATGAACTATGAGGAAAGTATATATATATTACTTTCTAATCATAGAATAAAAACATTACAAGTGTTTCGTGTTGCTCTGGTGAAAAGCAATGTCAGAGGAGATGATGGGTAGATGGTCCAAGCTGCTGCCGCTGTGAAGAAAAGCCTGATTGAGAGCATTGTTAGCAGTACAGTAGGAGCCACATATCTACTTATGTTATAGTTCAATATGAAATAACTGGAGAAAAAGTTTTTGACATGTCGTTTTTATAAACTGGCACCACAGGTTAAGAAATGCCGTACACTCCACTCTTTTGCAGTACACGAGCGAGCTTGTCTCAGTCTGTCTGATGGGGCTTTGTGTCTGAGCTGTGGAGGACCGGTTGAGTCTCAGGGGAGTCCCGAGTGACTCTAGCCCCAGGTAATAGGCTCGGTGACATGGCCATAGTGGTTCTAATGAGAGAACAGCTCCACTCTGGCGGGGTTTGGGGATGGCCCTGAGGGAAGAGCGCTCAGTCACTCATCCACATAGAAGGCTGCGCCTCAGACATGTGCACGTTTATGAGGCGCGTGCGTGTTTATGAGCTCGTACATCTCCCCTGTCCTGCTGCTGATGCTGGGGGTGGAGGCCATCTTGTCTCCCTCAGACCATCACCACACTTGCCGCACATCTCTACTGACTCGATTATTACAGCGTTTTATACAATGTTAATGTTACAATGTAATTTCATTTGATTTTATTACACACAGGATTCCGTTATAGATTTATGCCATAGACATTATAGAACAAGCATTACCTGAATATTTAGCACAGAAATGTTATGTAAGGTATGGTTTAGAGCTCACTAGTCACCTAGCACCTACCTTAGACACACAAGTCACATTTACTGTGCATGTCCAACCAGGAAGTACAATTATAAACTTGTATTGTTTGTTTTAGTAAAATATGTAACTTTACCTCAAATAATATGGTTATATTTCTGCCATAATCAGACACAGTTTGAATCTAGTCCTGCTTCTAGCTCACATTGACTAAAGAACATTTGTTTTCCTCTCATAGTAATCACATCATTAATTCTCTCGAATGCTCTCTCCTCTGCACTTGACTGAGCTCCTTCACCCCAAGTCCACACTAAGACTCTGACGGTCCAAAACGGCCTTCTTGTCCTTGGATCTATCAAAACTCCCTCACTACAGATAATTAGAATAAGAGCGATTGGCGCATTGGGACAGTTTGGGGGGCGAACTGCGGCGAGTCATCCCCCAAACTTCTTACCCTGGCCTGGGTGTGTGGATGGATGGCAACCTTGGTGGGTGGATCTGATTTGGAGGCAGGCAGTTGATGGGTGCCGCATCGTAAATACTTGTGACAGCGGCGTCTCGTAAATAAGCAGAGTGCGGGATATTAATTCAGAAGCAAAGGTGTAAATCACGTGTTTATGGGCCCGAGAGGAGAAAATGGGGGTTGGGTTAAACGCGTGGGCATTAGTGAACACTTACAAAGCGTGCAGGAGGAAGTGCAGACTGAAATTAAGGCATTATCAACATAAAAGGTTTGGTGCACGGCAACAACGAGACAGCAATTTTAGGGATGGTTTGGCTGGGGTGAAAGATCAATGTTTAAAGGTGCACTGTGTAACTCTCTGGTGGAGGGTACATTTCATATTTGTCTCATAGAATTACTTTAATTAAAATATTCCACATGCATTGAACCTCTCTATTTTAGCATTGAATTATTTTCAAAGGTAGTCATCTGAACAATGTTTTAAAATCAAGACGTTTCGACTTCCATTTGAAAGTAATTTTCAATCTAAGGAGCTGGTCTGAGAAACTCTAGACATTGAAAATGACTTTCATATGGACATGTGAGATAATTTTGTTTTGTTTCACATAAAAAATACATTATGTCTTCTTTGAAAGAGTGCCCTGCGCTTCTGGTTGGGAAACACTGGCTTTAAATGTGAAAGTGAATAAGTGAATGGTTCCTTGATGTAAAAATAAAGATATATATAACTATATATATAACATATATATATATATATATATATATATATATATATATATATATATATATATATATATATATATATATATATATATATATATATAATATGTATTAAAAAGAACTCTCCTCTGCCCTTGACATCCCTCTCCTGGTTGTCCTTACCTTTTCTCTCTCTCACTCCTCACAGTCGTCCAGGCCTGCTCTCCTCCTCTGACCCCTCGTACCCCTGGTTAGCGGACTCGTGGCCGGCCCCCAGCCTCCCTGTGAATAGCAGCTCCGGGGGCCCAAACGAGCTCAGCAACTTCGGACGCTCAGGTCGGTCTCACATACACATGCACAAGTGACGCAAGACTGGAGGATTTTATTTGTTCTATACTAATGAGAAAAATATATCTTCATATGGGGTGTAAAAGAAAAGAATAAATGAAAAATAAAAAATCTCAAACTCGGGTCCTCTACCAGGGTCCTCTACCAGGGACAGAAACTGCTCTACCATGTTCTGCTGTGCTGTGGGTTTGACCAAAACCGAGCTTTAAAAGGATTATTCTTCTATAACATCCCCCAAAACCCTGTTTGTCTACAGAAATGGATTCAGAAGACTCCAAGAAATGTTTCAGGAAATAGTTTACAATAGTTCCCATTCATCATGTGGCTATACTAATAAACATTATTTACTTGCAGACTTAATATTCATTTCCTACTGTCCAGGTGCTATAGTTTAGTATCAGACACAAAGTGCGTGCTCTTGAAAGCTTTGAGGGCTTGGCCGTGCGTCTGTGGACAAGAACACTTAGATGTAAAGGGCCAAAGTTTGTTGTGGCACTTTTTCACTGCTTTTAAGTGTCAGAGACTCGCAGCCATTGATCGGGATCCAAACTCCAAACTGCTGTCTTCTTGAAGTATCTCCCTTTTCATCTTCAGTGAAAAGTGCTATTTTTTAATGTAGCATCATTGCTATCCAACAGTGCAGTCTGAGTCTCCTTATTTGCATAAACTAATACATGTTTGTTTTTCTTCCTGTTGGATAATGTTGACTCAAATTATGGTTCATAAATCACGTCCCTGTCAGCAATCTTAATTGCCTTGTCATAAATATAAAGAATCTAAAATGCATGGTATTCAACCATGACAAAACATATTTTCCCCTACATTGTTTTATGCTAAAGAACAGGATGACTAAATGTCTAAAAAGAACTTAACCACTAGACGGCCTTGACAATGACAAACCAGGATAAAGCAGGACTAAATCAGGTCTAAAACAAGACTAAACTTACAAAGCCAAAAACAAGATAGAATTGGGTGTAAACAAGGACTAAAGCAGGTTAAGAACATGACTAGCAAATGTCATGTCTACACATGACTAGCAAACTAAACCACTTGAGGGACTTGTCAATGACAAATTAAGACTATGTCAGGTGGAAATCAGGAGTAAATGAAGTCTAAACCAGAACTAAATCACTTATAGAAGTTTAACAGATTTTTTAACTGAGGCAAAAATCAAGTCCAAACCTGGACTGAACCAGGTTGAAAGCAGGATTAAATCAGGTCTGAATCAGGATTTAACCAGGTCTAAAGCAGGATTAAAACAGGAGCGTACTGGGTCTAAAAGCAGGCCTAAACCACAAATAAATCATGCCTAAACCCCAGGGTTAAGGGTGTGTTTACACTTCAGTTCTGATGTAGACCTAATTTTGGTCTTGATCTAGTCCTAGTCCGATCTAGTTCAGGTTTAGTTTCAGGATTAGTCCTGTTTTAGTCTCAATTTTGATGTGGTGAATATTTAAGTGCCAAAGCAGCCTAAAACAGGACTATGCTTTGTCTCAAAAATACTGTATCAAGTATAAACCATGGTTAAACCCGGCCTAAACTAGGTATAAAACAGAATTTAATCAGGTCTTAACCAGGGCTAAACCAAGACTAAGGGTGCGTTCACACTTGCACATTCACTACATTGAGTCTAAACCAGGACTAAACCTTAAACTAAACCAGAACTAGACCAGGACAAAACAAGGACTAAAACAGGACCAAAACAAGTCAACATTAGACTGAAATTGGCACAAATAAGGCCAAAACAAACAGCAAGTGTGAACATACACATAATCACATACACACCAGGACTAAAGTTGGAAGAAAAACAAAAAAATTCAAGTCAAAACCAGGAGTAAACCATGTCAAGAACAGGACTTGACAATGACAAACTAGGTCACTAACCGGCCTAAATCAGGTCTTTAACAGGACTAAACCATGACGAGGACTTCTCCCACATACTCATGTTCCGTTTTCACACATGTGCCTCCCACACACACAGCAGCTGAGTAATGGCAGACAGCACCAGCTTGTACATGCTGAACGATAGAGCAGGGGAGGGTGGGAGAGAGGGGGAGGAAGGGTGGGAGGGATGGTGATGGTCCTGAGCAGCCATTCGTGAAGGACAAGCTCACCCTCCTCCCGCACATGTGGACACTTCTGCATTTTCTCCCTCACGCCACGCTGCCGTTTCCAACCGAATTATTTGACAGATTATGGATATGGTGGAGATGAATACAAAGCCTGCTGAGAAGGAGGGGAGACAGGGGAGCAGAGGGAGGATGGGTTCACAGGGGGAAAGCAGTTAAAAGCAGGTTTGAAGATGTCCGACATTGGCCTGAATACGCCCTGTGGTGTATCATTCTATAGCAGCATCTGATCGTCCCAAACCCTGTTCTCCTTCATGTTTATTTAAGGCAAGACGCTGCAGGGGTATAGAAAAACATCTTGGTTTGATTTCTGCCATGGTGTCAAAAGGGTGTTGGCGAGACCAAACAGCCTCTGGACAAAAGACTGTATCAATACATAAGGCACTCAAATTCAGGTTTACAGCAGGTGGTGCATCTTTATCTACAAGCCACAAATCACACGTTTGAAGAATGGTTTGAAAGAAAGGTGAAGTTTTCTTAAGAAAGAAAATCTATCTTTAAATAGGAAAGGTGGTCTAAAATACAACCTTCCTTCAGTCTAAACAGCCTCATAATCCCTTGGCGGAAATCAAACCAGTCAAATACTAATGATGTACTTTAAAGCTCTAAGGCCTTAACGGCAAGCTGTAAAAGTCAAACTGTCTGACTTGTATACAAGGACAGGACAAGTTTCAGTTATAACTCCTCTCTTTGGGTAGAACCAATCAGAGCTCAAGAGAATAAATCCTGCTGCTCAAACCATTTCCATCAGATTGAATATTACTTTTGGAATTAAGTTTAAACGTCTTAATTTGTAAAACAGCGTCCAAATGACAACCTTTATAACCTGTTCTGAATGACTCCACAGACCACTCCACACCCCAGGAAAAGAGCGCCACCATGCTGTCAGACGGAGCCATCTACAGCTCCATAGACTTCACCAGCAAAACCAGCTACAACAGCCCCAGCCAGACGTCCCAGGCCACGCCCTATGCCACCACCCAGATCTTGCACTCATCCAGCATCCACGAGCTGGCCGTGGAGCTGCCGGACCCACAGTGGAAGGCCTCACTGCAGGCTAAGCAGGAGATGGCCAGCCTGGGCTACTCGCTACCGGAAAAGGGCTCGTGCAACAACAGTAAGTCTAAATAACTAAAGAGACAGAATGTGTGTTTTAAGTTTGTTATATCTTTCCTCCTGGCTTTCCCTCTGTAGACTCCTTGTCCTTGAACTTTAAAGCTTCATTTTGAATTGTAGCAAAGTCCAACCACATATTAAACAATAATTATGTTTCCAAACTTCTGTAGCGTGTGGCAAACTTGAGACTTTCCCACAAGCCCACCCACAACTCTCTAGTAGTAATAAACTTAGACATTTACCAGCCTGAGAAAAATCAGGAAAACCAGGTAAATAGTGACACCAGCCGTGTGTTACACTGCCCTTTATATAATCCAAAATGGTCTTGGGTGGATATACACCCAAAACCTCCCTTAGTGTCCAGACGATTAGTCCTTTAACATGTGTTTTTAAATCAAAATAAGATTTGGAGACAAATTTTCAAAGCTTCTCAGTTTATGAGACTTATAAACTTGAAGGAATAACTATACTTGGCAAATATTGCATCCTACTTGTTAATTTTAGTACCAAAAAAGTAATTTTTAGTATTAAGTTATCATACTCATGAAACACATATATTGCAATAAAACTTATTTTAAGTACTTTTTTCTAGCAATTGATTGGAACAGTGGTTGTGACAGAACAAGAACAAATCCTAATCATAAAAGTTAAATAAAAATATCCTGGGTGAATGTCCTGGTTCCATGACCAGGTGAGTGCTGCTTTCTGATTGGTCATTGCTTTGCATGTATGCATGTGCCTGTGCTCTCAGCCAATCAGCTCACACCACTGTGGTTTTTACCCTTTAACCTCTCCCCCTTTAGCCCTCCTTTTCATCCCTGACCACCGATTGGCCGAGGGACTGTCTAACAGAATCCCCCACAACCAATCGCAGGACTTCAGCTCAGGCAGCTCAGAGCGCAGCAGCCTCTCAGGTCGGCTTCTCTCATTCACGCTTTGCTCTATCACTGCTGTATGTGTGTGTGCGTGTGGTTGTGCTGTGTGTGGTGTGTGCTGTGGTGTGTGTGGGTGCTGATGCTGATGCAGAGTGCAGAGAGGATGTTCACACTTGCACATTCACCAAATCAAAACTCAGACTTAACTGGACTAAACTTGAAATAAAATATTAATACTTAACATTAAAAAATTCAATACATATTTTTGGTTTCCTGAACATATGAACAAGCTGGGGTGGAGAAAAAGTAATGCTAGCCAATGTAAAATTATTAATAATAGAGGAGTTTCAATGCATTTTAATACGAGATTCTTGTACAAAATCAATAGAGCAATGTTTACCATAATATTGCTTAGTATCAGATGGAAGTAATCTTAACATCACAACTAGGGATGCATACCTAAACCCGCGGTCAGATTCATGTCCGGATTCGAATCCAAAGGTTTAGGTTCAGGTCCGGACTCATTAGGTCTGGACCTAAACCATGCCATATTTACATAATGTTATAACAGCGTAACACAAGCTACTTGGCTAAATTAAGTTGAAGACACTTGAACAAGGACGACTATCAAACACAACTGCAGATTGAAATAAACTCAACTTGTCTGGTTTATTCACTGTTTTTAACAGAAGTTACAACTTACAAATCACAAGCTACTAGCTAGCTGCTAAACTATAGCTTAACAGTCAACACACATTACTTGAGGAACAACTCAAGACTCAACTCAACAACAAGAGCATGTTGAGTATTGTTGACAAGAGTCAGTCTGGGTCAAGGGTCAAAGCAGCTGTTTCATCTGATACAATGTGCCTTTAGACACATTTCCACTCTTTAATGTTGCAGATCCATGGGCATTAAAAGTCAGGTAAAAACCTTCAAACAGACAATACACCAGTGTAAATAATTAAGTCACAGTGTAAAATGAATCACTATAAAGCAATCAACTTCAAAAGTAGAATATGAAAATATTTTACACAACACATCAAAATAATACATCATATTAGCAGCATTAAACACCAGACCATATTTAACAACTGTAGAATACAAATACAAAATACTTTTACAAAATATAAACTCCAATTAATGAATGCAGCAATTAAGCAATATTACTTTGACTTTACTTTGTATTTACTTAATGCCAAATACATCAGACCACAACATAACACTTAGTAATTTCAGTTATTTCTTAGTTATTTAAGTTATTTCATTCATATTACACCCAGACCAAAGACCCAGACAAGAACCCACGCTGACCCCGCCCCTTTAACACGCGGCGTCGCACGCAGCATATTAACGATCATAACATCGCACGCGGCGGCCACAGCCTAAAACAGTTAAAATAAAGCCAGCAATCTTACCGGCTGCCGCTTCAATGTTCGCATGTGGATACACGGTTCTGCCGCTCGCATCTTTAAACTTATTTCGCCGGCTTCAACTTCTGCCCGGAAGACGCGTGCGTCGCTAATTAGGGTCCGTGTGCGCTATTGACGGCGGCGCATGGCAGTGTTTACCAGTGTTTACCAGTCTTTTCCAGCGCAAATTTCGCGATCAATGGAAGGTTTAAAATGGACTAGATTCTAGAACAAAAAGGATATAGTTTGTCAATGTTATATTTTATATGAGTCCAGAACCGAATCACCGGGTTTTAGTTATTTTTGGACCTGAACCGAAACGTTTTTACAAGTCCAGATCCGGTCCGTCGTAGCGGTACGCATCCCTAATCACAACATTTGATAGTGTTTTTGTGTGTATCATAGTGAAGGGAACTTAAATAGGATTAAATTAAACAAGCATGAATGAACTAACTGCGACTCCGGATATGTTTTTGATGTGGAAACAATGTGTAATATTTGTCCATTAAGTATATTACAGCAGTCGTGTTACTACCTGTTCTATTTTACATTTGAATAATCATACAAAACATGCAACTCCCATGATTGAATTCATGGCTGTTTCTCAAAATACTTCTAATAATACTCTCCAGGATGCATGTGAACCCTTCTGCATGATTGTATTTCCTCCTGTCTCCCCCAGTGTACATTGGTGTCGTGCTGGCGAATAAAAGTCAACCGATTATTGGGGCATGAAAAACAAGACATTTTAATCAGAGGGAAAAATGATTACAATCGGCTGCCTTCACCGCTCCTCTGTGTGTGTGTGTGTGCGTGTGCGTGTGCGTGTGCGTGTGTGTGTGTGTGCGCGCAAGGGTCTGGGAACACACCATTGGAGATGCTCGGATGGATAAAGTGGCAAAAAGCCTCCTCTTCCAGAATGGTGCCGACTTCACCGCGAGCGACGAGAGAATTACAATGTCATTTATAGGACAGAGAAGCAGAACTCTGTGATCAAATCTGCAAGGAGTGGTTTCGGAGACGTTTGTCTTTCAGGCTGAGGTTAGGCTGAGGGTAATGGGCTTCTGTTCATTTATTTACATGGCACTATTTAGGGGTCATGCCATTTTTGAAGTCAGCACTCTCTTGACCAATGATTATGAATTATCTAGGTATGGGCAATATTACATCTGTTCTAGTAGAAGAGCTATTGGTTGATATCAGAAAGTTTTACCCGATATCAGTATTAGCTGATAAAATAAAAAAAGATAAAATGGCTGATATTTGCCACCAATATTTTTTTCCAATGCCCTAGTCTGTGAGTGTCAGATTTGCCTTTTTGAACAGCCTCATGAGTCTAAATGGAAATAGGAGAGCATTTAGGCAAACAATATGTTTATATCCCAGATAATTACAGGGAAAAAAAGGAATGGGTGATCTGTACTTTAACTAAAGCAAGCATTACTAAGTGTTTTAAAATCTAATTATCTGTAAATATCGGTTATAGGTCACAACAGGATAAACCGCCAATAAATAAAAGGTGAATAATCCAGTATGTTTTTATATACGTGAGATCCTTCTTGATTAAAACTTGGATGATTGATGTTAGTACGGGCGCGTACTAGATGGACCGGTTAAATATTTATTACAGAAATCCATGTTTTGCCTGTTTAGCTGAGTCAGGTGACCTGTAGTGTCCGAGTTGCTCTGTGAATAAGTGCACTATAACAGCTTTTAAGTCCATAAACCATCACCGGACTAATTATGAGCATTTTTGTATTCCAACCCTGTTCTGTCTCTCTCAACTCAACTGAACACAAACCACAATAAAACACAAAATATTTTTTTCTGTTTTACTGCCTTCATTTCATACCATAAAGCATTGCCTTAAACTGACCACAAATATAGGAGTTTCTGTCTAACATTCCATGATTACTACAAGACTCCAAATGATCCCCAAATGGCCTGGAGATGATCTGGTCCACACACAGAACCACCAGACAATGACGAATAAAGCCCAGCAGTAATGAAGGCTAGCACTGTACGCCGCGGGCACACACTACTGTCACTGCGCTTGTCTAAGTACAGGCTGAAGTAATTGGGTTTTCTAATCATATCCGAGGGCAATGCTTGACTTTTACCAATAAATGTTTCGCAGATGTAATTGTTTCATCGTCCTAGCTCCCCGTGCACTCCGGCTAACATCAATATTGTAAATGAGCCTCTTGAAAAGGAATGGATGGTCAGAAGAGGAAATTAGAACAGCTCAAGCAAATATGAAAAATAGAGCGCCGTGGCAATAAAAGCGATGTGAAATGAAGCTGCGCCTGGTCCTCTCCGACAGAACAAGGCCTGTTCTCCAACCTCGACTAGATATAGAAGAGGAATTTGTGTTGAGTGCAAATGTTTTAAACAGTGCTCATTGAGGAATTCTCAATTTAGGACAATGGGGACAATGGAAAAAATATAACAATTAATGTCAATGGGTTAGACTCACGGTTTTAGACTTTATTTACTAATTATCTAACCCTGTTCAAGCAATCCAAATGGAGTAACTGGTACAAATCTGGCTCGCTTTAGACGGAGCTACACACCAGGATGAAAGACAACATGGTGAGAAGGTGAAAAGAAGATGGCAGAAACCTGATACAAACAGAAAATAACAATGACTCACCAAACGCTGACTTGATCTTGTGATAAAGCACTGTATTTCCAGTGATGTTGAGCCCACATGCTTAGCAAGACAAAGCTAGCGCACATTAGCATTAGCAGCCATTTCCTGTTTATCGACGCACGCCACAGGATCAAAAATATTATATTTCCAGCGCAAAAGGCATCATACAAAATCAAAACTAAATGTTTTTCATAAAGATATGTTAAAATGTTGCGTTGAGGGGCAGAAGTAAAATAAATGCAGACAAATTTGAAGATCAATCAGAAGTAGTTTACTGTTTACACTCACAAACTTGGAATTACTAAAGAGATCAGCCTAATGATTAACAAGTATAATTCAGGTACAATGTAGATTTTATTTGTTAAGAAAACATTAGTTATGTTTGGGTGATGTTCCAAAGCGCTCCTAGGCGATCTGGACTAAGGGGCCAGTCGAAATGTGGCTATAGTGCAACTTTAAAATAGAAAACAGCTATTGTGCTCTCCAATTAAACATATTAGTCCTCATTTTACATCTAATATTTAGGTCTTGGAGCTTAATATTTTCAGTAAAACAGCCTAATTTAACTCCATATGGTCTGCCAACAACAACTTGGTGAAACATTTGTTCACAAAATCCATCACCATAACACTCTTATTATAAGAATTTGCTAACAATCCATTTACAACCTGATTATGAAGATTAGCCATATCATTCAATTTCAAGTTAGCTTTTTTGCCATCGATCGCCTCTGTAGTTGACAACTGCAAAATCTATGCTTTTCCATTGCGGCTCTAAATGATATTACCGTGATTGAAGTGTCAACACTCCCCACCCGCCCAGCTCTCAGACAGATGCCTACTGTACTGCCATATATCTTTGCTTAAAAACAGATTTGGGTGTAAAAGAAGAAAGAAATCGAATGTAAAAAAGTAGGTTTCTTCCAAATGGAATAAGAGGAATATTGACCCCGGCTGGCAGCTTTATAAAGATGGATTGTGCTGGGAGATCCCAGGGTTAGCACGGGGTTAGCCACTAGTCGCTGTAATAAAAGAAATGGAAGTAGTAATAGACTCCCAGTGAATTCCATTAGGGGCGCACTGACACCACACGGGCATTCATTATGAGGATGGCCATTCATTGTACAGTGAAAAAAGGGAGGGGTGGAATGTTAGAGCGCTGGTTCTGTTCTTGTTTCTATGGAGATGTGAGGTTTTCCAGCCAATCAATCAATCGCTTGCAAGCTTTTCATCCGAGTAGACCTTGAGGCTTTCAGTACAGGCCCATTGAAAGCTGGAAATGCGGTGTGTGGACGCTCCAAGGTTATGTTCAGAGTTTTCAGCGGTTATTTGTGCTATTCTAATTTGCTTTTATACCATGGATGGATGAATGAATGGAAGGGGTGCGAAACTCAGCCTCACACTGTTTCTTGTATCTGTTTAGGTGGGAAAGGTGGGAAGAAGAAGAAGGCCAAGGCCGGGTCCAAGCAAAGCAAAGCCAACGGGTCAAACTGGGCTAATGTGCCGCTGCCCCCGCCGCCCGTGCACCCTCTTCCCGGGACAGACATGGACCACTACCCCGGAGACCATCATGAAGGGGGAGGGTAGGTCTACTCTACACTGGTTTATTTTGATCACTCGCATTTTTCTTACCTGATAAAGGACTTAACTGTTCCCGCACATTAGTCAGTTTTTTTCCCAGTGTTGGCATTCTCTGACCCCTGCCCCAGCTCGTCCATTTTAAAAAGTAGTTTGGTTTCCAATGTAGTTTGGACTGCAGTTTTTATTCAGTCCAGTAAAAGTACCTAAAAGCGCTTAACCGGTGGCAACATTCAGCAAATATATCAGCACGGCTAATGTACATTTAAAAAGGAACCTGGAGTGTGCGTCTTTCTTTCTAATCCTCACTCTCTCTTGCTCTCAAGCGCAGGGACAGAGCCAGACATTTTTATATACTATCACCACATTCTCACCAAGCAAAATGGGTGAAATGTCAGTATGCGTTGGTCCGAGTGGGAATCGATCCTCTGATTTAAGGTTGGTGGATGAGCGCTCTAATCACTGAGTCACCGCTGCCCCAAAGAGTACTCGTGTGATGTCACTTCCTGTCATTTTCTTGACATATTCTCCACAAATACCTACAAATACCTACTACTACGATCAAGTAGATATGAACAAACTTTGATATGTACAACAGGTATAAATACACCAAATAGTCAAAATTAGAAAATCGTAAAAACCTGTCTTACGCACTTTAAGCAATCTCCCATCAACTATAGGGTAGTTGTATAGTCGACATGGATGTATAGGTATATTACTGTGCCAAGCCCAACTAAAGAGATTCAGGCTCAAACTGTAATTTCAGCTTTATTCTCCGAGCCTGTTAAATCAAAAGGCGCAGAGTAACTGTGGTCAGTCGGGCCCCGTCCTCCTCCCTGTCCATCTCACATCTCGTAATAGTCTCAGTGTGAAATGAGTCCAGCACATTGTAAATCTGCGGGCTCATAACGGCGCAGATTAGGCCGCCGAATTCCTCTAATGAAGGTTCTCTTTATAGAGCGTATTATTTCAGCGTGTATAAGCAGGCCAGAGGAGATCAGCCATAACTCTGTCACATCCAAACTGTGCTTAGAAAGTTGGACCAAGTCAGTGCTGTAAAATGTGCTGCACTTAACGAAGACGCGGAGAAGAGATTTTAATCAAGTTAAAGGTTGTGCGGTATAATAAAACAACAAGATCACAAATGATGCAACTTAGCTGTCAATAATGAAGAATATATGTATAAAATGAACAGTCAGACTGGATTAAAGCTCAAAGAATTAGTCGTAGAATAGTAGCAGTAGTGCGTAGTAGTAGAAGGTATTGTTTGTATATGTTGTAAACATGTATGTAAACTGTGGGAGTAGTAGTAGTAGCAGAAGTACTCGTGCAGTAGTAGTAGTTTTAGTAATTGTAGTAGTTCTTGTAGTATTTCTTGTTTTGCAAGTAGTTGGAGTAGAAGTGCTAGTAGAAGTAATTTAAGTAGTGTTTGTACTGCTAGTATTTTTAGTAGGAGTAGTATTTATTATTGTAGTTCATATTAATGTTAGTAGTATTACTAGTAGTAGTACTTAGTAAAAGTTATATTAGTTGTAGTAATAGTTTTAATAGTTGTCAGTAGTTATAGTAGTTCTTGTAGTAGTAGTTGTAGTGCAAGTAGTACTTTAAGTAGTTGTAGTGGTAGCAGTAGTAGTGCTATTAGTAGTACCTTAAGTTGTAGTAGTTGTAGTTTTGGCTGTATGTCTCAACAGGGTGGAAGATAGTAGTAGTTTTAGTTAGTAGTTTACTTAAAACCAATAAATCTAAACTTTATCAAATCGAAATGACAAAAAGGTAAGGTAAGCTATACGGTCACCTTTCGTTTAGAATACGGATCCTTAGTAAACTATTTATAATGCCTTAATAAAAAGTTGTCATTGGTTTATAAGAGTTGGCCCTGCGACGAGTTGTCCACTGTTCAGGTTGTACCCCGCCTAAGGCCCAAAGTCACTGGGATAGGCTCCAGTCACCTGTGACCCCGAACGGGAACAAGCGGTGAAAATGAATGAATGAATGGTTTATAAGCTCTTAGACAATTACAAGCATTTGACTTATAATATCGTATTATATAAATCTCAATAACCCATTAAGCAAAATCATGTGTGTTATTAAACCATGTACAACATTTTTGTAAGAGCCTTAATAACTTATGCTTTACTAAATGCTTATAAACAAATAACAAGTCCTTATTACTGTATTATAAATAGTTTACCGCACTAAGGAACCTTAATCTAAAGTGTTATTAGTTATACTCATCGCTAATCTTGCCTGTGTTTGCATCACAGCTACGACAGTGACGGCTGGGGCCCCCCGATGCCCGTGCAGACCTACCTGCACCAGGGCATGGAGGACGAGCTGGAGGAGGAGGACGAGAGGGTCCCCACGCCGCCCATCAGGGGGGTGGCCTCGTCCCCGGCCGCGGTATCCTTCGGTCAACAGTCTACGGCCACCCTGACCCCTTCTCCACGAGACGAGATGCAGCCAATGCTCCAAGCCCACCTGGACGAGCTGACCAGGGCCTACCAGATTGACATGGCCAAACAAACGTGGTGAGTCTCCTGCAGTATGTCTGTGTAAGCCATGTGGTTCTCAAGAAGGGCAGAGGTGCACAATCATTCATGACAATCTTCAACTTTTGTTTATAAAAATGTATTTCTTTTCCCTATGAGCAATCCCTTAAAGTGGCAACACAAATCAAATTTGGGACGAAACAGGGTGCATTACTGCTTAGGTTTTGAAGGCCTAAGCAGACATTTTTCATAATTATTAAAATCTCCTTTCCTGTTTTATTGTAATATGTAATTATATCAAAACTGCACTTAAACAGGACTTTAGCTCAGGATTATAACAAAATTGAACCAGGAGAGTGAATACAAATTGTGCTTGTGAATATTCATAAGAAAATTCATAAGTTTAAGGGAAAATCAAAACAAAAAAACAGTAGCATAATACCATATCAGAATCTAATTTTTCCATAAATTATTCTTTAAAATTACAATTTATTGGGTAATTACATTTGCCCATTATGCCTTTAGGATTTAGGACTTTATGTCAGTTTGTGCATTGCAACGCTAGCAAATAAAATGTCATAATCACATCTTGTTTTCTTATATAACAATTAAAAGACGCTGAAAATTTCAAATATGACACTTTAGACAATATATCATGTAGTCTATAAAAAAAGATTTGTTGTTGTTTTATCGTGTCATCAAAATATAGTACAATTATACCTGAGGAGGAAAGCAATCTGAGCCTCTGCTTTGACACGTGAATATACGATTGTTGCTAGAACCGTGTTGTAATTTGAAAGTGTTTACTGTACACTCCGCTACATATTTACTGCGCCTCTGATTTGTGCATGTATTCTTCAACTGTGTGTGCTGCACAGATAAAGCCATTCATCATTTCATTTTAATGGGCCCGCGCTTCCACTTAGACAGGTACTGTATGTCTCCCGCTCTCCCCCCCGCTCCCCTCTCTCATGTGTTTACTCCCCCACATCACATCCGAGCAGCGTACATGTTCTATTGTTCATGCAAGGCCATATGTTGCCTTGAACTGCGAGTAAATTCATTATATCAACAAGAGTATTTAATTTGTTAGAACTGTAATAACTGTAACATGAGCACCTCTGGTTTGAATAAATATATATAAATAAAATAAAATGGCTATTATGGTTTTATGTAATTTATCTGCTTTCCTCACCAGTAACAAGTAAAAGAGGATGATTGGATTCCTACCAGAAGCAAAACATCAGAAATCTAAACTTAGCCTTAGTTAGTTAGCCTATAGCTTAGATGCTAGTTTTAAACTAAGATGTACACTTTTTTTGTTTGGCCTTTTTTAAGGCTTTATTAGACAGGAAAGACAGCGTGAAATCGGGGATGAGTGAGAGGGGAGGACATGCAGCAAATAGGATAGGATTCGAACTCCCGACACTGTGGCCAGCTAATTTTAAATGTTTGGCGAGCTAATGCTAACAGCTATAGGGAAAAATACAGGGAACTGGCTAGATCTACAAATTAAATACAAACTGAAATATTTTTCTCTTGTAAGTGTTTATTGTTTGACAGTTGGTGCTGGCGGTGGGGGTTTGCATTAGAAACCCTGTCAGGAGGAGATGTCACGTTATTCTGTAATGACTATGTTGGTTCCAGAGCTTCCCTGACAGCAGCACAATTACCCACTATCCCCCACTGCAAAAGGCCAGGCGGCCCTTTACTCTCGTGCGGGAGAGGTGACGGGGGGCGTCTTTGTAGCAACGCTGCAGCAATTAACAGGTCATTGTGTTAGCATGTAAGCAGAAACATGGAATTAGCGTGTTGGCTAAATGTATGCAGCGCTTTACATGTGAAAGGGTGTCACAGATTAGCCTGACATGGCCTGGCCTCAGGATGTATGCGGAGTGAGGGCAGTACTTGTCGGGTTGGTGTGTTTTTTTCATATGAATTCACCAAACAATAATGGATGAAGATGCAGTAATTGCACATAAACATCAAAAGGAATCGGAATAAAATTACAATAAAGTTGGGGGGCACCTCATAGTTGTGATGGACGTGAAGGTTAGGTGCTCTTTTGAAATGGTGGATGAATTCCTTTGTTACAAAATAAAGATTATAGTCAGCCAAGGGTGGAAGCAAAGAGCAGAAAAAAAAAAAAAACTGACTGTTTTGGGTTGTCAATAAAAAGCCTTTATTTAAACAGGGCCATTTTAATAAAAGAAAACGCTCCAACGCGTTTCAGCTCTGTCAAGCTGTCTTCAAGGTGTGTGCATATAAAGATAAATGCACACAAAAAAAGAAAGAAAACAAAGCATCTAATGGACATGAAAGTGACAGTTTCTGCCACTTTGAAGATTACTTTTTAAATGTGAAAAACAGAACTTGTCCATGTTAAACTCTTTGCAGCAGTCCACACATAATGACTTTCCTAATGCATTCTCAGCATCCTAATTAATCACCACAATAAATATGTAGGTGTTTTTCACATCTTTTACTGCCCACGTGCAGCTCACTTCCTGTTTCGTTGAGAATAAAATGCTCTATAATTAGATGCAGATAACACACTGCTGTCTCATTTTGACCCTGAGAGCTGACCCATACGGGGAAAAAAATATATTTATTTTCTACATGAAAAACATGTCACTCTTTAATAAACAATTCCAATATCAACATTTAAACAGTTTTATCTTCACTGTTCTCTGGTTATCATGGACATGTAACATTGTGCTCCCCCTACACAACAAGTAACAACACTAGATACACTTAAAAAATAAGAGAATCACATAACGCAGAAGATAAAACTGTCTACACCTCTTTACCTCGACCTGTAAAGTTACATAGTGAATCTTTAAGAAACAACATAATTTTGTGTTGAAAATTACTATGGGTACTATCAGAATGATATCGTCTGAAAAAATGGCATTGTTGGAAGACACTTCAATCTCTGAACGGTCGATTTCATATTTATGTTGTGTCCATGGACAAAAAACTTCTCCTTTACAAAACATTACATTTCTTTGCTCATACAATATGTAAAACAGCATTTAAAGAGCTATGTTAAATATGTATTAAAATATATAATACATTGTGTAATACTGTATAAATACCATCACTCATTTATAGACTCAGAGCCAGTGACAGTGATTGTAAATAATGTGTTCATAAGAGAATCGTGTTTCTCTCTAGGCACATGCAGGGCAGCTCCCTCCCTCCCCAGGCCCCTGCTCCTCCGGTGGGGTACGTGTCCAGCACCATGGTGTCGGAGCTGGAAATGGATCTGCCTGACGAGGAGGAGGAGGAGGAGGACGAGGAGGATGAAGGCTACGGGGCCAGACACCCCAGAGGCCTGGAGCACACGCCTGGATCCAGCATGGACAACCTGGACAGCTCCCTCACAGGTACACGACATGGGCCGGGTTTAATGGTGGTGGGAAGGAGCGAGGCATGCAGGCAGCTCGGGTTTCAGTCACGTGACATGTTTGTTGCGGCTATTTTGGGGATGTCAGTTTGTTGTAGCCTGTCTCTGCTCTGAAGAGGGTGATAATTTAAGAAGACTGAAGTTTGAGGTTTTGATCCTTATATACAGCAGCAAGTCTCGGATTATTAAAAGCAGCGAAAACTAACTTTACATCTAAAGTTACTACAAGGTCCAAAGTTTCTACACCAGGGATGGGCCATTATTTTTCCTCCCAGGGCCATATTGATTATCGAGGCACTTTTCTGTAAAATGTAGACGGTTGAATCTATTATTTCCTTCATTTCATGTAAACTTTTTATGGACACAGGTACACAGGTACAGACAGATGTTACTTAGCTAAGACAGTTAGAAAATATAAACTAAAATCTCCAAATCACCTCAAGATGGTGATTTGGAGCCACAAATGTCCAAGTCTGTTCTACACTACAGAGTTGCTTTACTGGTTTTAAACTAGGACAAAACCAAAAGTGGACAAAAATGTGGCTTGAATTACGTTACATTACGTTTTATTTGTTATAAAAAACGTTATCTTCAGAATGTATTTGCACTGCAGAGAAATCCGCGTACCACTTAAAGGAGCTTGAAGGTGATAAACTGGAAGGAGGGGCAGAATTAATGACAGCCCCCAAGGCAACTTCCAGAATAAGGTTCATGGAAGAATTATCTTTTATTTTGAGACATGTTGTTGGCACAACCCGCTGAGTGTAAAGCAAGTATGTATTTTTTGCGCATATCCATACTTTCAATACCTTCAATATCTATTCACCCATCACTATTGACTAATGGAAACATAAATAAATGTTTACAACTAACAGTCACAGTTTATGTTTCCATCATGCCTTTGAGAAAGCACGTTACAATCCCTGATTTGTTCAAATGTGTTGTAGCAAAACAAAGGACAAATGAGCAGTGAGACAGTGAAGGATTTTGAAGACCAATACATCGTCATAGTACTACAGTATTTGTAGTAATATTTTTGGTTGTATTAGTAGTAGTAATTGTAGTGCGAGTTGTTATTCTATCTGATATGAGAAAATTGCATGTTTTATATTTACTGACACAAACCTGTACACGTTATAATCGACTTTCCCATATCACACAGTTTGAGCACTTTTGGCCGACTCTGGGGAATTACAATTATCGTTTCGAAGGAGAGATAAGAAAGTCCATGAATTTTAAAAAGCAGCATGAGAGAAAAATTAAAAGGAAAATAAATTGCAGGCGAACACGGCGATAGCTGGTGTGATTTACCACGCACACGCGCCACCTCGGCCAGTGCCACTTTCACGATTTTCCCGAGAGACATTTGAAATACATTTGTGTGCAGCGTTTTCCATTCCAGACCGCGGCATATTTCCATTTTTACAACTGACTTTTAGAACTTTTACAGCTGCCTGCAGAGGGACACGTCAAGGTTACTGACCAGGTAGCACCGCTCAGCAATAAACCGAGGCTGTTTATGAATAATGTTTGGGATTAACCACAGTGTGATCGTAAAGTATTGTTTTAAAGCTGCATAATGGCTGCAATATAAAAGTGGGTTATGGTTTTATTTTTATTTTACTACAAGACAATGTGTATTTTTATGGGCCAGAAAGCACATCGACAGTCTGAAAGGCCTTCACAGACAACTCGGCTATAAAAGAGAAAAATTGTCAAGATCAATTCGATACAGTTGTCTGAAAGCAAATGACTATACAGCTTTGATGAGATGTTTTCTGTTTTTTTACTATGGGGCCAGTTCTGATTTGCAATTGTAATTGAACTGGTGGGCATAACAACATATACTGTAAAGTCCTCTGCATGTAATAAATGTCCCTGTGTGTCGATGGATCTCTGTGTAAAAGCTGCAAACCCTGTAGTTTAGACTTTTACAAACATGGGATTATTGTATTATCTTAGCACTTCAGACTTCTGTCATCTCTGTGTGTGCAGTGTGTGAACTCCATCTAGATTTGGAAAAAACTTCAAGGTGCTGCAAGTTTTACCATCTTAAAAATGTGAAAAATACAGTTTGCAGTTCAGAATGTATTCCTCACTTACCTACATACCAACTCTCATGCATTTGGCGTGAGACTCACGCATTTATGACCTGCCTCACGCTTTCACGCGCTGAATGGCCTTTTCTCACGCTAAAAATACATTTCAAAATAAATTTCAAATTGGTAAAAAAAAAAAATTAATATGCCCTTCCCGATCGCGTCAAGCACTGTCACTATCGTCAGGAAATTTGAATGCTTCCAACAGGCCACCATAGATCTAACTGCTGACATGAAACTGGGTCACAACAATCACAAGCAGCGTTTCAGCGCGCGAGTTATCAGCTGTGAACCTGTTCCGCTGAAAAAGAGTCGTCATTTAAAACAGTGGACACAGTCCTATCCTTGCATCGTCGCAGAGAAAGCAAATAAACATAGTTTTCGATGTACAATCGGGGATCTCACTCATAGTCTTAATTTAGTAAAATCTCACGCATAGCCTCCTTGATAAGTTGACAGCTCTGAAATATACACTGCGACGAGTTTATAAGCACTTTTTACAACTCTCTGAGCGTAGAGCAGAGTTTACTGTCAAAATAAGGCTAACAAACATTAGCATGCTAATGGAGCACTTCCTTATTCACGAAAAATAAAGGACTGATTCTGAGCTTTTACGATATATATGCACTGCAAGATGTAAGCATAGTTTCCATTGAGCTATTATTGCAAATTGTACTACCAAATGTAGAAATTAATGCCAAAATTTATAGACATCTTGTTCGTATAGCTAAAATCTAAATAACTAATTATAAAAAAGACTGTTTCCAATGTTTGTAATAAAGTAATACCTCGTATAGATACATTGTAAAAGCAGCTCTTAAGCAAACGGATGTCTGCATTTATAGAGCGTTTTCTTCTCCGAGAGCAGGAAGTATAATGTCAGAATGCTAGTGCTTGTTAGCTTTACTGTGACGCCTCAGAGAGTTGTGAAAAGAGGTTATAAACCTATTGCAGAGAATACATTGGATGCTCAGAATGCAGTAGGTAAGGGAGCAATAAACTTAGACCACTGCAAATTGTTCAAAATGTACTAATTATGTTTTACATGTTTTGAAGTCTGTAAAATGAGTATTTATTATTATTATACCAAACACACACTCTCATTCTTAGGGTTAAAACACAACAGCAGTACATGGCTTTGACAAAACTTAAAATGTGCGCAAATGCTAGCATAAATTGTGATGAGGGTAAACCCGCTGAGATGCACAGAACATAAGGCTTTGGAATGAGAATGTTGACAGGGCGGTCTGTTGGTGTACTTTTCCCCGGGATGATGGAGCGGCGTTTGGGGTAGCGCTGACATGTTCCTCTGCCTCTGATACATTTGGACCAATATAGAAGCGCGGATAACGCTAATCTCCTGCATCTCCACCACTGTATTACCCCAAAGACAGCACTATTTCTCCTTATCCTCCCGCAGGCCGGCTCCCCCCACAGGAAGAGGAAGCGCGGGGTGGAAAAGTGCAAAGATTTATTACGACCACCGTTTTGAAGCCGTGAAGAGTGGAGGGGAGAGCGGGCATACCTGTCACGCGCCCGGTGATAGATTTGTCATTGTTTTAATATTATGGAAATCTTGCTGTTTTCATAATGGTTCACCAAAGGACAGTAAATCAAACATTTTCAGCGAGAGACCAGAAAAAAAGGCATTGGATGACTCTCTCCTCTGGGGCCATTTTTCAACACAGACAGTCTACGCAGCTGCTTCTCTGTTAGTCTATGCTCCCTGATCTTACGGCATGTGTTTTATAGCGCCAATGTAAATGAGATTGTTGGAAAGGTAGGAGAGTTGAGTGAATGCTTGAGGTGTACATTATGAAAAATGTCATTTCATTATTATTATTTTGTAGAATTTAAAAACAACATATGCCTTTCAGAAACATGCAAAGAGTGTCAAAGGCTTGCTATACTCTTCGTCTTGCAGTGTTTTCAAAAGCAGACTCTATTATAGCACTTTAAAAACATGATTTCATCAAATTCCTTGTGCTCAAAGTGAAAGTACAAGTGTCACCTCAGGTAATATTTGGCTTTCCAAGTACAACCAGATTTGAACCCGGCTGGGCTCTATAAAGTCTAAATTAGGGCTGAACAAGGTCTAAAATGAGACTAAACCAAGGCTGCAATGATACTAAACCGCAGTTTTCAACACGAAAGTCAGAAGACTTGCTTGTTTTATTATGTTGTTTTGGTTGAATATTAACATAAAATATTGAAATTAGAACTACTAAGTAGCTAACAAAAAACTATATAAACAATATTATTTAAGCTACAAAATGTGAAACACCAAACCATTTGTTTCAGTGTGTATGGAGTGCAACATGTAGTTCTATTAGCTAATGTGGCACGTCTCTGTTCTTTGGTGTAAGTTTAACGGCATTTAGATGAGACAGGAGAATAAATCAGCGTTAAAGTCAGGAGGGCCCCAGGCAGCTTTTACTGGTCCTGCTCCATCAGGGCGATGGTGCAGAGCCGAGGAGGTTTAAGAGATGCCATAAAAACGCATGAGACTAAGACAGAACTGCCGAATCTGAAGGAATCCTATTGCCAATTTAAAGAGATATGTGGGTACGTTTTTTTTCGTAAATTTTTTGAGGGGGGACAAATGTAAAAAAGCTCAAGAGGTCATATGTCTGGCTAAACACAAAAACAAAAACCACATTAAAATATACTTCATTAATAATTACTTCATAACATCTAGTAAGTTAACAGTAAGTAGGGTGAGTGCACATACTATTCTTGAGAAACTTCTGGCTTGGCTGGGCACAACTCTTACATTCTCATTCCTTTTTAATTCCCCCCTGATCTGCTGCACTGGTCATTATTAAAAGATTAGAAATCGTGTCATGAAAGTCTTGGGAAATCAAATTGGAAAGTTGGGAACCCTCAAGTCCTGCTGTTGAGTTAGAAGAAAAAAATCCCATATTTCTAGTTCTAAGGAGATTGAATTTTTATCAAATAATGTGCTGGTGATCACAGTTGGATTGGTTCGGGGGTTGTGCTGGGGGTCGGCCCGTGCTGATTTGCTGAGCTAGTGTTCCTTAGAACCAGAGAGCACATTTGCGGCGGCGCTCTATTATCTTCTCCATTCTTCGCTGGGGGATTGGACTCTCGGGGATGGCTGTCTTTGAGGGGAAATGTTTAAAAAATCAAAATGGAAGGAGAAAATTTGAAAGAGGTGCTGCGTAAGAGGCTAGGAATGGAGTTGGGAGACTTATGCAAGGCTGTACAGTGTAATGACAGAGGAAAGAGGAGTGAGCTGGTGCAATAATGGATCAGGAGGTTGCAATAGCTTGCGTCTTGTTCAGAAAGTTAGAAAGTGCAAAAAGAGCATTTCTATGGTTTTTAATAGGCTTATGTGAAAAGGATGTTGCATAAGGGAGTGAGTTTGGAAGTTATTTGAAGTGGTCACATGTAGAAGAAAGGTCTGGTGGACATTTGGTCAAGGATGGCACATACTGTTGAGAGAAGTCATGTCTGGCTTTGGCACTGTGAGTTCAACTCTTGACACTTTTTGCTTCAAAACATGGGACACAATTGGACCATAGCTAGAGTCAATAATAGATTAACAACAGAACACTTCAGTTAAGACTCACAGACGTTTGGATCACACACAGTTGAATGGATTACATTACTCTCCTTAAATAAGATGTTTATTCATTCATTTTCATTCATTTATTTATCTATACAGGGAAAACCCAATGGGAAAAGTTGGGTACCCTGTTAAACACAACACAGATTAAACAAACAAACAAACAAACAAACAAACAAACAAACAAACAAACAAACACAAGTCTATTTGTTGAGGGAATAAATTGTAGGCAGGCAAGTTGAACTGTCCTTTATTACCCCCTGCCATTACTAAGCAACTAGCTAGTATCGGAACACTAATGGAAAACAAATGCTCCACGGACAAAAATGAGGTAAAGAAGGACATTTTATCAGTTGTGCTAAAGATATTTCTGCCACTCGGAATGCAAAACCTTTATACTTTTATACTATACTTTTACAAGTTACTTCAAATTATGATGACAAAGGTAGTTAGGTTTAAACTGTTGTCCAAATGTATTCTTCTTGCAAGTGCATTTTACAACTTTCAAGGGTCAAAGCGAAGTTTGAGCATCACAGTAACGCTAACAGCTCATACCCTACTAATAGATAATCGGCATCTGACGGAATGTCCACTAACAAATCTCTGTGAGAAAAGTGATCCATTCATTGTAATGTAGAAGACCTGCTCGATCACCCACTTTTCAACCAGTGCAAGAGCAAACAGACTTTTGAAGTTACAGACACAAATACACCAACAGCCCAAATTTGTATCAATATCCAAGAGTGCTAATGGTAGCTGCGGGCTAAATGCTACTGTAATTCTACTTTAACTACAGCATAATCGGTTTACTTTCTGGAGTAATGGTGCAACAACAATGTCCTTTAAGCCTCAGTTGTACTGGACATTCATTCATAGTGCTTAAAATACATATAAATCAGCAGGAAACAGCAGGAAAAGAGGGAAAAGGTTTCGTTTCCTATTGGATCAATAGAGTATTTTTTCGCGCCTGAGCATGCCCCCCCTTATGCCATGTTCCTGACTTAATCTATTGCAACTAGTGCTAACATATTCACAATTAATAAAATATATAGATGCTAACAGTGCAAAATCAAATTTTGTCACTAAGAGCTGCTTTTACAATTAACAGAATAGGGGAAAAACGTAAATGGTACCCTACTTTTTAGGGACTCAATTATCACATACGCAGAACTTTTTTTTCTCTTTTGACCCCTCATGTCCACTCCACACCACTGCTGTTTAGTAGTGCCCTTTGGCTGACCGCAGCATCCCTCCTCCCTCCTCTGTCCATCCTTTCTCTCAGTTTCTCTGACTGTTTCTGTGAATTGCTCCCTACCCGCTCGGCTCTTGAGCGCGTGCCACAGCAACAACGCATGCCAACTCTGCCTACATTACCCGACTGTTCGCTCTAGCCTCCGCTGCCAAACTCCAAGCGTTTTCGTTGGCAAGCTGTGACCGTGCTGGTATTTAAAGTACTGGCCTGGCCGCGCATGTAAAAGCAAAAATCAGAGTGAAGGACGTAACTCACCAATATTAGATTATCAAACATGGCAGCGTGGTTTGTTTTTTATGATGTAACGTGATAAATATCAGCCAAAAGCTTTGCAGAAGCCAGAGAGAGAGGAAATATGCTGTAAATGGTTCACAGTGTGATCAAATTTACAATATAAATGTTGTAGAACACAACAAAGCTGTTTGGGAATTACAGGAAAAAAGTTTGCTTGTAGGCGACTTCCTGAGCATGTACTTTAAAATACTACTTTTGTTCAACTAAAGACTCTGGGGACAGTGGTGATACAGCGCAACAGTAGAAGCCTAGATTTTTAAAGAAAGAGACAACCTGGGAAACCTACAACAAATGTGATCTGAAAAGGCCTCCATGTTTGTTTTTCTTGTTGCTCTTTTTCTTCCATCGTGGTCAATTCTCTTACTGATTCTTCTAAATGTGTCTTAACCACCGCTCGCATCTAATTGGTTCTAATCTGTTATGAGGTTTTAGAGCAAAGACAAATTGAGTTTTAAAGTAAAACTAAAGACACGATGGACAAAAGAGACGCTGCGCAACAGTAGAAGCTCAACAAAAAAACTAAAAAAGTGACTAGAAAAAGCTGCGAAAAAAATAAAAGCTTCTTTCCCCTTGACTCTTTTCCAACAAATGTGATTTTAAACGGGTATGAAAGCCATCAATATTTGTTTTTCTTTTGCTGTCTGTTTTGATCGATTCACTTACTGATTTTGAGTTCCCCCTGGTGTTTAATTTAACAGAACACAGCCTTGACATTAGAATTGTTGGACGTATAAACTGGACTGTAACCATGCTTGGAACACACAGGTCTGTTTAGTTTAGTTGTTTAGCACACTCTGTGTTCTCTGTGCATGTAAACGTAATGACTGAGCCCGTTTTTTGTCCATTTTGAACATGTCTCACTGTTGTGAAGGACATCCTCAGGTGCAGTGGAACAGGTGTGGTAAATCGAGATTTGAGCTCAGCCTCTGCTGCTGTAACCTGCTCACGTCAGATCTTTTTTCTCACTCTGAATTGAGTTCTTGACATGAATCACTCTGGAAAGGCTCTCGCCGAAAGCTGCCGGGACATTATAAAAATGCTTCACACTGATTGATTGAAGAAAAATCTAAATTGGGTTAATCCAGTGTTCATCTTTCTCATCCACAAATGTACAAAGTACCATTGTGTGTATATTTCTGAAAAACAAAATAGTCCAAATTTCTCCTAAAATAGGAAGTTGTTGCTGCCATGTTTGTTGTGGTTGTTTTACCTTCTGTCCAAACCACAATGCTGCTCTGTGATTGGTTCCAGTCAGGTTTATGGGCCCTGAATGCCATTTGATTGGTCCCTTTATTTCTGGTGCTGATTGCAAACGAATCACTTAACGAGATTTAATCTCAAGAGTTTGTGACTGTTTGTCACTGCTGCTGTGGAATGCAAAATAACCTGCAAAAGCCCCACAGCCAAGCGTGTACGACATTAATACATTTCCTCTTTGTGAAGTTATTACAAAGGGCATTGATCCGTCTGCAGCACAGATGTTCATCATAGAGGAGCGTACATGCATAGACTTTACAGCCGGTTACAAAATATTTTAGTATCATTCTCTCGATACTAAAATATTTTGTTTTCCAATATTACTAATATATTGCATGGTGAAAGTAACTGGTTAGCAGGTAAAATAACAAAATTACACCCTCCACTGCACGTTCAAGTACAATATTTGCTCTGTTCTCATTTATTTAGCCGGCAAATCACTAAATGCACCACAACCAGCATTAGTTATAAGCGATTCTCCTCCAGACACAATCTGTCACGGCACAGGACAGGACAAACAACTGCCACATTTAAGAAGCAGCCACCGTCCAAACGCACGCTTATATAAGAACATTACAAACACACCTCATGAGAGGCTGTTCACCTTTTACAAGTGTAAAACCAGGGTGAACAGCCTAAGAGTTACTAAAATAGCAGCAGCCATGTAACATAGACAGCTTTAATGGAGTAACTTAAATGGTATTATAGCAGGGGGAAAAGTAATTTGTTGGCTTAATCGTTACTGATAATAGTTAGTAACAGTGATATACTTAAATCTCAATATTGCCAACAATGTGGACATTCAATCATATTAAAAGTCTGCTAAAGTGTGTTTAATTCGGTACGTTCGTAGTTCACAGTTTGCTGCGCTGTTCCTCTGTCAGAGCAGTGACAAAACAAGCCGCTCATTAGATACATGTTGTAAAAAAACATCCAAATAGTCATGGCCAGACGTCCTGCCTTACATGAGTGTGTGCGTGGTAAGGGCAAGTCGGACACACTTGACAGGTGCTGATTGACAGCTCTTAGTTAAACGTTTGACTGACAGCTGTAAAGAGAAGCGGCTCCGGCGCTGATTGGCTGTCTGATAGAAGTGCTGGTTTAGCTTGGTGTCTGTGCGGAGCGACAAGAGGTGAGACTGTTGCACGATGCAAAGACGTCTTGTGTTTATGTATTTGTTTTCTCCTATAATTATCTTAATGTAAAAATAAAACAGTGGGATAGGCTCCAGTCACCCGCGCCCCCGAAAGGGAACAAGCGGTAGAAAATGGATGGATGGATGGATGG
Organism: Eucyclogobius newberryi; assembly: GCF_026437365.1. Classification (NCBI taxonomy): domain Eukaryota; kingdom Metazoa; phylum Chordata; class Actinopteri; order Gobiiformes; family Gobiidae; genus Eucyclogobius; species Eucyclogobius newberryi. The sequence continues at coordinate 8,465,190 of NW_027315724.1, read as the reverse complement.
ATAAAAATAAAACATCAATATCATGAGCTTGCCCTATTTGCGGCCCACTGTTAGTTTATTATTGCAAAAAGAGTTGAAACTACTAATACAACATTGAATTATAATACTCTTGATCATAAGCTGGGCAAATAGTGATACCAAATGTCGAGCGAATTAAGTTGGGTGGATATATTTACATGGCCAGTGAAAATCAGATAACTCAATTATTAGATCTGATATTTGGCTCGCTTCAGCTCCCGGTACATTTTTGGGTGAGAACAAGATGGCAAAAAGCAGATAGATTTCTCACCAAACGCTGACTTGTTGTATTGATAAACCGCAGCATTTCTGTGATACTAATTCATATGTTTATCCCACATGTGTCGGTGTAATCCCTCATTCGTCCAGGCGTGTTCCATAGTAGAAAAAGCTTCAGTTGTAGTCATCTGGACTCAGTTTGAAAAAATAGACGTTTCGACTCTCATCCAAGAGTCATTGTCAATAACAGAATTTAGGTCGAGAACTCCGATATTAATACTGTTCTGTGGTAAGACCCGCCCATTGGGAGGAGCCTTCCTGAAGTAGAAAGAGTTGTTTGTTTCAACAGAAACTCCCCCCTTGTATCTACCTAGCTAGCCTATTCAGAATCTTAATGGGCTATTAGAATCCTCTTTGTCTTTGTGAGACACTGGCTCAACCACCCTGAGTACCTGATTAGCATCTGAATGTCCTCTACCTTTCCAGGGGTTCAGTAACCCATTCAAGGAATGGGTTACTGTCAAGGAAGGAGTCAAGGAAGCTATTTTTGTTAAAAAAGAAAGACCTGCTTTAAACAGAAATGGAGGGCTAAGGTTTAATCTTCCTGTTATTTATAATGGGTTACTGAACCCCTGGAAAGGTAGAGGACATTCAGATGCTAATCAGGTACTCAGGGTGGTTGAGCCAGTGTCTCACAAAGAAAAAAAGGTTTCTAATAGCCCATTAAGATTCTGAATAGGCTAGCTCGGTAGATACAAGGGGGGAGTTTCTGTTGAAACAAACAACTCTTTCTACTTCAGGAAGGCTCCTCCCAATGGGCGGGTCTTACCACAGAACAGTATTAATATCGGAGTTCTCGACCTAAATTCTGTTATTGACAATGACTCTTGGATGAGAGTCGAAACGTCTATTTTTTCAAACTGAGTCCAGATGACTACAACTGAAGCTTTTTCTACTTTATCCCACATGCTTAGAATGTATAATTCCCTGCGAGCCAGGCCCTAAGCATTTCGCCAATAAAAGAACCGTTCCAAAGCATTTCTGGGCGAAACCGAGGATCAGGACCCAACGGAATATATCTTTTACTCCCCGTGTACATGGTCCGTCCCTTGTGGCTGAAGGCTCTGGTCTTACAGGCTCCATGCTGAATGGCTGGGGGTCGGCCTCTGAGGAGGAACAGCCCTTCTCCAGCCACAGGTCCAGTCTGGGAAGCTCCTCCGACGGCTCCATCTTCACCCACTGCTCCTTCACCCAGGCCCTGGTGGTGGCAGCGGATCGGGCAGGCTACAGGCTGGAAGGCCCCAGCCTGAGTAAGAGAGGTGTGTCCTGGGCCCCTCAGCAGCTCTGTCCTGGGCTCCTCAGCAGCTCTGTCCTGGGCCCCTCTGCAGCTCTGTCCTGCAGCTCTGTTCTGAGCCCCTTTGCATCTCTGTCCCGGGCCCCTCTGCAGCTCTGTCCTGGGCTCCTCTGCAGCTCTGTCATGGGCCCCTCTGCAGCGCTGTCCTGCAGCTGTGTCCTGGGCCCCTCTGCAGCTCTGTCGTGGGCTCCTCTGCATCTCTGTCCTGGGCAACTCTGCAGCGCTGTCCTGCAGCTATGTCCTGGGCCCCTCTGCAGCTCTGTTGTGGGACCCTCTGCAGCTCTGTTCTGCAGCTCTGTGGTGGGCCTCTTTGCAGCTCTGTCCTGCAGCTGTGTCCTGGGCCCCTCTTCATCTCTGTCCTGCAGCTCTGTCGTGGGCCCCTTTGCAGCTCTGTCCTGCAGCTTGGTCCTTTGCCCCTCTGCAGCGCTGTCCTGGGCCCCTCTTCATCTCTGTCCTGCAGCTCTGTCGTGGGCCCCTCTGCAGCTCTGTCCTGCAGCTCTGTCCTGGGCCCCTCTGCAGCTCTGTCCTGGGCCCCTCTGCAACTCTGTCCTGGGCCCCTCTGCAGCATTTTCCCTTTCCAGTTTTTTACTACTCTTTTTCAGCCTTTCAAGAAAATCCTAAAATCTGCTCTGAAAAAGTAGCAGGCAGCATTATTAATTGTGGTTTGTGATTTAGGTAAAGCCCTGTCCCACCGGCCGCGGCCCAGCAGTCCCTTCTCCACAGACGGCAGCACAGGGGGCTCCCACAGTCTGGGACACCCACGGGTCCCCAGAGCCCAGCGCAAGGGCCGCACCCCGGGGACGACGCCACACCGAAGGGACCCTGCTGGTGACGGTGAGGGACAGAAACGTTAATCTACTCATGGAGAAAATATCTAATCAACATGTTTATTTTCAGTGTAAACAATGATACATGGCTTAATCCTGGTCTAGTCATATTTATGATCTGGTGTAGTTTAAACATTTTAAATACCTGGTTCTTGGTCCTGATTATGACCTGGTTTTTTTAATTTCTTTTGGGGTTTGTGTTAGTTTGGTTTTGACGCACTACCTGTGTATTTATCATTTAATTCTGATTTCAAACTGGACCTTATATAATACCTACACTTGCCTTTGAGACCTTCATGCAGGGCCTGCCATTTGGGGGCCCTAAGCTGAAATGCTCAATGGTGCCCACATGCCCCCAACCCACTTTGAACGTGTAGAAAATACATAGGAGTTTGATATTAGTTTGCAATAAAACCTTAAGGTGACTATTTCTGAAGTATGTATTTATTTTTAATCAGTTCAATTTTGTAAATATTACATAAATCCCAATCCTTACTGGGATCTCGAGGCACTCAACTAAGAAGTTTTCAACTAAATAAATTAATTCTCTGTATCCTGGTGCATTTTAGATGCAATATTATTAGCGACTCATTACCCAGTTTATTATGTGGTCCCCCAGGGTCCCCCACAGTCCATAAATATCCCTGCTCCGCCCCAGCATCACACAAAGCCCTTCTCCTGCTCTTCTGCAGAACAGATCGAGGTTCTAGAAAACACTACAGGCTGCAAACTAGTGACACTTTCTGTTGAATTTATGAAAACATGATATAGACATTTGTAAGAAGTTGCACTTTGCTTTTATGCACACTGTGTGTCAGCTCTGTGGAGGTCTCATTGCACGACTTGTTTCATTCACTCTTTATCTCAGTTTCTAAATGAATATGGGGCCAATTCTCATCATCTGAAGTCCGTTTTGCTCCTTGTAGTTTGTAGAATACAAACTACAAGGAGCAAAACGGATATTATGTATGTGGATCAAGCTTCTCAGCTTTGCCCCTGATCTGTCTGTGTCTGTTTAATCTGTGGCTTGTGTAGCGGCCCCTGAACATCTCAAACTCACCATGGAGAAAGAGGCAACACTTGAATCCCAGTTTGAGTTGAACAGTGCCTGGTCAGACTGGTGCCCCTCGAGCACTTGATGCCCTAAGCATTGTGCGCTTTGAGCATAATGGGAGGGCGGCTCTGCCTCCATGGTAGAGCAGTGTTCATAGAATATCATGAACACAATAATTCCACAATAATACATAAACAGATTGTGAATAGAGGCGTTGGTCTAATGTTAAGGACAGGACAGAAAAAGGCGTTACTCATACAGTGTGTGAGATGTTTTAGACCAACTTGTCTGTGTGCAGACCTACCTCCTCCTCCAGAGCCCCCTCCCAGTCAGGGCCAGGGCCGGATCCAGGGGGCCCGCAGTGTGGGCTGTGTGGTGGCCCCAGATGACAGGAAGGCGTCCTCCCTGGAGCGGCCCCCCATGTCCGGGCCCCTGGAGCACCACCGCCAGGTCCAGGAGAGGCTCGGCTCCATGGACCGCACTGAGGACACCCGCAGGCCACACAAAGCAGGTACAACTACCAGGGTTTAACACAGGGGTGGGCAAACTATGGCCCGCGGGCCACATCTGGCCCGCAGGGCCTTTCAATCCGGCCCGCCAAGCTTGTCCAAGTAATTTTTTATTTATTTTTTTGCCCTCAGGCATCTGTCTGCACTTGTATCCTTAATAAATATGACGTGAAATGAATTAAATAATATATTCAATAGCCTATATTTGACAGAAAAGTTATATTTTATTTGATATCAAATTTTTGGGATTTTTTTTTTTTCACACCAATGATCGGCCCTTCGCTACTTGCCCGGATTCGAATATGGCCCTCGGAGGAAAATAATTGCCCACCCCTGGTTTAACACATGGTCTATGGCGATGGTCCATGTCATAGCTCACATGGTGGGCAAGCTCCCATGTGATTTGCTGAAATATCCAAATTATAATTTCACAAACGTTGAATCTTCATCATTGTTTGTTTGTGATTGGCTCCACAAACTTGTCATATTCATCTCATGCAACTTATTTCATCAACAATCTGGCCTTTGAAGTTGAATAATGGCACCACTTTCTGAGCCTGAGAAAAGTATCTTCACTTTTTATTTGATTGGACGTTGAACTTTGTGCCACTTTTTATTTAATGTAGATAGGACCATATCAGAGAAATTAAACAAATATTTACACCATAGAATTCTCAGCTCAGTTTAAAGGTGCCATATCATGCTTTTTTCACGTTTTGTAGTCTATCCTAAGTGTATAATTGATAATAATAAGAGTTGTGCAACACCCTTAACATAATAGTTAAGAAATATCACCCAGACTTGGACCCCCTCACCAACCCGGAAATGCAAACGGCTTGGATTGACATTCGCCCCCACCCTTGCGAAGAGCGATCTGGCTCCCCCGCCCAACCCGTGACGTAGGCCCCACAGCTGTCTGCTCCGCGCTGCGCCGCTCCTGCCGCGCAACTGAGTGAGAAACGATAGAACTTCAGATCAACACTACTTTAAGACTAAATAAATCTGGTGTTTATTCTAAAGCGTGCGCAGAACAGATATATCTATAGATCTCTATATCTATAGATCTCTCTCTCTCTCTCTCTCTCTCTCTCTCTATATATATATATATATATATATATATATATATATATATATATGAAAGTCTTATGTCCATCGCGCTCTTATTTCATGTTTTTTCGTATCGGATAGAACTTCTCTCCGTTTATTTTCCCGGTTACTGCATCAACTGCCTCATAAACCTTCACCATTGTGATAATAGTAAAGAGTGCGATATCATTAATGACGTTTTGGGCCTCTTTGAACCGTGTTTCCTCGTAAATCGAAGCAGAAAAACTCCAGGGCTTGTATGGGAGACACAAGCAGCGCGGAGCCGGGGGGAAGGGGGTGGGAGGCGGGAGGGGAGGGGGGAAAATGACGCGTGCCTGCCCTTATGACGCGGTCTTGCACCCACCCCCCATCAGTTTGGAGATTCGAGGAAAGGAGATAGTCTGTTCTATAGCTAAAAACTGAGGGAATCAATCAAAAAAACACTCTGGGTACATATATGAAACACAAATAGCAATGTAAGAAGGTTTAAAGCTCTGAAAAGTTGATTTTGCATGTTATGGGACCTGTAATCCAAACAATAATCCAAACTGCTCATTCTGACATCTGTGCCTCTCATAAAGTGAGAGATTTGACCCGCAGCTCAGTGGCACCGCCCGGGCCACGTCCTGATGTCTGCTGCCAAACGGCCCAACACCCACAGCTCTCACTGACCGTCTGAACAGTGACACGGCCACTGGCTGCTGCGGGCCTCGCCTCCATGTCGGCTGCTAAAGCTCATCGTTAGCCTCATTTTGGAGCCATTAGCCAAACGCTGTGTGTGAGAGAGAGTGTGGGAGACGGGTTTTGTCTCTCTCTCCAACCCTCTCATCTCATTCCTCTTTCTGTCTCTTTCGCCTCTTCCTTACTCCCACTCGTAACCCCTCTCTCTTTCACATTCTTTCTCCCTCTTTTTATCACTATTGTTTCCCCTTGTCTCTCTCCCATCTTCTATCTTTCTTTCTCTCCCTCATTCTCACCCACCTTTCCCTCATTCTCCCGCTTCCTCATTCTCTCCCTCTCCACCCTTCTCTCCCTCTCTCTCCGCCTCATCCTTCCCTCACTCCCTCTCTCTTGCCCTCCATCCTTCTGTCCTTATCTCTCTCCCTCTCCCCCTCCATCCTTATCTCCTTCTCTCACTCTCCCCTCCATCCTTCCCTCTCCCCCTCTCTCTCCCCCTCCCTTCTCTCCCTCTTTCTCCACCTCTATCCTTCTCTCTCTCCCTTTCCATTCATCCCTCTCTTTCCCCTTCCATTCTTCCTTCTCTCCCTCTCTCCCCTTACATCCTTCTCTCTCCCTCTCCCCCTCCATCCTTCTCTCACTCTCTCTCTCTCCCTCCATCCTTCCCTCTCCCCCTCTCTCTCCCCTTCCCTTCTCTCCCTCTCTCTCCACCTCTATCCTTCCCTCTCTCCACCTCTATCCTTCCCTCTCTCCCCCTCCATCCTTCCCTCTCTCTCCCCCTCCATCCTTCCCTCTCTCGCTCTCACTCCCCATCTTTCCCCCTTCTTCCTTCTTTCCCTCTCTCCCCTTCCATCCTTCCCTCTCTTGCCCTTAATCCTTCTCTCCTTCCTTCTCTCCCTCTCTCTGCCTCCATCCTTCTTCTCTCCTTCCCTCTCTCCCGTTGGCGAGGGCAGACCCGGGGTGCGTCTGACCTTCAGCTCTGGTGTCCTGCAGCTGTTGTGCTCCTCCGTCAGAAGCAGCAGATGGATAATAGACATCGTTTAAAGCGCCGTCCATAAATCCAGCACTAACAAATGGCTTCACACACACACACACACACACACACCTGCTGCAGATAGCACAACCGCCCCTCACTAACCGTGCCCATAGCAGCAGATAAATGCAGTTATATGTACATATAGAGCTGTGTTATAGGATATGGTTGTGCTTACTCACCGCAGTGGAATTACAAAAGTTGAATATGCTGTGGAGGCAATTTTAACTTCTGCCTGAGCTGAAACGTCTCATCTCACCTGCAGAAACATGGTGGCATAATAAAGTTTAGCGCTAAGGTTTGTTAGGGGAACGTTAATCTGCCAGTAATTGGAGCTCCGGGGCCCAGACTACTCGTGGAAGTGTTGTTGCTGAAGAGGCTGGAAGGATAGTGGCTTTATAAAAACAGTTCATATTCATGTGTTTCAGTCACATGTTTGTTTGTCACCATTTTGAGGACACTGTATGTTGCATGTGTTCAATCTCTGCAGAAATGAGGCTAATGTTAAATCTGTAAGTAAATAACGCTTATTAGCATAGCCTCAGGATGAAGGTGGTCTTGTGCTAACTAGCTCCTGGAACAAAGTGCTCACTGCAGACTGGAGGGATTTCTTGGAGTGCACTGGTTCCACCTGAAGGCACTATTCCATTTTGGTGACAAACAGGGTCTTTGAGGATGTTACACAAGAACGATCCTTTCATTTGAGGCTCGTTGTAGGTAAAACGAGACAGCAGAAAATTGCAGCTCCAACGGTTTTTCACATCCCTTCAGACCCCTAAATACAGAAATAAATGTTAGTTTGTACCACTTAATAATAACTACAACTAAATTGGCCTTAATTAAACCATGAACAAGGATTTCATTCATACCTGTAATAAACAAGGCCGTGGCTGGAGAGCCGCGGCGCGGTCAAATGGCTGCGCAGTTTCAGGGACCGCGGCATTTCCCTTATAGCCCATTATAGCCTCATGGCTAACCCTAACCATAACCCTAACCTTAACCCTAACCTTAACCCTAACCTTAACGCGGCGCGGTCTAAAACGCGGTCAAATAGCGGCGCAGTTTCAGGAGCCGCGGCGCGCGGCCGGCACAAAAATAACATGGCTTTTACGGCCGCGCGCCGCGGCTCTGCAGACACTCCCAATAAACAAAGGGTTTATCAAGAGTGATTCAGGCTTATTAACTGTTAAATGAAGGGGTTAGAGTCAGGGTATTAATCAAGTAGTAACTAAGCTACAATCATTCTTAATAAACTATTAGTCCTTCATGAATTAAAGTGCCTCTGACAGGTTGGATGACTTATTGAACTAAAATTCAGTTAAGATGTGTATATTTAAAATTTTGCCCAACTTTTTTTTTCAAATATTTAACTTCCCAGCAAACACTGAGCCAAAACTCATCTAAAGTCACGATTTTTTTTTTTTTACAAATAAAAATAAATTAGATTAATGTTTAGAATGTCAAAAAAGTAGTTTTATTTATGTAAATGATGTATACACTTGCATCAAAGACTGGAATGAGTATCCCTAATGCGATATCACTTTTTTTGATACCTACTCTTTTGGTGTAAAACTATAATTTATATTCACAACAGATATAAATATATTATTAGAAAATTGTCATACACACTTTAAGTCTTTGTTCATGCTTCATTAAGTGCAATATGTTTTTTTTTAATAAAATGTAATGCAGTATTTGGAACATTCGATGCAAAGCAATACAATCTCCACGACAACAAGCCCCCACCTGAAAAAGTTACTTCTTAAGTTTGATGAATAGAATAGCTTTTTCATGCTGTGGCTGCACATGGGTTTTCATTTCAAAACCCATACAGTCCAAGTATCCACAACAGGAGAAGTAGTAATACACGCAGCAGTACTTGTGGACCCTCTGGGCTTTCATGACAATTGAATCCACAAAGTCAAATTGGATTTCGGAAGGGTTTGCCAGCAGGTATCAGGCCGACACTTGAGCTTGAGTGCGGCGACGGGAGAGAGGTTCACGCTGGGATGAGACGGTGGCCCCCGTGAGCAGATTGCACCGTCTACCACGTCTTCCCCCCTGCAGCCCGGGCCCTGTAACTGTTGCCAGTATAGAAGAAGGCGCTCCAGTCCAACGCGAGCAGCAGGCCTCAGAGCAGAACGACGGCGGAATCGCTGAGACTTTTGGTGGCGACACAAACGCACCATCTGTGTCCGGCTCTGTTCTCGACATGTGTGAATCTGCGAGACTGCGAGTTTCATCTGAATACAACCCTTGGGTTTCCATGGAGATCGATGTCAATTTTAACAAGTTTTTTTTTTTTTTTTGGAATGGAGTAAAGGTTTTTTATTATTTGTATTTTATAAAAGAAAAAACTATTTTGCGAGTCCATCATATCACATATCACATTAGTTTCTAGCTTAATTCACGCCTGTTTCATTCATCCTGTTTATGTGTTTGTCTACTCTGCTCCGACTCTGAGCCTCAGAAAAACAATTGGCTTCAAATTTCCTTTACTTAAATGTTCAATAAGAGCTAATTTACTCAAAATATGTTGAAAATCTCCTCTACAAATGTTTAAAAAAATTAAACCTATCTCTATATATATTTTGGATATGATAGTGATGTATCATGGCACTGTAACAAGTCGTTTTGATGATGCAGTGAGCTCATGATGTCATTAATTGTAAAAAAAAAAAAAAAAAATGACAGTGCAACCACAAAAACAATTTCAGATCTACAGGTCTATTTCAAACTAATGAATGTGCTCGTTTGCATAATTAGTCCTGCTCAACAACGCAAATATTGACATTGGTGCGGGACAAAGGCAGGTCCTCGCGCGGCTCTCAGCAGACTCCACTCAGGTCGGGCCCCTCCATTACCATCATTAGTGCACCAGCGGGGGGCGCCGTGATGAGTTCTGGGCTCGGTAATGTTACATGGCAGCGGGGGTGTGTGCTTTACCCCCTCCCACGCAGACAAATGAATCTGAACGCAGAGCCGGGGGCCATGTGGGGGGCCCCGTCCTGGCACCGTCCACTGGCATCCACACGGAGCACATGGGCCCCGCGTCAGATGGTACACGAGTTTAAACAGAAGCAGCTCGGAAATGTGGAACAGAGAAACAGCAAATAAATCCCAAATGCAGATGTACAGGAACAATGAGGATAACAGTGATGTAGTGGGTTTAGTGTTCGCCCTTTAACCAGTAGGTAGCCGGTTCAAGCTTTGAGTCACTATGCTTTATGCTGCCGAGAAACGTTTTATCAAATGGGCCAGATATGCCAACTAGTGTTGCCATGATCCTAAAATTTCTAAAAACTGATGAGGATTTTGATGCCAAAATTAAAATAAAACACTATTTTCTTATTCATTTGACGAAATACCAGTAGTTTGTTGATGTAATTTTGTGACCTTAAACTAATTCTGATACAGATCAATATCAAAACCAAATGATAATGACTCGAATCATCTTTCGCTACATTATTTGAAAGTCCAAGGCAATTTAAAGAGTCTAGAATCAATACTTTCAAATGAGTATCTAATGTTGTGTTTCAGTCAAATCAAATCAGTTTGATTTTTTCGTATGTGTATAAATGAAGGTGTAAAACATGTTGAATGTTGCACACAAGTACAACCATTTATTAAAATGTATGTAATGAAAGCTTGAATTGTTCTTGTGCTTTCTTTTCATGTATAATTCTTGTTCTACCACGGACAGAATGTGACCGAGTGTTACACCCAAACAAGCCTGTCCCGTCTTCCTCACTTCACTGTCACTGTGTGTTTCAGAAGAGCCGTGTGTTCCCTACAGTAAGCCCAGCTTCCCGTCCCCCGGGGGCCACAGCTCTTCGGGGACAACCTCCTCCAAAGGCTCCACAGGCCCCCGAAAGAGCGAGGGGCCCCGGCAGCCGCAGCAATGGACCACCCTGGAGCACGCTGACTTCCTGGGGGCCAATGGACAGGGACACTTCTCAGGAGAGTTATGTGAGTATGAACACACAATGCTGTCGGTGGGCACCTCTTCTCTGGGTCAGGATCATTACACAAAGAAATGTCCTGGCCGTTCCAGGATGACACAATATAAGACACTCTGGCTGACTGAGCTACAGCATTCATCCCCCACGTGTAGCATAGTGACACAGACACATTCATACGACGCTGTTTGTGAGCAAAATAACTCCAGCTGATTTGTCAAACTCTAATGCTACGTTCAGACCACGGCATCAAAATAATGCCCATCGCAGACATTCTGGACGTGTGTTTGAACCAGACATAAAATCTGTGAAAATAACTGCTATTTAGAGAAACCCCTAATTAGTTGACGAGCATTTTGTAAAAAGTTCATCTTTTCCAACTCTGGCACCAGACGCCTGAGCCGCGTAGACACTGGACACAGGCACGGATGCCATGCTGAGCGCTGCAGAAACACTGAGTTCCCTGGACTCGCCTGCACCATAGACGTTTGAACTCACCATAAGTTAACAATATCTTCTAATATATCCTAAAAACCATGTTGTTTTATCTGTGCAGAGTAACTGCCTGCCATCCCGACAGACGAGCTGTGTTGCGAGTTTCCGTGTTGCGAGGAGCGCCCTCTGCTGTTCATGGACTGCCCTGGTGCGAGGCGTGTGCGTGGGGACAGCACAGACTGTAAATGTGGTGTACAGACACAAAAGATTCCCCTCATACACTCATGATGTTTCTACACAAAAGAAGAGACGTTGGGCCCTGCCAGGGCTTTACGTTTGCTGTAAATATCTTAACTTGTTGCATTGTTGCATTGCTATGCAAGCCTTCTTCAGTCTGAGCGTTGGTTTCCATGGGTTATTTGTACTATGTGTGAAATGAGTGGCTGTCGTGCCATAAGATCATTGTTTTATAATCCATTGTCTGTTAAGAGGTACTTTTAATTATCATTATTATTGTTGTTAATTATTGTTTTTGCACTGCAACTTTTTGGTGATAAGCACAAAAACCTAGCTCCTGCTGACATGAAGAACTGTGCGATATGTGAAGAGGAGTTCTGTACTGTAAAGTAAAGATTATGAATATACAAATGTACAGAGAGATATTAAAGAAAAAACACCCGCTGGTTCCCATAGAGATGGGACGAGGTCACTGAGGTCAGGGGTCAGGCAGACTCCACACTACAGCCCTCACCCCGAGTCTTGTTTAGTTCATGTAAAGTGGGACATGTTTTTGAATGGTCCGCTGCTCCACTGCTCCTGGTCCAGATGAAGCCTACAGGACGAGGAGGGAACTGCGGCTCAGATGTATCTAACAATGTGACATACATCACATTTGTGATTAAAGCCATTTCAGCTCAATACTTAATAAATAACTCAGGATTTATGCCATCAAACATTTAAACCTTTTACTTAAAAGGGGAAAATATAACCAGATATTTTTCACTTTCTTAAGGCATATTAATGATTCTCCGCAATGATCCTAAGCATTTTTCCCAAAGGTTTAATTTTGACCCAAAGTGCTGCTTTTACAATATATATTGTACTGGGGCAGATTAAACTTCATTACATGACCCAAAAAAAAATGCCTAGGATCATAAAAACATAATTTTTGAGTGTTAAAATATACTAAAATAATACAAGATATTTCAGACACGACTAAATATTTGGTAGTGTTTACAAAATTGCGCATGTTTCTGAGCACAGACCACCAGCAGAGGGCGCACTTCATATTCAGGCACCCAGGAGGGATACACTTAATATAAGGCTAATACAATAGCTGCTTACGTCGAATACAGCTGTGTAATGAGGCAAATTTGAGCACTGAAATTACTTTAAAAACACATCGGAACACTTCTAGATCACCACCTGATGACATCATAAACTGGGACCAAGCATCGTGGGCTCTTTAATTTCCCTCCTCTTCCTAAAAAGAAACCCTCATACATGGACCAAACATCAGCAGTGGAGCAGTATTTGTTGTTTACAGAGTTTTTTTTATTATTTGTTTTTGTTAAATTATGATTATATTCTGCTTTGAGCACTTATGTCTTATGTTATATGTAAATCTAAATTGGGTAATACAAGATGTCTGATTGGTTGGAGACCTGCTGACCTCAGTTCCCATGATCATTTTAGCACAGTTTAGAACGATAAGGGATTCATAATGAATAATAATAAATTATGTTTATGGATTATGATGTAGCCAAGGCCCAAACTATGGTGATGAACGGTATGTAAAAGAGCACGTTTCACTGCCTCCACGAGCTGGGTTCACAAAAACAAAAACAAAAAAAACATCAAAATGGTGTCTCGGTTGCCATTGGAAGCCATTTAATTCCCAACTAACAATGCAGAATGTAAGGTTTTAACCAATATAGTGTTTTTCAAAAGCCATATAAATAATAAGTTAAAGGAAATGGTTCGAGATCGAGAAGTTGGTTGAACTAAATGTGTTTAATCATGGTAAGAGACACAAATCAATTGAAATTTTAGATGTTTTTTTTTTTCTACAAAGGTGAAAAATTACACACATTTAATGTGAATTATTTTTTCTTCTTACCATTTCTAAATATGTGTCACTTCTCAATTGCTTCTCAGTTGTGCTACAATAAATCATGCAATAATTAATTATGCCAAATATTTATTCATTATTTTTTAAATGAAGTTGTTCATGTTTATTGAGTTTTTTAAAGTTTGTTTTTTAAAGTTTACTTCAAGTTTGGAAATACAACATATATAGATAGCAAAAGCATACCAGCATTATCCGTAGGTTTTTAAGCCCAATGCCCTTCCTTTCCTTCTAAAGCAATCGAAAGTGGGAACCTTGAGAAGAACTTCCAAAGCGGTCTCACGCGCTTTTGGAAAGTAGATCCCAGAATGCTTTACTGCAAGATGATTGGTTAAAGATAGAGAGAACGCAGACCACAAAAATAAAGATTTCACTTGATCTTGTGTTAAACAGTCATTTCCTTCATTTCCTGCGACGTTAACTTTGTATGTTGAGTCGACAGAACAAAGCTAGCACATGTTAGCATTAGCTGTTTATCAATGTGCTCACGACGCTCGTGTCAAGAATCTACAATGAGCCAAACCCAGTGCATTACATAGACACATTAAAACTCAGTGTAACAGCTTTGCAGGAAAGTGAAATAAATGCAGAAAATGCTGAGGATAAACCGGAAGTAGATTCTTGTTTACTCTGGCTTTAGCCACATCTCAAACTTGGAATTACTAAACATGTTTTTGTGAATTGCTGAGATCTGCCTCAGGATTAAAACATATAATTCTGTAAGTAAGTAAGTAAGTAAGTAAGTAAGTTCCGTAAGTTTTCTTCATTAAGAAAATATAAGTTATGTATGAGGGACTTCAAAACCGTTCCAAGCCGCTCGCAAGTGAATTGGTCGAAGGGATCAGGGCCAGTCAAAATGTGGCTTTTGTGGGAGAGGTGTCTTGATCAAGGACACAATGACAGTATGGTTCAGTTGGTAAATGGGTGAACACCAAACCCACAATTTAGAATATGCATTTGAGAAATCACAACAATTTTAGTTATGCAGGTTTAGTGATGCATTTTATATGACTGCTTCATTTTAAATAATGCAAATATGAGACACGAAGCAATACAGACCATTTGGAGAGACTTTTGTGAACCCGGCCCAAACCCACAGCATGGAGCGGACCACTTGTATCAGAACTCATCCAGCTTTTATCATTTGTTCTCCCACTCTTGATTGTCTTTAGCGTTTTTTGTATGGATCTGTAGTTTTCTTTCGATGCCTTTTATGATAACAATCCAAAAATGGTTTCAAAATAATCACCAATGTTTCAGGATTTTGTGCTTCAATGACTGTTGGTTTGTCTTTTTGTACTGCTGATGTTAATATGGGGGTTTTAATGTTGTCACTCCATGGTTCCCACTGCAAAAACTCATTCTATACATGAGTTAAAACAATTGAATTTGAGGAGTTTCGATCTATTAAGTTACTATGTTTAGACTTTTCAACTATATATGTTTGACTTTGACTATTTTGCAGGGTTCATCATTTGCTACCGATGTTTTTTCTGGAATGTTTTTTTCTTTTTTAATTCTTTGAAAAACCTGCATTCTTACCTTGAGTGGGTTTGCTGCTTCCCAGATCTGACCAGTAACTTGGCCTGGTGGCGTCACCTTCTTGTCTCCATGGACGTAAATACGATTGATGTCATATACGTGTAAATCAAAATCCACCTGAAGCGAGCCTATAGACTTTTATTCAAATGTAATAAATCCGATAAGTCATGTTTGTCGTATGCACCGGAGCGCCAGGCTAGCTCGGTGTTAACATCAATACTTCCTGTCAAATTATTTCACTATGTGGTTTTCTCCAAGTCATTTTCTCCACTAAAGTGAATAAATACGATAAGATCAGGCAGTCAGCAGTGAGTTGTGGTGGATGTTGAAGACTTCACCAAAGGAGACATGTGTGTTTTTGAATGAACGTGTCTCATTGCTACCACTAATTCTACTGTTGAGGAATAAAGGAATGTAAAATAAAAATGTATTAAAATAACCAACTGAAACAATCTTAAAATCTTTCCTTTACCTTTTACTTGGTTTGTTTATTTGAAAAAAAAAAAGTTGAAATTTTAAACACTGAAATTATTAAAGGCATAATGGACGATTTTTTTGCCCAAATCTGAGTCTTATTTCCTTGTGGCGTGGACTGCCGATTAGTCCTGCCACGTATCAATGATAGGATGCACCTACCGCTCACCTGCAGCCTCGTCCCCAGGAGAGCAGCACGTTTCCCTGTCCAAGCGCATTGATCTATCATAATACAGTTCGCTCAGTGTGCGGGACAAAATTAAGACAGAAAAAGACAGTTCGAGCTGACTCAGAAGAGATGGAAATCTATGGAGACAAGAGATGCGATGCGATCCGTTGCGCTAATAAACAAATTTACGTGTAGCAGCGAGGCTGTTCTCTGCTTCCGCCCGGGGTGAGTGCGCATGCGCATTTCCGCTTGAGCTCTCAAATTGGCGAAAAATCCTCCGTTATTCCTTTAATTATATAATATTATTGAATTATATAATTGCCATTTCTATCTTCCATTACATATGCAGCACTTCAAAATGCACATTAACAATAAGGCGATGGAAATTAAATAATTATGGGGGGGAAACATCTCCATGGAGACAAAAGCAAAACAACATTTTTTTTTTTTTTTTTTTAAACATTCTTTTTAAATTGCTGGCATACTAACTAATAAGTCCAAACAAGCAAAAGAAATGAAGAAAACTATTGTTAATTCTGATCATTTGGACTCATGTATGTGTTTTTTTCTGCAGTGCATCCCTCCAGCTCACGGCCAGTGTTTGAAATGAGGTGCAAAGGTATCTCAGGTTTTTCATTTGGGTGGTGTTTACGTGTGTGTATATATTTGTATATATCCATGCGCATCTCCACTTGATTACACCATTCCATCTTCATCACTCCAAAAACCTCCATTCTGTCATTTGGGACTTCAAGTAAAAATGTGCTATTCCTTCACTTTGAAAGGTAAGATGTCAGTTGAAGAACATACCAAATTAAGATTTTGTGTCTTTAATACCCATTGTTTCTGTTGGAATCACAGTGTTGTTTTTGTATTTATTAAAATGATAATAAAGGTATATTGTGAAACATGCAGAATGATTTGAGTTATCAGTATCATTGGGAAGAAAAATGTTGAAATATCTGTACTGTTACCGTCTAGTTAGGGAAACGAGAAATGGGGACGAGAGGGAATAATCCAGTTTCAGGTAACTTTAGTTATATTTTCATTTATTATGAACAGTTACAAAGTGCCCCAGTGCTGATCAAGAAAGACAAATGTAATTAAAGGGAGCAAAAATCAGAAGAAAACTGATTTGAAATGGAAATCAATAAAAGCGTGATTAAAATAATAGTCATCTTGGTGTTCAAAAAAGTACAATCTCAGGTGATCCTTCTTTACCACAACAACACATTCAGCAAATTTGGATTGGAACTCGCCACGCGGCTGCCAGCTGCACATGGAGCCTGGCATACGTGCTGTTGACCGGGCCACCGAGCAGCACATGCGCTCCTATTTTAGATGTTGTAGGTGTAAATCGATTCGAACAATACCTGCTACACTCAGAAAGTAGAGCTGATGAACAATTTCACAATGAAGTGCTAAATGTAGTGTGATTAAAACTCAAAGCTTACAGACCATTCTCAGTGATGTCACATTGCTTTTGTAAGCAAACAGCTTAAAAAAAAGGTTGCAGCTGCTTCAGTCATGTAGTTCGGAGATGTTTCGACTGGACTTGAATCACAAAATGTGCAATGAGAAAGTTATGACTAGAGCCCTGCGGCATTTAAACATGTAATAAATAAAGAGGATTTTTGCCGTGCTCCGGTACAGCTGACAAACACAAAGCCCAGCGGCCAATGAAAAGGAGTGGACTGTAAATAATGTAATAATTTCACAAACTACTTGTACACTTTCAACCAAAGCTAAAGCGCATCACACATAAATTGCGGCCCTCGCTGTGAAAATCAGCCGTCTTCCTCGTTTCCTCTGTGTCTGACGTCCTCATCTGTTTGGACACAGCTCCAAATGACACAGTTTTTCCTCTCATAAATCCATGGGAAGTTTGTCCAACTTCTTCACCTCTGTCTCTTCTATCAGCAGTCACACGTCACGTTTCAGAGAAGATGAGTTTCAGGAGAAACAGCAACCTGCATCAGCCGAGCGGACGCTGTTTTTGCTGTGCACTCTATCCTCTTTGCCACCCGCGGACATTTATTTACATGAAATACCATTGATACAGTACATGTAGTAGAAAAACTATTCACTACTACCACGTGTACCATAACATCCTAGATAGAAAATCAAAATCCAATACTGATTACAATGTTCATTTTGTTCTGTATAATTTTTACCAAGTGTCATCTGCCTGGAAAGTTCAGAATATTATCGCTGTTTGTTGAGCATACTTGCAGATGGAGCAAAGCCATGTGTTACCTGCGTGATCAGTGAATGTGTTGTTGTGTTGTAATGAGCATGCGCAATAAATGGTCAGTAGTGTTGCTTTTTCCCTCAGACCAAAGAGACGACGGTTGTCTGTATTTTTTCCCCCGAACCACATTGGTGACTACAAAACGATAGACTGCTGCAGAATGTCTAACGTAACAGGTTATGGGCCCAGTCAAGTAGGCCAAAAGTGGTTCAGACTTTTATTCGACGGCGAAGAAAAAAGTTACGAGCTGTGGGAAACGAGGTTCCTCGCGCATATGGAGTTACGCGGCCTCAGAGGAGTTATCTCGGAAGACCCGGAGATAGATGAGGAGGACGAAGATGCTTGGGCGGAAGATGAGACGAAGAACGGCGAGGCATATGCAGAGCTAGTGCAATGTCTGGACAACAAGAGCTTGTCATTGGTAATGAGAGACGCGAAAAGAGACGGAAGAAAAGCGCTGAATATTCTCCGCGAACACTACGCTGGAAAGGACAAACCTCGCGTTGTGAGTTTATATTGTGAACTTTCCTCGCTTCATAAGACCAGCAATGAAACGGTAACTGACTATATTATTCGAGCAGAGACTATATTCACGTCATTGAGAAGAGCAGAAGAGCACATTAGTGATGGGCTTCAGATAGCGATGGTAGTTAAAGGGCTACCTGATTCATACAAGCCATTCGTCGTGCACATCACCCAGACAAATGACACTGTAACGTTCAGCGAGTTTAAAACGAAACTGCGAAGTTATGAGAGTACTGAAAAATATGGGAAGAGTGACGTGAATGCTGATGAAGACAACGTGATGAAGACTAGTTGGGCAACAAGGTCACGAGGAAGAGGAAGAGGAAAGAAAATGGTCCTGGCTGATGTTGAATGTTACACGTGCGGTAAAAAGGGACACATGGCCAGGACATGTCCGGACGGATACCAGTTGAGAAAAGAGGAACGAAAATGGGACACAACACAGCGCGGAAGGGGACAATATCGAGGACGAGGCCGTGACCATGTGAAGAAAGTTGATGGAGAGACGGAGGCAGAGCCTACATCTTTTTGTTTCTTCAAGATGAGTGACTGCTCTACACAAAGAGGAAACAAGAAAGGTCTCATGGTCGACTGCGGCGCCACAACACACATGATCAACAACGCCACAAAGTTCAAAACAGTTGACAAGAGCTTCAGACCTGAGGACCACATGATCGAGCTTGCCGACGGATCCAAGGTGAGCGGGATGGCGAAAATGAGGGGAGATGCTGAAATCTACTTGTTGGACAGCGAGGGACGAAGAGTGAAAACGATTCTCAAACAGGCACTCTACATCCCATCGTTTCCACAGGACATCTTTTCAGTTAAAGCAGCGACGGCCAACGGAGCTGAGGTCCACTTTAAGGACGGTAATGACTGCCTGGTCCACAAGGATGGTACCAAATTCAAAATGGACGTGTATGGTAGGCTGTATTACCTTAGCACAGTAGAAGATGAAAATGTTGATGAAGTATATGGGTGTCATGACATTCAAACGTGGCATAGGATACTTGGTCATTGCAATTTTGATGATGTTGCAAAATTAGAAAAGGTGGTTGAAGGAATGTCTATAAAAGGGAAACATGACAAATCCAACCAAAAATGTGAAATATGCACACAGGGCAAATTCACACAAAGCAGAAACCGACAGGCAGACTCTAAAGCCACAGCTGTGTTAGAGCTTGTACACACAGACCTATGCGGTCCTATAGAACCAGCAGATAAAGATGGGTACAGATATGCAATAGCATTTACTGATGATTGCAGTGGGATGATATTTCCATACTTCATTAAAACAAAAAGTGACACGACAAAAGCTACAGAAAAATTCATAGCGGATGTAGCCCCATATGGAAAGGTAAAGTGCATAAGGTCAGATAACGGCACAGAGTTTACCGGACAAGAGTTTCAATGTCTACTTAGGAGTAATGGGATAAGGCACGAGAAGAGTGCACCCTACTCACCTCATCAGAATGGGACTGCCGAAAGAGGGTGGAGAACCTTATCTGAGATGTCACGATGCATGCTATTGGAGAGTAACCTCCCAAAGCAATTATGGACATATGCTGTACAAACAGCAGCCCAAATCCGCAACAGGTGCTACAGTAAGCGGCTAGAGCAGACACCTTACCGTGTTTTTACAGGAAAAACACCTAACCTATCCAACATGCAGATATTTGGCTCTGAATGCTATGTTTACAAGCAGGATAAGAAAAAGCTAGACTCTAGATGCAACAAGGGGATCCTTGTAGGCTATGACAAATATAGTCCAGCATATAATGTGTATTATCCTGAGACAGGAAAAGTCCTAAAACATAGGCTGGTAAAATGTATCACCAAAGGTGGCACAGATAACCAGACCCAGACAGATTGTGACATGGGGGAAGACATTGAGAGTTATGTAAATACACCTCAGAAGAGAGTCAACCAGGGTCAGAGACAGAGACAGCCTGAAGAGAGTAAAGGGTCCATTGTTGAAGAGGCTGCTGAGACAGGTCCGACCCAGACAGATAGTACTCAGAAAGAAGAGGGAGAAAGGAGATACCCTACAAGACAGAGAAAGGCTCCAGAATACTTTAAGGAGTACCAGTGTAAAGTTGAGTGTAACAATGACGAAAGTGAGAATGTAGATTATTTCTACAGAGTAGCTTATGATGTTCCTAAAACACTTAGAGAGGCAATGGACTCTAAAAAGTCAAAAATGTGGGCTGATGCGATGAAAGAGGAGATGAACTCTTTGACAGAGAATGAAACTTTCACTCTGACCCCACTGCCAAGAGGCAAGCAAGCAGTGGGAGGTCGCTGGGTATATGCAGTGAAAGAGAGCCCAGATGGATCTGAGACTTGTAAAGCCAGATATGTTGCAAAGGGCTATGGTCAAGTGGAAGGAATTGACTATACAGAGACTTTTTCACCAACAGCCAACATGACCTCTGTACGAGCATTAATGCAGGTGGCTGTACAGGAGGATCTTATTTTACACCAAATGGATGTGAAGACTGCTTACCTCCATGCTCCAATGGACTGTGAGGTATATATGGAACAGCCGGAAGGTTTTGAAATCAAATCAAAGACAGGGGAACACTTAGTGTGTAAACTCAACAAGTCATTGTATGGTTTAAAACAGTCCGGGCGTAACTGGAATATGTTACTACATGATCACCTTACAGAGAACGGTTTTGTACAAAATGATGCTGATCATTGTGTCTACAGCAGAAAATCTGAGAATGAGAAAGTGATTTTGTTAGTATGGGTGGATGATTTAATCATAGCAGCGAGTAACAACACCTTACTCAGTGATGTGAAGGAAATGTTGAAGAGAAGATTTAAGATGAAGGATATGGGTCCACTTAAATACTTCCTGGGTATAGATTTCAGACAGAGTGATGGAGAAATCAAAATGACCCAAAAGAGACACATAGAGAAGATATTAGCGAAATTTGGAATGTCCGAATGCAAACCGAGATCCACCCCATGTGAGCAAAAGTTAAACTTTGACAGTGAGGGTGAAGTTATTGATTCAACAGGATACAGAGAGATAGTAGGTAGCTTGATATACATTATGACATGTACAAGACCTGACCTGAGCTGGGCTGTTAGTAAACTATCTCAATACCTAGCAGAACCAAAGCAACAGCATTGGGCTACAGCGAAACACATACTGAGGTACTTAAAGGGTACTATGGATCAAGAACTACACTACCAGAAATGTGAGGAAAGCCCATTACAGCTGGAGGGATACAGTGATGCTGATTGGGCAGCCGATATGGATGACAGGAGGAGCACAACTGGATACTGTTTCAGCTTAACTGAGAATGGTCCAGTTATATCATGGAAGAGCAGAAAACAGCAAACGGTAGCATTATCCACATGCGAAGCTGAGTATATGGCGCTAGCAGCCACTACTCAAGAAAGTATGTATCTTGTACAACTACTTGGAGGAATAGATAGTTGTAACCAGCATACACCAGTCAAGATATTTGAGGACAACCAGGGGGCGATAGCTTTATCAAAGAACCCAGTTTGCAGACAGAGAAGCAAACATATAGACATAAAGTACCATTTTGTACGGTCTGCACACGCAGAAGGTAAAATATGTATAGAATATTGCCCTACTGCAAACATGGTAGCTGATGTCCTTACCAAGCCTTTGACAAAAGCTAAGTTTGAAAGTTTTAAGGGATATTTGTTTGGGAAGTAATGTTGAACATTGCTAATATACCAAATGTTTTATTTTAAAGTTGTTTTGAAATGTTTAGAACTTTGCCAGTATGCCAAGTGTTTTATTTTGGGGTTATATATTTTTGTTTACTATATGAGAACTATACACATGTCTTTGAGTGGGAGTGTTGAGCATACTTGCAGATGGAGCAAAGCCATGTGTTACCTGCGTGATCAGTGAATGTGTTGTTGTGTTGTAATGAGCATGCGCAATAAATGGTCAGTAGTGTTGCTTTTTCCCTCAGACCAAAGAGACGACGGTTGTCTGTATTTTTTCCCCCGAACCACATTGGTGACTACAAAACGATAGACTGCTGCAGAATGTCTAACGTAACACTGTTGTTTATAAAGATCCATATCAGTCTGGACTCCGGTTTTATCTCCGCAAGTTCAAACAAGAATGATTGACCTGTCAATCATGGTGGATTAGCCAATCAGGGACATGCATGGTCTGGCTGTATCAAAGACAAACATGGCTGCTTATGACCAAAAAGACTCATCATAAATGACTGGAGAGGGTGTTTTCTGGATCCCAAGCGAGTCATCTGCATGAACTAAAAGCAAAAATGTAGCATAAAACATTGATCAAATGCTGCTCTTTTTCATTAGCTATATTAAAATTTCAGATGGATATTAAGAATGCCAATGCAAAAGGTATCAGCATTCTTAGCTCGCTGGTACCTTATGAAGAGTATATTCTTTGATATCTCCATAGTGTTGGACTCAGCACCTCGGCCTTGTTTAGTAGTTATGTGATGTTGTTAGTGCAGAGGAGCTTCACATAATTGGTGAAAAGATCCTGACTCAGCTGGGCTTTCATCTCCTCCGCCTGAAGCCTCCAGAGATCAGCTTCAAAAACTTTCTCAACACGAGCCAAAAGTGCACAGAGGTGAGTCAAAAAACAGCATGCACAAATACAAATAATGCTGGTGAATTAACCATAAAAGGAATATTCATGGGTCTGAAGTGACGAGACCAACACAGTAGTCTCACTCTGACAGTGTCAACATACGACGAAAGTGGGGGCCCTTTGCAAGACACAGAGTCCTTTCCATTCATTTTAGTAGAACTGCAATGATCTAGCATCAGCAGCACCATAATCATGTGAATGTAGTAAACTAACTATCCACATAAATCCCTTGGACGACAACAAAGTGCCTTTATGTGTTGCTTAACGTCCCGCCGCCATCAGCTGCTAGCAGGTTTAGCTTGAGAAATCAGCCCGGGAAACGACGGGATTCGCTGGGCACATGCCACGGGGCTTCAGGGTCATCCAACACCACTCAAAAGTGCATTTTTATTGAAATAACAGTGAGAAATTGTGGGAATTGTGAAATTCCCACAATTTTCCTGGTTGCAATAACACCATGAAATCATGAAGCACATGAATATTTCTAATGTTTAGCTTTAAATGTTTCTCTAAATTATTTATTGACACATTTAATTCATTAATCGACCATTTAATCAATTAATTGTACATTTTATTCATTCACTATATTTTTTTATTCGTTAATGGCATAAATAATTAATACATAATCATGTTTTTAATCATTTCATTTTGGCACACAAAATCCTCCATACTCTTCTATAGTTTCCTTAGAATATGATGTCACTTGGTCAAAAGCATGTATTCATCAGCGTTCTAAGTACCACGACTCCATGGACCAGTACTTCCAGCTATTTGGGTGTAAAATAAGCATATACGGTAGTGCAGCGTAGAGCCATTTCCAAGACATTTTCCCAGAAACGCCTGGTAGATTTCTGCATATGTATTTATATGATTCACAGCTTCTCAGACATACCCAACTGCAAACAAAGCCATCAGTTCAGTGGAGGCATTTCCTCACCGTCGCCTAAGGGTGGGTGCGGGAGCAGGGTGTGTGTGTGTGCATGTACATGTATGTGAGAGAGAACCTGGAGTAATGACTGCACCAGTATTCGCAGACCAAGCAACTTTTCCAGCCCTGCCTTCATCTGTTATCTCCAACAGTTTATCCCCCCAACACCATCATCATTCTGGTTCTGCTCCTCTGCCTCTCCTCCTCAGGTTCGGCTGGTTTGTGCTGGTGATATGGTTAACAACAGTGTTGAAAACATGTACTTTTATCCCATAGTGGTGAAGACTGTAATAAGTCTTTGTTCTCAAGTCCAAGTCAGGTCCTGAATCTGTGGCCCACAAATCCAAGCCAGGTTCAAGTCCTATTATGCTCTGAGTTTCTAGTCTCTCTTGTAAATTTACCAAACACAGTTCAGATTGTTTTTGTTTCCAGTTTACTAACTTTCAAATGTAAATAGAAAAATTAAATGCTTTGTTTTTATACAAGACTTTTTATAGTCTCCTATAAAATATAGGAAAATATTGTATAGTATAATTAGTTTTAATCTATTTGAGCATTTAAAACAAGGTCTAAAGTAATTCAGATTGACAAAGTAAAATAAATAAATGGAGTAGTCTCACAGAGCCTCCTGCAGTACACTCTCTGTGAGCTCATGCAGTGACAGTGTGGAGGTGAGAGGGCAGCAGCATCAGCACAACCCCATTCATCACACACGTCTCACAGGACAAGCATGCACCCTGCTCCCCCTGCACCCCTCCCCTCACATGCACGCACCCCTCCCCACACACGCACAAACGCACACGCACACACACACACACACACGCACACGCACACGCACACGCACACACGCACACGCACACACACGCACACACACACACACGCACGCACGCACGCACCCCTCCTCACACACACACACACGCACACACACACGCACGCACGCACGCACCCCTCCTCACACACACACACACACGCACACGCACACACACACACACGCACACGCACACGCACACACGCACACACACACGCACACACACGCACACACCCCTCCCCTCACATGCACGCACCCCCCCACACACACACACACACGCACGCACACACACACACACTCATGCACGCACGCACGCACGCACCCCTCCTCACACACACACACACGCATGCATGCACACACACGCACACACACACTCCACGTGTCTCTGTCATGGCTGTGTTTGTGATAAATGACTCCTGAACCACACCATTTCCACCTGTTTGGACCAGAGCCTTGTATTGACCAGTATTGAGCTGTGTCCTATGATAAAGTGACAGGGGAGAGACCAGGGCTGATATGGGGTTTGATCTCCTTTATAATCTTTCTCTAGGCCGGAAGTGTCCGAACTATGGCCTAGGGGCCAAATGCGGCCCTCAGACCAATATTGATTGGTCACATTTGGCTTTGATTTACGCACAGCACACAGACTTTGTGCTTTCACCATCCTAAAGCACAAAGTCTGTGTGCTGTGCGTGAATCCACGTCACAGTCTGTGAACATGATCAACAATTGGCTATAATCATCTGCGTGGTAAAATCCAGTGAGAAGATGAACAGAATCTGTGTAAAGTTTCTGCCAAAAGCTATAATACTATTCAATGGGCCATAATCGTCCTCTTCCTCACATAAGCGTGTAGTAAAAGCATAAGCACATGCTGTGCATCGGTGCCATATATGCGCAAAACAAAAATGACTTCACCTCTGACGAAGGCCGAAGTCAGGTAAATAAGCTATTGTTTGTACACCACTGTCCTGTTAGAAGAAAAGTGAAATTTAGGTAATATTATTAGCGCTTTTCAAGATTCCCTTTTGGCCAGTAATGTACACATGCACGTGTCACTTATGCCCGCTGTTATTTTTTTGTTGCCATTATTCAAGAACAACCTCAATTCAGATGCATTATTATGGGCCGCTCCGCATAGACCACAAACCGCGGTGTTGAGGTACGCAGAGTTACCGCAAGAGAAATGGTTCAACCGTGACAGCCCAATCTGCCTCGCCTTTAGTGTACACCTAGTATCAGGCCTGCTGAATTGACCCAAATGATCATCACAGAACTTTTTACTTCAAAGACATTCTACCACTATAACCTCAACAACACCATATTACAAAGTCAAATAGATATAGCTGTAACATATATGATCTCCCATTGATGTCAACAAACCAGGGACATTTGAAACCAGCATTGTTGTGAGGCTCAGAGAAGGAGCAGAGTAGACAAGCTCGTAAACACAATTAATGGCACAAGAATGAATACATCTAAATACAACTGTTATGTTTTTGATGAAGGAACAATCTTATAACAGTTAAAAGCTCAAAAAAGTCAAGTGACTTGAAACATCCCCAGTCTGTGCTTTACCCACACTGTGCCACTACTACCTTGCAACTGTGAGGAAGCAGCTATGTGTTCATAAAAGTTTTGAGTTTTGAATGTCCAACGATCACACCCACTCCCATTATCCAATCTCACTCTGGGCTGACTTTGTATAGAAGACTGAAGTAGTGAATTTGTCTGTACAGAAGGCACAGTGATCCGTGCCTGCCTACACTCCGCTCTCTCCTTGAGTTCCTGTTGAGAAAAAGACCTTGAGACTTTTCTAAAGCAGCTATTCAAAGGCTCAAAACATGTGTGCCGAGAAGAGAATGAGCTGCTGCCAGAGTACAAACACTAATGGAGTGTAGTGGCATCTGCACAAGGTAGAACAACTGAAAAGATTGCAGTTTGTGGAGGCAGAGATGTGGAACTAGAGCTACATTTAAATACTAACCTATTGGAGCTAATCGTTTAAAGGTGCACTGTGTACTTTGTACACAATCGGGGGTCTGCAATATTATGCTTGTGTCGGGGGCTGCAGTTGCTCAGTTGGTGCTCGTCCTCTGAATAATATTGTTGTGTCCTCCGAAAAGACACTTTCGTATGCCCCCTCACCCTCAGTGTCTATGTACACTGCTGTGTGTGAGGAGGGGTGAGTGTTTTTTTAATGCAAAGTGCTTTGAAATTTAAATATGTTGTTTACTATTGTGCGATCATTTTTGTCTTGGCCTGTTCCCAGTGTTAAACATATCTATTTGCAATTAAATAGTTTTTAATACAATTACAGGTGTTTGATTCCCTAAAATGCATAACATAACATAAGACATAAATTCTTACTATGAGCAGACTCATAGATCTGATCTGTAAATTGTCCAGCCAGCCTGCGGAGGAAACTTGTTTTGACTGCTTGTATCCGTGAACTTGTCCTTTTGTCCTTTCGGTCACTAACCACAGCTCATTATAGGTGAGGACAAGATTGTGCAGTAAATGGAGAGCTTTGCCTTTTGGCTCAGCTCATTCTTTATCACAACAGTCCGATAGAGCGGCCACTAAACAACAGCGGCGACGCCCCTCCTGTCAATCAGGCAATGATGTGAAATGGTATTCAACAAAAGTTTTTCTCTAAAACAATATCATTTATATATATATGACACTTTGTCTGCGTGACGCAACCTGCGTCTCTGAAAATCGCCCATGAGCCTGGTAGAAAAGTAATGAGAATCTTTAGAAAATCAAATCCCAAGAACAACTATTACATCACTATGAGAAAAGCCATAGTAAAACTTTCTCAAATGGGCGATTTGCTTCATCGGCCATTCAAGCATAATGTTTACGCCATGGAGCAACGCTGTTTACGCTGGAGACACAGCGTAGCAGGTGGGCACACCTCACACATGATCATGGTGGCATCAGAGAAAGTGACAAAAGTGTTCAAAGGTACGTCCAAAACGAATCAGAATGAGCTCCTTGACTGTTTGCTGGCTGTGAATAAAAACTATATTTGTGATGAAAGCGACTGATTTATTTTCAATCCGAGCCAATCGGACATCTGATGTGTCGAACCAGTGTAGCACTTGTGCTCCGTTACCTTGACTGCAAACACACCAAATAGGAGTATTTTTTTGAGCTGGATAATGCCAATGCTGAAAGCATCGCTTGACTTCTATTCATAAATATGTGTTTTGGTTATTAGAAAACCCATGAAAGAATGCTATAAATTACATGTCTTTAATAACAACATTTTACATTGACTGTATGAATACACATTTACAACTGAATTAATGAAGTACAAAAAACGTTATTTCCCCTTTTGGCAATGATAATACTATGACTTAGAGGCAGATATAATTTGTCAGAAAATGCATTTTACATAAAATGACATTTTACATAAAATGACATTTTACGTAAAATGACATTTTACATAAAATTACTTTAAAAAACAAAAGATCAGCTTCTAAGTGGCATCAGTTAATCTGAACTACATGTGTAACATTGTTTATATTTAATCATCATAGACAAGCTATATGTAAAGTTCACTTTTAGACATACAAAAAGAAAAATAGCCTCCCCAGCCGCCACTGCAAAACAAGGATATACAACATTATAGTTTATAACCACATAGCAGACAAAAACATGATGTCTTCTTTAATAAAGGGACACATCTTTGCACATTACTTTTAAATAAATAATGAACACACTGTGTGTGTGTGTGTGTGTGTGTGTGTTTGTATGTGTGTGTGTGTGTGTGTGGGTGTATGTGTGGGCGTGTGTGTGCGTTTGTATGTGTGTGTGTGTGTGTGTGGGTGTATGTGTGGGCGTGTGTGTGCGTTTGCAAGTGCGTGTGTGTGTCAGTGTGTGAGAGTGTGTGTGTGTGAGTGTGTGTGTGTGTGTGTGTGTGTATGTGTGTGCGTGGATGTGCGTTTGCAAGTGCGTGTGTGCGTGTGTGTTCTGTACAACCTCTTAATCAGCGCAGGCTAATTGCGGGGCCTGATCCTGGGCGACCTGTGTGACAAAGACCCCTCCCTGATGGATGATGTGTGTCAGCGTCTCCACAGGACAATCCCCTTTAAGACAGCTACACGGGCACTCCCCTTTAAGACGGCGCTAACTTCAGTAATTAGTCTGTATCATGTTTGACTTTCTCTGATTAATATGTCAAATATATCAGGCTGTACTTCTTTAAGTATTTACATGCTTTTTTCATGCACATATGCCAGATGCCCTTTACCGGTCTTCTGGTTAGAGGCTAAACAACTCAAGTAAAAATGCAAATAGTGCACCGAAATGACTAAAAGACAAAAAAGGTATTTGGGGAAACTACTGTCTGGACGTAACACCTGAATTATAGTTTGAAGCTAATGTATGGAAGGTCAAAACAGATAATGCACACATTCTGGTATTTTCTTGAGCAGTGCAAGAAACACAAATGTTCAAATGATTTCATATTGTCACTGTAAAATTTGTGTCACTTGTAGATTTATTCACAGTGGAAAGAGGAATCAACACTTTTACTCAAGCAAGAGTCATTGTAAAATATGTTACGCAAGTAAGAGTAAAGTCATTTAGGCAAACGCAACTACTGAGTTCTACCAACCCCTTAAAAAAGTATTATGGATATGTTAAATGCCGTAAAAACATGGAGATGAAGAAAGGTCATGTTGTGCACATTGGCTAAAAAGTTTTTTTAAATGCCTCCTCAAAACCTAATCACAAGGAAGATTAGAAATAAACAATTTTATTTCAGATTCCATGTTCCAATGCACTTCATTTTCCACTTCTCTCTCTGCACAAATGGTTCTAAACCAAGGTCAGCCTTTGTGGATCGGCAATCAAATATGTAGATAAAATGTAGATAAAAATGTACATAAAATGCACATCAATTTACAGCTAATAACGACATGTGCTTTAAGGAATAATAGAGGATTTTTTGCCGAGTTGAGAACTCAAGCGACTGTTGGTCCCTTTTTTTTAAATGCACATGCGCACACTCACCCCTCCTCCAGGAAGCACTCTGTACCTGTAACACGCACAGGGCTGAACGCGCCTGCTCCCTCTGCTGTGCTCTCCGGAGAGTGGTCCAAGATTCGGTCCCGGTACAAAGCCCATAGTCCGACATTCGGGAAGAAGAGCAGAGCGGCGATGAACAGCCCGGGGCGCACGCCCACGCCTCGGCCTTTGTTTACACCTCCCTCTTTCTCCACGCTGAGACTACATCATGGGGTGGGCGGGGGACACACGCTCTCGCTGAGACTACGTCACAGGTTGGGCGGGGGACACACGCTCTCGCTGAGACTACGTCACAGGTTGGGCGGGGGACACACGCTCTCGCTGAGACTAGGTCACAGGTCGGGCGGGGGACACACGCTCTTGCTGAGACTACGTCACAGGTCGGGCGGGGGACACACGTTCTCGCTGAGACTACGTCACGGGGGGGGACACACGCTCTCGCTGAGACTACGTAACGGGGGGGGGGACACACGCTCTCGCTGAGACTACGTCACAGGGTGGGCGGGGGTCACACGCTCTCGCTGAGACTACGTCACAGGTCGGGCGGGGGACACACGTTCTCGCTGAGACTACGTCACAGGGGGGGACACACGCTCTCGCTGAGACTACGTAACGGGGGGGGGGGACACACGCTCTCGCTGAGACTACGTCACAGGGTGGGCGGGGGTCACACGCTCTCGCTGAGACTACGTCACGAGTTGGGCGGGGGACACACGTTCTCGCTGAGACTACGTCACGGGGTGGGCGGGGAACACATGTTCTCGCTGAGACTACATCACGGGGTGGGCGGGGAACACATGTTCTCGCTGAGACTACATCACGGGGTGGGCGGGGGACACACGTTCTCGCTGAGACTACGTCACGGGGTGGGCGAGGGACACAGGCTCTCGCTGAGACTACGTCACGGGGTGGGCGGGGAACACATGTTCTCGCTGAGACTACGTCACGGGGTGGGCAGGGAACACATGTTCTCGCTGAGACTACATCACGGGGTGGGCGGGGGACACACGTTCTCGCTGAGACTACGTCACGGGGGGGGGACACACGCTCTCGCTGACACTACGTCACGGGGGGGGGGGACACACGCTCTCGCTGAGACTACGTCACAGGTTGGGCGGGGGTCACACGCTCTCGCTGAGACTACGTCACGAGTTGGGCGGGGGACACACGTTCTCGCTGAGACTACATCACGGGGTGGGCGGGGGACACAGGCTCTCGCTGAGACTACGTCACGGGGTGGGCAGGGAACACATGTTCTCGCTGAGACTACGTCACAGGTCGGGCGGGGGACACACGTTCTTGCTGAGACTACATCACGGCGGGCGGGGGACACACGTTCTCGCTGAGACTACATCACGGGGTGGGCGGGGAACACATGTTCTCGCTGAGACTACGTCACAGGTCGGGCGGGGGACACACGCTCTCGCTGAGACTACGTCACAGGTTGGGCGGGGGACACACGCTCTCGCTGAGACTACGTCACAGGTCGGGCGGGGGACACACGCTCTCGCTGAGACTACGTCACAGGTCGGGCGGGGGACACACGCTCTCGCTGAGACTACGTCACGGGTTGGGCTGGGAGGCGGATCGCTCTTCATAAGGGTGGGGGTGAATCTCAAACCAAGCCGTTTGCATTTCCGGGTTTGTGAGACGGGTCCCAGATATGGGTAATAACCATTGTGTTATGGGTGTTGCACAACACTTAGGGTTGTAAATCAAATATACCCTTAAGGTAGACTACGAAACGGGAAAAATAGCATGATATGGGATCTTTAAGTGCTGATGTCATCACGCTTACTTCCGGGTCCAGTCCTATCCATTATAATGGGTTTTGAACCGGCTCCAGGGTTTTGAACAAAGCTGTTTAAAGATTCAAAATGTAAGACTATATGTCAAAAAGGCAGTCATTTTGGCCGGTGTTACCTGCTCACACAAACATGCTTCTCGTGAGTTGTGAGGGGCAGATGCTCTCTTCATTAGCTTTATTACAGGCCAGCTGCTTTTTGCTTTGCTAACCCTCGGCTCCAGTGTGTGTGCTTCTGGCAGGAGGAGCAGCTCTGACTAATCACACCACAACACG
The DNA here is from genome assembly GCF_026437365.1 of Eucyclogobius newberryi. NCBI lineage: Eukaryota > Metazoa > Chordata > Actinopteri > Gobiiformes > Gobiidae > Eucyclogobius > Eucyclogobius newberryi. The sequence continues at coordinate 8,433,443 of NW_027315724.1, read as the reverse complement.
GAGTCTGCTCATGTGGATGATTAGTCTTCACCTTCAGCATTAGAATAACACATCTGGATTGTCATTGTTTCTCAAGGTTAGAAAAATGTATCTTTAAAGTCTCAATCATTTTGCAGGGGCCAAACAGACAGAACTCCATGGAACAGATGTGGCGACAACAGTAACTATTTTTATTTAATGAGTAGCAATGCCAAAAATAAACAATAACTTATAGGGAAGCACCAATGCTGCTTTTTATCCCCAAACCGATGGTATGAGTAAGAGTACTTCCATTGAGTACCTAGTACTAATACCAGGCATTTTTTACAGAGGTAAAAACAGTACATCTCAACAGTACATTTAATTAATTGTAGATATAGTGTCAGAAGAAGCTGCTTGAATGAAAAAAACCTTAAAACCTTTGTTCACTTAACAGAATTCAATTTTATTTTCTTAGCTGCTACTGTCTTTTTTCAACCATGAAATTAGGACTTTTAAATGTTTTCCTGTCACAGTCACATCTGATTTAGTCCCAGAAAGCTGAGCTTAATGAGCAGTTGGCAGTTAATGTGCCTGTTTATGGTGAACTCCTGCTAGTCAGCTCAGAGCCGAGCCCCGGCCGTTAAATAAGACGTGGCACAGTGGTATCGACACCATCACAACGTCTTGGGAAAGGAGACATATTCTACAGAATCAACTTTTATGGGCTTTTATCCATGTTATTATGTATATTCTCATCATTAACTTGCTCAGAGACGTATTTCAGTGATCCATGTGTGCGTAAATCTAATATTGTCCTACATTTCTGTTTTCACCTGCACCACAAAAATGCATGGTTACAATGTCTGAGTGTCAAAAAAAAAAGACAGTAATCTCTCCTTTAAGATCTGGATATTGGGTGCTAAATCTTTCCCACTCATTACATTACACTCCTGCACCATGGAAAGATGGGTCAAATACACATTTAGTTTCATGTAGGTTTTGATATTGAGGAACCACAAAACCCAATGTGCTTTCAATAAACTACCTTCCTACACACCACAGAATATTCCTCTGTACACTTGCCTTTCTTTGTTTCTTTCCTTTCCTGCACCTGTTTGTCTCAGATGCTCTGATGTGTCTGTGGAGCGCTGCAGACGGAGGGCTAAGGAGATACTAAAGCACTGAGAGAGATGTCAGCGCCGCATCCGCCCTGTCTGCTCAACGCTGTGGAGGAATCATTACCAGGGCAGGGTTTGGAGCAGGGGGAAGTGGAGGAGCAGGAGGAGGTGGACGAGAAGATAGAGGAGGTGATGGAGGAGCAGGAGGAGGTGAAGAAGGAGGAAGAGTGGGAGGTGTTGGAAGAGGAGGAGATGGAAGAGGAGGAGCAGGAGGAAGTGGAGAAGGTGGAGGAGATGGAAGAGGAGGAGGTGGAGGAGGTTGAAGAGGAGAAGGTGGAAGAGGGGGAGGTGGAAGAAGGGGAGGTGGAGGAGATAGAAGAGGTGGACGAGGAGGAGGTGGAAGAGGGGGAGGTGGAAGAAGAGGAGGTGGGAAAGGGGGAGGAGGTGGAAGTGGAGGAGGGCAGGAGGTGGAAGAGGTGGAGGAGGTGGAAGAGTAGGAGGTGGAGGGGAGATGGGGACGAGGTGGCCCAATGATGACAACAGTTCAGAGGAGCTTTGGGGGCTTGGACCAGCTTTATTCTGTTCAAATCTATTGAAAACTGTTTGGAGAGAACTGAATCAAAAGGATGATAAACAACAAATAAAAAATGTATAAATAATTAGGGGTGTAATGATATAGTGTTAGAACGATGCATTTCCATATAAGGCTAATATGTTATAAAACCATATGGAAACCCTAGATACCAAAAATCCACAAAAAATGTAACACAACAGATGCTTTTGATGCTTTCATTTTTAGTAACAAAAGTAAAAGTCCATAAGATCGTTCATGGCATGTTTTGGTGAGTGATGGTTTTATGTTTATATTCTAAATGTCTAATTTACTGTCTTATAACCAAGCCTTGTTTAAGATGCTCTTCCTTTTCTTATTCTGTGTGGAGTTCTTCAGCTTTAGGCCTAATATTTTGACTATTGTCATTAGCGGAGGACTTTCTATTCTAATATTGTCTATAACTATTTAGGCTTAAAGACATTTCTTCTAGTCAGATTTCCCTCTTTTACAAATTGTAGTTTGATGAAAGCATTTCTTCAACGGCACAGTGAGCCCCCGATTGCTTTTACGTCTGCTAGCCCTGTAGCGCCTCCTGGAGGGCAGCAATTCATATAATCATAGGCCCTAAACCTCTTTCTACACCACGCTTCGACTATCAAAGACTGAACCCATAACCTCTTTGGTAGAATCGGAATGCACACTATTTGTTTTAATTATTTGTGTGCTAGAACCCAACATTCTGGACACATTCTGCAATTGTGAGCGTTCCGTGGACTGTATTACTAGATATCTTACAGATCCAATCTTTTCCCATTTGCCACCTCTCACTAAACCCCTCACTCATGACACGTTAGGAGCAATTGAAGTCATTTCGAGGAATCGTAGCATATCAAATCGCATGTCAAACTGCTGCGACAAGATCCTCCCCAGCACCTCTCATCTCCAGATCGCACCGGAGCATAGAGATGGGAGGGTGTGTTAGCATGTCGAGCTAACTGCGTACATATCAGGGAGGAGGCACACCTTTAGGGAGGCACGCTCGTCAGCCTTATATTTTAATAATTTGAGCGACGTGAGCAGCGGGGTTGTTAGGAACGACTCCCTCAATAACGCGTGTCACTGAAGCAGCAAATTAACACCGGGTGAAGGGGGTAATGTCAGGGGAGGCGAGGATGAGGAGATGTAGCTCTTTGCTGCATCTTTGTTAGCGTCATGCTCCCGGCGCGGCTGTGCTAATGCTCTGCTAAACCTAATGGCAGGTGCACGTCACAAGATGAATGAGGCTAACATGGGAGGGACAAAGCACAGGCAGTCAGACGTGAGGCGCTTGTCCAGAGTTATTCAAAAATAAGGGAATCCAAGTATGAAGTTATTCCAAAAGTGGAGATAAGTTTACATAACCTCTCCTTGTAATTAGGGCTTGACATGAAATTGAAGATCGGGACTTTGAGTAAGTCAAGCCACGTTTCGACTGGTTTAACTTAGAGCACTTGGGTGCAAGTGTCTTAAGGCCCGTACAGACCGCGGCGGCCGAAGCGCCCAGTTTATATTCAAAGTCTATGTAAACGCGCGTTGAGCACGTCGTGCATTTCCCGCGGCGCGATTTCTTAATTTTTTCGTACGCTCTCGGCGCATATGAGGCGCCCGAGGCGCCCAAAGCACAAAGCTTTGTTCAGGTTTGAGCGGCAGATGCGCCGCAGCAGCCAATCAGAGATGACGTGCTACGCACGGCCCGGAAAAAGACCCAAAACAAACCCAAATAATGATATTGACTAAACTCTGCCCAGCTCTGAAGTATATGCGGGTCCCAGACGGGCCCCGGAGCCCATCGCCTCCACTTTTGGACTTTGTAAAGTTAATAAACCAAAGCCATGGTCCGCCATTTACACCACGAGAAAAGCAACACAGCACAACTCCTCCACTGCGCATGTGCGCAGGACGACTCAGAAGCACGTCTGCTGCTGAGTGTATTTTACGGACGTGAGTCCGGGGCGTCAAGAACGCGCGTCTGGTGCGTTTGTCTTTCAAATGTACACACGCTCAAATTCTGTGTTGGGCGGGATTCGGCCGCCGCGGTGTGTACGAGCCATTAAATGAAACACAAGGGGTCTATTAAAGTGGGCCAGGAGAGGTCCAGCTACCAAAGAGGTCCGACTCTCGTTTGGCCTGGAAAGTCTAGAATTATATTTCAGATGAGTTCAGATGAGAGTGATTGACAGGTTGATTATCAGTGACACCCATGGTTCATCCGTATCAAAACAAACATGGCTGCAGAAAAAGACAGGAGGAAAATATGTCTGAAAAACATTGCCAAATATCTGTGGAATCAACAAGCACAAAACTTTGTTATTCTGAGGTTGTAGAAGTGTGTTCTAAGTGATAGATGACCAATGAGCTCCTCTGTTTCACATGCATCACAGACATAAACAAATCAAATTGAATGGTTTGACTCTTGACTCGAGGGCATGGTGACCAGACTCACTGTTCAAGAATTAAAGAAGCGTGTGTTCTGGATCCCAGGAAAACCCTTTGGCTCACGGAACACTTTAGAGCGTGCTGATTGGACAAGAAAGAACACAGACTAAGGACAACAAAACGGTAAAAACACAGACAAAAACTGCAAATGCTAATTTCTCAATCACTGACTTGATCTTGTGAGAAACTGCAGTATTCCCAGTGATGGTAACTTAAACAGAATGTATAGAATTAACCGCCTGATTCTTTCAGCGATCACACCAGGGTTTATTGTGTATCGAGGATCAAAATACCTAAGTAATAAACATTCATTTCAACTAATCCCATCTGTTTATGACTATATTTCTACGCTGAATCCTTAAAGGTTATGCTCGATGGAAGATAATTAAAGCTAAGGGCAGACATCATCCTGGATTAATGCCAAACTGTTGAACCTTTACAGACACAGAAACACTGCATGGAAGAAATATCGTTTAAGAAAAGATTCCTCTGATCATGAAAGTTATAATAAAGTTATAATTAAGTACATATTTGTACAACTAAAACATTGTAATGCCAAAACTAACAACTTCACAACTATGACAGGTGTTTCATTTCAGACTTTAATAATACTAAAGCATTTTGGAACACAAAGTAAACTCACTTACAAACACAGGATATTGCCAATACATTTAGTAAACATTTTTGGCGTGTAGTTACGAATCAGCACTAAATTCTTTAATATGCTAAACTCTTCATTTTCTTCTAATAAAATTATGTCTTCTGTTGATGTCAAACAGATAATCAATAGCTTAAGTTCTGATACCAGCTCAGGTCAAGACAAACTGGAGATACAATTTTAAAAAAAGAAAAGCATCACATTTTCTTGCATAACCTTAGTGGATTTATTTAACATTTAACATTTCTCTTTCTACTTGTTACTCCTTTGTTGAAAAGTGATGATCCTCATGACATCAGTAACGATAGACCCATTTATATTATTAAGAGTGTAAACTATTTTTGAAAAAGCTATTTTGAATCAACTTTCACAATATTGATAACTTCAATATTGTCTTTACTCATCTGTCAGACATTTGCACAATTGCCCATTAAAATTATATTCTTTCTGCTTTTGTTTCAAACAATCAAACTGGCCCTATATTTATTGATCTTTCTAAAGCTTTGGATCTAGTAGATCACTATGTTCTCGTTGATAAATTATTTTCCATTGAACTGTCACAAAGGTGTACCGCAAGGATCATCTCTCTGTCCTCTGCTGTTTTCTATAGTTATTAATGACCTGCCTGAATTCCAACATTAATTTATATGCAGACGATAACGTAATTTATTCTTCAGGTAATAATATTACTCAAATTCAAATTTATTCTGATTCAAACATGGTTGAACAATAATAAACCTTTATTCGATATGATACCACATGCTATTTTAAAAAAACAAAACAAAACAATAATCGTGAACACATCAAATATTTAATACATTTTATTGATGAAACTTCAATGGCTAAAGTTGATCATATTAAATATCTTGGTCTTGTTCGATCAGAACAAGACCAAGTCAACAACTAATAACTAACCAGTCACAAAAAAGTATGTTACCCACAAAGTCACAAAGTGGACTCATGTCCAAAGTTTATTTTATTTTGAAGATATACAGTAGAGCTAGATAAATGACTTTGGTTGACCAACAAATAATAATCTACATTCAGCACTGCATTTGAAGGATGTAGACTACTGTATACATTTTCTGTTTTTCCCTCATATCATCTGGGGACCCCTGAAATCATTCTGTGACCCCTGTAGGGGCCCCGATCACCAGGTTTACTATATACTGTACAAATTCAAGAAACAAGGACAGTTAGTTGTCCCGTGACACCAGGCAGTATATAAAAGTATATATATTCTGATTAACCAAATGTGTTATGCATTTAGTCGACTAAATAGGCATGACTTTTTCATTGATCAAAGTAGATTACAACTATTAATTATTCAATAAATAACAAAACATTATTTTAGTCACATGAATGAGACTAAAATTTTACTCGATTTTTTGTATTAACACTGCTGGTAACAATAGGAGTAAAGCTGCTGTTGGGAGCATTGGCCTTACATGCAGTATATTGAGCATTTGTTTATCCTTGATCATTTATTTTAAAATGAAAAGCAACTTATCCAAACATTTGATTTCTGGACACGTTATTGAGTAAAATAAATAAAGTTTGATCAAATGAAGTGATCTTTTGATTTAATAATGCTTTTGCAGTAGGCAAAGGTGTTGATGTATCTCTCTCAATTTCATGCGTGGAAATGATATAGTGGGGCCATCTACATTATATTATTATTATACAGTATAAAACAGAAATCTGTCTTTTATACAGCATATTCAAGCAACCTTTAGTTCAACCCATTCAGAATAACCACAATGTATACATGTATATAAAGTGAAATGAAAAGCTATACAAAGCTTACATATATATATATATATATATATATATATATATATATATATATATATATATATATACACTGGCACTGGCACTCAGGACTCAGGCTTTGGTTTGGCAGGGCCTCGGAGTCGCACACCGGACTCCTCCTCTGAAGATGGAATCATAGTTTTACCAAAGGCCTGCAGTGAAAAACAAAAAACAAACATGTGTTAGAACAAGTCTAACCTGTGCCAGGACTGCATCGAAGTTAAATCAAAGTTTTTTCCTGAAAAAAAGTCACATTTTAAAGAAGTAAAAGATGATAATAATTTCTTTTGACTTGTAGCTTAAACCCTGAACACTGGAGTATAAACAACAACCTCCTTCTGGTTTTTGTGTAACAGTCTTTTTAAATGTCACACCACAGGACACACTTTAGATTAAAGTAAAGATCACAGTATAATTTGAGTAAAGTATGGATACTTATATTTATACCAACACCCATTTAAGATAAGTATTACTGTCACATCACATAATATTTCACTGTTTTTATTTAAAAATACAACAAATAAACACACAAACACAACTTTATCCTAAAACTGTGTAATTTATAGAAAGGCATTTTTTCAGCATTGACTTGAGTTTTGGAGGAAGAAAAGGTAAAGTAATTTAAAGCGATAACACAAAGAAAGGGTGTCATGTCAAGTACCCAAACACAATAAGTCAAAACAAGCCTTTTTATTTTTTCTCATTACAAGTACAAGATATTGAGATTAGATACAATAACCACATTTAACCAGGCCTTAGATCTAAAATGAATCCAAATCCTGAACTGAACCGTACCTGATTCTCAGCCAGCGCCTCCTTGGCCATGTAGTGTTCTCTCTTGATCTTTATCTGAACCTCCTCTGGAATGTCAGGGACCAGCGCGTCGATGAGCCTGCTCACGGTAAACACCACATGCTGGGATGGAGGAGAGCAGTTAGCCCCCAGAGCCCTGACCATCAACCACATCTACGACAGGGCAGAGCTTAGGACCTACCTCGAAGACAATCACAAAGGCGAGTCTGACGGCCAACAGTTGGAAAAACTCTGGCCGGTACACCCCGTTTTCATCCCTTATACCTTGATACCTGCAAAACATTATGATTACAAACAGGGGGGGCGGTCATTAAGGCGATCTAGTTGAAGTTTACAATGCATTAAAAAGCCCTTGTCCAATCAGCAGAGCCAGTGAACAGTTACCGGCACATGGTCCCGCCCCTTTTGGTGCAATCTCAGCTTGGTCTAAAATTGCATCAGGCGCTCCCAATCTAACTCTTGTAAGAGCAGTTTTTTTCTAAGTTACAGCTCAACAATACCATCTAATGGATCAATGGGTGCGTGCATCTACATGAACACGTTCATTTTAATTGACATATAAACAACGAAACAATTTGGACCGTTCAGATCCAAACAAGTTTCAACAAAGGGTGGAAACTGCATTTCTGGGCTTGTATTTTGATTCATTCATGTATCATTACATTCGCAGAAATCTCTGGAACTCACTGATCCCATTGGACTTGGACTAGAAACTGTTTCAGCTCTGTGTATTGGACTAAATAATACACTTTTGGAGACAGAACACACAGGACCGTGCAGATAGAGGATACAATCTGCTTCAGTCTTTGGAGAAGCAAGTTAAGACCCTTGTGTTCGTTAGTCTTAGGCAAATCTGAAGCTCACAGTTGAAATTTGTGTAAAATGAGCAGGAAGCTGGAGTTACAGTGTACTCCATGTGGCAGCTTATAACTTATAGCAGCTTCATGAAAGTGACTGTCGTTCTGGTGTTGTTGCTGGTGTAATGCTGGTGTTCTGGTGTTGTTGCTGGTGTAATGCTGGTGTTGTTCTGCTGTTGTTGTTGCTGGTGTTGTTGCTGGTGTTGTGCTGCTGGTGTTGTGGTGTTGTTGTGGTGTTGTTGCTGGTTGTGAGTGGTGGACTAGGTTGTAGGTATGCTGGCAAACTTCATGTTTAAGCTGTGCGTTGGACAGACCACAGTGCAAGCCTAGGGCAGGGGACGGAGCCAAATATTTTAATTCATTCAACATAGACACAATGCCATTCTGTCATTAGTTATAAGACTAAAATTGTAATTACCACAATTGTTGTACCCTAAAATATACCACCGGCCGCCACTGTTGACAAATCATGCATAACTATTATTTTTATATATCTCATAATTCTTGTTCTGTACAACATGTTTGTATTTAATTCCATCTGCAGCCTACAGATGCACTGGTAAGCCATTTGACTGAAATTATTATTACTGCTTCAACCAAATCTGTTGTTTGTTTATTGGGATTATTAGACAGGACAGCTCAGTGAGAAATGGGGACAAGAGAGAACATGCATCGAACTTACGACTGCGGCCGGCGTGACATGGAGCATGTGTGTGGCTGTGTGTGAGTGTATTTGGGTCAGAATGTGAATAAGTTTTGTTTGCACTGTATTATTTATTCCTATCAATCAAGGACTGCTGAGGGAATTTAGCTTTTTAGCTACAATCTGGTGCGGAGCATCGTTGTTTTTTGCAAGCTTAATGTCTCTATACATTGCCCCTTCAAATAAGACTAAACTAGGGATATCTTATTTTCTGGGTACAGTATACTAATAAAAAATAAAAAATAAATTGATAAACAATAGCTATTTTGGCTTATTTTATGATATTATTTTTCAATGTATTACAAGCAGTACCACAGGGGTGTATCCTAGGACCACTAATGTTCAGACAAAACCAAGGTGCCGTATTTTCCAGACTATAAGTCACACCGGAGTATAAGTCACACCAGCCAAAAAATGCGTAATAGAGAAAACATATAGAAGTTACACTGGAGTACAAAATGCGAGTGTGAAAATAAAAAAAATATAGCCGCAAGCGGCAATGATCGGCCCTCGCCCACGCCGCCGCCACGCCGCAAGAGGAGGGGGCGCTAACGCGCCCCAATTGTCCTTTTATTGCGCCTACTGCTGAATCTGTGACGCTGTCACATCTTCTCCCCTTTGTTTTACCATCAAAAAGCAATTTTATTTTGAATTCTTGGCACAATGTGCGGCTTTGCCGCACAGACACCGTGACTCTTTGAATAAAAATGTGGATCACTTTTGATGGTCCACCCCTGAAGATGAGTCTCACCAAATTTCAGGTTAATAGGGCTAACGCCCTAAGAGGAGTTTGTGAAAGTATAAAGTGTAAACATGTTCTGGCGATTTCCCCATTTGAATAACATGGAAGGTTTCGGTCATCGTTACGGCAACGCCATAACAATTATGACATGGCTCTCATTGACTTTTTTGATGGGGATGCTAAAATTGAGTTGTGTGTCAAATTTCATATAATTTCGCAAAACTAAACATTTAACCTCCATATAAAATCTGTAGGGGGCGCTGTGGCGCCAAATGAATTTATTTCACTTCAAGTGGGTTTAGGGCAAAGAGTTTAACAACTGATTCTAATTTGACGCAATTCGGACTTTATCTGCGCAAACGGCAGAAATTTTAAATATGGGAGATTTCTGAAATTCTAGCTACAGTTTGCGGCTTCGTCGCACAGAGACCGTGAGAGGTATCAATGTAATTTGGATAACTTTTGATGTCCCACTCCTCAGTAGCATTTTCACCAAATTTCAGCTTTTTAGGGCCAACGCCCTGGGAGGAGTTCGTAAAAGTACGACGTTTGGAAAAACTCCAAAATCATGTTTAGCCATTTTTGAAGCAATATGGCCGACATTTGGTTGGGCGGACGGCGTTGCCGTAATAATATTTTTTACTTCTCTTGTCACCATCTACCTCTGCGCCAAATTTCATGATTCTATGATCAGATTTTTTTTGGGTCATTTTCCATCTCTCAATGCATTTTTGGTACATTTGGGGGCGCTAACGCGCCAATTTTTTTTATTTTAGAAAAGGGAAATAGCCAGAATGTAGAGAGGCACGATTTTTAGAGGTGTGCAAATTTTTGTGACTTTTCGTCAATGTTCACTGGGTGAAAAATAGGGGGGTTGGTCCCGAGAAGAAGAAGAAGAAGAAGAAGAAGAAGAAGAAGAAGAAGAAGAAGAAGAAGAAGAAGAAGAAGAAGAAGAAGAAGAAGAAGAAGAAGAAGAAGAAGAAGAAGAAGAAGAAGAAGAAGAAGAAGAAGAAGAAGAAGAAGAAGAAGAAGAAGAAGAAGAAGAAGAAGAAGAAAGAATAATATTCCGATGCGAAAACAATGTTTCCCATTTTTCAAATATCATAAACTATACATTTTCGGAAAGCGCTCGCGCCTTCCTACCTCATGGTGTGGGTCCCTGGTCACTGACGGGTACTTTCGTTAATTTTGAGTGGGCTCCGCCCACTTTGTGTTTTTGGCCCTCTATACAGTAATAATGTTCAATTTTTGCATTACATGCTTATATGCACGGAACATGCAAGAGATGGGGAACGTATTCGTGAGCTACTTAGGGCAAATGAGTGCTTTATATGGGGATGACGACCGCGAAGCGGTCGTCATCCCAATGTAAAGTGCTCGTTTAGTGCGCACTTTTGCACGGGCTTCGCCCGTTTACAACGGTAATGTTCCATTTTCCTACTATTAATTAGTATGCACGGGGCGTGCGTGAGTGAAGGAGTGCGTTAGTGAGTGTTAGGAAGTGGGCGAGCGCTTCGCGCTCGATTTCGTGCGCACTACGTGCGCACTTTCGCAGCCGTGCTTCGCACGGCCTTACGAGATTAATAGGCCTCTCGCCAGCTTGTGGCGCTCGGGCCTAATAATATCACATAAGTCGCTCCGGAGTATAAGTATACAAGTATGAATATAAGTATAAGTCGCACCCCGGCCAAAACTATGAAAAAAGTTGCAACTTATAGTCCGGAAAGTATGGTAAATGCGAGCCTCATTTCATATCAAATAAATTGAAATAACAATAGCATACAGTAATAATAATTTCATTAAAAATAATAATAATATAACAATAGCCATAATAATAATAATAATAATAATAATAATAATAATAATACAGATAATAACAAATTTAATTAATTTAAAATTTCACTTCAGTGTCTAGTAGTTTCATAACAATTTGGACTTTCATTATACTTTATAAGCTGGATCATTCTTGAAATTTATTTTCTAAATTTAAAAATGTTATTCTGTGAAGGACAAAAATAATACAATTAATTTTGTTGTTGTCTGTTTGTTTATTTTTCCTTCAGTCACCTGCAGGTGGTGTTCTGGTGGTTCATGTAGAATTTGGGTGAAGTGGCCAAGGTGAAGTTAGTGAAGCCTTGGAGTGAAGAGTCTCTGGTGAATTTGTAGAAAGATCTCGGCAAAAAAGATGATGTGAAGGCGATGAGGAAGGCCTACCAAAAAAAACAAATCAAAGATATTACATCTTGCTGCGTAATAATTGTAATGGGTATCACCTGAAAAAAATCACAATCACAGATCACTGTTAAGTGGCTTACGTTGGCAATGACGGCAATGTGGCTGATGAGCTGCATGATGTGGAGCCATACCCCGATGTCCTGGGCCCGCTCTGCCACTGGCCTCCGGTACTCAGTCACAAACTTGTTCGCGTCCAGTCGGATCTCCACCCAGTTATTCACCAGAGCAAACAATGGAGCCAGTGGACAGGCAGCAACAAATACTGTGATGAAGCCAAACTGCAGCACTACAAAGGGGGAAGCGGGTTCAAAAAACATGTTTCAAACTCATACAACATTTACTGTTTGAGCTTGAGGTTTTAACCATAAGGTTCTCTTGTTAAAAGCATCCTACACTGCAATCTTCTCTGGGCCAAGGTGCCAGTATCAAAGTTTACATCAAAGTCCATGTGAAGAAAATGTCCAAATGTTATTAAATTTAACCTATTGAAGTTAAAACATATAAGGCCATATCTGACTAAAGAGTCAGCAAAAGCTTTGTACTGTAGTCATATAACCTATTGTCTTACAAAATGGTTCCAGACAAAAAGAGGAAATTCTCCAAGATGGAAACTCTAATCACTCTGAACCCATGCGCAATTTGATTGTCAATGGAAACAAGACTTCTCTCCTCTGTCTGTAATCTGTGATAATATGAGCCGGATTGAGCCGAATGTACTCAGATCAGACTGAAGCCTATAATCCCCTGCATGTGCAACTTTCAAGTACGTGACTGGTCTGCGTGCATGAAGCGAGTGCGAGTGCGTGATGGTGCACGTGCACACAGCCATTTGATTGTATGTGCCCTCACAGAGATTGTAAAGCACATTTTTGGTTTTACTGAATTAACTTTTTTGTTAATAGTGTCTGATCAAGTCATGTGTGTCGCTATTTCATCTCTGCCCTCCACTTCCCAAACGTTGTGCTGCTTCCGCACAAGCTGTCGGTCCGCACATTTTCACTTAATTAAAAAAAAAAAATCACACTCTGCGTGAAAAAAATGCGTACGCACATTTTGGGCTTAGTTTTGTACATACCAGGCTTTATAAATGAGGCCCCAGAGCATTAAACAGAGGTGACTGCTAAATAAAAGGCAGAGGACTAAGATAAACCAAACAGTAGCAGGCCCGTAGCCAGGATTTCTATGGGGGGGTTCTTTTTGTGTCAAGGTGGACCTTTTTATCAAGTATCAACCCGGTTTTAGCGAAAACGAAACTAGTTTCGTTTTGTGCTCGCTTCTGATTGGTCCTCCTGGCTGGTGAGGCTCACTACCTCTAATATCTGTGGTCCCTCAAGTGAAAAATGATACAAAATATTGAAAGTTACTGCTATAGACGGACCTTTTCGGCCCAAATGGGCGGTTCGTTCGAACCCCCCGAACCCCCCTTGGTTACGGGCCTGAGTAGTGTCTATCAGAGGCAAACAATGATGGAACACACTGCCTGAAACTGTGCCAACTACTTCAAAAGAGTCCTGCCCACAAATGATCTCATGCTTTTAATGTAAAGGAGGTTTTTCTCTGTAACGCCTCATATTTGTGAACATACTATAGGTGTCTGTTTGCTGTTTGTTTTACAAACAGCAAACAGTTTGTGTGAACTGAAGCGCTGGATCTCTCCTTCACTGTAGTTCTACTTTCTCCCAAAGGGTTTTCTAGTTTCCTTGCTGAGAAGGGGGGTCAGAGGACAAGGGATGTTGGGACATTTGCTAATTTCCTATGAACATTGTTAAATCCATTTTTCACTGTCGGCCTTCGAGGCAACTGCTGTTGTGATTTCAGGCTTTACAAAAATAAATTAAATTAAACAGAATTTAATGTTTTTATGTCTGGTAATGTCAAGTAGTCATTACTGATGATTATTGTTTTTATTTTATTTTTACCTGCCTTACGACAAGGGATGAAATTTAGCTTTTGTGCTAACTGGTATATTTATGATGAAGCTCTGTCCTAATAAAAATAATGATAAGATAAAAATAAAAACACTAGTTCTTGTGTTTTGCTTTTTCCATGCACATGAGTTCCTCTTCACTGCGCGCTCTGAAATCACTTCAGATTGTTACTTAATGGGGCTGTACCTGACCTTTTTCATGTAATGAAGTGAGAAAGGTTTAGCCCTAGAACAGATATGTTGTGAAAGCAGCTCTTAGGGTTAAAATGGGACCGTAGTGAGCTGTTTGCATCTAATTATGGAGCGGTTTAGTCTACACAAAGTGGAGCCAGTTGTTGTTAGCTTTAACATTTATCGGCCTCATAGAGTTGTGAAAATTGCTTATAAATTCATTACGCTCAATTAGGATGCTAGAAATGCAAAAGGTAAATGGGATTTACACGTGGGCCATTGCAAAGTGTTTCAAATGAACTAAATCTGTTTTTCAACATTTTCAGCACATTAGAAACCCGAAAGTCAACAGCACATTTCATGAACAAGTTTATTTATGCACTCAAACAAAAGGATTAATATTATAAAACTAAAGAAAACGCACATTTTGAAACATGGTTAAAGCCTACAAATAACTAAGAGGAAACACAAAAGCCAGGATTAAGACAAAGCCTCACCCATCTCCAGGTACTCTTCAAACAGCCCCTCACAGTCCAGCAGCTGATAGTCCCGTTCCCACGGCGACACATCCTGGTTCTTCTCCTCATCCTGCTCCTTTCTCAGACCCCATCTCTTCCACCAGGACTTCAACTTCCTGCCAAAAAGTGAGCTTTGTTTACCACGATTTTAGTTCTTGGTATATATTCCAAAATGTGTAAGTTAATACTGTTGCACAATATTGTGATAAAATGTGAATATATGATTATATTTCTGTGATGTATTTTATCTGCATAATAGTGATATTTTACCTGCATCATTAGTCTAAGAGAAGAACGGGTGTGTGACAAACTGCATTTGTGAAGGGGTCGTAAAGATGGGCCAAAGGATGTTTACCCTAGGGGGGGTGACAGCCCAGAGGAGTTTGGGTAATGTTTACCCAAGGCTTGATCTCTAGGAAAAATACCAGCTGTAAAACAAGTGCCTTGATGTGAAGCTGACCAATGAGAAATGTGACCCGCCTATTCCAGAATATCTAATAAAACCAACCAGCATGGGAAAAAAATGGGGTGAGACGCAGGAGGATCACGCAGGCTGCTTACAACGGCCTGCGTGATCAGTCCCGGCGTTTTCTCCCAAGCTTGCCATACAAATGTCTGATATTTCTGTGTCGTTTCATATTCTAAGTTGAATTGTGTTCTCTGTGTTGTGTTAATGTGTTAAGGAATAGCATTGGTGTATGTCTCATTCCATGACAAATATAGATATTTCCAGCCAGTGATGTGCTGCTTCATGGGTTGAATATGTGCCAAAAGTAGCACATAAAGTAACACAGGCATTTCTAGACTCAAGAAATCGGGATTCAACGTCAAAAACTTTACGTTACTGTTCAGATATGCAAAACGTCTGGAGAAAACATTAGTCACATACGTCACTCTAGACATTCATGTCATAGTTTCAAATGAAGGGCCTTTTCATGAGTCCAAAGTGACGTGACACGCTCGTTGGTGCTGACATCTTGAGGACAGAAGACGCTCTGCCGTCCGCTGCTGCGCTGTTCATTTGACCAACAAGAAGTCTCAAAAGAAAGGATTATTCTTCTGTGAAATCCTCAAAGACCCTGTTTCTCTTCAGAAATAGATCAGCACTATCAGGAGGAACCAGTGCACTCCAAGAAATCCCTCCAGACTGGAGCTGGTTTACACAAACGAACCGACTCTTGCGCTAGAAAGCTTTGAGGGCTTGTCCGTGCGGAGAGCGGCGGTGGACGAGGAGACTTGGATGTAAAAGTCTTCTAAAGTTAGCTGTGGTAATTTTAAGCTGATTTTAAGTGTCTGCAGTAGATAAAGATCAAAACCCAAAACCTCTGTCTTCTTCCAGTATCACCATTTTATTTTCAATGAGATGTGCTTGTTTACGATGCAGCATGACGAGCTAACAGCGAAGACAGGCTCCAGCAATACCAACCATTACAAACACAAGAGTTTGAAAAGGAAACCATCATTCATCACAACCAAAACAGCACAACCAAGCTTGCAATATATTAATTTCTGATGGCTTGACAATTTTGCCTTTATTATGCAATATTTAAACTTGTTTTGTGATTAAGCCAAGTAACAAATTAGACAGCGTAATAGCAAATTCTAATATATATCGGATTGTTTTTTTGCACTGAATCAAAGCGGAATGTCTTATTGGTCAAACTGTGTGATGTTTTAGCGTCTTCAGAACTTACGGAGTGAGAAACTCCTGGACGTTGTTGATGATCTGTTTTCCCACCATGATGACCAGAAGTTCCTGGGCCAGCTCTATCAGACAACCTCCAGGACCACACTGGAACGCAAACAGAATAGAATCTTGCTTTGAGAAATGTATTGCGTTTCTGTCACGCTGGAAAGTGAATGTTTTTTGTGAAGCTAGAGAGATTACAGCGAGGAATGATTTTGTAAATGATGCAAACTTTAACTGGATTACCTAAACATACATAAAACCACACATACAATAAATCTAATCAGACAAGATAGTATTTCTCCTGCAAGTCAAGCTTTTTATGTTTAATATTTTACGTTTTTAAATATAACAGTAATTGTACTATGAAATTGTTGATTATTTTATATTTTACTGTGGATAACTGCTTTCAGAGTTTTTCAACCTCTTTTGAGAAAAAAGATTCTGCAACACTAAAATATTCTATTAATCTAAAATATTCCTAAATCACACCTAGAAAAGAAAGTAGTAGCAAAAACAGCCCATGCCACTGTCTGGTTCTTCAAATGTGGCAATCGTGACGCAGACGTTTGCCTATGACACAAAAAAATTCAAACTAATTCAAATAAATCCTTATTTAATTAAATCCAAGGCGCAGCTGGCAGTACCTTGAGGCTCACTAGTGTTCGACAAAGGGCATACACAACTGAAAATCACCAATCTACCCTCCATGAAAAACAAGAACTCCTCGCTGAGCTAAAAGGTACTCACATCTTCATTGCGGACCCCAAACAAAGTGTTGTAGTGTCCAGGGACTCCAACAAACCTGGACCAAAAAACATGAGCTTCAGAGCAGGACTAACCTTGGACTGCACTGCTTTCTGCGTGGTAAATGAGCGTACCTGCCCTTGAAGAAGGCGATGTAGACTGGGGATGAGTAGAAGTTGACAAACTGGAAGATGAAAACTTTGAGGGTGAACATGTCCTCATAATCACTCTGAGTGCGGTGCATCTCTGGAGCAGGGTCACGGCGGAGGAATGGAAAAGATCTTTCAGCCAAGGGAGTGATACAATACAATACTGGCTTTACTGACACTATCTGTAAAATCTGTAAGGCATGGCTGCAGAGGCCTGTTACAATGACACATTTTCAACTGCCGTATATTGCTACTAAGACATATTACGAGACACGAGAGATTCCACAAGATTTTTTATATCTCATGTTTAGATTTAAATGTTTTTTATGTGGCAATTAGTGTGGACATTCAGACACATTCAGAGGGTAAATCCCAACATGCAGCACAACAATTATAATTACAATATACTTGGCTCACTTTATGATGTAAATTTTCACTATATTATAAGGAGCACCACAGGGGTCTATCCTAGGACCACAAATGTTCAGACAAAACCAAGGTAAATGCTACCTTCACTTCATATAGAATAAATATATACCAAAATAGCTTTTAACCTTTATTTGTATTAGACTTTTTAAATTATTTGACTAAAATGGAACTGCTCCTTTGTTCTCTCTGTGTGGCTCCAGCCAGTTTAGCCCTGAATATCTGTGTCAATATTGGTTCAGCCACTACAAAATAAAAACTGGGTCAGCGTTTAAAGTGTTCACAACAAGTCTCTGTGAGGAGGAGTCTTGTAACTGCAGCTGCCTCAACGCATACTTCCAGAACTCGAGCAAGACGGAGAATAACATTTCCCAAGACGGAGAACAACATTTCCCAAGATTGAGGGAACATAATATACATTGTTTCATATTTAAAAATAGTGCCTGGTATTGGATTACTCACCCCAGCGGGTGAGGATTTGGGCCAACATGGTGTAGACTTTGGACAGAATCATGATCACTATAAGATTAAAAAATGAACCGGAGAAACTGCCAATTTTCTTTGCCTGAATCACAAAACACGGGGAAACACCAGTTTAGAGGTATATAAAACTTGAGAGGTGCTATGTTGTTTCTGTAATACACATAACACATCATTTACACATAATTTGAAAATATTAAAAATACAATATTATAAAAAAATTATATAAAACATAAAAAGTCAACAGTACTGCATGTAAGTAAAGTCTTAATTTTTAAAAGAATGAGTCTGGGACAAATAATTGCTTCCGTTTGTTATTCCTAATGGCAACAGAACATATTTAGTGAAGAAAGGATGTTCAGGGTCGTTCAGCTCTACTACTGCTTCTTCATAAATGTGAATTTTTATTCTGTTTATTTTCATGGCTGGTTTGTGAATGTGGGCAAGCTTGTTTTTCAGTTGGTCTGACGCATTTCCAAACCAGGCTGTAAGTCCATATCTGAAAGGCATAATACCAGAATGTGAACTCCGTGTTCCCTTTAAGAGTGGATACTCACAAAGTTGGAGATCAGACCAGTGGTGGATTTGAAGATGATCACGGTAATGATGGAGCGGTACAGGATGATGGCTGTGAGGAAAATCAGCACCACACCGACCTGCCAAGACACAGGCTTTATTTGACCCCCGTGTGTCCCTGCCCCTGTTCCCCTGTCCCATTGTCCCCTTGTCCCCCAGCCCCTGTTCCCCCTGTCCCATTGTCCCCCAGCCCCTTGTCCCCCTGCCCCTGTTCCACCTGCCCCCCTGCCGTCCAGTACCATGATGATGAGAACCGAGCAGCTGGTGAGAGTCCGATTCAGACGCGTTCTGTTGGGGAAGTACGGCTCTTCAGCTCCGGTCACTGGGTTCCTGATGGTCATTGGAGCCATGGCCGTGAACTCTGGACGTGGACGCTCCTTTTGGACGGAACAAGAATACAAATAAATAAATAATAATCAGATTAAAACCAATTTTGAAATATGACCGCGCAGCGTGCTAAGATTTATGACATTCATCTAACCTTAAGTATTTTTGCACATTTTCTGCGAGAAATGTTAATACATAAATGACCCTGTTTGAAACCCACATTAGACATAAGTCTATTTAATTTATTTTTTAATAAAAAAAAAATCTGGCCAAACCACATGGGGTTTAAAATCTTCCTTCTTGCAGGTGTAACTGGCTCTCTTAGTGACAGTTGTCCCTGCTAGGTTTGGCCTGAAGTCTCTGGCACATTTCACTAGTTTTAGGGGTGTCACACACAAACATTGTTTTCATCTGTTCAACTCCAGATCTCTGCAACGTCCATGGTTTGAGCTGTGCTGCTCTTCAGCGCTCTGCACTCGTAAACATCTGCTGCTGAGTGATCTACTATCGTGAGTGTGGGACTGACAAATCTTACATGAAAATGTACTTTCCTCCTTTCAGGTAAGCCTAATCTATAAAAATGCATGTTTAGTCAAAACGGATCGCTTGATTGGTCTGTAACAGTTCATTATTAATGCATTAATAAAAAAAAAGTTAACCCATTCATTTTGACAGGCCAAATATACAGTAGAGCCAAATAAATGCATTTATTTAGAAACCCTTGACAATTCAATTTAATATAACATTTTTGGAAATGCCGGTCTGCTGGTGTCACCTCGACGTCCTGAAAGTTGGTGCAGTCCCAGCGGTGGGACAGGACCGAGCTGGTTCTCTTCCAGTATTCTAAGAAGGTGACCGCCCATAGAGACATGAAGACAGAGAGGAAGACCGTGCCACCATTGTCAAACAGAAGACCTGCCTGTCCACATAGGTAACAGAGTGAAAACATGATCTTTTCTGGTTTAACATTTCAAAATAGACATTATTCCAAATGCAAGGCCCCTGTGGACTTTAGGAGCCCCATAGTCGATACATATTTGATGATATGAGCTATTATGTAAATTAAGGTAACATGGCAGGTTTTTGCCTGCTGAATTGCATGTGACTTTGAGGACAACGAAACACACTCACCTGCTGGTGCACCTACAATTGAAGCAGTGTAAATAACACAACGAAAAGTAAATGAATACAATCTCCTGAGTACCTTGTAGGTGAAGCAGATGCTGGAGTAGTTCCAGTAGGGGCAGATGTTGCACACAGGACACATGACAAAGGAGCTTCCACTGTCACACACCTCTCTCCTTCAGACAG
Organism: Eucyclogobius newberryi; assembly: GCF_026437365.1. NCBI lineage: Eukaryota > Metazoa > Chordata > Actinopteri > Gobiiformes > Gobiidae > Eucyclogobius > Eucyclogobius newberryi. The sequence goes on along the minus strand of NW_027315724.1, from coordinate 8,413,197 downwards.
ACACAGAGAGGTCAGGGTACTCTTCCTCCTCCACCCTGCAGACCACCAAACTAACAAACCCACCACACATGGACTTACGCAGGGACATCTGTCTCCATCAACCAAAACCCCACCAGGAACACAACCAGACCCATGACCGCAGCTGGGACCAGCCAGCCTGTGTAGAACCCTGAGGGACAAGATGGAACAGGAGGGGACAGCAGGGACAAGATAAGACAAAATGGAAAAGGAGGAGACAGGAGACAACATGAGGGGACAGGAGGGGACAAGAGGGGACAGGATGGGGCAGGATAGGACAGGTTTACGACGTCAAGGCTGGTTTTAATTTCAAGTGTCAGTTTGTATGAGGGCTAGAAAAGCTATGTTTCTGAACTGAGCTGCAATTAGCTTCAAAATACTGCACAAACTCCTTTCTCAATGGAGCTCATTGTTCGTCCATCACTGAGAGCAAAATCAAACTTCTCTCACATCAGAGTTTTGTGCTTTGCTCATTGGTTCTGCAATGTTTTTGTGATAGTTTCTTTTCCCGTTTTTCCTCATAAGCAGCCAGACTGAATAATCCACCTGTCAATCATGCCCATCTGAATTCGTGGAGCTAAAACAAGTGTGTATTCTGGATATCATGTACGTACAGTACAATTTAGTCTGAGATGTCTAGCGTCATTAGATCTTGCCTCTGATACAGCAGGATGATAAGTTGACAACTATTTTTTAAACAATAGTTTAAGCTCCTGGTTCTATGCATCTTCTGAATCAGCACTGGCTTTAAGACCCCACAAACCCACAGGATTCATACCAAGCCAGGCAAAGTACAGGGCAATCTTCTCCCCAAAGTACTCCCGGATGTGGTCCACAGGCTGGTACTTCATCCAGCAGCTCCAGGTCGCCCAGTGAGAGAACAGTGCCTGCCGCAGGGTCAGAGGCCCAGGGAGGGTCCCAGAGGGGGGCTCCACACTGCCCTGTAGACAGGGATGTACAAAGATCTATTTAGAAATGGGATATATTTTCCTAATAAGCAGACATATGCATCTTTGCGGCATTTAAACATGTTTTTGAATAACTTGGAAAATAGTATTTAACCTAAAATGAATAACCGGATCTGACTGCTATGCTAACATGGATTTGTTGCGAACACATTTTGACAGCAGAACGAGGCCAGTGATGGTTTTTGGACTGAAAACTGTCCAGAAGGTGTCACTCGGTGGTGGAGTGGTTAGCTCACATGCACTCCATGTGAATAACCCGCAGCGTTGTGAGTTTGAAACTGGTTCTCGACAGTTTGCTTCAATGTCCATCCCCAGTCTTATCCCCACCACACACTGGCCTGTTTAATAAAGCCTACGGGCCAAAAGAAAGAAAACTGCCCAGAAGGCTTCTAGGTTCATTTTCTTTTATGTAATTTGAAACAGAGCAATTTCTAAACAGCCTTAAAAAGAAATTCAGGAATATATATATATATATATATATATATATATATATATATATATATATATATATATATATATATATATATATATATATATTTTTTTTTTTTTCTTCTATTAAACAATGGATCTTGAGACAAAAATCATTATAAATCACAAGCGAACATTGCAGTGATGACTTTAGAATAGCTGTGCACACTGACACTGATCACTATAATTACATTCTGATGTACACTGCCTGTCCAAAAAATAAATTGCCACATAAATGAAAGGTCACATGCTCTAATATTTGGTAGGACCGGCTTTAGCTTTGATTACAGCACACATTCACTGCGGCATAATTTATCATTGAAAGATTTATCCATCATCCAGTGTCGCATTATTCTCATACAGATCTTGTATAGATGATGGAGAGAGTGACCCTGCACAAAGCCTTCTCCAGCTCGTCCCAAACACTCTCACTGGGGTTCAGATATGCAATTTTCTCTGCTCGATGCCAAGGATTTGACCCTCAAACACACTGGTATCTCATCCATGACCACAGGATTTGTTGCATCTTAAAGATCATCACTTTGGCACCGATATAATATGTCCAAATAATGAATGAATTTGACATAAAAAAAATATATACATTGAAAAAAAAAAAAAAAAAAAAAAAAATATATATATATATATATATATATATATATATATGTATATATTAAACACAATGGACAATTTCACTCCCCCATGCGGACCGATACAACACACACGTGCGTTTGTTTATTTGTGCAACGGAGCGCATCGCTCGTCTCCCGTAGATTTCTGTCCACTTCTGCGTCAGCTGTCTTCATTTTGCAACGTACACTGAGGGAACTATATTATGATAGATCCATGCGCTTAGGCACGCGGAAACGTGGGGACGAGCCAGACGCGGCTGCAGGTGAGCGGTAGGTGCGTTTTATGATTGATACGTGGCAGGACAAATGATTTATCCACGCCACGAGGAAATATGATAAAAAATTTGCTGAAAAAAATCGTCCATACCACCTTTAAATAAATGTGTAAATTTGTATTTTTAATTTGTAATGGACGTGGGGCATCTTTAGTAGTCATATAAGGGCTAGGTTTAATATTACAATGCTTACAATTTGGTATGAAATATACATACCATTTCTTTAATCATTTATTCCACCATTGACCAATAGACTGAATGACTGACAGAAGAGTGCTAGGCCCACATGAAGATTTCCTCAGATCTGTGGGTGTAAAATAAACAGAATGTAGTTTTGTACTGACCTGGTGCAGGGGGAAGGCGGCGCTGAACACATTGTCTGTGATGAGTCGGCTGATGCCCACCTCCCCTCTCTTCACTGACCCGTAGGTCGTCCGTGACAGGATCTCGTACAGCTACACACAAGAGCACAAGCACAGGTAGCACCAGTCCAGTGTGCAGTATGAGCTGTGGACACACTGGGACTGAACCTAGGACAAAACCAAAGCTACACAAAGACTACACTGGGTTCAGGCCACGACCCAAGTAGGACTCAGGTATTTTTTTGGAATGAAAGCAAGGCGTGGGGTGGTGTTTAGACTAATGTGCTATTTTGGTGTTTAAAGGTGCAATATGTAACTTTTCAAGCATTGATTTATTATTAACTCTATGGAGATAAGCAGGTTAAGTTACAGGTCAAAGGCGGCCGGCAGTTATTCCTTTAGCAATTATACAATACACACAATACAAAACAAAAACTGTTAAAAATTGGTTTTTAAATTGATAATCTAAAAACAGGCGGTCAATTAGAGAAAATGCGGCTTCTTTACAAGATCAAACAGGTCTGTCTATTTGGATAAAAATGTGATGAAATATATTTATTATACAACACTTTTCAAGGGACTTTCAGGGCACACATCTTGTACACTGAGGAGGGGTATCCTGGGCCGACACGCGGCATACATATTGTTGCTAATGTTTACCCAACTTTGTATTTCACCTTTGGATCATCACTTCAAATTTCAAGTCATATTTTTTCAAAATGTTTTAAAAAGTCCAGACCCAGAACACCGAACAAGGTCTAGACTAGTGAACAAAGTCCAAACCAGGTCCAGACCAAAGACTAAAGTCCAGACCAAGTCCAAACCAGGTCCAGACCAAGTCTGAACCAGGTCCAGAACCAATTCTGAATCAGGTTCAGATCAAGTCCAAACTATGTCCAAACCTAATCCAATGTGGCAACGCTCTAAAAAGTTTGAATTTGAAAAAAGTATGACATGAAACTTGCATCCATTTCAAACTTAAAATGTATTATATATATATATATATATATATATGTATAAAGGACACTTACCACTTGGTGGCGCTGTGTGGGCTTAAAAAAGTTGTCTCTGTCATGGCTTCCCAGGAACCTTAATAAATCACACCACACGTGTTATAGTTTCACTGTAATGTGAAGTCAAGAGTAAAGTTAGGACAATTCCTACCTGTCCAGTTTGTTGGCTTTGAACTGACAGGTGTAGAAGTCAGGGGGCGCCAGGGGGACGTCATTGTGGAGGAGGTTTGGGATGGACAACTTCTGGAGGATCTTTTCGGACCAGTTCAAATTCTCAGCATTCACTATCTGCAACGACAAAAGGACGTTTTGGTTACACTTTATTGCAAGTAAATGATGTGTTAACAATAACACTATGGGCTATTGATTAGTAAACTTAGTAAACTAATTGATTAGTAAACTAATCAATAACACATGTTTAATACTAATTTAATATAGTTAGGGTAAGTTCATGCTAATGATTAGATTAGTTAATAAAAGCTTTGTAGATATGTCTTCTAGTTAATAAATAGATTTATTCACTAACAAGGACCACGTCACAACAATGGAATATGAAAGAATGTTTATTGACAATAGTGATGAAGGATCGATGATGGATCGATGAGAGTTTGCTGGGTAGAGACTCAAGATGGGGGCTCTGTCTCGGGTGATCAGCCCAGCTGATTCAGAACCCCCCCCCTTAGATGGTGATGTGTTAAGGTGAAGATGATAGAGACATGGGATGTGAGGGTGGGGTCGAGAGAGCAGAGACAAGAGATGCTGGAATTGGCCTGTATATATATAGGGCTTCTGGGTAATTAGAGATGTGGTTAAAGAGTGGAGGTGTGGTTGCTGGAGGAGTAAGAGGTTGAGGCGTGGTTCAGCTCCTGAACCTTAGTTAACGATTAACATCGTCAACTACATTATGTATACTACTGTGTCACAGATTTTTTTTGAACAGCAACAAAATGTAACTGCTTCATGTAACTACAAAATGTAACAGTTAAAATGATGCATTAAAGGCGTAATTGACGATTTTTCGCCGATTTGAGAACTCAAGCGGAAGTGCGCACTCCCCCGTGCGGATGCACAAAAAAACACACGTGCGTTTGTCCATTAGCGCGACGGATCGCATCGCATCTCTCGTCTTTGTAGATTTCCGTCTCTTCTGAGTCAGCTCGAACTGTCTTTCTCCATTTTCATTTTGTCCTGTACACTGAGGGAACTATATTATGATAGATCCATGCGCTTAGACACAGGGAAACATGCTGCTCTCCTGGGGACGAGCCAGAACGAGGCTGCAGGTGAGCGGTAGGTGCATCCTATGATTGATACCTGGCAGGACTAATCGGCTGTCCACGCCACGAGGAAATGAGACTCGTCCATTACGCCTTTAAATAAAAATACTTTTTTATAAGTAGATGAGGACACAGATGTGTGTCAAGTGTTGCTCAAAATGCTGTATGAGAGTGCAGTAAAACCTGGTGAGTGTGAATATGCAACAACAGCTTTATTTTTTACTTAATATAGGACATTTGTGTGTGTGGGTGTTTTTCTTTTTTTTTTTTTTACTTCACGAACACTGATATCTTTTCAATCTCCAGTAATGTTTTACTTTTGTTATATATGTTATATTGTAAAGTCTGTATGGGCATGTTACAACTGGTTCACTTTGGAGTGGATTGGCACGGCCCAAAAATGTCTCCACTGTTTTAAGTTTTAACCGTACCAGCCCATTTAAATAATCCAAAGCAATTGTGAATTCTAACCTACTAGCTTCCGGAACGCTATAGCTGTTGTGGAGCTACAAACAAAGGTGGGTGGGCCATACAGGGTGGGCCATAAGTTTCCATACATGGGAAAAATAAAAATGTTATGTTGGACAACCATTTTTATTTAATTTTATTCAATGTGCTCTACATGATTACCATTGTTTCGAAAACACATATTAATACGTGTTTTCCACTGCTGATGAACTTTCATTCGCACAGCTGTTATGCTTGTAATGGCGTTAATGATATGTTCCTTGAGATGATTTACGTCTTGTATCTTTAACTGAACCACAGCCACACAAACTTGGAGTTACTAAACATCTTTATGTGAATAGCAGAGATTGGCCTCATGCTTAAAAACTATAATTCGGGCACCATTAAAGAACCGTTCAAAAAGGGCTTTAATAAACTGAACCAGTCAAAAAGTGGCAATAGTGTACCTGTAGTGGCGCCCTGAGGCTAATCTCCTCTGCATAGTAACACAGCACTCTCCAGGGGGCGCTGAGGAGCACAAAGCACAGACGCGTCTTCAGCTGCTCCACTTCTCTCTGGTCACAAACAAAAGCACACTCAGAGCGTTTGGCAGTGGTTCAATGTGTAATCAACCTAATGTTGGAGGTAAAGGAATACAGACCTTTTCTATTAAAAGTCCTGTGTGCCGGAGTCGGTTCAGAAACAACTCTCTCCACTTCCGATGAGTGATACTTCCTGAGTCAGGCTCCTCCTTCTGCACACCCAAAGGCTCCTCCCACACCAGCACAAAATCTGACCAATCAAAGTAAAAGATAAAAAACATTAAATTAATAATTGAATCAACATACAAGGTAATTCTATACTAAAAAGTTGACAGTATTATGAAAAATACTTGTCCGAGATATAAACCATGTTTTGTTACACATGTTGTTTTCCCCGACACCACACACTAAAGTTGGTGTAATCCTTCATTTGTTCAGGAGTGTAAAAAAAAAAAAAAAAAAATGTCATCTGGACAAATTTTTTGTCTTTATTTGTATATGATTGTTTTTGTTTGTGATTTGCAAAATTAAAGACATACTAAAATACTAAAACAAACAAATGTGCTGAGAGGTGGGTCGGAGTACCTACTTCACACCTAGATTCTCCTACCCACTCCTTCCCACATAAAGATTAGGAATAATCTTAATGGGTGTTGGTACGTAAGTAGGAGTACATTCTTCATAACTTAAAAGCAGCTTTGTTTTCTCCCACATATTTAAGGTTCAACCTTCCCTCCAGTTAGAAAAACAAGTTCTTTTTTATTATAGGAGTTTTTCGAGGCCATAAAACGGATTAAATTATCTAATGTATCACCTTAAAATAGGATTTTGGTGACATAAATGGTATACATTGAATAATATATACAAATTTGGGGAGACATATCAGCTTATAAAGCTTATAACCCAGCTGAGTAAATATCAAGACTACATTTTAAATAATTGTTTTAATGTTATTGTGGCAAGGCAAGCCCAGTCATGTGACTTGGTCACATGACTACATAAAGGTCAGGGGTCGTGAATGTCACTTCCTCTTCCTGAGCAGGCCAGAGCACATGTTGGTGGCTGGGTCTAAAGTCCTGTGTTTTTAAAGGAGAAGTGCGGGTTGCTGTTTTTATAGTCCGTTTTTATATAGTTTTTATACAGTTTTATATTGCTTAGTTTTAACAGTAGTTGGTGTCGGTCCTGAGGTTGCCGGGGAGGATTGGGGCTCACTTTAGTGGGTGATTTTACTTATAGTTATTGGTGATGGTGGCACAGAGTGTTTTAAGTTATGGTAATGGGGGTTGTTTTCTTTAATCTTGTTTGTTTTGTCACTTGTAGTATGCCTCTCCCTCCCCAGCTAGAGTGGACCCTCACCAACTCTTTATCAGACCTTTTTATATGGTTTTAAATAAAAGCTGCCTTTAAGGCTTTGACCCACACTGACTGACTTGTTTTGTAATCAAAGCAGACTCTCATCCACAGAACACCTAACCAGTGTTACATTAGGAAGTTATTTTCATACAATAGCTTTTTATTTGCACTAATACAACAACCTAGATATCTAATCTTATAAGTTTGTGTCTTAAAATGTTCCACTCTGGTTTGCTTTTAATTAATTGGCAACATTTTTCCCACATTTATTTTATACCCTGATGTTTTTGAAACTGACTCATTAAAAACATTACTTACTATATAACAGTCAATTGTCTGCAAATAGACTTAACTTGTGCTTTTTTGTTAATTCCAGTTATATTTTCTGTTGATTTTATTCCGCTAAAGATTTGATTGCCATGGCGAACAACAGGGCAGGAGTGTTTCCAGCAGTGGCGGCTCACCCATAGGGATCTCTCATTTTGAAAAAATAACCTGTGTTAATTAGATGCTATTGATGATTTTGCTTTATGGGTTTAGAACTCTCCAGAATTATATTTACATTAGGCCGTGGCCGTGGCGCGGTCAAATAGCCGTGCGGTTTCAGGGACCGCGGCATTTCCCTCATAGTCTCATGGCTAACCCTAACCTTAACTTTAACCCTAACCTTAACCCGGCGCAGTCTAAAACTGCGCTAAAACGCGGTCAAATAGCGGCGCAGTTTCAGGAGCGGCGCGCGGCCGGCACAAAAATAACATGGCAGTTTCGGCCGTGCGCTGCGGCTCTGCAGACACTCCCTTTACATTAACTTTCAAGTTCCACGTTTAAAACGTGAACGTTTATCATGTTTGGTGTAGTAGCCAATAGGCTGTCTTGTCGGGGCGCTTGTTCGATCAGCCCCATTGTGCTGGATTTAAGCCAATGGCTCCCCTGTTGCTAGGCAAAAAAGAATACATACAATCATCGTCGAGGTATTTTATGGGTTTGGGGCGCTGAAGACTAGCGCCCCAAAGTACCAAGATGCACTGCTGCAGCTGCTTGTTTACAGATGTTTTCATTCCAGCAGCGAAGTGTGTAAAATGGCGACTTCGGATGAATTTGCCCCAAATTCAGTCAAATCCTTACATCTGCATCCCTTTGGAAGAAGAACTTTTGAGGAAAAGCTCATTGTAAAACACCTGACAAGCCAGAAGTGAACATAACCCAAAAGACGAGAGAAAAGGGGAAAACATACATCAGAACCTTTTCCCGAGATTGTGCGTGTGATAGTTGGACTCTGTCTTCATGGCAGGGATCACCCAGAGGTTCACTCACAGCATACATCAGGCTATCATTTTTTTTGTGGTGATGAAATTGTGATATTTATAGGAAGTTCTAGTATTGTTCTAATCTAGTAGATTGAAGGATAACCGAACAAAACTCTACTCCCGCTTGGCTCATGGGTGCAATACTACATGCCGTTTCATTATATTTGGTAGGATGAAGGACACATTAGTTGTGAATACAATCACCGAGTTTGAAAGGTATTTTCCGTTAATAGCGGAGTGACAGCCGATTAAACAAAGTGATGCCGGCTAGCGAGCTAGTTTTAATGTGAGCAGTGAGCACACTAGTTTTAACGGAGCGCTATGCTATTGCCCGGCTGATTCGATTTTTTGTTTGGGATGACACACTGTTGTGGTAAATTAGTAGTTATGTGTGGTTTTAGCAAACACCACTGCCGTTCTTTTTACAATTACCGTAATTAACAGCCACATCGCGCAACAGATTTTCTTGTGCGGGCCACTTTACCGCGGTCGGTAAAGTGGGCCCACTTTACTACGCGTTATCTCCCCCTGGGATGACAAATAGGTTGAGCAGTATGCCTAAAATGCACCAGAATGCAGGAAATCACATCTACGAAATTCAAAATTTTAAATAGCCCCACCTAAAAAAAAAATCACCAGCCGCCACTGGTTTCCAGATTGTCAACTCTTTTACAATTTGAGGGTCCCGTATACAGCTCGGTCTTTGGGCAAACATTGTTGAACATGCAGTAAGAATTCCTGATTTTGGCGACACTGTAAAACACTCCATGCTATTCTTTCCTCTCTCTTGCATCAGGACTAAACAAACAGACATGCAGACTTACCAACTTTAGTCTTCCCATCACTGAAAACATTCTGATCGATGGGCGGCACTGATACATTCTAAAGAAAAGCACATTTTAAATATTTAGCATGTTTAGTTTTTTTTTCTGATGCAGCTCAATTGTTTAATTTTTTGCCTCTCCTCAATTCACCTCCATTTCAGAAGAACATCATCGATATCCTTAGAGTAGCCCACTGTTCTTGTAAAAATCCAGCACACTAGGTCTGTTCTTGAGCACTCTATTGTTTTTAATAAAATACTTTAACTCCTCAAACATCCCAGGCTCTTACCATTAGCCACTCTTTAATCTGTTGATTGTACTTCCTGTTAGAGTACTTCCCGTTTCCTCACAGCCAAAGTTAAACACTTGAGCTTTTGTTACTGTTAACATGGCGCCTTTGTGAACTTAAAATAACCATGTTATAAAGGTCTGAATGGATAGAAAATGCATCTATCAAACTATAGAGTCAGAATACTTTTGAGTGTACGTTAAGTTTACTATTTAACACATCTTAATGTCTCGATTGATTTTGAGTTCAAGCCCCAAAATAATTCATACTGTACATCAAATTGAGAACTCTATTCGAATGGCTAAAAAACAGCCCTATTCTTCATCAAGATTTATATTGATACTAGTTATCACTTTAACAGTCAGTGTGAAAATGAATTACCCTTAATGTACATTTTAAAATGGGTACTATAATACTAACCCTCTTAGAGCATTTCATTCTCAGAGAAATCAGTGAACTGTTAGCATGCTAGTTGTTTCAGCTTTACTGTGATGACAAAACTCTCTGGGATGGACAGAATATGTGAGAAAGTGAGCATTTCCCTTGTAACTGTTTAAAATGAAATAGTTCTGATTTTCTCAGTACAGTGCCTTTAATTGGATGCTAGGGTTAACACAAACAGTAAATATTGGTGGTCCAGAGATGATTCCCTGAGGTACAATATATATTGTTTCATATCATCTCTCACCTGATTGGCTGGGTCCATGTTGATGCTGCCATAGTCAGTTTCTGGTTGCTCTTCCAGACTGATGAGCGTGGCTTTGCTTTCTCCTTCACCATTCATCTTGAAATAGCAGTTTAAAACTTGTTTTAGTCCAGGTTTTGAATAATGAATGTTCTTGTTAGGAGTTTTGAGAGGTTTTGCATTATTCCGAAGTTTGAATCCAAGTCCATAGTCCGGTTGTTGGTTCTGATTGTAAATCCATGGGTTCTTCCCGTGTTTTGCTGTCACTTTTTGAAAGCCTCTTGTCCTTCTCATTCTAACTGCAGTGTGTCGGCAGCAGTCGACTGTATGTGATGTGGGTGTGTACTCAAAGCAAACAGATCCTGGTTCAGATCCTGTTGCTTTGTATGTCACCACAAGAGTATTAAACAAACACATGCAACCTTCTAAAAATATACTAAATGAACAGGACAATTGTTAACAGCAGCTTTATTGAACTTTTAATCAGGTTAGTGTGCAATGTGCTGAGATCAAGAGGAAAGCTGCTTGTGTGGAGATGTAAGATGTCACACCATGTTGTCATTTGGTGGTTAGTCCTGTTTGTTTTTAAATCCAGATCTCCTCCCACTGGGCAGAAGCAGGATACAGCGGAGAGAACCACTCAACGTTTGCCAACATTAAGTTTCTATCAACTTCAGCTCTCATTTCCCTTTCATACATTTACGCCTGAGGGCGTGAAACGTGAAAATGCACCTAAATGCAAAAATGTTTTGATACAAACAGAATGTGAGGGAACATAATCATAACCTATAGTTACAGATAACAATCAAAACAACAATGCTAAGAACACATGGTAAAACAATACAAAATGAGTACAACGAAGTGTATTTTTAGCTACGCTACGATGTAAAGGGATTGAGTAGTTCTGATGTGTAGAGGGAGAAAGTCCTAAAATTTTGGGCCCACAGCTGCTAAGGCTCTGTCTCTTCTAGTCCTGAGTCTGGCCCCAAAGGCAAGGTCCAAGGGCAGTGTTGGGAAAATTCACTTTCTACATGAACTAGTTCAGTTCATAGTTCATAATTCAAAATGTTGAACTAAGTTCACAGCTCCAAAATATGAACTAGTTCAGTTATTTTTTTCAATATTATAACATAATGTTTCTAAATTATTTCCACAGCCCATATACAACCACAGGCAGCAATTATTTCATAGTTTAATGCTGAAACTATGTGTCAGATTTCATCTTCATCCAATTTTGAATCCTTTACCCAGGATTTACATTCACATTGAAGGGACAGACTTTCCCAGAGGCAAAGTTGGCACAGAAATGTTAAGATTGTTCCCATTCTCACCGACCTTATCATAAAACTCACGTGACTGGTTGTAGGGCGACTCTTGCTGCTCTGTTGCTCTCGCGTCCATGCTGATTTTGGTTTTGATGCGCATGTGCAGTGCGGTGCGCCGCGCAAAATCTCTGTCTGCGCTATCGGCTTCTACAACTTCGGAGCTCTCACACTTGCCAGGCATAAGCTCTGGTTGGGCAACATAATGGTGTGTTTTTTGCCTAGAAGTCTCTTGAAATCTGACACCTTATTGAACGAAATTAAACCAGAAAGAACGCGTTAACATTATCGTTCGTCGGCAGTAATACAGTACGTTCAATTCACGTTCACCAAAATTATGAACGTTCATTGAACGAAAGTTCATGAATGCGTTCAAGCACAACACTGTCCGAGGGTATAAAGAAGATCTGTGCCCTGTTTTAATCCAGGTTTTTCAAATAATATTTGTTACTTTTTCTACTTTCTTTCTGCTAGGGATTATGTGAATGCACTTGATAAAGATGACATGAAATGGATAAAATAATATATTAAATGGCCTATATTTTACAGCAAAGTGTTTATAATGATAAGAATTGAAAATACCAATGAATGCGCTCAGGGCCTCTGCCCCTCGCCTGGACTCAAATATGGCCCTCGAGAAAAAATAATAATTGCCTGGTCTTAAGCCACGTTTCCACTGGTTCACTTTGGAGGGGATTGGGATAGTCTGAAAGTGTCTCCACTGTTTTAAGTGTGCAGGCCTATTTACGTGGTCCAATGTGTTGCCATAGTGGTCTGCCTTGCGTATGGCTTTAGCACATGTAGGGAAAATACAATGCCCTTGAATAGATTTAACAAAACAATATAACTTTAATTTTATCATCTCTTCATTGTAGCTCTTTTAAGCATTAGTGAGATGAGCTCCATGGTAACGCACAGGGGAGTTAACAGGTAGGATTCCGCTCTGGCACACTGGCCCCCTTCTCATCTCTCTCGCTCTCTCATAAAACAACTGTACTCGTGCGGACTGTAGCTTGCGTGGTCCACTTGCACTAGTGTTGACCTCTGTGTGATGGACCAGTCATTCAGCACGTTTATCCACAGTCACGTGTACGCCAGACAATCATCATAAACAGATGGGGCTTGTTGACACGCTGGATTTGGTCCAACACACACATATATACGAACGTGCGCCGCCCATTACTCGAGTTGTGCCTGTAGCTATTTCTGCGGTATATGGTAGGTTAAAAAGAAGGGAGTGTCTGCAGTGCCGCGGCGCGCGTCCGAAACTGCCATGTTATTTTTGTGCCGGCCGCGCGCCGCGGCTCCTGAAACTGCGCCGCTATTTGACCGCGTTTTAGTGCCGTTTTAGATCGCGCCGGGTTAAGGTTAGGGTTAGGGTTAAGGTTAAGGTTAGGGTTAGCCATGAGGCTATAACGGGCTATAAGGGAAATGCCGCTGTCCCTGAAACTGCGCAGCCATTTGACCGCGCCGCGGCTCTCCAGCCACGTCCTAAAAAGAAAGGTTCATCTTGACATCTTCAAGCGCAAGATGATTGGACAAGAGAGTACGCACAGGTAAAACACAAGAAAGCAAAAGGTAGATTTAATCAGAAAGTAACCATTTCTCACCGGACGCTGACCTGATCTTGTTTGACTATGGTCATTTATATGCTGACGTTTGAATCAGTTGTTTCCTGTTCATTGACGCACAGCGTTAATATTGAAAATATTATATTTCCAGTGCATATTGCATCTAACATTATTCGAAACCCGCACATTAGATAAAGATAAGTTAAATGTAGAAAAGGCTGAGGATAAACCGGATGTAGTTCCTTGTTTAGGTTTGCTTAAGCTTTTTATAACTCCCAGAGCACTTGAACTTGAAAATTCTAAACGTCTTTTTGAGAATTGAAGAGATTGGCCTAAGTATTAAAAAGTATAAGGCAGTAAGAATTAGATTTGACTTATTAAGAAACCTTTTGTTATATTTGGGAGAGGTCAGTTGCTCACATAGCCGAGCCGGGCCCTGAGCATGGAGAAACGGCCTGTATCTCCATTAGAAGAACCATTCCAAAGTTTGCTAAAACAGGGCCAGTCGGAACTTGGGGTGTTCCGTCTAGAGTGAACAAAGTATGCAATTTCACACCATATGATTTAAGTGATTTTAAAAAGTGATTTAAAAACAAATAAACAAATCTTCCATTACTCTAAAATCAACAGGTAGCCAGTGGACAGGGGACAGCATTGGGGTGATTTGATCCTGGCATCTTGTCCATGCCTGTGTGTACTCCTGTCCAGAGAAGAAAGAGACCAGGCCAGAATCGTCTTCCTTAGTTGTGTCTTTGCCACCTAAGAAGCACAGTTTCTTATTGTTACCCGAAACTGCTTGTATTATTCTGCTCAACCTGTTTGTAAAAAAAAAAAAAACTTTCAATGTGATAAATGACTGTGAACCGAAGCGAACAATAGCAGAGGCATCCAGACATACACAGCCCTCATCAAGTCCTGCCGGCAGCCTCACAATCGCCTCCTCTGCCCCTGGATCATGTTGTTGTCTCGTAGCACGCAAGACTCTAGGCTATTCATGCTTCGGCGTGCCATGTTTGCCTTATCTAGGCCGACAGTGGCCCGGAAGACATTTTTCTGCCCACTTTCTCGTCCACGGCCCGTTTCTTTTATCAGAAAGTCGGGGATTCTTCTGGCTTGTTTTGCATCCTGCTCAAACCATTAGACTGCTGATTCTTTTGTTGACGTGTCTCCTGCCCGTTGACAGCAGACAAGGCGCGATGCATTCAGGTTTTTTTTTTTCTTCTGTAATTTATGCCGTGAAGGCTTCCTCTGTTTGCAGGGCAGGGGATGGTGCTATCTCGGGTATAGTTGACATGTTTTTGCAGACCGTTGCGAAGCAGGCTGGAGGTAATTGATGAGGTGCAGTGCCACAGGGTAAGAGAACAACAGCAGACTGGGGAAGTGTGTTAACCCCGACAATTAGATTAGCATAAAGGTCAGAATGAGAGGGACGGTGCTGCCGGGAAAAGTGTAAGATCAGCTAACTGCATGGCTTGGTAGAAAGGTACGCGTGGATTGGCTTTTGACAATATAGTGGATTCAAATGGAGCATTTTTGGAGTGTGCAGTGTTAGGATAAAAATCTAATTGTGATCACTGTTGCCAGAAGCTAATTTGGGGTGATTGACTTCTTTTTTTAATGCAACTGGAGCAAAATTCTATTTAATTTAGTCAAGCGTGCAGACATTTTTAAGAATGACTACGTTTTGACACTCCGCAGCTTTGTCAGTTCATCTGTGCGATTGCCTATAGCTATGTCTTGTCTGTGTTTGTTCTATGTTCTGTAGGCTACTGACTTTCGAGAAGAAATTAGTCCTGGTTTATCCTGTGTTAAAACTAGTTAAGTCCTTGCCAGGGTTGGAACTGGTTTAGTTCATGAATCCAGCGTTATCCACATGCATATATTCAATTAGTCACTTACTTTTGGCAACGTTCCTGTCTTGTTGTGATTCCTGGGTCTATTTTGACAAAAACAAAAAAGACATGGATCAGGTTAACTCCCCTGTCGCAATTTGTCGCTCAATAATATAGACATCCACCTTCACCTTCAATTGGTCAGCCTCGGTCATGATGTGCGTTAAACATGCTCTTACGTATGTCTTATACCTTTACTAACTTAAAAATAACGTCTACTTGAAAACACACTTTTGTCTTCTCACTAGTCAGGATTGGTGTTAACACTCTATCTACTGGTAGCAGAGGGCATTACCGTGGGGTGATAAACAAAAGCTAGCCATAAGCAACTTGCACCAACATACTAATGTAAACATACAGTTGTATTGAAAGCAATTTGAGCCAGAAAATACTCAACAATAATATTTATGGACTTAAAAACAGCACAACATTTTGAGGGACTTTCACTCCCATTTACTTCACTAATTTAATTAAAAAAAAAGTGTTTTTATGAGGCTCCGAGCAAAAGAAACTAGAAAACATGATAATGAAGAAGTGTGAATAAAGCTAAATACAACTTCAGACATGTTTTTTGATGAAGAAACAACGTTATAATAAAAAGTTTATTGTCAAAAGTGTCTAAAAAGGCAAATACTTTACGGGTAGGTAAGTATACATTTCATCAATAATTTACATTTTACAAGATTGCAGAACATCAAAACCTTTTATAGAGCTGTGTTACGGAAAGGTATGTTGTGAAAATGCACCCTCCAACCACTAAGGGTAACCCACTGATCAATTAGTAGGTTACATTTATTTCAAATTGCTTTTCATGGCACAGAAATGAGAATTCTCCCCGAAACAACTCCACAAATTTCATATTTGACGCTTGATTTCAGTCAGTTTTTTCCCAACAAGTCTGAAAGAAAACATGACACAGATGACTGATAGATCTCATTTAGACCCCATTTAAATGTTTCAATATTTTACGAGCAAATGCCGTGCAAAGTAATTCTCAACATTTTTTCTATTTTCTTCCATCGAGCCTGATCACTGAACCTGTTCACATTAGCTCATAAACACAAACACAGTTTTAGGTCTTAAAACCATTGGAAAAACGCTGGCACTGCATTCTTCTAATCGCTTTGCAAATATTGGCTCGGAGGAATAAAACCGCACATGGCCCTAAGATCCAATTTGTGCACCAATTACTTTCACGGTCTACTTCACGGCTAATACAAAAAGGCCAGATTATCTGCTGGATGTCTGCGCCGGCTAATTACAAGCTAGAACAAGAAAAACGGAAAAGACGACTTGTGACAGCAGTCGGCTTTTTTGGATTAAAACGTGAGAATCAAAAGGGCATTTCGGTAATTTTACAGCAGAACATGTGTCTCAAGTCAATGGCAAAACCTGACAAAGACCGCTAAATATTTGACGGTTTAATTTCAATATGAACAGGGCACCTAATCAGATAAACCAAGCATTTCTAAGGGAACAACTACATTTTCTACTGATTTTATACTGCAATGATAATAGAAACATGTTTTGACTCTGTAATGTAATAATAATGATACGTAGTAGTGTAGTAATTATGGTATATTAGCTTTTCCAAATGGCCATGCACTTTGTTTCAGTATTGATACTTGTTCAAATGTTTCAGTTTCTAGATTTAGTATCAATTAATTATTATTTGTTTAAGAACAAGTTTGACTTCACATCACGTACTTCAATGTTTTGCTGCATCAGTTTGCACATTCATTCACATTTTTGCATCTTTCTCTGTGAATGAGGCTGATTAACATCAGATAATAAAACATTTGGTGGCTTCACACCAACAGAGCAAGGCAATGTGACTTTTCCCCCAGTGATCCTGATCGCCCGCGCATCTGTTTTTTCTGTATCTGATTCTACACAGCACTTGTAAATGTTGTGAATAAAAAGTCATATTATCACTCTTCATAAAAACTATATGTTTTTGGTTTCTTTGCCGCTCTCATGCTGCTGACCGCATGGACGGGGCCCCATAACCAAGCTTGGCAGAGACAGCCAATGTTTTTGAAATCCCTTGTGACCTACTCAACTGCTTGGGCTACAGGTTTGAGACCACTGTTCTAAAGTAACTTACGGTGTGCCACAAGGTTCAGTCCTCGGGCCAGTTCTGTTCACTCTTTATATGCTGCCGTTTGGTAACATTATCAGAAAGCGTGGCATTAACTTCCACTGCTATGCAGATGACACTCAGCTGTATTTATCAATGAAACCTGATCAGAGCGATCAAGTAGACAGACTTAGTGCTTGTGTGAAGGATATTTAAACCTGGATGACACTTAACTTAATCTGCTTCTTAACCCTGAAAAAAAACGAGGTAATTGTATTGGGCCTTAAACGTCTACAAGAAACTTTATTTTAAAAAATTTGAATTATTCTGATAGCTTACTGTTATGACTTATTATTGTTCATCGTTTTATTGTTTCATGTTGCACCGAATCACCAAGACAAGTTCCTATGTTTGTGAATTTTGTTTATTGACAATGGCAATAAACCTTTTCTGATTCTGATTTTGATCTGAGCAGATCGTCACACTGGACAATGTCAGTGTAGCCTCCAGTTCTACTGTAAAAAAACATTGGAGTATTATTTGACCAGGAGCTCTCATTCAAAGCTCATATAAATCAAGCCTGTAAAACAGCCTATTTCCATCTGCACAATATAGCTAATCAGAAATATTGTCTAAAAGTGATGCATTTGTAATGTCTAGATTAGACTACTGTAACTCCCTGCTTGCAGTATGTCCTAAAAGCTCCTTTAAAAGCTTTCAACTGGTTCAAAGGAACTAAAAGAAGAGAGTTCATTACGCTGGTGCTCGAGTCTCTTCACTGGCTCCTGTCGAGTTTAGAATCAAACTTAAAGGTGCCATAACATGCTTTTTTTCCACGTTTCGTAGTCTATCCTAAGTGTATAATTGATAATAAAAGGGTTGTGCAAAACCCTTAACATAATAGTCAAGAAATATCACCCAGACCTTGGACCCCCTCACCAACCCGGAAATGCAAACGGCTTGGTTTGATATTCGCCTCCACCCTTGTGAAGAGCGATCTGGCTCCCCCGCCCAACCCGTGACGTAGTCTCAGCGAAAGCGTGTGTCCCCCGCCCGCCCGTGACGTAGTCTCAGAGAGCGCGTGTGTCGCCCACAGCCGTCTGCTCCGCCGTGCGCTGCTCCCGCTGCGCGAGTGAGTGACAAACGATAGAACTTCAGATCAACACTACTTTGAGCCTAAATAAAACTGGTGTTAATTCTACAGCATGCGCAGAACAGATATATCTGGATGAGGGGGGATGGTGACGCGTGCCTAGGGTTATGACCCGGTCTTGCACCCACCCCCCGTCAGTTTGGAGATTCGCGGAAAGGACATAGTCTGTAATATAGCTAAAAACTGCGGGAATCAATCAAAAAAACACTCTGGGTACATATATGAAGCACAAATAGCAATGTAAGAAGGTTAAAAGCTCTGAAAAGTCAATTTTCCATGTTATGGGACCTTTAAACTGAGAGTAGCTGGGATGGAGGGCTCTACCGCGATGTGACAGTTTGTTAGCCTGGCTACAGCGCTGAAAACAAAGTGTTATTTTTGTTAACTTCTATCAAATTATAATAGTATCTGGTTTGGGCCTTACGCAGAGCCTGCTTATTGGATGTAGGCACATTGTCCATGCTTTTAAAGATTCTTCCGTGTGGGAGTGTTGAAATGGTCATAATTTTCGAATTCTTTGTTTATGTGAATGCAGTTCTTCATTGTACCATGGGGAGGCACGTTTGGCCTGATGACCTTCTGTTTTAACAGAGCTGCAACATCAAGAGCAGATTTCAGAGAATTCATGGTCAAGTCGACAAATTGATCACTTACCCTGGGACTAAAGCTGTGCTCAGCAGGATCACATGACATGTCACTGAATATTGGCTTGATTATTTCTTTGAACTTTGAGATAGATTTTTCAGATGTTGTCCTTTCTTTTATAATTTTATTCTGTGGGGCTGTATAATATTTAAGAATAAACTGAAAGGTAATTAGGACATTATTTGACAATACAGGGTTTTGAGGATATACATTTATATCTTTATTCAGTATGTTAGAACAAGATGCTTCTCACTCTGGGTTGGTTTATTTACATTCTAAGTGAAACCAATGCAATGCAATGCAATGAAGGCATTACTGAGGCAGTTGTTACTCATATTCATGTGGCTATTTAAATATACAATGGTCACTATTTTATCCCAGTCTCACTCTTACTCTTTGATATAAGGTAGAGGTTTTAAGTACTTTTCAGTACTTCAGCAGACGCTATGCAACACAAATCCATATTAAGCTGTATCTATGTGCTATTGAAGGATTTAGAACTCATTTAAAGATTCATATTTCCTGTTAAGTCATTTTTTTGAGAATGTTTTTTCATGAATTCACAGATTTTTGTTTGTTTTTGAATTGTCAGTTACAATTGCAACAATCCTCATTTGAGTCTCTGGGTGTTGAAGTTTGGAAACTGACATATTCAAAGTCAAAATGTATCAAAAAAGATACAGCACAACATTTTATGACATGACCCACTGCAAGGTCAAACCCTTTTGGATCTCTCTTTTGTCGATAGTGTGATTAGTGTGACTTTTCCTTATCATTTAAATTAAAAAGGGTTCAAGTGTTCTATGTCAGTAAAATCAGTCAGCCTTAATATTTCTCTGCACTAATCGGTTTGCTCAGGTTTATTAGCAGTTCAATCTTGTGTTTTCACAAACGTCTCATACTGAACTTGAAATAATAATGAATAGATTAAACTGCCAATCACTTCATGATACTTCATTGGATCTGCAGGTTTGCCTTAATTGTCAAATAAAAGGGTCTAACCCTATGATATAGGACCTTGACAACAACTCTTACAAAACAATGAATGCTCTTATGTAAAACTCACTTGTCTTTGATCAAACGCCTGGCCTCAAACACGATAAAGCCTTCTATAGTGAGAGTAAACACAGCCACAGTGGAGTATGCTTAAGAGCAGAACAGACGACTTATCAGGCGTGTGCCGAGGCCTTTGAAGAGCAGAGCACATTCACAGCAGGCCAGCTTTTAATGGAGCTACTGGAGAACCAGAAAGTGAAAGAGAGATCAGAAAGTGAACAGACATGGGTTATGCAACTGTGCACTGGTTCAAATGTTAAAAAAATGGTTGATTTATTGATAAGATAAGATAAGATAAGATAATCCTTCATTGTCCCACATGGGGAAATTCCATTGATGCAACGCAGGTAGATACAGAGATAGATACAGAAGAAAAGAACAAATAACTTATAGGAAGTTTGAAAAACACTCTCAGTAGAAGATCTCTTATAAAAATCTTAGGATGTCCGCCGGGATAACGTGACGATCTCCGGGTAAGACTGGTCTCCGCAGTTTCATGAGTTCCTCCTTTGTGTAAACGCGGTACGGCGCCGGCCGGGGGGGCGCAGGGGGGCCGGGGGGGCTCGGAGCCAGGGCACATCGCGATGACACGAAAACACTCAATCCAGTCGAACAAAGTCAAAACAAGTTGAATTAAAGCGATTCCAGTGCGTGTCCCGATCATTCATGAAGTTCCTCTTTTATATAAACGTGTACCGGCGGCGGCATACTGTACGTCAGGACGGCTGGAGGGCGCGGGGGGCCGGGGGCTAGCTCAGAGCTAGCGCACATCACGACGAAAACACTCAATAATCCAGCCGAACAAAGTCAAAAACAAGTTAAATTAAAGCGATTCCAGCACGTGTCCCTATTGTACAAGTAAAGTAGATTTTTTTTTTACAAAATACAAAAGATAAAGCATAATAAGTGTGAAAAAAGTGTGAGAAAAGAGCGGAGCGTACACACCGGGCTGCCAGCTGGACCGGCGCCTTTGTGACGTAAACTAAAATGATCATCATCTGATTCATCATCCAGGAGTCGGGCTGGCTGTATTCTGTCCGAGCAATGCATTTGTGCTTTTCATTTTTCTCTGGCTCTGGAACATGTCAACGCTGAGTATCTACAACTACATGTACCATATTGTCTACTTCATAGTACTGACAGTGTTGTGATACTGCAGTATTCAGCATTCTCAAAGGACTCCATGGGCTCCTGGCTACTGATTTGCTGTGAATTTTGTTTCAATCCGATCCCTAATATCCAATCCAACTTTGTTCATTATACCAACAAATAGTCTCCAAATGCTGCACAGTAAACACAACTTTGAAACTTGGTAACTTAGACTATTGATTGTTAAGATGTTACCTCGTCTCTCAGTGGTATTCTAAAGTGTTTATCCCACATAATTTTAAGGCTAATTAAAACACTGCTTACCCAAGATCAAATATTCATTGTAGATGTTGACCAGTGAGTTAGTAGTTTTTCAGAGATTTGATCACCACTACGAAGTAAATTTAGAGAGGCAAAGAAAGGTGATATGTATGTTTTTGGCAGTGGAAAAATGCACCATCCAGCCTTTTCATAATAAAGCATTACATTCATAACAAATAATATCTGAGCAAGGTGGCAATCAGTGAAAACTAAAAACCTCCCATGAAACTTTGCTAACGTTAATCCCTAAATCTCTGCATTCGCCCATCATCCAGGGATTGAGTCCCGGATGGTTCAGGAATTTGCAGGTTCTCCCTGTGTTTGCGTAGGTTTCTCCCCTGAGGCCAAGACTTCCCTGAAACATCTCAGTTGGGATTTCCTGGTTAAATAAAGGTCAATTAGACAGGACAGTGTATTGTTAAATGGGGATGAGAGAGGGAAGGAAGCAAACTGCACATTATCATGTTATCCACTCTCCTTTTTCTTTTTTTGGAAGAACAGCCCAGTACTAGAGCATAAAGCTACATTTAGAATGCTGGTGTCGTGACCGTTTAAAAGCTCCTCAGAAGTGTGTAAGAACGATTTTACTTTCATTCACTTTTGTATTTGGTAATTTTCTTATTACGTATTAGGCCCATGTGCAGAGATGTTTGTAACAAACTACTGTATTTTAAAATAAGATTTCATATGGAGTTTTAAAGGTCAGAATGGATGAACCACACAGTCCTTTCGGTCCATGTACAAAAAGGTTTCACATCACAGCAAGCGTTCTGATCGGCTGTCAGATTTGCAGCACATACGCTTGATTATAAACCAGGCTTGAAGCACTTAGACTGCACAATGGGGCATAAACCACCCACATCGCTCAGACATATGCAAACAAGTTGGACCGATATTTTCATTGTTTCTTGCATGACATGTATTTGGCACTTATTTAACTTCAGACTGACTGATCTCTATGAGCTAATATTCCTAACAAAAGACTTGTCAGACAGTAAAAAATCTTGATCTCACAGTGGCAGCTTTGATAAGGTAAAGATAAGTAAACCTGACTAGTCAGACAGCCGTTTCGAATTCCCCATCTGGAGGGGCTTACTGTGGGGCCGCCCGTTCTGCTTTTCACTGGTGCGGAGCATGTGATTGGTCGGAGGTGAGGAGGCTGTCTGTTAGATGGATGAAAGAAGGAAATGAGAGGAGCGGCGTCCATACACAGAGCTATGATTCAGACGGTTCTGACAGTATCTGGGCTGATAGAGAATGAGGGATGGTCCTTAGAACAGAGACACCCTGGGAGGCGGAGCCAGGTCCTGAGCATGGACACGCATTCCGCCATTAAAAGAAGCGTTCCAAAGTAGGCAAACTTCTCTGGGAATCAGGCCCGGGCAAAAAGTGGATTGATTTTTCTGATGTTCCACAGCATTGAATTGAATTCAATTGAATTCCACGTGCTGCAGGTCAATAGGGAAAAAAACACACAAAAAGAGCATTTTAGGTGTAGAAATTCCCTAAAATTAAACTTATTTGAGGAATATAATCTAAAAAATGGACAGAGCGGGTGCATTTGGAGAAAACAAAGTTTACAATACCCCATACTATATGGATGTAGGTCAATTCAATTAAACAATAAAATCTCTTTAAGTGCAGATTGTTGTTGTTGTTGTTGTTGTGTTATGTTGATAGCAAACTCAACAAAAAAAATTGTCAGTGGTGTCTCGCCTTAATTTACTTAATTAGTGACATCACAATCAATACCAACATATTCCCAAATGTTTACCGCTTCAGAGTGGACACTTTTGTCCCTCATGGCCGTACAGATGTTAGCCTGTCCTCTGCGTCCTCCACGTCCTCTCCTTGATCCGTGCTCCAGCCATGGCCAGGCATGGGGTCCAACTTTTAATCAAATCCGCATAATTGGAGCGATTCCCTGTCTGCCCGCGAGTTTCTATCCATCTGTATAATTACGCTTTGTCGTTTGGAGTGTGTGGAGAGAGAGTGGGAGGAGGGGTGGAGTCTTTGCACTCCCCAGACGCTTCCCCCTTAGCGCCTCTCACACAATTACGCTCCATCTTGAGAGAAAGAAGGAAATTGCCTCTTTTGTCATGTCATTTTTCACCGATGGGGGCTAAACATGGCATCAACAATAATTAATGCATCATGGCAACCTGCAGACGGTATTCGTTTCAGAGCGCACCAATTAGCTGCGCCGTTTGCTGAGGCATTGTTGCTCCTGTGGTGGCATTTTTCTAGGTAATTTGGGCTCACCAGTGAATGTAGTCGAGAAGAGCTTTTGTCAGTGTCGACTCAGGGTTCTCAGGTTGATTAGTTTAATTTAGAATTTAAGAGTTTTATTCATAATGCGATATTGTTTGTCCTCAGGCCCAGAAGAGTGATTATTGTGGTTTCCTAACTTGTCATGATTTAATCTGATGTTAGCCCTTGTTTAGTCCCGATTTGGTGATGGTCCTGGCTTTGTGTCCGATGCACAATTTTGTCCATCTGAAATTAAACAATTCTGATCTGAAGTGAAATCTTATGTCATGCTGAAAATGGTGGGTCAAAGGTCTCACAGTGAGACAGGAACAAAGATTAAACCTAAAACCGTCTTAAGACAAAAGACAAGCTATTATTTATATCTAACGTGTCTGATATTTCGTAACCTTGGCCTCAGTTAGTCCTCTCCTCACTGTCTACCATCAATCTCTGTCCAACATGTCACCAACAGTTAACACAAACATGTGACCAACATAAACACAAACATACAGTCAACAGTGAACACAAACATGTGACCAACAGTTAACACAAACATGTGACCAACATAAACACAAACATACAGTCAACAGTGAACACAAACATGTGACCAACAGTTGACACAAACATGTGACCATCAGAAACACAAACATACAGTCAACAGTGAAAACAAACATGGGACCAACAGAAACACAAACATGTGACCATCAGCAAACGCAGACATGTGACCATCAGCAAACACAAACATACAGTCAACAGTGAACACAAACATGTGACCAGCTTTAAATATAAACATGTGATTAATAGAAAACACGACCATGTGACCTACAATAAACACAAACATGTGATCAACAGTAAACACAAACATGTGAGAGCAGAAACACAAACATGTGGTCAACAGTAAACACAAACATGTGAGAACAGAAACACAAACATGTGGTCAACAGGCAACACAAACATGTGACCAACTGTAAGCACAACCAAGTAAACACAAACATGCAACCAATAGTAAACACAAACATGTGACCAACTGTAAGCCAACCAAGTAAACACAAACATGCGACCAATAGTAAACACAAACATGTGACCAGCAGTTAACACAAACATGTGACCAACAGAAACACAAACATGTGGGTCAACAGTAAACACAAACATGTGACCATCAGTAAACATAAACATGTGATCAATAGTAAACACAAACATGTGGTCAACAGGAAACACAAACCTGTAGTCAACAGTAAACAACATGTGCCAACAGTAAACATAAACATGGGAGTGTTTTCCGGTGACGTCACTTCCGGTGAGTGTATCGCGTTTTCAGAGCTGTTCGTTCTTAGAGCTTTTTATCGATTAATCCACGAATTATACACACTATTTACGCATCATATACACAGAAGTGAAAGTTTGATTGCTCCGCAAACAATCCGGAGCCTCAAACCGCTCACTTTTCTGTATTTCGTGAATTAAAGGCCCTCCTCACTCTCTAGCTCCAGCCTGAACTAGCGTAGCCTAGCTGCTAGCGTCATGGCTGGACCTACCTTCACCTGTTTAAGCTGTCATATGTCGAGTCAGAACCCTGGCTTCTTCTCTGATGACAGGTGCGTGAAGTGCAGTGTAGTGGTAGTTTTGGAGGCCAGGGTTACGGAGTTAGAAGCTCGAGGGCTACCGGACCGCACTACAGGGCGTAGCATTAGCATTAGCAGTAGCAGTAAGGCCGAGCTCAGCCCCCCAGCGTCTCCCGTGCAGCCGGGACTAGACCAGGAACAGAATAGGGACCAATTTGTAACAGTTCGGAGGGGACAAGGCGCTAAACGCCGAACCTTAACGCACCGTGAGCTTCACGTCTATAATAGGTTTTCTCCCCTCAACAATCACACGCCCGTTGAACACACTAGAGAAACCCTTGTAATCGTGAGTTCTATTGTTAGAGACGTGAAGCTGCCAGCTGCTAGCGTTAGGTGTTACCCGGGGGCCAGAATGGGTGACATCGAAGGAAATCTTAGGATCTTAAAGCAGATTAGGGAGTGTTTCCGTCGAGTGGTGATCCACGCAGGCGGTAACGACGCCCGGCGGAGACAATCAGAGGTGCTCAAAGTTCAAGTAGCCGCGGTGAGTGAATTAGCGAAGTCGATGTGAGACACTGTAATATTTTCTGGTCCCCTGCCCAATCGGATCAATGCTGAATTGTACAGCCGTCTTTCAGCATTCAACAGCTGGTTATCTAGATGGTGCCCTCAAAACAACGTAGTCTTTATTGATAACTGGAGTGCGTTTTGGGGAAAGCCCGGGCTCATATGCAGGGATGGCATCCATCTGACTTCGGAGGGTACATCCCTATTAGTTCGGAATTTGACCGATAGTCTTAGTCGTGTTAAGTGACCATCTAGGGATGAGCCCCGGGCGCAGAGCAGCAGTTTAAGATGCTCCTCTGTCGCTGAACTCTCGCCCTCTCTGTCACATGTGAAGTGTTCAGATTCAAGACGGATAGAGACTGTGTGTGTCCCTCGTGTCCCTCGTATAAATAATGCCAAAAAGTCACATCTCAGAAAAAACATTTCAGGCGTCAGACCAAATAACTTAAGGAAAATAACAATCACAAATGACAGAAATATACAAATGAATAAACACGTAAAATGTGGACTGCTAAACATTAGAGCAATTTCCTCCAAATCGCTCTTAGTTAATGAATTAATTAGTGACTATAACATAGATCTTCTAGCTCTAACTGAAACGTGGCTTCAACAAGACGATTACTTCAGACTAAATGAGTCCACCCCAACCACCCATGTTAACTTTCAGACCGCCAGGAGCACAGGCCGAGGTGGTGGTGTGGCAGTGATCTCACACTCAAGCCTACTTATGAGCCCTAAAATTAACAATGCATTTCACTCATTTGAAAGCCTCATGCTGTCAATCACATGTCCAAATATGAAAAACCAAAAAGGAGTTTTGTTCATAGTTATCTACCGACCTCCTGGTCCCTACTCAGAGTTTTTAACAGAGTTTTCTGACTTTATATCAAACTTAGTGCTAGCCTGGAATAAAATAGCTATAGCTGGAGACTTTAATATCCACGTGAACGTGAGTGATGACGCTCTCAGTAATGCCTTCAGCGCCTTGTTAGACAGCATTGGTTTCACTCAAAATGTAAATAAACCGACTCACACCCATAAGAACACTCTGGATCTTGTCCTAACGTATGGAATAGAGATTAATGACCTCATTGTCTTCCCTCAAAACCCTATATTGTCAGATCATTTCCTAATTACCTTTCAGTTTATTCTTAAAGATCATCCAGCCCCACAGAATAAAGTTATAATGAAAAGGACAATATCTGAAAAATCTATCTCAAAATTCAAAGACATAATAGAGCCAATATTCAGTGACATGTCATGTGATCCTGCTGAGAACAGTTTTAGTCCCAGTATAAGTGATCAATTTGTCGACTTGACCATGAATTCTCTGAAGTCTGCTCTTGATGTTGCAGAAGGTCATTAGGCCAAAGAGCGCCTCCCCATGGTACAACGAAGAACTGCGTTCACATAAACAAAGAGTTAGAAAGCTAGAGGGATCATTTCGCCGCACTCACACAGAAGAACCCCTAAAAGCATAGAAAAGTTGCCTGCTGTCCTATAAACAGGCTCTGCGTAAGGCCCAAACCAGATATTATTCAAATCTAATAGAAGTCAACAAAAGTAACACTAAATTTCTTTTCAGCACTGTAGCCAGGCTAACAAACTGTCACAGCGCAGTAGAGCCCTCAATCTCAGCTTCTCTCAGCTTTGATGATTTCCTCCTATTTTTTAACAATAAAATAAAAACAATCAGAGATATATTAGATGAAATCACCCCCGCTATTAGCCCTTAACTAGCCCAAGCTGTAAATCTAACGTCCCATATAAATCCACCTGTAAACCTAGAAAGGTTCACAGCTGTTGATCAAGCAGAGATAACTTCAGCCATTATGTCCTCTAAAAGCTCAACTTGTGTCCTAGACCCCATTCCAAGCAGACTCCTCAAAGACATTCTCCCCCTAATTATAGACCCTATTCTTACTATAATAAATACTTCACTTGAAAGTGGCTATGTTCCACAGTCCTTCAAACATGCAGTCATTAAACCTCTTCTGAAAAAGCCTAATCTAGATCCCGACCTATTGGTAAACTACAGACCTGTTTCAAATCTTCCCTTCGTCTCTAAAATCCTTGAAAAAGTTGTAGTAAAACAGCTTTGTCGCCACCTGCAGGACAATAACTTATTGGAAGTTTTCCAGTCAGGGTTCAGAGCCCACCACAGCACTGAAACTGCACTAGTTAAAGTCACAAACGATTTGTTATTAGCCGCTGATGATGGACTGGTCTCAATCCTCGTTCTGTTAGACCTGAGCGCAGCGTTTGACACCACCGACCAAAACATTCTACTGCAGAGGTTAGAATGTGATGTAGGTGGCGAAGGAACAGCCCTCAGCTGGTTTAAATCCTATTTATCTGATAGGTACCAATTTGTTAATGTAAACCAGACCTCACCTTGCTCTCTAGTTACGTTGTGCCACAGGGGTCAGTACTCGGTCCAATTCTGTTAAACAGAGACATCAGAAAGCATGGCATTAACTTTCACTGCTATGCAGATGAAACTCTGTACACGCTGTATTTATCAATTAAACCTGATTAGAGCGATCAAGTAGACAGACTTAGTGCTTGTGTGAAGGAGATAAAAACCTGGATGACACTTAACTACCTGCTTCTTAACCCTGAAAAAACCGAGGTCATTGTGCTTGGCCCTAAGCATCTACGAGACACTCTATCTAAGCAGATAGTCACACTGGACAATGTTAGTGTAGCCTCCAGTTCTACTGTAAGAAACCTTGGAGTCTTATTTGACCAGGAGCTCTCATTTAAAGCTCGTATAAATCAAGCTTGTAAAACAGCCTATTTCCATTTGCGCAACATGGCCAAAATCAGAAGAATCCTGCCAAAAAGTGATGCTGAAAAACGTATCCATTTGTAACGACTAGATTAGACTACTGTAACTCCCTGCTCGCAGCGTGTCCTAAAAGCTCCATAAAAAGCTTTCAATTGGTTCAAAATGCAGCAGCAAGATTACTAACAGGAACAAAAAGAAGAGAGCACATTACGCCAGTGCTGAAGTCTCTTCACTGGCTCCCCGTCGAGTTTAGAATCAAATTTATGACATGGCCCCATCATACCTCAAAGATGCTATAGTACCATATCATCCAAACAGAGCTCTGACCTCTCAGAATGCTGGCCTTCTGGTGGTCCCAAGAGTCTCTAAAAGTACTGTAGGAGGTAGAGCGTTTAGCTACCAAGCGCCTGTGTTATGGAATCAGCTCCCGGCCCATGTTAAATATGCTGACACAGTCTCTTCATTTAAGTCCAGGCTTAAAACGTTCCTCTTTGAAATCGCTTATGGTCAGACCAGTTAGGAACAGAAACATAAACCCACAGCTTTAGCTACGCTGCCCTAGGAGCAACTGTGCTGGGGGAATTATGGCAGCTTGAGCACTATCCTCTTCTTCTGACTACTTATTCTTTCAAAAATATTTATTTTTTAATTCCACTTGCAAACTGTTCGTGCAAAGACTGACTCGTCTTCTCTCATCTGTCCACAGGTATGACCATAAAAGTTGTATTTTTGACTGAAACTTGGTTCAAAGTAAATACATGTGTAAATGCGGAATCAGAACAAACCGTAGCGGTTAGTGTTTTGTCAAAGTGAAATGTATTTTTGTGTGTACTGCTCACGTGGTCTTAATTTTGCCACGAATCTGCCATGTGCAGAGTTTCAAGCTTTATTTGGACAAATTAAACTGTTCAGGTGCTTGGTAACATGCTGGTAGCATGCAAAAGTAAACCATTTTGAGTGCAAGTGTTACAGACTGTTCATGTAGCTGCCGCCATTTGGAGGCACTTGTTCTTT
The DNA here is from genome assembly GCF_026437365.1 of Eucyclogobius newberryi. Classification (NCBI taxonomy): domain Eukaryota; kingdom Metazoa; phylum Chordata; class Actinopteri; order Gobiiformes; family Gobiidae; genus Eucyclogobius; species Eucyclogobius newberryi. The sequence goes on along the minus strand of NW_027315724.1, from coordinate 8,383,427 downwards.
GATGTTGCTGACCTGCTTGTGTGTGCGTGCGTGCGCGTGGTGTAAGAGAGATTTAGTTACCTGTATTTTTATTTGCATATTATAGTTATTTATGATCTGTTATGTGGAGACAATTTAGATATTATTTTATCGTCTTTTGCTAAATATGTGTTTATTTGTTTATTTATTTATTGTCCTTTTATAATTGTATTAATTATTGATTTGTATGAGAGAATTGAATGAGAATTGAATGAGAATTAAACACGCTGTGCTAAGACTGACTCGTCTTCTCTCGTCTGTCCACAGCCACACCTTCTCCTTCTGGCTACACAGTCTAAACATCTAGCTGTGTACCGTTTTCTACCGCCCAGCTTACCCCTAGGGCTGGCGCCGGTAACATAAACACAAACATGTGACCAATTGTAAGCACAACCAAGTAAACACAAACATGCGACCAATAGTAAACACAAACTGGATCTGGATCTAGTTTACATAAACTGTAATCATCAAATCAAATCAAAGTTTATTTATAAAGCACTTATCATACTCAAATGTAACAAAGTAATTTACATTGCATTAAAACTATTCCAACATTCCACCCAACCAACCCCACAACCGTCAGTCACACACACTCAAACACACGCACACACACTCACACATACCCTCTAAAACACACGTGGCTGAGTACAGAAAGCCACGTCAGAGGAGCCATCTGCACCAGGAGCTGAGAGTCGCCTGCAGCCACAGGACACCGACACAGGGCCCACAGGAGAGATGGGACCGAAGCACCAAGCCTGTACCAGGGGTACACATGACAGCCCCCAGCAGACCACTGCTCCTGGTACAGAGGGCTCATCAGAGAAAACACTGGAGATCCTAGAAAGTTTTAAAATAATGAATAACAGAATAAGTGAATAGCGGTTAGCGCTCTCGCTTCACAGCACGGCCTTTCTGTGTGGAGTTTGCATGTTCTCCCTGGGTCTGCGTAGGTTTCCTCCAGGTTGTCCGGTTTTCCCTACCACTAAAAACATATATGAGAGTGTGTTGTGGGAGAGAATATGGGACAACGGATGGAAATTAGCTCATGGCTCCAATCTGGTGTGTTTACAGCATGTATTTCATGAAGAATAGAAGAATAGAAAAAAAACAGGACATACATGCATATCAAATAGAAAGCTTTATTTTATTGTTAGTCCTGTATGTACATTTGTTTATTCCTCCTTCTAGTTCTGGTTGGTCACATTTAAACCTGGTTCAGCCATTATGTAGGCTCTATTCTGTTTTAATTCTTGTTTAATCTCTTTTTTCCCAAATTGCAGATCATATAAAGCTTCATTTTTTTTCTGGTGGCTTGGAGGTTCTTGGTCAGCCATGGTCAGGTGCGGTAATTGGGTCGATGAGGAGAGATGCAATGCCAGCAGCATGTGTTGGGTGCCATTACTCTAAGTGAAGCCAGGCGCCTCAGGTACACCATTACTTTCATGTGCCTATAGCTGGAGGTGCTTGGTGATTGCTCAGCAGATAGCCTAGCTCATCATCAAGTAGAAACAATTAATAAAGATCAACGTGCTTTTATGTCAAATTAAAATCCATAAATTGGCCCTATTTAATCAAATCCGCTCCAAACATTTCTAATTTCAACTTGTCAAATTTAATATCAGCCATAAATGAAATAAGATGAGATAAGATAATCCTTTATTGTCCACACATGGGGAAATTTCATTGTTGCAACGCAGGTAGATACAGAGGTAAAAAACACTCTCAATAGAAGATCTCTTATAAACAAAAACTCAAAATACAAATGGGCAGATACAAAGGTTCATTCTAACTCTGTCTGTAACTTATCCATAGCAAAAAAAATCTATACAATCAATACAATGGAACAAGCACAAAAAAAAAAAGAATCAAGAAGTGGCTGCAACTACAACCAAAATCTTAAGTTAGGTCCACACAAACAATTGGAGACAGAAGCAAACAAGCTGAGCAAATGTAAGATTTCTTAGCATATTTGTAGCTTATTTGTATCATCTTTCCGGTGCCAGAAAGCTTGTCATCTTCTATTGTACCTTCAGATAAATATCCAGTTGATGTATACAAATCTTTGGGTTTCATGGCCTTGTTGAGTGTAAAAGTAGTGAGTCGTAGGTCTCACACTGAGAGAGGGTCAAAGATCAAACTTAGAATCGTTGTACGACCAAAGACCAGTTGCCAATGACATCACTGTCTGATCTTTTGGAATCTTGGCCATCATTAAACACAAACATGTGACCACAGGTAAACACAAGCATTTGACCAGCAGCAAACATGAACATGTGACCAACAGTAAACACAAACATTTGATCGACAGCAAAACAAACATGTGGCCAACAGTAAACACAAGCGTACCGTCAAAGACAAAGAGCTACACTGTGACCAGAACCATTTGTCGTTCATTGGCTAATGCTGGCATGTTGCGCTAACCTTGGCTAATCAACACATGCCTGACGAGCCAAGACCACATACTTTGACAGTATTTTAAGACGTTTTAGTCTAGAATCATGTCTTGTCTTCCTGATTTGAAATGGGACAAATTACACAGAAAAGCTTGGACCTCTGCAGAATCAAAGCAGGGCACTACATTTTGTAAATCTGAGAGAAAACAAGTTATGTGTGCTGTCTGAATGTCAAGAGATTATTCAGAAGAGATGTCTTCCGCATTTGAGAGACAAGCGCTATACACTGTATAAATGAGTGGACAGCTCTAGCCAAACAGGAAGTTAGTGCGGCGGCAAATTGGCTCCTTCAATTCTGGCTTCCATTCACTTTCTATTGAACCATCTGCTCCTCTTTTTCTCTTGTCAGACACTTTATTCTGGACTTAAAATGTGTGTTATAAAATGTTTCTATGATCCTGGTGTTTTTATTATGTTTTTTTTTTTTTTTTTTTTTTATCTAGATATGAATTATAATAGCTGATTAATCAAGTTCCTCATTTCTACGACGTCCTCGTCAGCGTGCGTTAACAACAGGTTTTGACAGCTAGCACGGCTCGTTGCTAAGTGCCTTCCCAGTAGAAACCAGCAGTAAGGGGCGGGTACCTTCTCCAACCTCTCTCCTGATTCAGTGGCTTCTGGAGCCAAACAGTATAGCCTACTTACTTTAATTTATACAGTGTATGGAAACACATTAGCCCCTGTGGTTAGAAGAAAGAGTTTTTTAAATGCCCTTTATGGTCTGAATCCAAACCCTTCTTATGTAGGAGGCCTGATATCTGCTCAGACAAACTTTGGTCGTGGTCAGGTCTGATGTCTGATGTCTGACTGTGAATAATCACACAATAAGCATGTGCGTTGCCCAATGATTTAGATACCTCCCATCTTGTAATGTGACATCCATAAATCTTACATGACAAAAAAATGTACAGTGGACAGAGCTTTAGGTACCCAAAACGAAAAATCTATTCCCGAAAGAGGACCGCTTGTGACTAGTCTAATCTAGTCAAAATCAATATCTGACCGCTTCACATCGTCTCATATACAATATCCTGCCATTAATTTCTATTTGTATCCAACGTTTGAGACAGAACTATGAAGCCAAACAGGTCCACGCTGGGTGTTAGAGAGACGAAACATCACATAGAGGACGTGCAAGGAGGCAGGAGGGGGGAGGAATAAAGGGGGACGGTGGTCACAAATCTGGAGCAGCGCAGTGAAAAGGCCAGGGCATTTGTCACCTGCTTCTTCAGCACCAGAGCCAATAGAACAATACCATTAATCTCCTGACATTTCAATATTGCATTAACCTTTCCAGTGGAATTCGCTCATCTCATTAGTCTTTTTCTTTTGAGGACGAGAAAAATAATAATCGATAAAACACGACATGGACATGAGCTGGACATATATAGTGGTCTATGATTAACCTGATGGTTGTTCTTTAGCAACCAGTGACACGCAAAATAAATATCAGCTTTGACTATAATAGATTAAACGATTGTTATCAGAAAATTGGCAGCTCCTGAAGATTTGTCTTGACTTAATCTAGTCTGGCTTTGACAGAAACCAAATTATAATTAAAGCTTAATTCATTTTGCTTCATAACTAATTTGATGAAAAGCCCTGAATTAGGCATGTGAACTTTAAAAACCCAGAATGGAACTTTTAGATATCACCAGATAAAATTACAAGTGGTGATGTGTCGTTTATGACCACATCAACTCTTTAGAATATGAACGGTTTGAAACAGATTTTATTTATTAAACAAGCATAATGTTTTTTCTAGCAGGTCTTTCCTTCCTGCTGCTGTCAGACTTTATAACAAACACTGTTAGTACTGAACACTCGCAATACTGACCTAACCATGTGCAATTCTGTCATATGTGCAATTGCTGTTGGAATTCATGTGCAATTACTGTGAAATTCATGTGCAATCTATGTGCTGTCGTGACACATATTCATGTGAAATTACTGTCGTGATCACATGCAATGGTATTTATGTATTTATTTATTTATTTGTCTATGGGAGTTTTTTATTTATTTATAGGAGATCTTCTACTGAAAGTGTTTTTCAGACTTCCTATAAGTGATCTGTTCCCCTGTATCTACCTGCGTTGCACCAATGAAATTTCCCCATGTGGGACAATAAAGGAATATCTTATCTTATCTTATCTTTTTACCAACCGACAAATGGAAGTAGACCCAGGTGTAGGCAACAATTGCACATACACGCATACATTTGTTTTTCTTTTTTTAATGATTTCTTTTGGCCGGTATGCCAAATAGGACAGTGCACCGTGAAATTGAGATAAGACAGGGGAAGGACATGCAGTAAAATAACGAGAGATTGGAACTCCACATGCAGGCATATCCACTCAACTATGAATGGCACTGTTATGTTTTTCATTGAAGTGTTATTTATATTACACGTCATTCCTGTTTTCAAAATTTTGGTCTTTTTGGTCCGTCTTCCAATTTATTATTATTTTTTGTGTTTTATTAATAATACAGTTATCAATATATTGTCATTTGTGTTTTTTGTTTTGTTTGTTCAACATTACTCAATGGTCAAGGTCACTATATTAGACTGTTGTGGTGTGTGTGTCCTCCACTTGGAGAGGAGCCAGCTGTGGTGGCTTGGAAGGAGCTGAGGAAGAGCTGGAGGAAGAGTGTGTGGAAGAATTGGAGGAAGCGTGTGTGGAAGAGCTGGATGAAGTGTGTGTGGAAGAGCTGGAGCAAGCCTGTGTGGAAGAGCTGGAGGAAGTGTGTGTGGAAGAGCTGGAGCAAGCACGTATGGAAGAGCTGGAGGAAGTGTGTGTGGAAGAGCTGGAGCAAGCACGTGTGGAAGAGCTGGAGGAAGTGTGTGTGGAAGAGCTGGAGCGAGCACGTGTGGAAGAGCTGGAAGAAGTGTGTGTAGAAGAGCTGGAGCGAGCACGTGTGGAAGAGCTGGAGGAAGTTTGTGTAAGAGCTAGAGGAAGTGTTTGTGGATGAGCTAGAGGAAGTTTGTGTAAGAGCTAGAGGAAGTGTTTGTGGACGAGCTGGAGGAAGTGTTTGTGGATGAGCTGGAGGAAGTGTTTGTGGAAAAATTGGAAGAATTCTGGAAGCGCTGCATAAAAGAGAAGGAGGAAGTGTGTGTGGAAATGCTGGTGGAAGTGTTTGCAGTGGTGTGTTTCACAGATCAACTCTAAGTCTCTGGTTACGGAAAGAGTTACCAGGAGTATCCAGTAATTTCTACTTAACTGAAGCATTCCAATTCCATGGTATCTAGAAACATAGTGTTTCTAGGGGTGTACAAAAGTTCCAATACTTTCCCACATTACCTGTGGCCACTCATATCCATGCTCATCTCACCTTAACCTGCGTTTGCTCATCAGTATGTAAGCTCCACTTCCACATTCACCCAGTGCCAGATTGTTCTTCGTGGTTTCAGCGTAAGACTCTCCAGCATTTCTTCAGACTGATTACCTGTTTCTCAACAATGCTTGTTCCTGATTCTGTCTTGTTTGCTTAATCCTTTGGTTTACGCTGTTGCTAATGCACAATAAAGTCTTGCCAACCATACCTGTTGTCAGTTGCGTTGCATTTGGATACAATCTGGCAGTTAAGTGGGCCAGGATGTGACAGCTGAATTTTCCCAGGAGTTAAATGGATGGTGTTTTAGCTCACAACAAAACCCAGGAAGGAAACCTTTGACACATGGAATTTGCATTCCTCAGCTTTGACCAACAAGTTCTAAGCACAGTCTCTGAAGCACATTGTTCAATGTTTGACATATTATTGGTGGTTCTTTGATTAAATGAGAAAGCCATCCACATATACAAATACACAGCAATTGAGCATGTCACAATAAACATTGTTCACCAGGTTAAGGACATTCTTGGGCATTGGCGAGCCCAAATGGTCTATCTGACGTTTGTGTCGACAGAGCCAAGAGTATCCAAGAATCTAAGGGGAAATGTCTCTTGGTGATTTCAATGGGAAATTTCTCTTGGTGATTTCAATGAGAATAGTCTCTTGGTGATTTCCAGAAAGGATATAACAATGTGGATAGTCTGTTCTCTAACGGTTCCTAAATGTCTATCCAAGCCACTGGCAGGTAAAGGTCTTGACAACTGTTTAGAATAGTCCTCATCCATGATTCCCACATTCACCGGAATCAATGAAAGATGATATGGTATGTAAAGCGTCACACGTTCTAAGTTTGACTTGAAGAAGAGGTCTGGATTGGTAGTAAATCTTGATTGGAGTTCAGCTCACCAGTAATACACCTCCTGCTGATGAGCTCGACCTTTTGCTGGGCAGGGGGAGCCAAAGTTACCAGCTTGGCCTCCAGTACTTTCAACTGACCTCTCAGATGATGATGATGAAGCATCTTCTACTGGAGCAGAGTTCCTGATTATGCATGTTTGCCTGATCCCTTGGTTTCTGCTTTTGCTAATCTGCAATAAAGACTTGTCAGTTATGCTGCATTTGGGTTCAAACCTGCCCATTTACATTGTGGAAGTGTTTGTGGAGAGGCAATTCTGGTTCTTCCTGCTTCGCAACTTGCCCCCCATAAAGCGGAAGAACATTGAGAGATGGATAATTTTGAGATTTAAAAAAAAAAGTGTTTTTCTTCTTCTCTCACACTCTAGAACGCATAACCTTCCCAATTATTTTTTATTGGTGATAATCAATTTTTGCCTTTACTTACAAGTGATTGATGGCTATCAAATGATCTGAGCAGGAGTAGTTGAAGACGTGGCTCTCATCTAATGGGAATCAGTTCTTCCAATTTACAACAGTTAAAAAAAAATATTTTCAATTGTATCTGAGCCAAATGACTCATGTTAGCTTGAACTGTCTTCATCATATCTTATCTAAGGACATTTTTTTATTCCTTCTGGTCCTGGATCGAAAGAGTAGTGAGCCTTTTTCGAAACTGATCCTTAAAATGAATGGATCCAAATAATCTCATAAAATCTCATAAAAGAGTCAGAGCACTATTGTTACTGCATCAGCGAATAAATCAAACCACACATGTTGGTATTTTTTGATGAGGAAACCATAAAATAGCATGGCTTAACACTCTGAAAATAAATTGTGAATAAAACATGACCTTTACATTTGATATCTTCAAGCAAGTTTAAAGCAAATACCAGAGCCTTCATCGGTCAGAGTGGAGTTGGCAGAAAACCTTCTGTTTGCATCATTTTCGTGCGTGTGACGATGTGTTTGCTGGAGGAGCAGTGCGGGTGTGGCTGACAGGCGGCAGAGTGGTTACTGTGGATGAGCCATAGCTTCATCTCTCTGTGTGGCCTTGGGCTCTTCCTCTGCTTGTGTTTTTCACTGCTGTTGTTGCACATGCCACACATTTCTCTCTTTTATGATGCTGACCTATCGCTGCTGCAGTCACCACAGTTTATCTTTCTATTCTTCTGCTTGGCTATTAGACATAACACATTGCTCTTGATTCACCATTCACACACATGGGTTTGTTTTGTTCATAATGGCATGAACAAATGTGCTGTTTTGCATGCATTCTAAGCACTGGATTTGTAGTGAGATTTTAGTTTTCAAATTCACAAAAAATAGGCTTTGATGGTCTTACACCGGGTGCACGCCTAAAGCGAGATGGATTCAGCACGTATTTTGAGGGGGTTATTTGTTGACTGCCTGTTACACCAACACAGGTTCACTGCAGTCCATATTTGTTAAACACTAAGTAAATTCATGTTGATTTGTGTGAGAACGCTCTTCAAATGACCTAAAAACTGCTCCAGACTGCTGCATTGTCCGGGAAAAATATTCTTCTAGCTGATTATTTCTGTGGACCTAAATTCCACCTACCTCATAGTCAGTGTGAACTCTGCAAGGGAAGAAAACAATGTAAAATGTTTATGTAAAATGTCCCCAACGCTCTATGATTCTACGGTTTTCAGTAACAATTTTAAATATTGTCCAGATGACTACCTTTGAAACTTTCTACGGTTGCTTTATTTGGATTATACGGATGACAACAGCAGAAACTAGATTGTTGATCAATGATTTTGTTTAATGATAACCTGCATTTTCACGCATTATTGCATTGTACCCAGGAGTTCTCTGTAGCAGTTGAAAAGTGACAAGTATGTATAGTCTTGGTAGTGGTATTTTAGTCAATGTGTAAAACCTTCCCCCAAAAGCTTCAGCATAAATGGCCATACAGTAATGACCTCTTTAGATAACATACATTTGCTAACACACTTACTTACCACAAACTAGTGGTTCACATTTGAAACCATCCCGGTCAGTGTTTATGCTCATGCCTCTATTCATTCTGCTAAATTGATCAAACTAATGAGCAGGCTTATATTCATATTAATGATAATGACTTTGATTGAGCCACACCTCATTTATGGCGTTAAGAGGATGAGCTCAGCATACTGTGTGTAGACGCGGCAGAGGGAGGAAAGAGCTGAGCAGGGAGATAGCACCATGGTTCTCCTCTGGGTTAATTGTGCGGACCCCGGAGGCACTAAATAAGGATAGTTAGAGTGACAAACGTTGGCACAAATCAGGAGGATTAGCCCACACATCACCAAAGCTCCTGGCGTGTGTCCACTGCACCTCCTTTACCTCATCAGGACAGTAACTCACCCAGTTCCAGTTCAAACAAGCTCAAGTGTTAATTAAAGATGAGTAACAACAATGTCAACTGAATGAGTGTTTGGAACGAGAGATGTGAACGCTCGATGCATGAGACTTGGAGCTGACATTTTCTCCAAGTTGGATCGGTTCAGGCTGGCAGATTGAAGGCTGTATTTCTGGCCAGGTCGGTTTGGAATTTAGATCAGATTAATTAAAGGTTAAAAACAAGAGTGCCACAAAAACAAATCCAACTTGACCAAAACCTGCCTGGCTTCTGGTTCAGGAGTAGTGCTGGGACTTATCAATAGTAAGGACACCTAGAAGTTCTCCCAAAATTTGGACAGAGTCCAAATATTTGTGTGGAGACCTGAGGTCTGATGTATACAAATACTACCTAAAATTCCCCCAAAAAAGTCTTGCTGGTGGAAAGAAATAGCATGATTGAATAAAAAATATGACTAGCACTAGATCTGTAGGAATTGACTTTTTTGCTGCTACAAGCTCTGATTTTTTTATCTTTTAGCAAAAAAAAATATTTATAACAAGCCCAATTACTTACAATTTCTCTGTTTCAAAAATATATAACAAGCATAAGCATTTAATATTGTAATGCATTAATATACCTTTCATTGTTATTGCAGACTGGACACACACACACACACACACACACACACACACACACACTCTTTGCTCTGTCTGCTTGGTCTGTCTCTGCTCCCCCAGCTTCTCGGTCTGGGTCAAGGGTCACATCTCACGACCATCCTAATATTATTAGGAGGTCCTGGAAGGTACAGCCTGGTACCAAGAGGTGCCAGAAAAGATCCACCTTCTTATGAATATTCATATTCTTTGTCCTGTGTGTGAGAAGCCCCCAGATGAGGACCAGATGTCTGATGGGAACTTGAGGGACATGACATGCGTTTTAATCTGTTAGTTTTGTAATCGTAGGGAATAAATACTTGTATTATAACGACCAGAATCTTGTCTTGTTATTCTCAGTAATTAGAACCAACAATACCCACTGAGGACATTTCTGCCTCATCCTCGGTCTACATATATATATTATTTTTTTGTGTCAATGGCAATGTCTCTCCATGACTTGCTTAAATTAGAATTTGATTACAAAGATCCTTGCAACCTGAATTGTGCTGAATAGTGCATAGGTGTTCCAAAGGAGAATGAGCTCTGGACACTGATTTAAATAACAATGCTTTGTTTTAAGCTAAGTTTTGGGGGGGAGTGATTGTATTATCTCAGAATGTGTCGAGTCTTTCCCTGTATGTGATCGCCTGAAAATGAGTGGAGCAACATATTGTAGCTCTTTGGACCTCTAACAACAGAACGGGGAAAGAAAGAGATGAAAATGTAACAAACTAACTAAACTTTATAGCAGAAAAAATAGCACCTCATTCACACCCACGTACTTCCATCGACGACCCACAAACGCTAAAACTCCATTCAAATGCACCAGCATTAATTCTTGTCTCCAGTAATAGACAGACTGCTTTTAGATTCCATCCGGCTACCCTTCAGAGTCCTCGACTATCCTCTCGTGCCACTTGGTTAACATCATTTTCAGCCAGGCCTTACGTCGAGAGCCAGATCATCTTCCTTTATTTTACATCATCTTTAGGGGTTCTGAATCGGCTGGGCTGATTACCTGAGACAGAGCCCCCATCCTGAGTCTCTACCCAGCCAACTCTCGTCGCTCGTTCGTCGCTCAATCATCGCTCCATCGTCGCTCCATCGTCGCTCAATCATCGCTCCATCGTCGCTCCATCGTCGCTCAATCATCGCTCCATCGTTGCTCCATCGTCGCTTGATCATTGCTCCATCGTCGCTCCAAAGTTGACCCATCGTCGATCCATCATCACTATTATCAATAAACATTCTTTCATATTCCATTGTTGTGGCCTGGTCCTTGCTAGTGAAGTGTAATTGGAGATGTTAATTGGGATCAAAAAACATTCTTTCATAATATTCCTTTTTTAAAATTATTTTATTTTTTCATCAGAACATAAAACATACACAAACTCATCAACAATTATTACACCAGAAGAGGGGGTAAAGTAAGAACAAAAGCAAAACAAATGAAACGGGGAAAAAAATATATAAATATATAATAATATAATATATATATATATATACATTGTTGTTGCGTGGTCCTTGCTAGTGAATTTCTACAATGAAACACCCCTGGACCAATGGGAGATTACACCAACTAACTAAACTTCATCTTACTTCAACAGCTTTACAAAATCATGTTTAATATTTACTCTGCCAACATGTTGTTTTTTGTGTGCGCGTGAATCAATTTAACTTTGAAATGAAATCAAGTTTAGATTGATCATCTTCAAAGATCCAAACGAGGAGATCTGCTTTAAAGTGTTACAGAGGCATTGAGTCTGAAACATACAAGAATTTGAATCAGGCACTGGCTAAATTGCTTGAATGTCTTTGCAACTTTGGCACGCTTCCAGATTCACTCATTTTCATATCATCTTTTATAATAATTCATCGAGCTCAAGTGTTGATTAAAGTCACATTTATGAATCGCTCCGTGCTCTGTTATTAGACGTAACGAGATGTGATTGATGGCATGGAGAGGTGCCCTTTGACCTGCAGCTGTGAGGGAGACCAGAGCACACCTGGAGAAGGCTTTGTTCCTCACAAGCCAAAGCTGTCGCTGAATCCGTCTTTGCTTTGTAAAACACAGACATTTATAGGCCTTTGTCCCGGCACCCCTTGCAGAAAATAAATACTTGTACATGATTTTGTAAAATTATAATATTTAAAGTCGCAACTGATAACCATATTGTGATTTTCAATTTTTTTCAATTTTAATACTTAAAATTTGGTACCAATAGCTTAATGGCCCATGTCCCCAGCTGACATAGTTTTTGTGAAATGCGTTTAAAAAAAAACACTGTTAACATGCATTTTCAGGACCAATCAGAGTGCTGCTTTATTTTTTCCTTTCTGGAAAAAAATAAAAACAATATTCTGCTTTTACAATATTCTATTTGGAGGCTTTAATGTAGAACAGATCCATTTAAAAGCAATTACCAGTTCAGAGTGTACTTCCCAAACACAACAATAGTCTAAACACATCCAACAAGTCATTAACTATTACAAATTACTTTAATTTGCGATACATTGTGACATGATATTCATTCATCTGTTTCCCTTGTGTACCTTGTAGGCCTTTTGGGTGCCCTAATGTTTGCTGTCCAAAATATTATTCATCTAAAAATTATGATTGTTTTGGGGGGAGAATAATGATTATTAATCTCACCGTGGAGCCATTTCCTTGTAGAAACCTATATAAATCAGAAGCCTCACAACATATTTACATATTTATACGTTCAAAACAAATTTAGATGGTATGTATAATTTTAATAAACTGAGTATTGCACAAAGATTTTCCAGTGTCACAGTTTGATGGCGACAGCAGGAATGATTTCCTGTGTCTCATTTGAGCAGCGTGGCAATAACAGAAAGATTTTATTGTCTCAATCGGAATTATTTGTCTTCTGCATTTGACCCCATCCTTCAAAGCCCCTGAGGCAGTCTTGTCAGGAGCAATAATCTGATTGGATTTTAAAGTTTTTGAGTTGATGGACAAAAAGCTCCTCTCCAACACGACGAGTCCAGTTCCTCCATTGTAAACATGTCAAATTAAGTTAGAAATGTGATGTTTAAAACTGAGTTTTTAAGTTCATCTCTCTCATTTCCCTAATCACACAACCAGTCCCACTTCTTTACGACATGGTCACTCTTCCCACAGCGGTTCCTCCTAATAAGCGGCGCGTTCTGCAAAAGAGGTTAATGAAGCAATTCGGCGATCAAAAATGGGAAGCACACAAAGGAAAATTAGTTTGAAGGCAGCAGCGGGACTAATGGACTGCACAAACTGATGCTAAAGCAGAAAACATGAAGACAATTGGATGGTAATCAGAACTAATACGAAACTGGCAGAGGTACTGAAGAAACCCCCAGCTCTGATATACAAACTAATGTGAAAACGTCCGGGTATGGCCAGGTGTAGACGGCTGCACTGGTGCGCCTCTGTTTCATGCACAAATCTCCCCAAAAATGAGGAGCAAGACACTGTGACAAGACACTGCAAAAAACAAGGAAGGTAATGCTTCAAGAGCTAAACAATCAGAGCCGACGGACCTTAAGTTTGGCAGAAATCAGACTCTCTCAACACTCCCTGCGGGATAAATAGAGGAGAGGGCATAACTCTCCAACAGCTGGCCCTCATGTTACGTGAAATGTGTCATTAACACAAGGACTCTCAGAGTTTTGAAACTACTAGAATGGAAATATTTGTTGCCGCTGCCTGGTGGCAAAGTGGTGTGGATATTGATCAAATCATTGTCACGTCTGTGTCCTATTTATTATGAGTCAAGACGATCTTGCTGCATATGGATCACAATGAACTATTCTGTGTATTTTAACTATTCTGTGTATTTTCTGATTATCTGTGGACTAGTCTAAACAATCTTAAAGCGGACGTCATAGCGAAGGTCAGGCCATTTTTATCAGACCCAAGCAACAGCGATATATAACACAGCTAAATCTTGTGAAGAGTCGAATCTCAGCTGCAAGACGACCAACATGCTGCTGTTTTGCCTGTTTTTCCATGTTTTCATCAAATAAAGAACTTGAGAACGATCTTCGCCTCTCGCAGTCTGTATAGACTAAACCTCCACAGAATTGGTGGAGGATGCGGGCATCTCATCGTGCTTGGAAAGGAAACATCTGAATTTTGCTCTAAACGATTCTCTTCTGGATGTCGGCTGACGACGCATAGCGTCCAGTAACGGTTCAGCTGGGAATGATGGGAGAACAAGGGCCGAGCCGAGATAGAGACAAGAGGAGTCAATTGCCAGTTTATTTTTTACTTACCATTGTGACTGGGACATTCAACAAAAGTGAGGCAGAAACCTCTTGTATTTATTAGGAAAATCTGCACATTGAAAGTGCTAAATTGTTGAAGTTTGCCAAAACTTGACCTAAATTTTCCACATTGCACAAGTATGAATTTAGTGAATGTTAGCTCATTAGTTTAGACAATCAGTTGGACTGATTTAAAGAGGAGTTGGACTCCAAAACACGTTGGACGTGTAAAAGTACGTACAATCAGTTGGACTGATTTAAAAGGGAGTTGGACTCCGGAAAAAATAAATAAAAATAAAATAAAACGTGGGACGTGTAGGTAACTAAAGGGAATAAGAAAGCTATTACTTGGCTTAACCCTTCGGGGTCCGGAGCTTTTTTGGCTGTTTTTGGGTACCTTCAATTTTGCGCTGATATACTACATTAAGAAATGTTTACCAGACCAATGTTGGGTATCTTTTTTTCAGCACAACCTCACCTATATGATCTGTTAGTTAGTTTTTCACTTTGACATACTATTTCAACATAATGGACCTTAAAGGTCCCATAACATGCAAAATCGACTTTTCAGAGCTTTTAACCTTCTTACATTGCTATTTGTGCTTCATATATGTATATATGTATGAGTGTTTTTTTGATTGATTCCCGCAGTGTTTAGCTATATTACAGACTATCTCCTTTCCTCGAATCTCCAAACTGACGGGCGAAGGGGCAAGACCGCGTCATACCCACAGGCACGCGTCATCATCCCCCCTCCCCCCTCTCCACGTCGACCTTGTACCCCAGTCTGCTCGCTCTCCTCATCTGTTCTAGAGTCTTCATCTTTGTTTTTCACTCCAAAAGTGACGCGCTTATCGCTTCTGTTTTTCTGTTTCATTTTGTTTTTTCTGATTGTTTGATGCTCTTCTGGTTTCACCTGAATATTGGCCAGAAATAGTCTCTCTCTTCTGATTAAAATGTCTTTTTGCCATTTTATGTAGTTTTACTGAAAATGATAATTTTTCTTAATGTTCTTTCAGTTTCTTTTTGTCAACAGTTTTTCCTTTCACCGTCCAAATTTGATGTGTTTTGTAATGCAGGACCTTAGATTGATGATATTCATGAATACAATTCCATTGTTGTTCTGTGGGAGCTACTGCTTCATCACTGTGATTAATCAATCTTTTCTCTGCATATTTTTGGAAGAGGTTCTTCATTTGTCTTGTTTGCTTTTTTGCTTCCTTTGGGTTTTGTTCATTTGCACAGATTGTGTTTTCAAGATCCTTCAAAAATGTATTGATTTTGAATGGAATAAGGTCCATTTTATTTAATTTATCTATATCTTAATTTAAAATTTTTGATTATTATTATTTTATTTGATAATAAAAAAGTGTGGCGGTCAGTGGTATTTCAAAAACAAACAAAAAACAAACAAATAAAACAAATAAATAATTGTAACAATAACAATGAAATAAAATACGTTTAGGGAAAAAAAAATATTTTTGAAATTTAAAATGAAAGATTTAAAATTAAAAATAAATTTAATTTTAAAATAACGAAAGTTTAAATAGAATACAAAATAAAAAAAATAAAAAATTAACTAGATAAATAAAAAAAATCACATAGCCACAGAGGGTAGTTAATTTTGTCAGTAGAGTGCTTTAAACCAAGTAGTAGCTTTGTTAGTTCCCACGTTTTATTTTATTTTTATTTATTTTTTCCGGAGTCCAACTCCTTTTTAAATCAGTCCAACTGATTGTCAACTAATGAGCTAACATTCACTAAATTCATACTTGTGCAATGTGGAAAATTTAGGTCACGTTTTGGCAAATTTAGCATTTTCAATGTGCAGATTTTCCTAATAAATACAAGAGGTTTCTGCCTTACTTTTGTTGAATGTCCCAGTCACAATTGTAAGTAAAAAATAAACTGGCAATTGACTCCTCTTGTCTCTCTCTCGTCTCGGTGTCCTTGTTCTCCCATCATTCCCAGCTGAACCGTTACTGGACGCTATGCGTCGTCAGCCGACATCCAGAAGAGAATCGTTTAGAGCAAAATTCAGATGTTTCCTTTCCAAGCACGATGAGATGAGAGACCCGCATCCTCCACCAATTCTGTGGAAGTTTAATCTATAAAGACTGCGAGAGGCGAAGATCGTTCTCAAGTTCTTTTTTTGATGAAAAACAGGCAAAACAGCAGCATGTTGGTCGTCTTGCAGCTGAGATTCGACTCTTCACACGATTTAGCTGTGTTTTATATGGCTGTTGCTTGGGTCTGATAAAAATGGCCTGACCTTCGCTATGACGTCCGCTTTAAGATTGTTTAGACTAGTCCACAGATAATCAGAAAATACACAGAATAGTTAAAATACACAGAATAGTTCATTGTGACCCATATGCAGCAAGATCGTCTTGACTCATGATAAATAGGACACAGACATGACAATAATTTGATCAATATCCACATTGCGTAAAGTTCCAGAATGCTGGCCCAGGAGACGTGTCCAAAATCCCCGCTGGCTCCTTGTCTGCTCCTCACTTGGCCTTTCCCCTTTTGCAAATATGCTCTCTAAGACTTGTTTTTCACTCATTTTCGCTGGCTTGTGGGTCTACTTTTGGGCAGAGTGTTTGATGCGACGCATCCCCGATGACGTATCATGTATAATGAACGTATCAGTTATGTTTAGGGCTGCAGCTATTGATTCTTTTAGTAATCGATTAATCTATTTATTTTTTCTTCGATTAATCGATGAATCGGTTAATTTTTTGGTACATTCCGTAAAACTTTTAAAAGCATATTAAATAGTTTTTTAAATAAACGTTATACAGTGATCCCTCGTTTATCGGGGGGGTTACGTTCCAAGAAGAACCCGCAGGAGTCGAAATCCGCGAAGTAGAAACCTTTATTTTTTTACAGTTATTATACAATGAAATACTCCATAAAACATTGAAAGCAAGGAACAAAACCTTCTTACAGGCCCAAGCATTTGTTTAACAAATAAAAGTACTGTATAAACGTTTGTACTGTACTCTCACCGCTCTCTCCCGCAGCTCACACACGCCGTTCTCACCGGCCTCGCAAACTTCAATTTGGCAAGCGGTTTTACGTATGTGTACATATTAATCCATAACGTTATTGACACACAGGTAGAGAAGACGCGGAGAGACTGTTTAGCCAATCAGAATGCAGAACACAATGCATGATGAAAATCCGCGAAGCAGCGAGTCCGCGAAAAGTGAACCGCGATATAGCGAGGGATCACTGTAGTTCATTCAAATCACAATCAAAAGTGACTACGTCACTATGGTTTTATCCATAGGAAAATAGCGACTATGGGGCGCTCCAGAAAGCGCCATTTTGAACGTAGTAGTTACGCCACACATGCCGTGTTTTCCATGTTTACGTCTTAAAACTGCATCTACAGACGTCTGTGTACAAAAGGTACATCCAAAACGACTCAGAATGAGCTCCTCAACTGTTTGCTGGCTTTATTCGTGTTGAAAGCGGCTGATTTCAACCGCTTTCAACACTTGATTGAAGATTGATTTCTTATCAATCCGAGCCACATGTGATCTGTCAAACTCCGTGCTCCGTTACCATGACAACAAACACACAGTTTTTTTTTGTTTATAACTTGCATAAGGCTAACGCTAAGCATTAAGTATTGCTTAGCTTCTATTGATAAAAATATGCTTTTGTTATTAGAAAACCCATAAAAGAAAGCCATAAATGGCAACTTTCCATACAGCAATAATGTGTTTTTTGTTTGTTTTTATTTCCTCTTAATGTAGTAATTGCTACTCAGCACAATAAGTGACTGATTGATTTGCTCTTTTGGAGTGGAAATAAAGTGTGTTTACTTAATTAATATATATCCATACCTTCAATGTTAAAAATTTCAATTTTGGACATAAAAAAAAAAAAAAACACGGTCATGTCAAATAGCCCCCCCTATAATTTGTACCACCAGCCGCCACTGCTTGCCATTATATTTAATGGATTTCATTGGCATTCCATGTCCCCAGAGTTAGTCTCTGTGTCCGGAGATCTGGTCGCCGAGGCCCCTGCCGTCGACTGCCGCCCAGATCTCTCTGCACCGGCCCCTTATGGATCCTCCTGCGGGTGGTGGGCCCACGGGAGGGCGGCCCCACGTCGCTCCTTCGGGCTGTGCCTGGCCGGGCCCGGTGGGGTAAGACCCAGCCACCAGGCGCTCACCATCAAGCACCCATCCCAGGCCTGGCTCCAGGATAGGGCCCCGGTGACGCCGATCCGGGCGACGTAAACGACCTTGTTCTTTTACTCATCATAGAGGGCTTCTGGGTGGGGTGTTCTTGCCCCAAGTGGAGGAGTTCAAGTATCTCGGGGTCTTGTTCACGAGTGAGGGAAGGATGGAGCGTGAGATTGACAGGCGGATCGGTGCAGTGGCTGCAGTGATGCAGTCGCTGCATCGGACCGTTGCGGTAAAGAGGGAGCTGAGCCGAAAGGCAAAGCTCTCTATTTACCGGTCGGTCTACGTTCCTACCCTCACCTATGGTCATGAGCTTTGGGTAGTGACCGAAAGAACAAGATCGCGGATACAAGCGGTCGAAATGAGTTTCCTCCGCCCAGGGGTGAGCTCCCACACGGGGTGAGCTCGGAGTAGAGCCGCTGCTCCTCCACGTCGAGAGGAGCCAGTTGAGGTGGCTCGGGCATCTGTTCCGGATGCCTCCTGGGCGCCTCCCTCGGGAGATGTTTCAGGCATGTCCCACCGGGAAGAGGCCCCGGGGAAGACCCAGGACACGCTGGAGAGACTATGTCTCTCGGCTGGCCTGGGAACGCCTCGGGATCCCCCCGGAGGAGTTAGAGGAAGTGTCTGGGGAGAAGGAAGTCTGGGAGTCCCTGCTCAGACTGCTGCCCCCGCGACCCGGCCCCGGATAAGCGGCAGAAAATGGATGGATGGATGGATTTCATTGGCAATTTCCTATAAGGCATTTCATTATATATCTACGGACAAGCTTATTAGCGTGTCATGAGGAACAGGCGAGAGTTACGTCGGAGAAGATGCTGGCCCGGTAGCAAACGCGTTGCGGTGCCCAACCACAGGACCTCGGCCCTGTGGTTGGGGACCCCTGCCTTAAAGGACGAATTATCCTGTGCAAGCTTTATGATCACCTTAGACACTTTGCTCTCATCCCCGATATCAGCAGCTTCATCCTGCTGCTCACTTCCAGAACCCTCGGACAAGCTAGAGGACATTTTCCGTTTCCCTTTTTGAGACTCCTTCTCCGGCTGCTTAGCGGCTTGAGCAGCGGTGTTGGTTGCATCATCAGCGGCCGCCTCCTTCAGGGCCTCATACGGGTCGGTCTCATCGTCCAATAGCTGGTTGAACCGGTTGGTCACAACGCAGGCGAGGCCTTCTTGCAGGTGTCCAGGCATGCTTCTTTTTCTTCGTTTATGTTTTATGGCGGGCATGCTTCTTCAGGTCCAAGTGTTACAGCACTTGGATACCAACCACCATAAAACACCAAAGAAGAAGAAGAGATGGTGCTTTATATCATCACATGCATTATATTCCTTTCCACTTTGATCCCATAGGCTTTGAAGACAATGAAACACAAACACAGTGGTACGAGTCAGTACCGGTCAGTAATGTGAAGCCCTGGACTAAAACTGTGAGGAGATCTTGCTCAACACCCGGTCTGGAGAGACGGGAGATGGCGGAGGAGAGTGGATCGGGGATGGAAGACATTCTGGACGGCGTGGAGGAGCAGCCTTTTCTGCCTGCACGTGCCCGGAAACGTAAAAAGTCCCTTAGCTCGTCCGAGGGTTCTGGGAATGAGCAGCAGGATGAGGCTGAAGCTATTGATATCCGGGGTGAGAGCAGAGACTGTAAGGTGATCATAAAGCTTGCACAGGATAGTGCATCCTTTAAGGAGTGGAATTCAGTGGCATTGTCAAAGAGCCTAACTGTAGCTGTGGGAGTGATCAAGAGTGCGAGTGTCCTTAGAGATGGCTCGCTGCTGGTCGTGTGCAAGGACGCGGCTCAGCAACGGAAGGCGATTGGAACTAAACGTCTGGGTGGAAAGGACATTCTTGTGTCTGATGCTGAAAGAAACACGGTCAGAGGAGTTATCGTAGGTGTCCCTACGGCGACGTCTGTGGATGAAGTTAAGGAGAATTTGACTGGAGTTACGGTGGTGGACGCTAGGCGTTTGAAGGTGACCCGGTTTGGGGTAAGATGTGACAGCTTGTCGGTAATGGTAACACTTGAAGGGAGGTGCCTGCCTAGTAAGGTGTTCATTGGGTACATGTGCTATAGCGTCAGGCCATATGTTCCGCCGCCCCTGCGTTGCTTTAAGTGCCAGCGCTTTGGGCATATTGCAGCGGTCTGTAGAGGGAAGCAAAGATGTGGTAAATGTGCAGGAGATCATGAGTATGGGAAGTGTGACGTGGGTGCAAAACTGAAGTGCTGTAACTGTGGGGAAGAACATAGCTCTGCCTACGGGGGATGCAGGTTTAGCAAAAGAGCTGCTGAGGTGCAGAAAATAAAGGTCTCTCAAGATATATCCTATGCAGATGCAGTCAAGAAAGTTTCAAGTAACGAGTTTAGAGTAAATACAGAGAGAGGAGCCAGCGCTGCTCCCAGCCAGGGCGAAATGAGAAAGGCCAGCGTGGCTCCCAAGAAGTGTGAAGGTTTCAAGAGTGGAGGTCCCAAGTGTGCAGGTTCCAGAATTAATGAGAATACCCTGGTTGTGGATAGAGAGGATTTTGTACTCTTTATGGTGGATGTTGTAAACTGTGCTGCTCAGACTCAAAGCAGAACTGAAAGGATCAGGATCATTGCTAAAGCTGCAGGGAGATTCCTTGGAACAAAGGAGCTTGATTGGGCAGATATAGAAAACAGGCTAAAGGCGCTAAATGGGAGTCGGAGTGATGGGGGTCTGCTTTTGGGGAGTCAGAGTGATCAGAGTGACGAGATGGGGGTGGGGGTGGTCTCCTGTCCTCGTCCAGTCTCGTAGACGCACGGCTACCAAGCAGCGACATCAGTGGAAATATTAAAGCCTGTAGAATGAAGCCTAAAGAATAAAGCTGTACGGTGGAAGCACCGAACGTCAAAGAAGGAGAGGAAGATGAAGAAGAGTCTCCCTGGAATAAAGCCGGTTGTTGTCTGAAACAACAACAACTATTCTAGTCACAAAGACATATCATGACCTCATGGGCTTTGTAACACCAAAGCAATGGAAGGAGTACTTTTACGGACTACGACAGAGTCTGAGGACTACGACAAAGTCTGAGGAATAAAGTCTGGCGGTAATGCAACACTTGGATGCCAACCGCCATAAAACAACAACAACAACAACAACAACTTGGAACGTCAAAGAAGGAGAGGAAGATGAAGAAGAGTCTCCCTGGAATAAAGCCGGTTGTTGTTGTTGTTGTTGTTGTTGTTGTTTTATGGTGGTTGGCATCCAAGTGTTGCATTACCGCCAGACTTTATTCCTCAGACTTTGTCGTAGTCCTCAGACTCTGTCGTAGTCCGTAAAAGTACTCCTTCCATTGCTTTGGTGTTACAAAGCCCATGAGGTCATGATATGTCTTTGTGACTAGAATAGTTGTTGTTGTTTCAGAGACCAACCGGCTTTATTCCAGGGAGACTCTTCTTCATCTTCCTCTCCTTCTTTGACGTTCGGTGCTTCCGGTTGGTCTCTGAAACAACAACAACTATTCTAGTCACAAAGACATATCATGACCTCATGGGCTTTGTAACACCAAAGCAATGGAAGGAGTACTTTTACGGACTACGACAGAGTCTGAGGACTACGACAAAGTCTGAGGAATAAAGTCTGGCGGTAATGCAACACTTGGATGCCAACCGCCATAAAACAACAACAACAACTTGGAAGTCTATGACGATACCAGCCGCCATACTCGGGCCTCGACGTCTAGAATGAAGTCTAAAGATTAAAGTCTGAAGGAGATGTCCTCCGTCTAAGACGTAAGACTACAGTAGGTGGCACTAATGTAACACCTGGATATAAACTGCCGTTAAACACCAAAGAAGAAGAAGTCTAAGACGTTCAACTACTGTAGGTGGCGGTAATGTAATACTTGGGATACCAACAGCCATATAACACCAAAGAAGAAGAAGCAGTATGTGCGTGATGGTGGTGGGCCCGTATTCAGACCACAGACACATATCCCTACCCACTCATTCACCTAAAAATCCTCCCATCTGTACCTGGCTGGCATTCCAGAGCATTGGCAGCTATAAACCCGAACCAGCACCTTAGAGTCCACACAGTCTAGGGTTATGTGTACAATATCAATGGCCCTTCGTGTTGGATATAAGCTGTTTCTCCCCTAGAAGATGGATGATAGTCAGAACCTTTCAGTCCTTGGTGCACGGCCCCGGCACAATCTATGTCGACCCCTATGCTGTGAAGATTATGAGACTAACCTGCCCAGACATGATGCAGGCTACCATGTGGAAGGAGAGACAATAGAGGCCTATAATTCCCCTCACCGTCCCAACATTTATGAAGAGCGCCCACAAGACTACATCACATCCATTAGGTCAGATCTTGAAGATATACAACGTGAAAGACTCTTGTTGCCGCTATCCCAGGAAGACTTGGGAGCAGGATTGGCTGATTTCCATGGCCTTCATTCAAGTATCCTGCAGCTGCTGAACCCGACCGAGAGTCTGCAGCTCACCCTAACACCAGGGGTCGCTGCAATTCTTGAGAACTGGCTTCCACCTGAGTTTAAGGAGGAAGCGGGCTCCAGCCAAAGTCCAGGTATAGACTGTCTTGATATAATGATGAATGAGTTGCATAACTTGAAGTGGGAGTCTGTGGCTGTACAGAGTCAAACAAATCCTCAGCCAAAAACGACTTATCCTCCAGTGCCACCTCCTAGAGCACACACTCAGTCAGTGGACCAGTTCCCACCTCCTCCACCCCCTCCTGGGCCATCATGGATGACACCACCGTCCTGGGGAACCCCTAGCATGTTCGCAGCTCCAGAGAATACCTACAGGGGGCCTCAACCAAGCAGTCCGAAGCTCACAAGTCATGATCCTGGTGAGCTTGCACGTCGGAAGATTGCCCTGAGAAGGATCGCAGCTTTGACGGATTCCCCTGACATTCGCCGAGGGGATCTGACAGCATTTGAACGATTTGCCCTCAAAATCCAGTCACTCGTGAGCATTTCAAAGACCCTAGGCCCTGACGGCAAGGTTGAACTCCAGTTCGGTTCCCATGTGGATCAACTCCTGAGCAAGCTTCCATCTGAGCAGAGAACTGAGTTTCGCCGATGCATGTACAACCACTCTGGTCACACTTACAAACTTGAAGACCTGGCCACATGGTTGATTTATGAGTCCTGGTGTCAGGATTTGGCCAGAATGTCCATTCCAAGGAGCACTAAAGAGAAGCCTGATGCCAGATCAAGCAAGAGCTCCACCAGGGTTCTTCATTGTTATGAAGGTTCGTCTAAGCCATCAGATAGCAACCTAAACAAAGTTAAGCGGCATCCCTACTGTGCCTATTGCAATAACCGTAGCCACCACGTGAGTAAGTGTCCAGACATCGCCAAGCTTAGTCCAAAACAGCTGACCGACTGGATAAAGACCAACAAGAGGTGCCGGCGCTGTGCCCGCTCACATCTGGAAGCACAGTGCACCCTAAAGAAACCTTGCAACCTTTGTCAGGGTCTCCACCTGCAGATCCTTCACCAGGTTAGCTCCAAGACCCCAAAGGCACCTATCCCAGCTACTATGAGAAGGTGAGCAACCTACCGGAGTTTTGTACTTTGACCGCCCTACAGAAAGTGCCGGGTCCTGTTGAAGGTCGTTCCAGTCGTTCTACACCATGATGATAACTCATGCAGTATTGGATGATAGGTCAGAAAGGAACATGCTGCTGCCCATTGCAGCCCAAAACCTCAACCTCCTCCGAGGCATCCCAGAGACATTTCTCTTGCGCACCAAGACAAGATGTGCAGACTCTACACTGCTCTTGTGTTTCGTTTGTCATCTCCCCTGATGGTAAACCTAAGCTGAAGTACATGGTCAACAATGCCTTCACATCAACCAACCGCTATTAAAAGCAACATCAACAACATCAACAATGGACAGAAAGCAGTCTGTGTGTGACGGTGGTGGGCCTAAAGTGAGACCACACACACAATATCCCACTCAATCACCTACAAATCCTCCCATCTGTACCTGTGATGTTCAATACAAGCTCCTAAAACCGTCACCCTGTCTCCTCATTGTCTCCACCTATCCGAATATCCATCTGGGCTTTAAGTAGTGCTCTGGCCGACACTCCAGAGCAGTGACAGCTAGCTATAAACCTGAACCAGCACCTCACAGTCCACACAGTCTAGAATTATCTGTACAACATTGTATGGAATTAGTAGAATTGAGAACTAGTTCTATTTTTAGGAATCCATCGGAATCGTATGTCTCCTCCCCTAACAGTTCCCCCTATGGATGCCTCTTTGAGCTGTGTACCTGACGTCCTTTTCAATACAGGCAAAAGTTTCAGCTCTGGTGAAGCCTACAACCCACGCTGTACAGAGTTCTTGTGTATAGGAGCAAATGAGAGCCAAACACACAGTTATAAGTGTAATAATATATACATCTGAATAAACCATATTAATTGACAGCTGAGGTCTCAGTGCAGCTCAACAAGAGAACTGGTTAGGTGGGGTCAGCAGATCCAGTTTAAGGACAGAATCAGATTCTGATTCTGATTCTGAAGAATAAGAATAAGATTAATATAGCCGCAAGCGGCAATGATCGGCCCTCGCCACGCCGCCGCCACGCCGCCGCCACACCGCCGCCACGCCGCAAGAGGAGGGGGCGCTAACGCGCCCCAATTGTCCTTTTATTACGCCTACTGCTGAATCTGTGACGCTGTCACATCTTCTCCCCTTTGTTTTACCATCAAAAAGCAATTTTATTTTGAATTCTTGGCAAAATGTGCGGCTTTGCCGCACAGACACCGTGACTCTTTGAATGAAAATGTGGATAACTTTTGATGGTCTTGAAGATGAGTCTCACCAAATTTCAGGTTAATAGGGCTGACGCCCTGGGAGGAGTTTGTGAAAGTCTAAAGTGTAAACATGTTCTGGCGATTTCCCCATTGGAATAACATGAAAGGTTTCGGTCATCGTTACGGCAACGCCATAACAATTATGACATGAGTCATTGACTTTTTTGATGGGGATGCTAAAATTGAGTTGTGTGTCAAATTTCATATAATTTCGCAAAACTAAACATTTAACCTCCATATAAAATCTGTAGGGGGCGCTGTGGCGCCAAATGAATTTATTTCACTTCAAGTAGGTTTAGGGCAAAGAGTTTAACAACTGATTCTAATTTGACGCAATTCGGACTTTATCTGCGCAAACGGCAGAAATTTTAAATATGGGAGATTTCTGAAATTCTAGCTACAGTTTGCGGCTTCGCCGCACAGAGACCGTGAGAGGTATCAATGTAATTTGGATAACTTTTGATGTCCCACTCCTCAGTAGCATTTTCACCAAATTTCAGCTTTTTAGGGCCAACGCCCTGGGAGGAGTTCGTAAAAGTACGACGTTTGGAAAAACTCCGAAGTCATGTTTAGCCATTTTTGAAGCAATATGGCCGACATTTGGTTGGGCGGACGGCGTTGCCGTAATAATATTTTTTACTTCTCTTGTCACCATCTACCTCTGCGCCAAATTTCATGATTCTACGATCAGATTTTTTTTGGGTCATTTCCCATCTCTCAATGCATTTTTGGTACATTTGGGGGCGCTGACGCGCCAATTTTTTTAATTTTAGAAAAGGGAAATAGCCAGAATGTAGAGAGGCACGATTTTTAGAGGCGTGGAAATTTTTGTGACTTTTCGTCAATGTTCACTGGGTGAAAAATAGGGGGGTTGGTCCCGAGAAGAAGAAGAAAGAAAGAAAGAAAGAATAATATTCCGATGCGAAAACAATGTTTCCCATTTTTCAAATATCATAAACTATACATTTTCGGAAAGCGCTCGCGGTCGTCATCCCAATGTAAAGTGCTCGTTTAGTGCGAACTTTTGCACGGGCTTCGCCCGTTTACAACGGTAATGTTCCATTTTCCTACAACTAATTAGTATGCACGGGGCGTGCATGAGTGGAGGAGTGCGTTAGTGAGTGTTTGGAAGTGGGCGAGCGCTTCGCGCTCGATTTTGTGCGCACTACGTGCGCACTTTCGCAGCCGTGCTTCGCACGGCCTTACGAGATTAATAGGCCTCTCGCCAGCTTGTGGCGCTCGGGCCTAATTAAGATTAAGAAAAGGTGTATTGCCATTGTCAATGAACAGGATTTACAAACATAGGAACTTGCTTGGTGATTTGGTGCAACATAAAACAATGAACAATGATAAAACAACCTATATAAGTCAAAAGAAAAGTGTCCCTCCTCTGTGTCTCAGCTCGTACATAAGTGTCCAAGAGAGCCAGGTCAACTCTGGATACACAACAAGAAACCCCTCTTCTCAGCCTCATTCTAACCCAGCACTATTATTTTCGTTAGTGATGAGACGGGACACAGTCTCAAAGTTAATGTGAATGTCTTTGAGTGTAAAACGTTTGTAGCGTTTCAGAGCTGGTACTTTCAAAGCTTGGCATTTTCATACCTTAGCATTCAAATGTTTTCAGATGTAGGTTTAGTTTTGACAATATGTTATTCCACAATTAAGTTAAGGTTAGGATTTAGGATCCAAGAATTTGATCAAAATTAGGTCTTTTGAACAAGGACCACTAGTACAGGTACTGTTTTAACGGCGCGACAACGTCGCGCCGTTAAAACAGAAGGTCATTAGGCCAAAGCGCGCCTCCCCATGGTACAACCAAGAACTGCGTTCACATAAACAAAAAGTTAGAAAGTTAGAGGGATTATTTCGTCGCTCTCACACCGAAGAATCCCTAAAAGCATGGAAAAGTTGCCTGCTGTCCTATAAGCAGGCTCTGCGTAAGGCCCAAACCAGATATTATTCAAATCTAATAGAAGTCAACAAAAGTAACACTAAATTCCTTTTCAGCACTGTAGCTAGGCTAACAAACCCAGCCCTCAATCCCAGCTACACTTAGCTCTGATGATTTCCTCCTATTGTTTAATAATAAAATAAAAACAATCAGAGATAAATTAGATGAAATTACCCCCGCTATTAGCCCTGAACTAGCCCAAGCTGTAAATCTAACGTCCCATATAAATCCACCTGTAAACCTAGAAAGGTTCACAGCTGTTGATCAAGCAGAGATAACTTCAGCCATTATGTCCTCTAAAAGCTCAACTTGTGTCCTAGACCCCATTCCAAGCAGACTCCTCAAAGACATTCTTCCCCTAATTATAGACCCTATTCTTAATATAATAAATACTTCACTCCAAAGTGGCTATGTTCCACAGTCCTTCAAACATGCAGTCATTAAACCTCTTCTGAAAAAGCCTAATCTAGATCCCGACCTATTGGTAAACTACAGACCTATTTCAAATCTTCCCTTCGTCTCTAAAATCCTTGAAAAAGTTGTAGTAAAACAGCTTTGTCGCCACCTGCAGGACAATAACTTATTTGAAGTTTTCCAGTCAGGGTTCAGAGCCCACCACAGCACTGAAACTGCACTAGTTAAAGTCACAAATGATTTGTTATTAGCCGCTGACGATGGACTGGTCTCAATCCTGGTTCTGTTGGACCTCAGCGCAGCGTTTGACACCATCGACCACAACATTCTACTGCAGAGGTTAGAATGTGATGTAGGTGTTGGAGGAACAGCCCTCAGCTGGTTTAAATCCTATCTATCTGATAGGTTCCAATTTGTTAATGTAAACCAGAGCTCCTCACCAAGCTCTAAAGTAATTTACGGTGTGCCACAGGGTTCGGTACTCGGTCCAATTCTGTTTACTCTTTATATGCTACCATTAGGCAACATTATCAGAAAGCATGGCATTAACTTCCACTGCTATGCAGATGACACTCAGCTGTATTTATCAATGAAACCTGATCAGAGCGATCAAGTAGACAGACTTAGTACTTGTGTGAAGGAGATAAAAACCTGGATGACACTAAACTACCTGCTTCTTAACCCTGAAAAAACCGAGGTCATTGTGCTTGGCCCTAAGCATCTACGAGACGCTCTATCTGAGCAGATAGTCACACTGGACAATGTCAGTGTAGCCTCCAGTTCTACTGTAAGAAACCTTGGAGTCTTATTTGACCAGGAGCTCTCATTTAAAGCTCATATAAATCAAGCTTGTAAAACAGCCTATTTCCATTTGCGCAACATCGCCAAAATCAGAAGAATCCTGCCTAAAAGTGATGCCGAAAAACTTATCCATGCATTTGTAACGACTAGATTAGACTACTGTAACTCCCTGCTTGCAGCGTGTCCTAAAAGCTCCATAAAAAGCTTTCAACTGGTTCAAAATGCAGCAGCAAGATTACTAACAGGAACAAAAAGAAGAGAGCACATTACGCCAGTGCTGAAGTCTCTTCACTGGCTCCCCGTCGAGTCTAGAATCAAATTCAAAATTCTACTCTTGACCTACAAAGCCATAAATGACATGGCCCCATCCTACCTCAAAGATGCTATAGAACCATATCATCCAAACAGAGCTCTTCGCTCTCAGAATGCTGGCCTTCTGGTGGTGCCAAGAGTCTCTAAAAGTACTGTAGGAGGTAGAGCGTTTAGCTACCAAGCTCCTGTGTTATGGAATCAGCTCCCGACTCATGTTAAATATGCTGACACAGTCTCTTCATTTAAGTCCAGGCTTAAAACGTTCCTCTTCGAAATCGCTTATGGTCAGAGTAGTTAGGAACAGAGAGATAAACCCACAGCTTCAGCTACGCTGCCCTAGGAGTAACTATGCTGGGGGAAGTATGACAGCTTGAGCACTATCCTCTTCTTCTGACTACTTATGCTATCAAACAATATTTATTTTTTGATTCCACTTGCAAACTGTTCACCGCCTTCTTTTCTTTCTCTCACTCCTGAGGACCTGTGGACCCAGATGCCCCTCCCCTGGTGAAGTGGTCCCTGCCCTGTGTGGACGGTCCCTCATCTGCCTGAAGAGTGGCTCCAGTTCGCCTCAGTCGGTCCCTCATCTGCCTGAAGAGTGGGTCCAGCTCGCGTCCGACGGTCCCTCATCTGCCTGAAGAGTGGGTCCAGCTCGCCTCCGACGGTCCCTCTTCTGCCTGAAGAGTGGGTCCAGCTCGACTCAGACGGTCCCTCTTCTGCCTGAAGAGTGGGTCCAGCTCGACTCAGACGGTCCCTCTTCTGCCTGAAGAGTGGGTCCAGCTCCAGTCTCCTTGTGTCCGTCTGTCCGTCTGTGAGAGTCGGATCTCTCCTTCACTGGAACTCCTCCAGGTTTCTACGCTTTTTTCCCAAAGAGGTTTTTTTTTTGTTGTAGTTTTTCCTGGCCGAGAAGGAGAGTCTAAGGACAGAGGACCCTGGGACATCGTCCCTCGCCACCACAGACATTGTCTGACTTCATCGCCACCACAGACATTGTCTGACTTCATCGCCACCACAGACATTGTTGATTCATTTCTCCCTGTGGCCCTCAGAGGCAACTGTTGTTGTGATTTTGGGCCTTACAAAAATAAATTGATTTGATTTGATTTGATGATTTGATTTGATACAGCCCTGCAAGAAAATGTCCAACATTTAGGAAAGCCTTTTCAGAGCTAGTTCCTTGCAGGGTGTGCCAGCTAGTCTCCACAAGAAAAGCGATACAAGTACGATATTGACTGCAAACCTCATGTGAGAGTTGGACTGGAAAATGTTCAGATTATTTAGTTGAACTGGTGTCTTGTTGAAAAGGGGCTAAATAAAATGTACCTAATGTCTCCTCCAACTTGTCATATTAATCTCATGTACTGTCAGTCAAAACAACACATTTCCCAAACAACTAAATTTGCAGGGAGGCACACCTTACTCTCTTACTCTACTGGTGTATAAAATATTCTAGAAATGATCATGCCGTGCGCATTCATATGGATCTGTCAGTCATAGTGAGTGAATCAGCTCGTTGGTGTATGGCGGTTTAATGGCACAGGCCTGGAGCTGACCCCGGGGCCCCTTCTGGCTGCGCTCCTGACACACACAGACAGATACCGGCAGTGTGGTAGGGGGTGTGTGTGGGTGCTCCAGGTGAATATGCATAAGCGTGTGAGGTGAGGAATGTGGGTGGTGCGTCTCATCAGAGCAGCTAGTGTGACCCGGGATACGCCTCCTCTGGTTAACATGATGGATGTAGGCTGGAGATAGTGTCACATGTGTTCTGTTTTAGAGTGGGCTTATTACAGAGCATCCTGGGGTGGGGGGTGAAGAAAGCATCTTAACGTTATGGTTATAATTGGTTATTGTTTGTTTTAATACTGGTTAAAGGATACATCTTCTGCATTATGTGTATGTTATTGTCCTTTAAAGGAAACATAGTATGTATTTTTATGCGCTCAATATTGAACTATAACATAGTTATAGATCATCATCAAAACTTTGATTCAAAACGGCTTTGTGATGGAAACAAGTCGATTGAGGTCCTGTTAAAAACAGCTGATAAACCCTGCCCTTCCATAGACATTTCAATGTAACAAGTAGCAAATTGACATTGTTGTGTTTTGATTTTTTAAAAGTGGCTAGATTTAAAACTCTACCTACCTGAGCTCTACCTATGACATCACAAAACTGACATTCCAAAACATTTGGAATTAAGTGTTTTTGAGGCTTAGAGGGTGAAGATGGATTCATCAAGTAACGTGAATCTACGAAACGTCTGAGGAATAAAGTCTGGCGGTAATGCAACACTCGGATGCCAACCGCCATAAAACAACAACAACAACAACATCGAAGCTATTACAACTTCATGTATGTTTTTGATGAGAGAAAGTATTTGTGTCCTCAATCTTAAAAAAATAAATAAATAGGTTGTGTTCACATTATTATTTGACGTCCTAACCTCAGATGGAGGGTGAGGGCATGTAACTCAATGGGAGATTTACTGCCCACAAACATTAAACTTTCTCATTATTTGTTTGGGATTGGCTCCTCCAACTTGTCATATTAATCTCATAGTTCAAAGGACACATTTTATACATTATGTGTATTGTTATTGGCCTTTGAACATGCTCTTGAGTTCTTTGGTTTTGCATCTCTTGTTTTAGAACAAAAACAAAACAAAATTACATTTGGATCTCTGCTGTTTCCCTCGGGACTGTGGGCTGCAGAGGAAATTACAACGTCTTTGGAGTTGAATAATGGCACCAGTTTCTGAATCTTTTGTTTTCCCAGGATAGCCAACATGTTTGGATGCTACGTACATGCTCTATTTAAAAAAAAAATACTTGAAATTGCAGTATGTGTGTCGGACCAGATATTTATTTTAACCTGCGTTTAACTAGGTAAAAAACATTGCGATATAAACCTCTTTTTTCAAAGGTAACCTGGGCCAAAGTATATATATTTGTAAAAAAAACTATGGGTATGCATGCTTCCATTCAAATACTATTATAATAAGTTACTAGCAAAATATATGAATATAAATTCAAAATCTAATTCTATAAAACAAAATATGCCACTTTACTTCCAACCAAAATGTTCACTTGATAAACACTATTCATAATGTACTCTTAAATTTTGTTAAAATAAATTATATATTTCAGGGCTTCTCCAAGGTTCTCCTCAAATGTGATGAGTGCGTCTCTCCCATGTGTATGTGATATAAGGCCTGGGACTGTCAAGAGAAGTCTGTTCTTAAGTCTAGTGGTATGGATGCGGTTCTCCGGAGGGGCACCCAACTGATTTAGACGAACCTTGTAGAGTTCTGCCAATTCTGCTAACCTGAACACTTGTGCACAATCCATATCTCTCCTTTCCTCCATAAAGGCCACAAGCAAATGTAATTCCTTCCAGACAGGCATCTTCTTGTGTGTCCTGTTGCATTGCTCTCCTGGCCATATTATAGGCAAGGCAAGGCAAGGCAAGTTTATTTGTAGAGCACATTTCATACACAAGGCAATTCAAAGTGCTTCACACAGCAGGAAAAATGCATTCAAATCACAAAGAAATTACAGAAACATAAATACAATAAAATTAACTAAATTAAAAATTATCAATCCAACTGATTGTCTAAACTAATAAAATCACAAACAAAAGAGAAGAGTGCAAAGAAAAAATCCTTTCAGTCATATGCGCAGCTAAACAAAACTGTTTTTAGCTTAGATTTGAACATTGTCAGAGTAGAAGCCTGTCTCACATCTTCAGGAAGACTGTTCCAGATTTTAGCTGCATAAAACTGAAACGCAGATTCCCCATGTTTTGTCCTGACTCTGGGCACCAGCAGGAGGCCGGTCCCTGAGGTCCTCAGAGTCCGAGATGGTTCATATAGCACTAACATATCCAAGATGTACTTTGGTGCTAGGCCATGGAGAGACTTGTTCACAAGCAGACCTGCTTTAAAGTCTATTCTCTGAGCCACAAGGAGCCAGTGGAGAGACCTGAGAACAGGACTAATGTGATCGTACTTCCTGGTTCAAGTCAGGACCCGAGCAGCAGCGTTCTGGATGTACTGCAGCTGTTTTACAACTCGTTTGGAGAGGCCAGTGAGCAGGCCTTTACAGTAGTCTAATCTACTGGAGACAAACGCATGGATAAGTCTCTCTAAATCTGGTTTTGACACTATATTTTTGATTTTGGCAATGTTTTTTAGATGGTAAAAAGCTGCTGATGTTATTGATTTGACGTGGCTATTAAAGTTCAAGTCTGAGTCCATTAGCCTGAGCCCCCAGATTTCTAACTTGGTTTGTAGGTTTTAGAGTGAGACTCTGGAGGTGACCACTAACACTTTCTCTTTGTTTCTGTGGGCCAAAAATGATTATTTCAGTCTTGTCTGAGTTCAGCTGGAGAAAGTTGTTTTGCCTCCACAAACTGATCTGTTGGATGCAGTAACAGAGTGAATCTACTGGTCCATAGTCACCTGCCGACAATGAAACATAGATCTGAGTGTCGTCTGCATAATTGTGATAGGACACATTTTCACTGCGTATCAACTGACCTAACGGCAGCATGTAGAGGTTGAACAGAAGGGGACCCAGGACTGACCCTTGGGGCACTCCACAGGTCAGGGTCATGTGGTCTGAGACACAGCTACCAATTTCAACAAAGTACTTCCTGTCTTCCGGATAGGACCTTAACCAGTTTAGGGCAGTGCCAGTGATGCCCACCCAGTCCTCTAGTCTCTGTAAGAGGATCCCATGATCGACAGTGTCAAAAGCAGCACTCAGATCTAACAGAATTAAGACTGAGGCTTTGGCCGTGTCAGTGTTCAGGCGGATGTCATTTGTCACCTTGACAAGAGCAGTCTCAGTGCTGTGATGAGGTCTAAAACCTGACTGAAAAACATCAAATGAGTTGTTTATTAAGAGGAAATCTGTGAGCTGTTGGTAAACAACCTTTTCAAGGACTTTGCCCCAAAATGGCAGATTAGAGATGGGCCGGTAATGACTCAGTACTGCAGCATCAAGACTGCTCTTCTTTAGGAGTGGCTTTATGACCGCAGTTTTCAAAGACATTGGGAATGTTCCAGATTGAAGCGACATGTTTCCATGCGTCTGTTTACTCTTTATATGCTGCCATTAGGCAACATTATCAGAAAGCATGGCATTAACTTCCACTGCTATGCAGATGACACTCAGCTGTATTCATCAATGAAACCTGATCAGAGCGATCAAGTAGACAGACTTAGTGCTTGTGTGAAGGAGATAAAAACCTGGATGACACTTAACTACCTGCTTCTTAACCCTGAAAAAACGAGGTCATTGTGCTTGGCCCTAAGCATCTACGAGACGCTCTATCTGAGCAGATAGCCACACTGGACAATGTTAGTGTAGCCTCTAGTTCTACTGTAAGAAATCTTGGAGTCTTATTTGACCGGGAGCTCTCATTTAAAGCTCATATAAATCAAGTCTGTAAAACAGCCTATTTCCATTTGCGCAACATAGCCAAAATCAGAAGAATCCTGCCTAAAAGCGATGCTGAAAAACTTATCCATGCATTTGTAACGACTAGATTAGACTACTGTAACTCCCTGCTTGCAGCGTGTCCTAAAAGCTCCATAAAAAGCTTTCAACTGGTTCAAAATGCAGCAGCAAGATTATTATCAGGAACAAAAAGAAGAGAGCACATTACGCCAGTGCTGAAGTCTCTTCACTGGCTCCCTGTCGAGTTTAGAATCAAATTTAAAATTGTACTCTTGACCTACAAAGCCATAAATGACATGGCCCCATCCTACCTCAAAGATGCTATAGAACCATATCATCCAAACAGAGCTCTTCGCTCTCAGAATGCTGGCCTTCTGGTGGTCCCAAGAGTCTCTAAAAATGGCTCCCGACCCATGTTAAATATGCTGACACTCATTTAAGTCCAGGCTTAAAACGTTCCTCTTCGAAATCGCTTATGGTCAGACTAGTTAGGAACAGAAACATAAACCCACAGCTTTAGCTACACTGCCCTAGGAGTAACTATGCTGGGGGAAGTATGTCAGCTTGAGCACTATCCTCTTCTTCTGACTACTTATGCTATCAAACAATATTTATTTTTTTAATTCCACTTGCAAACTGTTCACCGCCTTCTTTTTCTTTTTCTCACTCCTGAGGACCTGTGGACCCAGATGTCCCTCTCCTGGTGAAGTGGTCCCTGCCCTGTGTAGACGGTCCCTCATCTGCCTGAGGAGTGGGTCCAGCTCGCCTCCGACGGTCCCTCATCTGCCTGAAGAGTGGGTCCAGCTCGCCTCCGACGGTCCCTCATCTGCCTGAAGAGTGGGTCCAGCTCGACTCCGACGGTCCCTCATCTGCCTGAAGAGTGGGTCCAGTTCGCCTCAGTCGGTCCCTCATCTGCCTGAAGAGTGGGTCCAGTTCGCCTCAGTCGGTCCCTCATCTGCCTGAAGAGTGGGTCCAGCTCGCCTCAGTCGGTCCCTCATCTGCCTGAAGAGTGGGTCCAGCTCGCCTCCGACGGTCCCTC
This sequence comes from Eucyclogobius newberryi, assembly GCF_026437365.1. Taxonomy (NCBI): domain Eukaryota; kingdom Metazoa; phylum Chordata; class Actinopteri; order Gobiiformes; family Gobiidae; genus Eucyclogobius; species Eucyclogobius newberryi. The sequence continues at coordinate 8,348,460 of NW_027315724.1, read as the reverse complement.
ATCTGCCTGAAGAGTGGGTCCAGCTCGACTCAGATGGTCCCTCATCTGCCTGAAGAGTGGGTCCAGTTCGCCTCAGTCGGTCCCTCATCTGCTTGAAGAGTGGGTCCAGTTCGCCTCAGTCGGTCCCTCATCTGCATGAAGAGTGGGTCCAGCTCCAGTCTCCCTCGTGTCCGTCTGTCCGTCTGTGAGAGTCGGATCTCTCCTTCACTGGAACTCCTCCAGGTTTCTACGCTTTTTTCCCAAAGAGGTTTTTTTTTGTAGTTTTAGTTAGAGTCTAAGGACAGAGGACCCTGGGACATCGTCCCTCGCCACCACAGACATTGTCTGACTCCCTCGCCACCACAGACATTGTCTGACTTCATCGCCACCACAGACATTGTTGATTCATTTCTCCCTGTGGCCCTCAGAGGCAACTGTTGTTGTGATTTTGGGCCTTACAAAAATAAATTGATTTGATTTGATTTGATGTTGACTATGTGAGTGAATAGTGCTAACAAACTGTTCAGAACAGACTTTAGAAATCTGGTGGGTAACACATCGAGGCAACATGTAGATGAACTCAGACTGGTGATGATCTCATGGACAGTTTTGTCAGTTACTGGTGCAAAGTGAGTTAGCTCTAAGTGTCTTGGTGGTTTTAGGGTAATTTTTTGCATTGTGGGATTTATAGCATTTTTAATGCCCTGAACTTTGTCATTAAAGAATAATGCAAACTCATTACACTTGGATGTGGAAATGAGTTCTAACGGCAGCTGAGCTGGAGGGTTTGTTAATCTGTTTACTGTGGCAAACAGGACACGCGAGTTGTTACTGCAGCTTCCAATTATTTCAGAAAAATATCTTTCCCTAGTTCTACATAAGATTAGGTTGTACATGTTCAGCTTCTCTTTGTAAATCTCTTTTTGAACCTGAAGCTTTGACTTGCGCCATTTCCGTTCGGCCCTGCGGCACTCCCTTTTCTGTGCCCTGACCGAATCATCATTTCTCCACGGCGCCTTCTGCTTATTTTTAACCATTTTAGCCTCCATAGGGGCGATGGTGTCCAGAACATTCAAAACACTAGATGTAACAGAGTTCAACAAATCATTTACATTAGAACATGAGACATTTTCAAAGTTTATCATTTCCATAAACAGTGCACATGTGCCATCACTTATGTGTCTCCTCTGAACAACTGCAGGAGCAATATAGAGTTTGTTCAAACAGTTGTGGTGGTACTTAGCCTCCATGGCTATCATGTCTCCAGGCGCAAGCTTGGCCATAAGCTTTGTGTTGTTTAGTTGTGTGGCACACTGTCTAACATTTATATCTAACTGTTTAGTCATGACCTCATGGAAGCCTTTGGGACCGGCAGGAACGTCACAGAAGAAACACAAAGATTCTTCAACTTGTCGTATTGAGCCAATTGAAGAACGTGTGTGTATGCCTGATGTCTTCTGCTTTTCTGACTGCTGTTTCAGATACCTATTTAGCATGCTTTGGTTGAACATCACCCTACATCTTTTGTGCCACACTGCCTCATTAATAACTAGGGCTTACTCTATTCCCTTTCCTTCATCTAGTCTCGTCAGATTAAGAGGCAATGGAAAGTACTCTGCTTCTTTGCATAGGAGTAAATATTTTGCAAGTGATACAAAGCCAGCACCAACTGGTTTATTTGTGGACCGGATGGGACTTGTATGTCTGGGTCATCACTTGATCCTTCTTGGCACAAAGCACAAAATGTCCAGTTTGTTGTACATGGCATCTTTGGCTGTTTGGGCTCCTGTGGTAAAGAAGTATCTACAAGCGAAGGTCGTTTAGACATGTTCACGGTTTCTTGACGGTAAAGCTGAGTGCAGGGAAGCAGATGTGTTAAGCATTTTTAAGTTTCTACTCTACATTTGACCACCACCATATATCAAAGCACCTTATATGGACCCTGAAACAATATAAAATATGAGTGTGACCAATGCAGAGACAATGAACGACTTACAACTGCTTATTCCAGACAAGTAATAGGTAAATGGCTTTATACATGAATCACTCCTTATCATAAGGAATTTTGGGTGCACCATTAGATATGCATTTGCATATGCATATGCATAAGTCAAGGACGGGGTATTAATCAGTATTTGATCATTTTATACATTATAATTAAAGTGATTTTGGTATATTTAAACACATTTAAACACACGAGAAGCGTGGTTAAAGTCACCAGAAACGAGGAAGAGAGCCTGTGGGTGCTGTGTTTGCAGCCTACAAGTGCAGGAGAGCAGTGCTTCACTAGCATATTCAGTATTGGCAGACGGGGCCACATAGACTGCGATCAAAATCACATGTGAGAACTCCCGGGGCAGATAATATGGCCTCATGCCAATAGCCAATAGTTCAATATCCCTGTTACATAGCTGCTCCCTCACTGTGCAGTGTTCGGGTTTTGACCAGCTCGTGTTCACATATACAGCCAGACCTCCACCTCTTTTCTTCCCGCATTCTCTCATTCTGTCCGCCCGCAGCAGGTAGCAGAGAAAATTGTCCAAACCTACAATAGAGTCAGGCATTTCTGCTGTTAACCAGGTTTCTGTGAAAATCAAGACGCTGCTGTCCCTGTAAATCCTCTGGGACCGCATGAGGCTCGCTCCCGTCATTTTATTTTGAAGGGACCTCACGTTACCCATGACTACGGCGGGAACCGACTTCCTGTTTGTCCCTCTCTTCTCTCGGAGTTTACGTCCAGCCCGTCTGATTTGTTTTGCTGATGTTTTATAGTTACTATATTGTAGTGTTACAATGTTAGTGTTTGTCTGTCAAGCAGGCACAAGCCATTTGCACTGTTTCCACGCCCAGTTTTACATAGCACCACTGAGCACCAGTTGTGATTGAAATGCAGTCAGGTCTGAGCGGGGCCATGAGCTCAGAGCCGAGTAGAGTAGAGTAGAGCCAAGTAGGGACTAATGGAAAAGGGGCAATAGTAACCTTCAGATCTCTGCATGAGGACACAGATAGGTTAGCGCACAACCACAAAAAGTAGATAAAAGTAATCCAGTGAGTGAAGCTCAAAATACTCAAAGACGGCATCACAGCGTTGGGTGAGTCTACCACAATGTACAATGATAAACAGAGAGAAGTACACAACTGGTCCAAAACTCTGACACACAACATTGAACCATTTATACATGTTTAAATGAAAATGGATTGTTTATTGTGTCAAACGCCCTGTCGTCTGATGCAGGAGAGTCTTGCCCATGGACAAAGCAAACCATCAGCCTTTTTGTTGAATCATCCTGCATCACAGATTGTTGTCGGCCTATGAACAAGTGGAACAAACTTTTCATGACTCGGGGGTGTCATTTCACAGATTTTTTGAGATTGTGTTCCATACCATCAGCAGTTTTCTCCATATTGCCTGATAACAAACGTGATCAGGTCGAGTGGAGTCATTTTGCTGCCTCTTTATTGCTAATTGGCTACAGTCTATCCTGTTAAAACGAGAACAATCTCTTCAGTGTTTAGTCAAAACTCTCCTCAGACTCCAAATTACTTTACTAAATGCCACGCAGATGAGTGATGGGGACATTTTACATTGGGATTACGGCATGTGGGTTGTATGAAGCTGGAGGATATGAAGGATAGGAATTGAACAGCTGCATGGTCAGACAGCTATTTTTATTTAATGTGTGTTACCAATGTACATAATCGCTTCATCCACGCTTGTTTCATTAATCCTATTCACAAGCTTGTCTTCTCTGCTCCTTTGAGCCTCACAAAAACACTAATTTTTCAAAATGTACCATATTTTTGAAAACAAAAGTAGAAATCCTTTTGTGCTGTTTTTAGTCCATAAATCATCCCCAGCCTAGGGGAGTATTTCTGACTCAAATCATCATCATTAGCATTAGCACATTAGTCCTAGCTGCTGCTGAATCAGTAGCCATGTGGTTCGTAGCTGATTGGTAGAAAAATATCAACAATGCGCTGGCTAGAAAAAGGTGACGCCCCCCAGGAGCGCTGGAAAAAGACCCGAAAACTACCCATTTTTAACAGCTTAATGTATATGTTCAAGACAACCAATAGCGTTATCTGAAGCACACAGGGGCTCCTTCATAACTTCAACTAGCACATTCTGCAAAAAAACGAAAATCACACATTTGAAAAAAAAAATCTTATTTTCGCTTTATCTCTGTTTGGTCCAGGCCGACTTGTAACGACTTTTACGGTGCTCCGTCACAATTAGCTTTTGCTTATTTCCCCATGGTAATTCCCTTTGCGGCCAGTAGCTGGAGTGCTAAGACTCAGTCAGTATTTTTCAGTATAAACATTATTTTAAGTTCTAAACCATGAGATGCCAAAGCAAAGGTACAGAGCAAGTTTAAAGGCCAATCAAAATACCAATAATGCGGAATTTGTGAACAAACTAGTCCTTTATTGAGAGCTTGAAGGCAACACAACAGGCTATCTATATCATATCTGCTATATATATCTATCTATCTGTGGTGGTGTGTGTATAGCACAAACACACACACCAACCGTCACAATCTTGTTCTTAACAAGGATTTGTTCATTTCTAAAGCCAAGCCTGATTTAATATGAATGTTTACACCATTTTACACCACATTTCCAGTAGGATTGTTTTGATTCAAATACTACATCCTAAAATCTACATAGAATAAGTTTCAAATTGTATAAAAATTTAACACGTTTTTTTTATTCACCTGTAATGTCTTACCTTAGGTTTAGACATTAAATCACAAGTCGTAACATTATACCGAATGAAACACTCAAGAACATTTATAGTTTGAACTTTTTTATTGATCTTTTTTAGTTCATTTTTATTTTCCGCCATAAGAAACAAATGTTTGCAGATGTCCTATGAATAAACAACAGCACCCTCCCTCACAAGAGTCCAATGCCCTCTCAATTCATGAAAAGATGCTCTTCCATTCCGCTCGCCTCCTCTCCGACTTCCAGCGCCACAACGCCATTTTGAAACCACTTAAGTGCATTACCATCCCGACTTGTAAAGACCGCTTAACTCACGGCCAATTTCAAAAGTTATTTACATTGCAGATACAAATCTATTCCCGTCGCTCGAACCGGAGAGGCGGCCAATCAGAATGTGAGCAATTTCCTTTCAAAAAATATAATAATTATTAACAAAAAACATCCTTCGTAAACCTAACTCCGCCGCCAGTTTCAAGATTAACTACACTCATTTTTGTCATACCTGTTTTCCTCCAGTAAGACAAAAAGGTTAATAGATAAAAAATGGTTTAAAATAAAGTTTAGTGATTGTGCTTTTAAAACCAAAGTAAAACATAGAACAAACATAGACCAAACAACAACACGACGCAACAGTGCATTACGAAAAATTAAACAAAAAATACAGAAACTCTCCCAAAGTGGCACTTTCTCGGGGCAGCTAAACCATATCGCAATTTACAACATGGATGGAAATGGTAAAATAATTAAATTCATTTCATTGTTTTTAGCAAAAAAGAAAAATCAAACAGGAAGACAAATCGAGGTACCATCGCAGGTCAAACAATTGGACGTTACATTGATATTTACAGACCCAAAAACGCTTGCAGCTTTTCAGTACAGTCCAGGTCAAGGCAAGCCGAGTTATGTCAAGGAGATGACTCCGTATTGCATTGGAATTGAACATAAATATACTGGGATACTCAGGATTCCACGCAACATTCTATTGTCTTTGAACAGATGTAGAAAGTTAGAAAAAACATTGGTCGGTTTTGATAAAGGAACACATGTACTGAAAGATACTCAAGTCCAAATCCAAAGTCGAATATGGACAGATTCCAAAGGGTGGAGAACAATGGCGCTCCAAACGAGGACAAATCAGAACAATTCTTCGAAAGGTCATTTAGGTCTTCAGCTCTCAATCATCTGGAAGAAAAGAGAGAGGAGCAGTTTAGTAGTGTATGGGACATTTGATACCCAACAGGCACATGACAGAGGACTGAATTAGCAATCAATATTACTTGTATTTGTTTAAATTCAAATGAATAATAGGAATTCTGGACCATGGTTTACACGTAACTCTGGTGAAGCCTGGTCATTTCCTCTGAAGCTGATTCTTACTTATGGAACAGAGACATATTCCTTTCAGTAAATTATTATCACCTGCATATTGTATCTTAATTGTTTTTTGTAGTAGGACTATAAACCAAGAATTGAAATGTGTTGAATCATGTGTCCCAGAAGTGTGAGCAGCTCTGTGGCTCATTGTGTAAAAGTGCATGGCTAGTAAACTGCAGATCCAGCAGCATAGGTATAAAAGCACACAAGCCACAAATGTAAAACAATCTCTGCTTTTTATGGTTAAAATAGGCTTCTAGACGGATAATATCCTGGAGCAGAATCTACACTTTATGGACCTGATGGAATTATGTGAAACATTGGGTTGATTCTCGGCGCACTGGACACGTAGAGGAGGATTAAATCTAGGCTGCTATGATGTTTTTCTGATGTTTTCTTCTCCACGGGTGGAGTGGTGAGTCACGCATGTTTTATGTTCTTTTATCATTCTGCCAGTCAACACTTTGTGATTAGAATGTTTAACATGAAACTAAATACCCTTAGCCTTAGTCTTTATAACAAATCCATTCGACTTACAAATGTGAGCCTTTCAGATGGTGGACAATTATACATTTTTACTCTATTTAAATCCACATTTAATCTTTATAACTGCTAGAGTTGAAGACATTAAAACTATGCATTCTACAGTGATATAGGCCTATTTAGATGTACTGCTGATTAACCTTTTTCTGGGAAAGCAGCGTTAAATTAAATGTGATGCCATGCGTTAAATATGAATGCTGTATTAAGGATATTTATAAAGGCATTGAGATATTATATGTCTGGGCCTTCTTAAAATGGCCAATTAACACAATTCAGGCAAATAACACGATTGTTGTGATAAAAGCGAAAAGGCCTGACAGAAAGTCTATTAAATTTACATGGAGACATTCTATTATTGAACATTAGAGATATTTTAAAGCTCTGGGTTTCACTGACAAACTTGGACTTGACCGTATCAAGTCTCATACCTAATATAAAGTCCCCCAGGCTCACCTCCCGTTCTTCCTCTCCTGCTGTGAAGGCCCCCGTGGTGCTGAGGCTAATGTCTGCGGGGGGGTTCCTACGCCCGGGGCCCCCCTCTCCTCTCCTGCGGCCTCCCGACCCCCTGGAGGACATGGAGCTGGAGGAGCTGGGGTCTCGTGGGCTGTTCACTGAGGGGAACTGTGGTCGGCTGTAGGGCACGATGTCCTCTGAGCCTGGGAGAGCCGAGAGAGTCCGATTAGAATACAGATTAGACTATGTACCTGGAGCTCATTTTGTACAAGTTAAGAGCGTTATAGTTAATGCTGAAAATAGTCCCAGAATGAAAATGTGGAAGGAGGACACAGGTGCTATGTGTGAGAATAGGCTAGGGAAGGTGAAGGATGATGGGTGATGTGTGTTTTTGTTTGCAACTCTCTAAATATTTTCAAAGGCCCCAATCCTTCTAGTCCTAAGTTTAGACTTGACTTGTCTGTCTATGCAAATATACTTAGTCTATAAGGCTTGGTCTACTCTCAATCAAAGCAGCTTTGAGGGAGAACACTGTCCTTGTTGTGTCCTTGTAGTGTCCTTGTAGTGTCCTTGGTGTGTCCTTGGTGTGTCCTTGGTGTGCCAAGGTGACACCAAGTTTGCTTGGTGTGTCATTGTTGTGTCCTTGTTGTGTCCTTGGTGTGTCCTTGGATTGTCCTTGTAGTGTCCTTGGTATGTTCTTGGTGTGTCCTTGTAGTGTCCGTGGTGTGTCCTTGTCGTGTCCCTGTTGTGTTCTTGGTGTGTCCTTGTCGTGTTCTTTTTGTGTCCTTGTAGTGTCCTTGTTGTGTCATTATAGTGTTCTTGTAGTGTACTTGTAGTGTCCTTGTAGTGTCCTTGGTATGTTCTTGGTATGTTTTTGGTGTGTCCTTGTAGTGTCCGTGGTGGGTCCTTGTTGTGTCCTTGTAGTGTCCTTGTTGTGAACTTGTAGTGTCCTTGTGTGTGTGTACCTGTGTGTTGCCGGGCCTTGTTTCCTTTGCCTCCGTGGCTCACTGCTTTGTCTTGGCTCTCCTGCCTCTTCTCCGCAGAGCCGCTCCTCTGGTCGGACCCATCTCTGGGCCGGTAGCTGCCCGCACCGCCTCGCTTCTCGCCGGACTTTGGGGACACCACCCCCCGCCCCTCCATGGCCGCCCGGGAGGGATGTGTGGGGGATTTGAGTGCGGCCGGAGGTGGGACGGGTGGAGGCGGCAGATCTGGACACAGAAACACAACGGATTGTTTAAATATTGAATATATCATATAGGAATGTATAGGAATGTATTATACATTATATTACATTACATTATTATTTTTTCAGGCAATACAGATCCAATATTTGTCTTGCTGCTATTGCCAATAACTAATATTTGCAGATACCAATATTTAGATTTTAAAATCCAAAGTAAATTCCACAAATTTTAACTTTACAAACTTTGTAAAGTAATATCAAAATATATTGCTCTGAGATATAACAATGTGTTGCATGATTGTGTAAACATCCATATATTAAACCTAATTGTTCGTCTGTTTTCTTTATTACTCATTAGGCTTTTCAAAAAGACAAATCTGATGCACTGAGGACAAACTGGGAATTGCCATAAAAAGTTAAATGGAAAAGTAGTTTCTCTGTTGTTGCTCCAACGTGCACATCTGAGCAGGGGGAGATAAAGGACACCTCAGCTCACCCCACGGCAATTAATTTCCTCAACACACAGACTCAAAACATGTTATTTGAGGAGAGAAAGGTCGTCGGCTCAACAATTTTTATTAGTGATAAATGTGATCATAGCTGCAGTGTTCCTGTTGTTTTTTTAGATGTCAGATACAAACTAACTATTTAGCAGAATTGTACACTTTTATTGTAGAAAAAGTTTCAGTTGTAGTCATCTGGACTATTTAGAAATCCAATTCTCATCTTTTTCTACAATGGAACAGTGGGTCCAGCTCGCCTCCGACGGTCCCTCTTCTGCCTGAAGAGTGGGTCCAGCTCGCCTCCGACGGTCCCTCATCTGCCTGAAGAGTGGGTCCAGCTCGCCTCCGACGGTCCCTCTTCTGCCTGAAGAGTGGGTCCAGCTCGACTCAGACGGTCCCTCTTCTGCCTGAAGAGTGGGTCCAGCTCGACTCAGACGGTCCCTCTTCTGCCTGAAGAGTGGGTCCAGCTCCAGTCTCCTTGTGTCCGTCTGTCCGTCTGTGAGAGTCGGATCTCTCCTTCACTGGAACTCCTCCAGGTTTCTACGCTTTTTTCCCAAAGAGGTTTTTTTTTGTAGTTTTTTCCTGGCCGAGAAGGAGAGTCTAAGGACAGAGGACCCTGGGACATCGTCCCTCGCCACCACAGACATTGTCTGACTTCATCGCCACCACAGACATTGTCTGACTTCATCGCCACCACAGACATTGTTTGACTTCATCGCCACCACAGACATTGTTGATTCATTTCTCCCTGTGGCCCTCAGAGGCAACTGTTGTTGTGATTTTGGGCCTTACAAAAATAAATTGATTTGATTTGATTTGATTTGATCCTTGTACATTCTTGACCATTGCTGTCCCCTGCTTTCTTAGGTCTGTCCTCTGCCTGTAACCTGCACGACTCCCTTTGCCCGTGGACATGTGTCATGTCCTACAGCCTGTAGCCACATGAGGCCCCAGCAGCACGCATCACATCCTGAGCTCCCCAGTCTCCCCCTGAAGGACCTCCGCAGTACCATGATCACACTATGATCCAACCCATGACACAGTTCAGAAATGAAGCAAGCAGCCATTGTGCATGTTCACTTTAGCTGTCATCTTCCTAATTAAGTGGTGCATAGTGTTGTACATGACCCTGTAAGAAACACTTTTGCTTCCATCTGCAAGTAGAAAGTGTTTAACGGCTAGTACAGTTCCCTACATTAGCTCCAGTACATTTTCTCCAATACGTGCCAGCCCTGAGACCTAATACTCATAAATACATAAATATGGCAATTTTGTCTCGGCACAGAATACAAACATCAAGGATTCATGGTTTTATTTTGCTGCCTCATTAAAATGAATGTGACAGAAAGTTTATATCAGGTTGTGAGCGCAGCTGTTCTAAACTAATGTCACTCATGGAATACTCTGGTAAATATTCTACAGAATTACATAATAATCAAAGGCAATTGAATCTCCTCACATCATGATTGATTTTTTTGTCGGAATACATTTTAAGTAATAGATATTCTTTCTTTCTTGCCATCTCCCTGATGAAATCTGCCTCCACTCCAGCTGAATACAGAGAACCAGTCGATGCCATCCAGTGCGGAGGTGGCTGCACTGTTTTTAATATCCCCAGCTTCCCTCCGGAGTGCTGCTCGGCCTGCTCCGATCAATGTTACAGCGCGTGAGATATGGCCCCAGAGCTGAGAGGATTTATGCCCAGGCCCAGGCAGTGTCCGCAGGCTTGCCAAAGTAGAGAGTATACCCTGGCTCTGGAACTTAATGAGACAACCAAGGCCACGCTCCGGGAGAGAGGGGATGGAGACATGTATCAAACAGAGATGAAAGAGTGAAGAAAGGAGAAGAGGAGAGGAGGCTCAGGAGATGAGACTGTTCAAATCATATTTTGAATAATGAGCTGTGGGCTTTCAAGAGCCACAATTGTTTTTCACTCTAAAGATGGGATGGTAAAATGAAGTTAAGGTAATATATTTCTATTGTATAAATGTATCATAAACATGTGTCAGTTGTTAGTCTACTTCAAATGCTACGGCCCTGTGACTGTTATTTCTATTTAAGGCGAGACTTTGCAGGTCATGAAGAAAACATCTCAACTTCTGACCAAGATCCTGACTGAAGAGCATGAGAGATATCAATTTGAAACTCCTCCAATTGTTTCCTTACATATAGGGATTGTATGTGTACTGTAAATCACAAACAATTGCACACGTTCGGGGGAATATAAGTCTGAGAAATGTTTCAAAATGTTCCAAAAACATTTACAGAGGGAATTATCTATTTAGTATTTGAGTTTTGAGATCTTACTGAAAATTGGCCTAGACCAGTGGTGCCCAAGGTGGTGCCCGTGAGCCAAACTTCCATTGTGGGCCAAATTAGTGAGTGTTACATTTTTGGCTTAATTGATGAAGATAAAAAAAACATTTCTAGATATTTGAATTTTGTCATTATTTACATTATTTGGAGTTAAACCTTTAATAAATCAGGCGTATGTCAAAAACGGCCTCTGAAGTTACATTGTCCCATAAAACATATTTAGGTGCAGATTAGACAATGTTGTTGTTTCTAGGTGAAAGGTCACAGTAAATGCTGAGAGAACAATCTAACCAAAAAACCTGTAGATTCTCCATATAAAAGTTATTTTCAACATTGTATACATATGTAAGTATATGTATAATGCATGCAATTTGCCACCAGCCAGCAAATGCTAAAGTGTCATCTTCCATACTGCAGATGTCCCATTCCATCTTAAAAAAGCAAAGCAGTCCGTTCAAGGCCCTAATAGAACATTTCTTACGATCTCCAAAATATAGTCTTTCCTTCCTGCTGCTGTCAGACTCTACAATAAACACTGTTAGCCCTGAACACGTAAATACTGTCATACCCATGTGCAATACTGACTTAATCATGTGCAATACTGTCATATTCATATTCATGTTCAATACTCATATGCAATAATGTCATATTCATGTGCATATAACTGCTGTAAATAAGAGTGTTTACTTTTTCCACTGTTATTATTATTGTTTAGTTTTATTTTATTTTTTTTCTTCCTCTTCCTTATTAAGAATATGAGAGGTTTTTGTCTATAAGAGTTTTGTTTATAAGAGCTTTTCTATTTCTATTTTTTTTTTAAAGCTTCTATTAGTTATCTGTTCTTGTACTTCTGTACCTACTTGCGTTGCAACACCGAAATTCCCCCATTGTGTGGACAAATAAAGGCTTATGTTATCTTATCTTATAGCACCAGTTAGCGACACCAGTTAGCAATATCAGAGCTTCTTCTGGTATTTAGCGCTTGTTCGGTTCATGCTTAGTCCTGAACTTTGCACCGAGTTGTAAGCCAGAACACCTGGGTACGTTTCATTACAGCCACCCCGGCGACAGCACACCAAAACTGGGCACGGCTCCCGAGAGATGAGCCCCCCTCTGGAGCTCTGCCACCAGCCGCCGTAGTCTGCTCAGTGCTGGAGAAGATTAGGATAGAAGCCATGTCTGCGCGCCTATCACCACGAAAGGAGGTGATTAAAACTCTGGCTGATGATACAGGCAGTTATTGGAGAACTAGACTGTAATAAACCAGGCTTTCTACTTCCATTAGGCGGGAATGGGAGAGCCACTGATACAAAGTGCCCATCTGCCCTGTGTGGACAGCTAGCACGCAGGGTCTTTATGGGGATATGGTGATATAAAACGGTTTCTGGAGGAGGGCCAAAGAGCTACAGTGCCAAGCAATGCATGAGCTGAGGTGGCAAGAGGGTGAAGCAAGTAGAGTAGTAACCAGTGTTGTTACTCAGAGGTAGTTGATGTACTCCCTCATTCGCCCAGGAGTGGTACATAGTAGAAACAGCTCCAAAGGTAGTCATCTGGCACTGTTTTTGGAATCAGGACGTTTCGACTCCCAACCAAAAGTCCATTTTCAGTTTGATAGAAATGGTGAGGGTTGCCAAAAAGTGATAAGTTACCAAGCCTTTGAAAAACAGCACAAAAAAGCAACTGCAGTCCCACAAAAAATGTTAATTAAGTAAGAAACTAGTTATACCTTGAACAAGCACCGATAAGATGTGTATATTTTTAGGTGCGGTAAACGTGAAAATTATGTTTGAAACGTGAAAATAGAACTAATTCATTTTAAACTCTTCACAGCTCCACATGTATCACTCACTTACCTAATGGATTCCCACTCACGGTTCACGGGCACTTTTCACTTGTCTCTGAGCTCAGAGCGAGTTTTGCCGTTCCTGGGTAAAGCTAACAAACATGCTACGGAGAATAAAGCGCTTTATGTTTATGTGGTCATCTGAACCTAATTTTCACCTGGAAACCGTAGATGCTTTTACAGTATATACATGTACTGGGGCAAAGCAGGTTTTATTTTATTACATGCAAAAACAGGTACATAAACTAGTTCTGTTTTTCACAATTCAAAACAGTGAATATCCGTTACAGCGCCTTAACAGTAATAACGGCTATAAAACAGTCATTACTGGGCCTGTTATTGGGAAACAGACCTGTTAAAAAGGCTAAATATCACCACTTTTATGACATGAAATTGCAGCTTAGGAGCCAAACCAGACCTTAATAGGCCTGAACGACTCAAGCTGTAAGAGTAAAACTGTCAGACGACGTTGGTTTAGGGCAGGTTTCAGTTAGAATTCCTCCCTTTAGGGCAGGAGCTCAGAAGAGTATAAATGATGATGCATAGAACACGGGAACCTTTTCTACAGCTGTGGCTGTATCTGGTGTAATTACTTACTAAATTAAAGAAAAAGGTATGTATTGAAACGCAACTTCTGATACATTGTATAGATACGTTGGAAGTCAAAGGCAGGTCTCCAGCGCCTTCCCTCAAATAGGCATCCAACTAGAGACGGTTGACACCACAGTCAGACCGTAGCTTTAGACGTTGTCATAAGTGTGTAATGTAACAAAATTGCCAGAACTTCACCCACAAAAACTGTTCTGACATACGTGATTAAAACACAGTATTGCCCTCCAGTGTGAATGACAAAAGCTGTTTCCCGCCATTTTGCTAAAGCCAGAACATTAACACCCCAATAATCGATCCCATTTCGTTAGATGGAGAGCGACAGACGCCAAGAAGCTTCACGATTAAAATCAGAGAAAATCCTGGTATAAGGACGTACCTTCATTGTAAGGGTCGCGCCGCTGCCCTCCTGGGTGCTGCTTCTGCTTCTTGGGGGGCCTCCTCTGGACAGCTGCCATGCTCATGTTACTGTCGGTGGACACAGGGCTGGCTGGGCGCCCACCTGACCCTATTATTTGGTATTTTCGTGCTGCAAGAACAAGCAGTAATATGTGATTCATTTGAACACATCAATGTTTTCTAATATTAATATGGTAATCTAACTCTAAAAGGCATTAGTTTTTTGTCTACTGTGACACAGTAATAACAGTATATAGTTCTTCAGATATTGATTTTTGTGATAAACATTTGAAGCTAATTTTTAAGTGTTAGTGTTTTAGGTGTAGTGTCTTAATATATTGACGATATATACATAAAACTGTTCACATATCCTATACCATATGTATGAACAGAATGCCTGAATTCGAATGGTCCATAAAGGTCCATAAATGCCTCTGACCCCTTAAATAAGAAAGTAGAGACACACCCACCTGAGTTGGTCCCACACTCCTGCCCCTGCGTGCCGTGGTACTTGGGTCCCACCCGGAGTCCCTGGTACTCTGCGGCCGCCGCCACTGCCTGGGCGAAATCTGTGTCTGTGAAGAATGACCCGTCGGATGAGCTGACCGCGCTGGATCTGCCCGATGACACATTATCCTCCTCGGACGCCGACCCCCACCCGTTGATCATGGAGCCGGTCACAGAGCTCTCCAGGTCGCCCATGCTGGAGGCGGGCGTCTGCTCCATGCCCCTGAGCAGCAGCCGGCGGGGGTGCGGGTGCATGTGGGGGGGCTGGGGGTGCGTGTGCGTGTGGGGGTGATGGTGGTGGTAGTGCATGTTGGCCACCTCGGCGTCCGTGTCGTCACCCTCCTCATCTCCCTCCAGGATGTCCTCCTCCGTCTCGTCCAGCCCGTCCGTGTCCAGGGCGAGTGGGCTGGTTATGTAGCTGTACGTGTGGGAGGGGGACAGGGGCCGTGGAGGGGGCGGCGGGCTCATTCCGTGACGTCTGCAAAGTGAAATACAGTCTTACTATTTAAACATTAAAGGTGCACTACTCAGTGAATCAGGACTATTCTCGACTTTCCTTCCCATTGCTCCTTATGTTAGTGCTTTGTCCTGCATGTTCCACAGTATGGCAGTGTAACTGAATAAATACGTGATAGATAATGCCATATTGACAGATTTTATGACACTGTGATTGTGTGGTGTTGATACTTTTGTCAAGTTGCAATATTTCAACAGTCGAGAAAGTAATGTGGTTTCATAAAACCCATTTTCGACAAGGTGGCCCTCTATGAACTTGTATTTCGTTGATATGTATTACGTGAAGTCAAGTCGGGGAGAATTAAAAGTCTACAGCCGCACTGAAATGGTTCTGTGTGAGAAGCAATCAATCTGATGTCTGACAGGCGCTGCAGTTAACGGCCGACTACAGGTGAATGTTAAGAAGGAGAGCGTTTTTTGCATTCCATGTTTCTGCTTGTCTGCGTCGTCCATCGTTGGGAGGCCAGTCGCCAAGTCCTCACTGCCTTGGCTCTAATGTTTAGTCACATGATGCAGGACCAGTCTGAGTGCAAAGCTTTTACGGCTAAAAAAAAAACCCAAGAACACAGAACTGACCTGTAACTTGGCTTGGTGTATCGCCTGCTTGTCTCCATAGAGATTCCATACTATGGGACATTCAATGTAAAACAATACCATATCCATGGAGACAAACAGGAGATGGATAGTTAGACTGCCCAACTAAAAAATAACAATAAATCAATATCTGAAGAGCATGTATTGTTTTGGTTGAGGAGTTCATTAAGTTCAAGTTGAGTTTTATGAAGTTCTTTGTATGTGGCTCTATTTGGCATTTGAAAGGCTCTTCACATCCGGTCGTAGATGTAAATTTTTTTTTTTATTGGAAGAATAAAAGATGATCTTGCCTCTTAAAACCACTTGAGCAGTTTAACACCCATATTTTCACTCTGTGCATCGATAAACAGGAAAAAGCTGAATGTTTTGCCAAGTCTGTTGGTTTAATAGATAAGACGCTGCATTTCCAGTGATGATAACTTCATCAAAAGATGAAAAGTCTGCTTTTTGCCGTCTTGTTTTCACCGGCGTTCTCTTGCTCAAAAGTGTTTTGGGAGCTAGCATTTCTCAGGGTCCGCGTTGGATTGCTTAAACAGACCGGTACAATTTTCGTCAGTCAGTGGAGAAACTTTCGGAATGTCCCAATCTGCTCCAAAGTGAACCAGTCAGCTCCTAGTCGCAAAAATGAGACCAAAACTAGGTTCAGTAACTGAGAAGCCCCTCCCTCTGATACCTGCGCTCGTGGCTGTCGTGTGGGTCATGGAGCATGGGCTGCATCTCCTCCTGCGGCGAGGGGGTCAGGGTGGCCGTGGACTGGTGGCTGTAGGACACTGCTGCTGGGGAGGACGCGGCCCCTCTGATGGGTGGTGTGGGGCCCCTCTCCATCTCCTCCTCCTCCTCCTCCAGCTCGTCCGGCTGTAGGTACATGTGCGAGGGGGGCATGGGGCACTGCATGTCCGGGTCACAGCTGACAAAACACAAGATATTAACTATTAACTATACTTTTAACATTGATCTTTCGATCTTTGTATGTTTGAGACACATCGGTGAACTTATTGGAAAACAAGTAAAAACATTTTTACGCTGAATAACCCAATTGTTTTGACTGCCAGTCAGAGGCACAAGGACTTGCTAATACTATATATGTCTCATACCAATCAAGACCAGACTAAAGCCATCAGGACCATTCTAGATGTCCTTAAAGATGATTATTGGTCTGTATCAATGCTAAATTCCTTATTTCTGGGTCAATGTTTTTACTTGAAATAGCCCGTACCCGTCTTGCATGACCATGGAGTAGTCGTCCGTGGTCCGGCCAGGGGGTGGGTTAGCAGGGGGCGGGGGCAGCAGGTCAGCCCAGTTCATTGTGCTTTGTTTGGGTAGTTTGGGCGTCCGCATGCCCTTCTTCTGGCCCTGGCTACCTGCTCCAAAACAAGAGACAAACCCATCAGTCAAACAATTTATATCCTGTACAATGTACAATACACAAGACACGAAAGTATACAGTATGTATAAACAACCAGGGAAACCTTAGGGCATAGGTTTGTTTTAATGAAGCTGAGGGACGAAACATGTTTGTTGTTCTTTGTTGTCCAATACAGAAATGTGTGTTTGTAGACAAAGGTTTCTAATATAATGGTCAAAAAAGGTGCGTTGTTTGAGGCGGGTTGATAAATACACATTGTTGCTAATTCTAGTTTGAGATGGTTCTTAAATGAATAACACATAGGAATGCACAGATACCAATATAGGTTATCAGCTCAATAACAGGCGCTTGTACTCATACAACCCAAATAATGATTTTAGTAGAAATGTAATTAATGCATTTCTATGTGCCAAAGTAGGCTGTATTACAAAAATCCTATCCATGGGTTGCAGCTCCCTGTTACAGGCAAAATGTATGTGTATATTATAGGCCCAAATGGCAGCTAAGAGCAAGAACAAACTCACTTTGTAAAGAAAACTCCAGATAACATATTACCTAGTGAAATATTTTTATAAAAGGCTTAGGCGGTCCTCTCGTTGAGCCCAGTGCATTCAAACCACTCGCTTGTTAATTGATGTAGAAAAACTATCAAGCAGCAATTTTCCCCCTGTGCCCAAAAGGTTTTCCGAGGAAATAGCACAAACGGCTCCAATTAAACCAAACTATCAGGATTCCGGAGCAATGAGCTGTGAGGTGCGGAGAGTGCTAACGGCTTTTGGTTTTTAATAACTTGAAAGTTCCAGCACGGTGCAGAATTGATATGTGGCATTAGTGTAGCAGCCTATAATGTCGTCTGCAGAGCGCCGCCATTTGTACTTGTCCACCAGCAGACATTAGTGCGCCGCAAAATTACTGCTCCGATTATACTGCCGTAAATGAAGGATAGCCATGCAACACGGAATAGGCAAAACAAATGTATGCATAAAGAGAAACAGACAAAAGTGACAATAACTTGAATTCAGAATATTATAATGTGTGTTAGCTAGCTTTGTGACGGGTCATTTGAAAAAACAAAATAAACAATTATGTTCACAAATGTGGATTGTCCTGCCCATAATTACAGTTGTTTAATGCTTATTTCAAGTCTTAAACAGTCTTAATCTTTATGAACAAATAGTATTAAGAATGACTTAGTAGAGGGGGTTAAGCTTAAGAATTGGGGGTTAGAATTGGGGTTAGAGTATGAATTAGTTACTAAGGCTGAATAATTCTCAATTAACTAATTGTTTAGTATGAATTAAGTCTTTGTTCATGCGTCATTAAGGCTAATAAAAGTGCAGTTATTTGTGTAAATGTATTTGTTTAAAATGTTAAAACTCAAAAAACAAAGCCATACACAAACACAATATTTGTCCCAATAAGCAAAGACATAAAATAGTTAAAATAAAACTACAGGGATCAAATGTTTGAACACAAGTAATGATAAAAAAATGTAAATAGTTTAATTCATTGCATTGAACAAGCAGACGATAAAATCAAAGCATGTCACAGCTTTGACCAGAGGCTGTTTACCATTTGTGTTTGAATTTCTCCTGGCATCTCCTTTTGAACCGCAATTTAAGATAAGGCGACATGGAAATTAATCACATTACCATTTTAAAGCACGCCTTATTAACTTCTTACCCTGATTTATTGCTTTTGAGGAAAATTGTTTTTTTAAATTACAGTGGGGGTAGGAGAGATGATATGGTTCACAACAAGGGAAAAAAAAAACATGGAGAAAGAGTGAAAGAGAATTGTGAATTAACATTATAAAGAAAGATAGAGGGACGCAGGTGCTAATTTTCTAAGATCTAGCAATTAAATAAACTACAGACGTTATTATTGGATAAGAAAAGCAGTGAATGAAAAATATATTAATTTTGCGCACCTTCAAGATTTAAATGTGCGGCTACACCTGTATATCATTTACATACAGCGGCAACAACAACATACTAACAATAATCATAAGAAGAAATAAGAAAAAAAGTCTATCATTCACACTTTATATTATCCAAGCTCACAAAAAACATATATCTGGAAATATATGTTGATTTGTACTTCATAGCCATACACTTTTTATTTGTTTGCTCTTATGAAAATTTAGCCATTACATTTTGAACCAGCCTCTGATTGGGCCCGCTGTAGAGAGCAGTGGGCCGCTGATGTGTGACTAAAAAGAAAGGATTATTCTTCTATAACATCCCCCAAAGCCCCTGTTAGACACCATAAATAGATTAGTGCCATTAGGAGGAACCAGCACTTTGTTTCAGGAGCTAGTTTACACATCACCACATTCATCATACGGCAAAGCTAATAAACTTTATTAGCCTACTTGCAGACTAAACGTTAGCCTCATTTTCTACTGTTCAGGTGCTACGTTTTAGGATCAGACACAAAGTGCATGCTCTTGAAAGGTTTGAGGCAACTTTTCCCTGCTTTTAAGTGTCAATGACTCGCCTACAGTTGATAAGAGTAAAAACCCAAAATGTCATTCTTCATTTTCAGTGAGACAAGTGATGAGACTCATGCCCATGATAATAAGGGTGTAGTCTTGAGACAGGATTTGAAGTTGACAAGGGAGACTGCGGTTCCTTGAGGAAACCCATTTACCCGTTTCATATACAAATCAACATTTGAAGAACGCCTGAGAGATAAACTCCTGAAATGTTCCTCTGATAACTTAATGAATGCATTCACAACTAACGTTGCTTTATAGTTGACAAATTCTGTGCATTTGAGAATGTTCTGCAAACTAAGATTATACTTAGTATTTCTAAACTTTTTAATATAGTATCTAATCCCCCCTCTACTGCAATGTCCCATGTTTTACCTGAGGTGCTGCTGCTGCCCCGGTCCGAGCTGTTGTAGGACCCCCCAGTGTGGCTGTCATGGGGCTGGTTATACGGGATGGTGGCTGGCATCGGGCTGTCTCCTCCTCTGTAGCGGTCTGAGCAATGAACAAAGACAAGAAATTTACAAAAATCCCCAAATATTTTCCCAGAATTTCAGCTTGAAATATCAATAATCAGATGTTTGTTGTTGTTTTTTTATTTTTTTTTAGTTATAACTAGACGTGATTTTTTTGGTCTTTTTACCCTTTTAGGAATTTGATCCAAATCAATCACACTATGGAACATGTACTGTATTTTTTAATAGCAAACGCAACATGCAGTTCATGCTCATGCAGCGCTCAAAACTATCAACATATATATGAATATTTTGTGATAGCTTTGTTTGACCCTATTGTTATCTTTGTCATTTCATACAAAATGTGCTACCAAAGATAAACGTTTCGGCCGTGATCACAAAACAGCTCGGAAAGCTTTTCAGACCTGCCCAGTTTTTAGATTCGGACATCAGACAAATACAGAGAGATGAGAGAAATGCGCTTTGAGAGGCAGGAGTGAAATGTCAAACAGGAGCATTATGGAAGAAAAGGAAAAAAAAACAGGAATAGATGTCTCTGAAAAAGCCAGGAAGTGGAAAAAGCTGATGGAAGATGAAGACTTGGAGAAGGTTTCGTAGCGTCTGCTGCAGATGTTTCCACCACACTCACCCTTGTTCAGCTTGTTCTGTTCCATGATGTTCTGGTGATGCCCGGGCTTCCAACAGTGCTTTTCGTTGAGGTCCCCACCACCCCCCAGACTTCCCCCTCCCCCAACCCCGCTGCCCCCGGTTCCAACTCGGTCCGGGTTGACGTTGTTGCCCAGTATGGCGGACTGGATGAGCTGCGTGGTGGCGTAAGGCGTGGGTTGGCCTCCAGGACCCATGAATCGTCCGTCTTTGAGGTTGGGGCTGTTGAAGGTCTTCATCTCGTTGATCTTATTGGACAGATCCACGTCGCTGTAGACCCCGGACTCTGGGACCATAAGGTTGGCCTGTTTGTTGTCCAGCTGGTTGTTGTAGTTGGCGATGCAGTCGGCTGGGGGACATGGAGGAGAGTTGGTCAAGGATGTCCACTATCACCACCAGGAATCGCTGTACATTTAGGGAGTATTTGCATCTTTGTTTGGCTTATGTTGATGGCCTTTTTCTTTCCAGACTTGGGGCTGACAAAAAGTACACCTTTTGAAGACCTTTTTTGTCAAGCACATCAAACAGGAATAATAATTTTAATCTATAGACCATCAACTCTTACCTGGAAATGTAACTGTGAAAATAAAGCCTTAAATGTTTAAAAATAATCATCTTTAACCATAAATTTAAAATAAAATAAATTCATCCTTCATATTAACTTACTCTAATATACAAATTTAAAGATGCTTCGCATGCCAAATTATAAATAATATATGTACTTGTTTTATATAATGTCAAAATGGTATCGCATACATATATGAACTATGATTTTTCAATGAGTGTTTAGGACTTAGGACTGTAGTGGGTCTAGCTATCTTTAGTCAGTATATTCATATTATTTGTTTATTTGCTGTATGTTAATGAACATACATGACACACATGCTGTAAACACGCTGGATTGTAGCCATGGGCTAATTTGCATCCGTTGTCCCACATTCACTCTCACAAACACTCTCATTCATACACCACGTACACGTACACTGGCAAGGCTTCTGCTTGTTATGTTACGTTTGGGAATATTCTAATGGGGAATATGGCAGCCAAGAGGAAAAATATACGCACAAATTTGGCTATTTTTCAAAAATACAAGATCATTTGAATGTGTATATTACAGTTAAATTAGTTTTATTATCCACTGAAGGCACCATTTGGCAGAAGAAGACTGAACCTTTCCTAGCAGAAAAAAACTGTTCAACACGAGGTGGCATCATTTCAAAAGGTGGCATTAATGAAATATGTTTTGTAATTCCACTGGTCCAAAGAACTTAACTGCACATTTCAACACGCACAATTTTACAATCGATCATTTCGCCAAACATAAATCTCTTTACTGCCGTGGCCGTTCTGGCCTTCTCCCTGGGCTTCAGCCATAACTCAACGCTGGCTGTCACCGCCCCCCCCCCCTTCGCATGCTGTGGGCCGGTCCCTGCTCATCGAGTGGGACAGCGAGACGTGTTGAAATCAAAGGCAGCACATCTCATCTGACATATCCAATTTTCCCCAGCTCATAAAATATTCAAATCCCGCTGCCGTTACGAGCGCCGGCAAAGCGGTAAATACCAAGTACGACCGTTGGTGCCCGAACGCGGAGGCTCGAGTCTACGCGGGCGGATTTCAGCGCGACACTTCAAAGAGCCGCGTTTGAAAGCTGCCCTATGGCTCACATAAAGGGACATTAACTCCTATTGCTTTGCTCTGTCACCTAGTCAGTGATCCTCGTAATGCGCCACGGTTAGGATTTGGCACACGGAAAGCATGCAAGAACCATACCTTCCCCTGTTAAAGAAGACATATTATGCTAAATCAGTATGCAAGATATTGTTTCCTTGTCCGAAACATAACTGAAGTTGTTTCAGGCACATGTGTGTAATTAGATTTGGTTGTCCATCGTGCTTTGTTGCTGTTTATTACGTAACGGATTGAAACCAGGAAGTTACCGTCACTTTTGTGCTCTTGTATAGTTGTTTCTTTTCTTTCTTTCTTTTTCAATATGGTTCAAACCTATTCTCATCAGCAAAGACTTATCCAAAGCTCAAAGAGTCCTTGGCCTCACTTGCTGAGAGAAAGCACTTTTCTAAGCTATCTTAAAGGACCATGTAACTCAGTATGGCATTAAATAGTTCTTGGAATTGTTTTTTATATTTCTATATTGACCATAAACAACATACATTCTCTACAGATCTTACTTATAAAACGTGTGCATGTACAAAACTGTTTTCCTACTGAAGAAACCTTTTTCAGTTCCAAATACTTTTTCAGTTCCAGTCCCCATTTGATTAGCGATTGCACAGAATAGTCCACATTTTGAGGACTTTCTTAGCTCCGGCTCCGGGGCGGGTTTTGCCTTTGTTGGGAAACATGTTTAATCCATATTCAGACTTAGACAAACTTTTGTTTTTCATCCGCAGTAGCTCTGTGTTCATGTGACACTGTTAAATAGAGTTTTTTGTGCGTCACAGTTTTTGGCGCATGGTTTATAAGGCTGAATAAAAACATGACTAGGAACTAAGGCAGGGGTGGGCAATTATTTTCCTCCGAGGGCCATATTCAAATTCAGGCAAGTAGCGGAGGGCCGGCCCGCCATCATTGGTGTGAAAAAAAAAAATCTAAAAAATTAAATATCAAATAAAATATCACTTTTCTGTCAAATATAGGCTATTTAATCCATTATTTAATTTATTTCACATCATAGGTATTAAGGATACACGTGCAGACAGATGCCTGAGGGCAAAAGTAATATATATTTTTTAATATTACTTGAACAAGCTTGGCGGGCCGGATTGAAAGGCCCTGCGGGCCGGATCCAGCCCGCGGGCCGTAGTTTGCCCACCCCTGAACTAAGGAAAAACAACAACCTTGCTGTCCTAATCCCATTTAATTATTAAATATTTAAATGTTCCACATCAAACAGACTGGTTTGGCCAATGAATTATAGGGACATAGTTCTTGGGACTGACGAAGACAACTTGATGTAAAATAAGTGGTCCGGTCAATAAACTGAGCTTTGAGTGTCGGGGCGTTTAGAGATGAGTCAGGAGATGATCTGTGCTCTGAGAGACAAGAAGTGAGCAAGTCTGAGGAGGTTTATGCTTGTACTTCATACCTACACTTTCAAAGAATTCTGCTGACCTGTAACTTGGTCAGCCAAAGCCATAGCATAGCCATCGAGGCAAGGAGATGATAAAAGCTCCACCAGAAAAGTGAAATAGTGCTAATTTTTGTTAAATTATGGCTTCTTTAAATCCCTCACACCAAATCCACGCAGCTTTTCAGCACAAAGAATCAGATTTGATGGTTGCAGAGTCTTGTGGATGAATTATTGATGTGGGGAAAGAGATTTGTGGCAATGGAGTGGCCCCAAGTCCACTGTATATTAGAGGGAACAGCTGGACAGGAGTTATGGCTGCCCTGGAAATGGCAGTCCCACTGTGGCTCATCGAAACCTGAGGAAAGTCCAACTTTCCGAGGTCAGATTTGAAATAAAACATATCATATAATGGTATTTTATGGGGTTTTCATTCTTTCAGGGGAGGTAATAAATGGTTGACTAATATGAATCACATTATCAGATATTCTATGTTATGGCATTTAACTTGTATATCTCCATGGAGACAAGCAGTAACTTCTAAAGGTGCTGTAGCTGCTTATTTTCATTGTGAAAAACCATAGTTCATTTTAAGCTCTTCCACACGAATACCTCACTGATCGCATTCTAATTATTCACAGCGCTAAGTTTATAATCACTTTTCAAAACTTTCAGAAACTAAAGTGAGTTTTGTCGCTACGGTAGAGCTAACAACTAGCATGCTAACAGCGCACTTCCGCATCATTTTTATCCAAACACAATTAGCTAACCTGTCCCACCCAAAGCCCTGACCTTAACCAAATGAACCGTTTCTAAACCTAACCTTAATCTTAACCACAACCTGACTGTGACCATTGTAAAGTGGTGGTTGTGTGGCATAACTGGGTTAGGGGGAAAATTTGAAGCCGCCTTTCCTGCTTCGCTCTATAATTAGATGCAGAGAGTGCGGAATAGACTTATTTGCTTTAACAATAGCCTATATTTGTAACAGAGCTTACTTTACGTTACATGGAAACTGTCCTTTTAACCAG
Organism: Eucyclogobius newberryi; assembly: GCF_026437365.1. NCBI lineage: Eukaryota > Metazoa > Chordata > Actinopteri > Gobiiformes > Gobiidae > Eucyclogobius > Eucyclogobius newberryi. The sequence goes on along the minus strand of NW_027315724.1, from coordinate 8,323,816 downwards.
GAAAGTTGGACTTTTAAAACGTAATTGTCTATGTGTTTTTGTGGTCCCCAGGGAGAATAATTATTAATATGGCAATATAACCAACGCGGATGAAGAATTAATTAATTAAAATTAAAAAATAATACAAAAAGCACAAATATTTTCAATATCATATTTGGAATATTTAAATTCCAAATATGAAAAATAACTAAGTATATTATCAATTTAGTTACATTTCCAATCTACATAAACCAATTCTACTAAGTCCTTCCTTTTTGACAAACCAACATATTTACAAATGTATTTCTTTTTTGTTCTCCCATTTTCCATGTATAAGCTCAGTACAATAGCGTGACTACAACCATGACATTAGTTTCTTCCATTATGTAAATGAGCTAAACAAGTGCGCCCGGGTGCCTGACTGCGGCGCTCTGCCTCAGAAGAAGCGCCGCACCAGTGTCTGTTCTCCTGATCTTCTGCAGCAGGTCTGAGGCAGGAACAGAGCAGCAGCACAGAGGAGAGAGGGGAGGGTCTCCAGGGAGCTAACCCACATATCACAGCCTCTCCTCCTCCTCCTCCTCGTGCAGCTCCTCCAGCTCCTCTCTGCCGCTGAGGCGTTTGGGGGTTGTGTTTGCTGTCGCTGTTTACGTTCAGAGAAATAAATCCCTTCCGTCTGCCACCAAAATTAACGGAATAAACTCAGGCGAGAGTTAAACTGGGTGTGTAAAATAGGTGTTTACATAAAGCTCTTGATGCCTGAATTATAATATAATTCATGGGTATATATATATATATATTTGAAAGGTGATTTTTACTTCAACTGGACTCAAAAGCAAGGCTGTGCTGAAATGTTGCACTTAAAATAAGAGTAGGTGTGGGTTTGTGGCACATATGTGTACTGAATACAATAAAAAAAAGTACATGAACCCCACCAGGACCACAGCAAGTCCAATCCAGGAGCACACTCAAAACCACACCAGGACATGTCAGGACCACTCCAGGACCACACCAGGACCAATCCAGGAGCATGTCAGGACCACAGCAGGACCACACTCAAAACCACACCAGGACCACTAGAGGACCACTGCAGAGAGCGAGGGGCTCACCTGGGCGGCTGTAGGTTGCCAGGTTACTGTCGCTGTTGCCGTTTCCCGCTGTACAACAGTTGATGCTGCAGTCGTTGTGGTTGGAGCAGGAGTTGGGCCAGGTGTCGGCGAGCCAGGGCTGAGTGGCATTCTCCCCCATGTTCAGCAACCCGGGCCTGGAAGGTACACAATTAACTGTTAAACAAGTGCAATTTCATGGAACTGATATTTGGGATGGTCACAATGATAATATAAAAATGGTTATAATGAAAACTAGAATATTGAATAAATTATCTAAAAAAAGTTGAAAAGGTAACATGAAGTGTATAAAAGGTATACAGCAAGGTTTTTATACTTTTAGTTTTGTAACCTAACACATTTCTGCATAATTATAATATCAACGGATATGTGCTAATGGCATAGCCCCTCCAAAACATCAAGATCATTTTGTCAATATTGCTCCATATACAATGTAACGTTTTATGTTGGTACATTTATTGCCTGAAATGCTCCGCAGTGGGGCTTTAAATAAAACCAAACCTCTTAGTGTCTCTCAGGGTCTTATTATACACAAAATCTGCAAACCCTGCAGTTTTTAGCAGCTCATTTCCCAGTCGTCTCTCAAATGTAAATGCTTCTGGACACGTTTAAAATGTTTACTGTGAGATGCCGTTCAACATTCTCTAACAAACCATTTATCTTCTGTTTACAATAGAATACAACCCTCATGCGCCAACAGTGCCGTGACATTAACCATAAACCCAAACATAATATTTGAAAAAGGAGATTAGTGCGCGAGCTGGATTTAGTTCTTCCCTTTTGGCCATGTAAACAGTGTGGAAAAACGTGCTGTGAAATGACAGTAAGAGACTGTGGTGTTGCAGACAGAATAGCCCACAGCACAACACTTCAGTGATGTGTGAGGATTAGACGCAGGATGAAACCGCCACAACGTCCTCCACAGTCAGTGAACCAGACAAGACGTGGGAGAAGACCAAACACTGGTACAATCGTGTTTAGTGTGACAAAAGCAGCTCTGATAAGTGCTGGGTCAGGTTGGTCTTCATCCTGCTCTTGCCAGCTTGATGACATTGGGCAAGACACTCCATAAATCTTAATAATAATAACAATAATACATCAAACGTATTATACAGAAGGAAGTTGCCACAGGCGCAGGCATTATGTGTGACCCTTTTCCCGGCTGTAGTGCTGATTTGTCGCTGCACATGAACAATGAATGTTGCACGTGTCAACCTACTTTACCAATACAATTTGTTTTATTTATATAGCACATTTTACATCTCACAGAAAACATTAAAAAAAATAGCTAAAGCTCAATGAGTGATTGTAAAATTATAATAAAATCCTGAATTAGTAAAAACAAAACTATATAATTTTAGCTAGTTCTTTGAAATTAATGGGATTTGTGCTTAAACGAGCGAGACAACAGAAGGTGTAAAGTATATTTTGGACACTTACAATGCAACATGTGAAGAGAACAATTATGTTAAAATAAATAAATCAAAATAAATAATAACAAAAACGAGGATATTTTGGTGATGTGGCTGATGTGTAATTTAAATACTGAAAGCGTGTTAAGGTACTTAACTGGAATTCAGCCAAGTCTACACCAGGACTGAACAGGAACTAAACTGGAACTAAACCTGGACTGGACCATGATCAGAACTAGAACAGGAGAAAACGCAAGTCTCCAGAAGGACTAAACTGGAACTTAACCTGGAACTAAACCAGAACTAGCTCAGGACTAGACCGGGACCAAGTCAAGTTCTTCTAATCCCACCATATAATAGAGGTTATCCAGATGACATCACACCATTCTGAATTATTAGCATTGAGTGGCAAAATTATGAGTCAATTATATGTGTGAATGGTGAGTAATGACATTTTCTCCTGTAAAAGCTCCAAACACATCTAAAATGTGCTAAAAGAGCTGCTGTCAGAGCTGTGCATTGCCTTTAATATAGCATGTCACATGTTACGACACACTACTTCATGATAAATCCCGATACTGATGACAAGGAAAATGTATTTCAATTTTTCTTTAATTAAAACAATTTAGTGGTAATTTATGCTTGAACTGTGCTGCCCTCTACTGTCTAGGCAGAATTGGTCAATTCCGGCCAGTACTGACAATGCAAGCTCGTTTATATGCATCAGCTTCATCAAAATAGTATAGCGATATTTAGCTGGATGGGTTTTTCTAACACCTCTTGCTGCTACAGTTTAACAACAAATATAAAAATATCTGCATTATCTGTATTAGTTTGTACCTAAAATAAATAATGCAAATAAAATCAACAGATTTGCCGTGGGACGAGGGGAAGTGTCCATTTTGCCGTATTAAAGTTAATTTGAGCGAAACGTATGTGGAGAAAAAAAATTGCAAAAAGGGGCAATTGTTGATGGGCATTTTTTTTTTTTTTAATAAAATGATGTCAGTGCAAAACCTCCATCCCATTTCAACACATCCAGAGCTCACCACTGCTACAGAAGCCAACCGCAGGACAAATACCATCACCATATTTCTCATAAAGCCAACCAATCTCACATGCGGAAGTACAGCGGAGATCGTTGTGAGCGCTGCATTGTTTCGGTATTCAAATTTTGGCACAGAAACGGTGGCGCCGACACAGAATTACCGTTGAATTGCGTCGGAGCGTTCCCACTCCAATGAGCCGTTTGCGGACGCGTTTTTTGGCAAATGAACACATTTGTCTTGCGGAGCCAAAGTCGCAAACAATGGCTCTTCAATCAGACTGCGGCGTGTGAGGAGGCGAAAGCGGCGATGAGAGCGTGCAGCTGACACTAACACAATAAAGGAGAAGTACCAGGATGTGTACCGTGTAATGCGGTTAGAAATGTGGCTAAAGGTTCCACGAGGCAAGACTTCTTCAGCTGATATTGGTATTGTTTTTGAAGAATGAACGTGATTTGTTAACGTGAACTTGCAAAAGAAACGGAAGAAACTAAGATTTTTTGCTCCGTTTCAGTGTTGCCATCGTGAAGAATTGTGTTTGGAGACTTTGTTTTTTTAACATTTGGACTAAAAATTTTAGCCCCAACCACAATATCGATATTGTACAACACGATGAAAGGATTGGGGAAGTACTGTTTCAGAAAATGTTGCAACAAACGATAACGGTGGAAAAGGTTTCAAAGGTAGTCATGAGGACGCTGTTTTTGAAATCAAGACATTCAGGCTCACATCCAGAAGTCATTTTCAAACTGATTGCACTGGGCTGATTTTCAGAGCGCAACAAGCAACCACGACTTTGAAGAAAAAGCCAAAAACAAGCAGGTTTACCGCGTTGAGCTAAAGAAGCCCAGCCCTAAAAGGAGGAGTTATAACCTGAGCCTGCCCTTCCTTTTATTTACCTGTTCCCCTCATTATCAATCATTCTAACCTTCACAGGTTTTAAGGACTTGGTATTTGAATGGCTTGGACCTGTCACCTGACCAAGGCGTGGGGCTACTGCTGTGAACAGATGGTAGATTATACGTAGGATTCTCAATAACATAAAATAACCCTAAAGCAGGAGAATCTCAGTAAACTATTTACATGAACCATAAATACATGAACCAAATGAATGAATGAATAGCACAATGAAACACAAAGTTATATCTTTTCTCTCAGTTCTAACAGTGTTTCAGTATATTTTGACTGCTTCCTGCGTCTTTGAATAATCTTTTGCTGTAGTTGCGATCATTCCAAAATATCAGACTCATGTTGGGTTTTAAAATATCACATAGCCCTTTGTCAACAGTAAAAACGCGTGACTAAAAACCTGCTGCTTGTTACAGTGAAATGTCAGTTCTGCAGTTTTGAAAGACAAAGTGAAACCGAAGCCATTTCAGATCAATATTGAAGTTTACAATGAACAACATAAAGTCATTAAGTATGTAAAGCCATCTACATAATGTTATCTTTTATAAATACCTCTATGCTCTATGTTTTTTTACAGACGGAAATATTTTAAGTCATCCGTACTACAGTTTAATATTTGTCTACTCCAGGACGAATGAAGGATTAAAATTTAATTCTAGGATATGAGCTGCTATTTAAGAGCTTATATGGAATAAGACAGGTACAGTGTCCATAAAGGTCTGTGACTTGTCTGTAAAACAAAATTACATTAATCAATGTCAATGTGAGTTGGACTAATTGCATTTAAGTTAAACATGAAACGTTTGCTCTGTTTTTAATCTTATTTATCCACAAATTCTTGGAGAACAGTCTGTCACAATTGCAAGATCGACCCAGATACTAGTGGGCGATATCGACAAAAAGGAATTGCCGACAAATAGTTTGGGAGTATCCAGATCATGGAATTCAGATGATATTATGTCAATCCAACAGAAATGTCATTCAGCTCATTAGAAGAGGTTTAATCATCAGATAAATGAGAACTGTCTGTAAAACAATCTCAAAGATGCAGAAATATCACCTTTTACCCTTATTTGAATATTTACAACGTCACTTTTTAATTCAATGTTTTACATTAGCTCATTTTGTAGCATGTTTCACTATAAACAATAGACTCAATGTTCAAATTTTGCTTGTCTTTAAAACAACATCCATGATATTATCTGCATTTTGACACGTTTCCCACCCTCAAAACCCCCGTGAGCAGGATTTGGCACTGCCTGACAGTAAATGCTTATGCTTGGTCTCATATTCTTCACATTTGAACAGACAAATGCAAAATCCTTTGCCTCGAGATGCACCAAATCTTCTCCAAAATACCCAACAATAAGCGCTGCCTGCCGCACCCTTCCCCAGACCCAGGCACACGCTCAGGCGCCCGGCCCCCCTCACGCAGAAGGAGGGGTGGGTGGGACCGAGGCACGTGTTTCGGTGGAGCTCCGGCACAGCCTGCTGGAGAAGCCCTGTAGGTTTTTCTGAGGGTCCTGCCTGGCTTTGTTCCTCTCCAAAAGCTCCAGCTCCACCACTGGCAATGGGAAGTCACAGCACTCCCCCTAGTGTGCGCCCGAGGTCACTGCACCTGCCCTACCCAGCTATGGAGTCTGCTGCTGTGTGTGCCGGCTATTGTTTGGCTTTTCAGGTTTTATGGTGTTTTAGGGGAGAGATGTGAAGTGAAAATGTGGATTTGACGTTTTGGAGTCAAGCAAAGTGCCAAAGTCTGGGGAACAAATGACAATCCTAAATAAGATCATGATTTATTACCAATAAGTCAAATGTACCTTCATTTGAGTATACTAAGTACCTGGGAAAATAAAAGCGTATAATCTGTATCAACAAATACTGATTATGGGCCACAACAGCATGACATTATTGTACATGGTAAAATCCATATGGGACCACCCTTAATTATAATATCCCATAAAGAGTGATAGTTGATGGGGGTCTTACCTTCCAGCACTGCTCACGCCCTCCCCTCCTCTCTGATAGGCCACTGTAACAAAACAAAAAAAACACATCCTGAGCTTTCACCTCGAAGCAACAACACTGTCCAGTCTGTCCAGTCTAAAGAAGTTTTATTATTTCACTGAATATTTAAACAAAATTAAGCAACACATTTAAACCCAGCTTTGTCCATGTTATACATTTTGTACATAATCTGTCCCAAATATGTGCAATTTGAGATGAATGAGGAAAAACGTGTAATATATATTTTTTCTCACATTTATTTTAAGTAATCTACAGTCAAATTAATATATTTACATTTAAGATTCTTTCCTATTCACCGGTAGTGTCATGAGTACAACAATATATCTAAAAAAACACACAAATGACATGTGTTTTCAGTATTATTAGAAATATTTTTGCTCCCTTTCGTGTAACATTTGGGGTTCCGCTCGGAGCCACCCAGCGACAGGAGTGCGAGGAGTCAGCGGAGGCCGGGTATAAGCGGCTTAGGGAGAGCGAGTGAACATGCGGAGGCTGCTGTTTTTGAAGCTCCCCTGCGTCTACGAGCTGCTGTAAGCCTCTGCTCCAAATGTGTGTGTGAAGAGCAGATAAAGAAGAGAAAGTTTAATTAGAAGCTGAGCCCAGAGCAGAGAGCAGAGGAGAGAAGGAGAAGAAGAGGGAACTAGTGCAGGTAATAGAGGAAAGAGAAGTAGGTAGAGAGGAAAGAGAAGCAGGTGGAGTGGAAATAGAAGCAGGTAGAGAGGAAGGATAGGTGAAAGAGAAGCAGGTAGAGAGGAAAGAGAAGCAGGTAGAGAGACAAGAAAGAAAAGAGAAGCAGGGAGAGAGGAAAGAGAGGTGAAAGAGAAGCAGGTAGAGAGGAAACAGAAGCAGGAAGAGAGGAAGGAGAGGTGAAGGAGAAGCAGGTAGAGAGGAAAGAGAAGCAGGAAGAGAGGAAGGAGAGGTGAAGGAGAAGCAGGTAGAGAGGAAAGAGAAGCAGGAAGAGAGGAAGGAGAGGTGAAGGAGAAGCAGGTAGAGAGGAAAGAGAAGCAGGGAGAGAGGAAAGAGAGGTGAAGGAGAAGCAGGTAGAGAGGAAAGAGAAGCAGGTAGAGATAAAATAGAGGCTGTGAGGGAGGAAAGAAAGAGGAAAGAGGTAGAAGAGGAAAAAGAGGCAGGCAAAGAGGGAGGGGCTGAGAGAGAAGGAGGAGAGGCTAGGAGAGAGGTAAAAGAGGAAGAGAGCAGAGGAAAGAAGGGCAGAGAGAAAGGGGGAGAAGGAGGAGGGGTGGAGATTGGGAAGAGGAGGAGAGAAGGGCAGATGCAGAGGGAGAGGAAAGGTGAATTGAGAGAGGAGAGAGGGACAGGTTGAGGGGGAGAGAGCGAGAGAGCGGGGTGATGGACAGGAGGGCTGTGGGGAAAAGCACTATCGCTCCAGATTAGGATCAACAATAGGATTTAGAGAAAGGAACATACAACGTCTAGTGTCAGGTGTGGAACATGGGATTTACTGTTTCCATTAACTGCACTGTACTCTGCTACCGCTAACACCATAAAAGTAATGATCTATTTATTTTATTGTATTTATTGTACTTTATTTATTTAATTCATTTTATTTATTTATTGCAACTTTGGACGTCCTTTTTTTTTTCTTGTTTTTACGAGAGTTTTTAGCCTTTTTCCAGTTCATTTTCACAGCTATAAATGTGGATACACAAACTGATATACATTGCCCTGTAGAGCACCCACTGGAACAAAGGCACCCATGGGAGACGAGTGGGTTCATATCAGTGCTTTATGGTGAAAATACCACCAAGACTTAAATTCTAAAGGGCTAAAGTTCATATGAGGTTTTTATCTTTTGCTAATTAGTTCTGTGTTTGGTGAGATAAGACAAAGGGATGGGAATCTCAAGTGGAACGTTAATACATATATTTTAAGCGACGCATCGAAACAGTGAGATTCCTCTTACAGATGTCGCTTCGGGCCGTATCTTTAAATGTCGTGTCAGCGCTGTCCCCACGCTGCACTTTTTAACTTCCTCTTTCACTACTGTAAGCAAAAGATTCGACCCATCGCACTCTCTTAAAGTGCCGGTAAACTCTGCTCTGGCCTCTAAAAGTTATGAAAAGCGTTTATAAAGTGGATAATCAGGATGCGTTAGGAATAGCCTTTCATGTTTTCAGGATGGTCAAAATTAGGTATAAAGTGCCTTTGAGTTTTCAGTTGAATGTAAAAATCAATTTGAGCTATGTAGTGGTTTCTTCATGTTTATGTGGTGTATCGCCACAGTAGGGTTGCCAACCGTCCCGAATTGTCAGCAGCGCTGATCCGAGGTTAGATTGAACTGAAATACCTCGCCTGTCCTCACTCTCTGACTGCCAGCAATCAAGTATTATTCATATAGAGAGGGAAACAGAAACGGCGCGCATGCCAAGGCGTTATTTATGCAACCCCCACACATAGGTTAGGGGCAGTATTTCTCAAATAAATAATGATTTGTATATGTCATTTATTGCAGGGTGAGAGGAGGTCCATGAAACAGACAGCAAATACACACACAACTGAGGATAACAACAGAGACATGGTCAAGAAGACAATACAGTGTAAGAAACAACAGAAACAGGTCAGGAGAGCAACACCAATACAATTTATGTATGAGAGAAAAACTGAAGACAGATGGATAATAACAAAAAGTTCTGCACCCGTTAAATGACATGTTTTAAAAGCTTAAACATCAGAGTTTTAATAAAAAGTTAATATACAACTTACATAAATGTCTGTCTTTTTCCCCCTTCAATATGATATGGCCTCCCATACATATTGCTCATAACTGGGATGGATTAGTTTGACAATGGTTGGTTTAGGCCTGGTTGTAGTCTATGGTTATAGCACTATGGTCTTGCAAATATGAACAAAGAACACTGCAAAGTTGCTAGCGTTAGCCGCTTAGCTTAACTTGAGTCACCATCACAGGAAAAAAGTTGAATAGTCCGGTCCGTTTGTTGTTGAATGTGAGAACCATGTCTTGTGTGGTGATTATTAGTTCATAAATATGTACGTTTCAGATGTATTAAACAAATATTTTCTACAGAAATCCATTTTAATCAGGGTTTTGCCAGATTTTTTTCACTCGGACGCCAGTGTCTCGTGACCCTGCGACGAGGAGAAAGTAGTGAGCTCAGTGATTGAGTGCACTATAAAGTCTGCTAAAGAGTGCAGGATGGTGTAGTGAATGAGGGGTCAGGGGCCAGGGGGGACATTTGGATGCAGCCAAGGTCAGGTCACTGAAAACTATCAATAGTTTGGGAATAAAAGTCCTATTTTATATTTTTTATTTTTATAATTTCAATTCCGGTTGATGACATCACACTAGGAAATTACCTAGACAACCCTGGGTCAAAACTCATGTAATGTCACTTTTAATTTTTTTGACAAATAAAAATATATGAGAGAAACTTTATTTAGTTGAATTAATGTTTAGAGAGTCAAAAAGTTGTTTCTTTGTGTAAATGATGCATAAACTTGGACTGGATGCCCCTAGTGCCCCTAGTATGATGTCACTGCCTGTCATTTCTCTCAAGTTTTTTTTGGCTTTTCTCCATGAATACCCATTTAATTTGTGTAAAACGATATTTCATATGTACAAAAGGTATAACTAAGTAAGTCAAAATTAGAAAATTGTAAAATACGCACTTGTAAGCTTGTTTCAGAGTAACACTGTGAGCACTCTTACCTGTCGGTGTGAAGGTGAACGATGGCACTGTAAACAGAGGCAGATAAAACACTTAATATTTGTACTGACATTATATTTCACAACTCGTACAGGCTCATGAACCCTCTCTCCTCCTCTCTCCTCCTCTCTCCCCCTCTCTCCCCTCTCTCCTCCTCTCTCCCCTCTCTCCCCCTCTCTCCTCCTCTCTCCTCCTCTCTCCCCCTCTCTCCCCTCTCTCCTCCTCTCTCCCCTCTCTCCCCCTCTCTCCCCTCTCTCCCCCTCTCTCCTCCTCTCTCCTCCTCTCTCCCCCTCTCTCCCCTCTCTCCTCCTCTCTCCCCTCTCTCCCCTCCCTCCCCCTCTGCCTCCCACCGGCCCACACTGTTGTCCCAGCTGTTGGTTCACATCCCAGCCCAGGCCGGTCCCGCTGGTCTGGAGTCAGCTCTCACATCATCACCCACACAACGCAGCGGGGTAGAGGGGTGAGGGGGCGTAAGAGGGGGGGGACACTCGCTCTGCAGGGGGGACTCAGCCCACACGCTTTGTCCAATTTTAGAAACATTGAACTGAATGGAGATCGTAAAGACTTTTCGCTCTTTAGCAGAAGCAGATACGGCTTAAGCTCAACAACTTCAGTTAAAAATGACATTCTTAGCATTTACAGTTACATACACTTTTGGGGTCTTAATTGGGGGGGTAATACATTTTTTATGTCTTGTGTCTAATTAAAAAAACAAAAACATTGCATTATGTTTAAAGTTTTTTATGAAAAGTTGGACTTTACATAATTGATTATAATTTTTTTTTTTTATTTAATTTTTCACCTGTGGCTTGAACCCTGAACCCCAGAGCGGGTCCTGGGGCATAAATGACAGATGAGTTCCTTCTGGTTTCAGAAATGTGTGATTTTCCACGTCAAACCACGGGAGCAGCATTCTTGTATATGTTTTACATTCAAAGTAGGGATGAAGGTGTTTAGTAAATAATATACACTATAATCTTTATACCAACACTTTAATTAACTGTCTCAGAGAAATGTGTCTCACTCTAAAAATGTTAAGGAATAAGGAAGTGTCGCACTGAAGGTTTTTTCTTTTTGTTGTTGTTTTGTACACTATTTTTAAGTAATTTAAAGTGATAACATGAAAATGCACTTTGTCACACCAACTCATTAGCACATAATCCCATTGTTGCAGTTGCGCGCAGCAGTGGGAGGTGGTCTGGTGCAAACATGCGTAGATCTGCTCTGGGTTCGACCTCAGCCCACACACGGTCTCCTTAAAACAACAACATCATTAAGTCTTCAAAGTATCTGGTCTGGACCTGGCCTTGGACGAGAGTTTATTTTTGTTGATGAGGGGCCCGCGGGGATTGGCTAACAAGTCGTTATGCTAGTGCTGTAAAGTGCTCTTTTGTAGCTTTAACTTCTCACATTACAAGAAATTGTTCAAAAAAGGTGACCACTTTTGACTTTGAGGAGGTTGCCAAGTGGAAAATTGTCTTCAAAGTGTAAAATAAAGGAACAGTTACATCAACAGCCCTAAATCATTATTTAACCACCCAAATAGTAACTTTACAATGGTCAAATATTGCATATTCTTGTATGGGGGTGTGATTCCACTAAAACACTATACAAATATGTAAAATGCATAAATCTGCCTCATTGAGGACCGACTGGGGGAAGTGATCTTTTTCCTAAGCTGCTCCTGCAACTTAGAACGTCCTTCAATCAGAAAGAAATAATGAGAATCCTACAAGAAGAGACATTTATTTTCTTAAATGTCTCTTCTTGTGTAATGTTTTTATGATTTGTCTGCTGCTATTCCCTTTGCACCAGGTCAACCTTGATTAAAAGGTCTGTGTATTTTCACTTGGTTAAATAAAGGTTTATACATAAATACATTGAGAATGGAACATTTAACCTATGTTAAAATCCTATTTTATGGTGGTAGTGATTTCTCTGGCACATTTTGAAGAGCACTCCCAGTTTCACCTTTGAAATGATGATGTTAATGTCTAAACTTCTCCAGGAGGAAAAGTTACACCTTTAAAAGTCACCTAAATCTCCCATGAGTGAGTGAAAACACCAGCACGACTAACATAACCCACGCTGGAATCTTAAGTACTTTCTTTTACACTTCTACAACATTCTCTGCTCTTTTGTGTACTCGCCAAATTCCAAAGTCAATTCCCTATATCTTATAATGACTCACATGGATTTTCCAGACTTATCTCAGACCACATTCCACATACGGCTCATCCATTTATGTCATCTGATGGAGCCTGATGCCCTTCCCGTGACAGCTCAGGATTAGAGTTACTGAATCCGAGCAGTGGTTGGAGCACAGGTGAGGTTCTGAGGAGGCAGCTGCACAGCCCGAGGCACACAGCCCACACAAAGATGGAGGAGGCATTTAGAGCGTGGAACTTTCTCATTATGACTTTGATTTATATGAAAGTCCCTGGGGTGAAGATTTATCATAGTTTATCATCTCAAGTAAGAGTAAACAAATAGTAGAAGAAAGGGGAAAGTAGAAGAAGTAATAGAAAAAGTCACCAACATCTGATTTATGATCACAGGACAAAAGATTCAATCATGCAAAAATATGGTATTTCCATGGATGGAGCACACAAATAATAACTATTAGTAATAACTAAATAACTATGCCTGGTCTGGTTTAATTACATTTTACACCTGTTTTAATATTGGTTTAGACATGGTTTAGACCTGGTTTAGTCATGGTTTAGTCTTCATTTAGTTATAGTTTAGATCTGGTTTAGTCTTCATTTAGTCATGGTTTAGTCTTCATTTAGTCTTGGTTTAGTCTTCATTTAGTCATGGTTTAGATCTGCTTTAGACTTCATTTAGTCATGGTTTAGTCTTCATTTAGTCATGGTTTAGTCTTCATTTAGTCATGGTTTAGATCTGCTTTAGTCTTCATTTAGTCATGGTTTAGTCTTCATTTAGTCTTGGTTTAGTCTTCATTTAGTCATGGTTTAGCCTACATTTAGTCATGGTTTAGACCTGCTTTAGTCTTCATTTAGTCATGGTTTAGTCTTCATTTAGTCATGGTTTAGACCTAGTTTAGTCTTCATTTAGTCATGGTGTAGACCTGGTTTAGTCTTCATTTAGTCATGGTTTAGACCTTTTTCTTATTTAGTACTAGTTTTGACATGGTATAGTTTTAGCCTTGGTATTGACCTGGTTAGCTTTGTCATGGTTTAGTCCTTTATTGGGCATGGTTTAATGCTGCTTTAAACCTGTTTTTGTCCTGCTTTCGTCCAGTTCAGCCCTGGTTTTGACCTTGTTTAATCCTAGTTTAGACCTGTTTTAGTCCTGGATGAGGCCTAGTTTAGTCTTCTTGTAGTTCTGGTTAAGCCCTGGTTTGGTCGTCATGCCGATTGCACACTGACCTTTGCGTATGCCGGCGTAGCTGCTGGACAGTCCGCTCCTCTTCTTGCGGTGTCGGTAGAGCCAGATGCTGAACACCATGAGGATGATCCAACACGCCGCGCCGATGCCCGCGATGAAGGCCGGCTGCTTCACCACGTCAGAGATCTGCTGCGAGAGAGGGTTCCCCGAGTTCACACTCTCCGTCATCCGCCCCGACGAGTCTGAGAAGAAAGAAACACAGGTACGGACAGACTGAGACTGAGGACGTAACCACAGTGACGTCTTTAGTTCACATTTTAACTAACTCACACCTACAGTTCCTCAGATGTGTGACCAGCTTTTTGAAATCCGACTTTCCGAATGACAAAATAAAGTGAATGTGATAGAAAAAGAACTTAACATTAGCTGTATTGTGTTGGGTTAGGGTCAGTTATGAATTATTGAGATCATTACGAAGCCACTAAGCAACTGTAGCCCCTAAACATAAATGTAAATATAACATTTGGTTAACACATGTTTAAGCCTTATTTAAGTCCAGTTAAGCCCTGGTATTTACCTAGTTTAGACTTGGTTTAGTCCAGTATTAGTCTTGGTTTAGACCTGGTTAACTTTATCAGCGGTTTAGTCCTATATTATACCTTGTATAAACCTGGTTTGAACCTGTTTGTCCTGGTTTAGTTCAGTTAAGACCTGGTTTTGGCCTGGTTAAGTCTTCATGAAGTCATAGTCATTTAATCACTAGAAAACCATCAGGGATGCAGAGGCATGACGCAACCACAAGAGGCGCCGTGATGCTAAACAACCACACCTTTTTTGACTGTTTTATTATTGTTCATTGTTTAACGTTGCACCGAACCACCAAAGCAAGTTTCTTTGTTTGTGAATTTTGTTCATTGACGATGGCAATAAACCTTTTCTGATTCTGACCTCCACATTATGCAGCAGTAATGAGCAGAAGGAGCATGTGAGGAGCAGAGGTGAGACGGCCCACGGCTCTGTCTTGTAGAAGAAGGTGAAAAGGCTGTCACGAAAGCCCACCGCTGCCCCTCCTCCTCACACTCAGCTTTATCTCACTGACAGCTCACAACCGGAGGCAAAACTCAATCTAAAGGACTTCCTCCTCGCTATCGTAATCTCCCACAATTCCAATCCCTCCATGTACTATATACATTTATTTTATATTTTTTACTAATGTGTTTGGTAAATGTGAAGTTGCAAGATCAGATGAACACAGACGTGAACACAGACTTGATTTAACCCTTAAGAACAACCCTTCCATAGAAACAAGCAGGAGGAGGCCAGGCCAAGTACGAGCCAGGTGTGTGGAGATGAAAGCCATTGTAAGGACTATTTATGTTTTAACACATTTAGTGCAATAGAAACATTTAATAATGGCTTTGTTCGGATCTATTTTTTGGCTAAATAGTGACATGCTTATACAGTCTTTGGATGATGATATAGCGTGACACTGCAGCACAGGTTTCCCCTTTGATTGCCATGTTTCTTTCCCCACTCAAACCATTCAGCAAAAGTCCTATTCAATCAAACTTATTAAATTTGGTGGTTATTCCGGCGGTGTTTACAGAGTTTAATCCCTTCCATTGCTGAAACTAAGTGTTGAAAGGCTGGGCAGGTCGGGTCTTGAACACGCTTGGCTTCTGTTACAAAAGAACCTGTGTAATTGTGTAGACTTGGCGCAGAGTCATGAAGGAAAAGGTCTTTAGTTTGAGACCACTGGATTATTGCCATCATTATTTGTCAGTTGCTTTTGTGTGGACTGTTCCCTCAGGCAGGAACATTTGGAACATGAGCAGAACGCAACAATGAGTGTTTATGTAAGCTACCGGGAAGAAGTGGGGAGTTTAACTTTTCACTTAGTTAATAACTCAATTGTCCCTATTATACTTTATTTCCTGGTTAAAAAAAAGCTGATAAGGTCTATGATGATAAAATATGCACATATACTTGTTGACAATGCACATGGTCATTTGCAACAAGCAGCAGAGTGGGCGATGGAGTAAAAGTGTCATGGAGTAAAAGTGTCTTGCCCATGGACATAAGGCAACCATCTGGTCCAAGAGTTAGTACTATTTATTGTATTTTAAATTAAGGCGAAACACTACAGGCAAAACTATTTTGGGTCAGTTGAATGTGTGTATGTGGAAACAGCTCCTAATGATGTTTTATTTTTTATTTTATTTAATACATTTTCCAAGCAAAAAATAAATAAATAAAAAATAAATAATAATAATAATGATAATAACAAAAGGACAGGACAAATAATAACAAAAACTCATTTCAAAATCAGAATAACTTTGCTGAATGGAAACACTTTTCATTTTTCTTACATTAAAACAAGTTAACAGCTTTAAATGTATACATCTCAAATTTAAAATTATTTCCTATTCACCTGCTTGCCTATAAAAAAACAACAACCCTACTTTATAAAAATACATTCATTTTCGCAGTTTCTCTTTATTTTTTAATATGTTCTCCATCTTTTGAAGCCATAATTACTTGCTAGATTATTGTATGTACTTGTATTTATTTGTTTCATTTGGTATTGATTTCATTGTTGACACTAGCAGCTGCCTTTTCACACACATGTGATCACACCCTGGTCCGGTTCTGCGTACATACCTAGCTGGAAGTATGTCATCTCACTCTTGACACCGGGGCCTGGTCCGGTGCCGGCTGCCACCTCCACGCTGTAGCGGACCCCAGGGGCCAGGCCTGGGATGAGCACCGACAGGGCGGAGCCGTCCACTGTGCGGTTGATGTGGTAACGGCTCTCGTTTCCAAGGCACCAGATCTGAAAACACAACAGAGCTCATGAATCAGGCAATAAGAAAAACACACATATCAAACAGGACAGTGCAGTCGCTGTAGCCATGTTTCCACTGGCCCAGTTCAACAAATACAGTTACCATCACTGGAAATACAGCGGTTTATCACAAGATCAAGTCCGGGTTTGGTGAGACATTCATATTTTATGTTTCTATCTGCTTTTTTGTGTTTGTGTTCTCTCTTGTCCAATAATCTCACACAAAAGCATTCCAGGAGCTGAAAGTTAGCCAGACCACTTTGGATCACTTAAATGGGCCAGTGTGGTTCACTTACAGCAGTGTAGACACGTTTGGACCGTCCCGATACGCTCCAAAGTGAACCTGTTGAAACGTGGCTAAAGCGACCCCACAATTTAGTAACAAACAAACAAACAAACAAACCAAGAAGAAACAAATCACATTACAAAGTACCATTTACTGGAGTTTCCAACACTAATAAAATACAAAAAATACTCCACTCCAGTCCTCCCATGTCCGCTCCATGACACAGAACAGTCATTGTGCTACACCTCTGGACTTAGGAAACCATTTTGACTTTTCCTTTGACTGTTCCTGCTCAAAACAACGCCAGTGTTCACCGCAGTAGCCATAACACGCGTGAAAGCAGCTCCGACGCTCATGAAAACAAATGGCCAGGCGCATAACCTAATTTGTGCAAGAGGTGAAGTGCCGTCACGTCCAGGGAAAACAGGGCCCCGGGTCCTTATGAAAACGAGACTCTCGCCTCTCCGTGGGGCATAAGACCCCCAGTGTGGAGAGGTATTGTCCCCATTCCTGCCTCCTCACGTAGACACTTTAAAAATGTGTAAACAAATAAGTTCTCAATTCAGGAATGGAGCCAAAAGTGAAGTGGAACATAATGTGTATTATTTTGATGGAAAAACTGGGATTATCTTCAAAATATTACAAAATATGGAGTGTTCGGGTGGTTTTGTGGTTTTTGAGTTAAACCACTCACATTTTCAATATTACTTCAAATTAATTGTTCATTTAATGGGAGATTCCTAGACACTAAGTAAAATCCAGATTTTTTTTTTAGGTTTTACTGGACAAATGCTCAGTAATCTTGGGCCCACAATCATTTTTATTTACCACAAATTCGTTTTTTGAAGCTCAAATATAATGAAATGCTAGAAAAAAAGAGTAAAAATCCATTGTAACCACGAGATTACCACGAGAGGCAACACTAAATAAATGCTGATCACTTAAAGCACTGAATTTATTTGCCATAATTTGTGCTAATATCCTGCTCTGTAACAGCTTTTTTCAATTCCCCTTAATTCAATGCACTCATCTCACTCATCACATGTTATTGCAGGTTTTCACTAATCCATCTTTATGTGCGGAACTCATTTCATAAACACGGTAATCATGTTACGCCAATTTTCAGTAAGATCTAGTTCACTCAAACGCAAAATCAAATATGCAAAATCCCCTCAGAAGATACTTTTTTGCATCTAACGTGTGAACAAAATGAATCAAAAACTGTAATCCTGGAGCTATCAATTTTTCAGATGTATATGTCCCAAATATGTGCAATTTGACATTTTGTACACATAAAATACCTTATTTTTGTATGAAACATTACATGACTAAAAGCTTGTGAAAAATATGTTTTTCCTTACATTTATTTAATTATTTATTTGAATTGATATCTCTACATTTAAGATATGTTTTCTTTACACTAAGCATTTGGATCATCAATAAAATATAAAGTATGAAAGTGATAATAAGTAAACAGATGTATTTGTGTAGCGTTAGTGAGAATGTTTGACAAAGCTTAGAGGACAAAAACGGCCTAATCCAATACAAAATGCTAATTGCAATCGTTTTTTGACACCACCAGATGGCACCGTTCTCATACGCTTCCTGTAACACTCTGGATGTCCTTCTCATTCTCTCCTATTCTCTCCTCTTCCTCCCCCTCACTCCCCTCTCTCTCTCCTCACAGCTGTCTGACAGGAACACAAAGGTAAGTCTGGAGTACGTTCCCCGGAGTCTCCTTTGCCTCCCTCTTTTCCTTCTACTCCAGCACCGGGCCGCTCTGCTTGTCTTCCGGAGGCGGTTGCCAGGAGACTAGGATGGCTGTCCCGTTATACTTTTTAATCCCGAGGTCGATCGCGGCAAAATAGGTTTGGTAATTTCCAAGTTTGTGTCGCTGTGAGACGTGGCTCAAGCTAAAGTAAACACGATACTGCTTCCAGTTTAGCCTTAGCTTTTTCTCCATTTATCAGTCTGTATCGGTGGTTCCAAACCTTTTCCTCCCAGGGACCCCTCGTTTACCCATGGATACGTTGGCGACCCAAACATCCTTCTCATACCTGATGAGCTACTGCCTTTCTTGTTGATGAATACGTTGTAGAGCATTAATTATACTTTATAGAAGCAATTAACATGCCATCCCTTCATTAAAATCAACAGTCTAGTTTGAGACCCTGGGGACCCCCTAAGAATCTTTAGGGGCCATGGCTGGGCATGACTGCTCTACATCACGTTTTAAGCGAGACATATTATACAAAATCAAATTTAATGAGCTTTTAGCCTTGTTACAGAGTGTTTCCCCATCATTAATTTGTTCAAAGTTGTATTTAGTTTGAGTAATTCTTTATTGTCCTGCAGCTGAGGCTAGAGTGCTCAGAAAATTCCTGTTGTCACCTACCACCTATCCCCGCCCACATCCCTGTATTTAGTGTGATTATATCTTATATAGAAAAATGATGACGCAGTGACACATGCAGGGTTCTAAGATGTTACCACATTAAAAAAAGAAAAGAATCTGCAGCTCAATGAAGAGGCGGAGCTTATCAGTTCTGTAGTTTTGAACAGGAAGTCAATGGACCTGTTTCTGTTACTAAGCTGTTTTAGATCAATATTGCAGTTTAAAAAGTGGCTATGTGACATTTCAGAATCATGTGTCACTTGGACACTTAATCTGTCAAAGTAGGACGAAGAATATATCCCCTTTTAAGACAGTGGAGACACATACGGACCGCTTCAAACTGCATCAAAGCAAACGGTAGAAACAAGCTTTATTCGCCAGCTACTCGTGCCTCTCAACCAATCAACTCTCAACACAGTTATATAAATGCACTCTCTTCACTTTCATCCTGCCATTTTAGCTAAACCAAAACCAAATCAGCCTTTTCTGTTCACGTTTGCCCTGCGGAGTCTCCCTCCGACAGACTCACAAAGCTCCGTCTGGAGTACGTTCCCCGGAGTCTCCTTTCCCTCCCTCTTTACCTTGTACTCCTGCACCAGGCCGTTCTGCTCGTCTTCCGGAGGCGGTTGCCAGGAGACCAGGATTGCTGTCCCGTTGTCCCCGCTCTCTGTCACCTTGACGTCTCGGGGTGGGGCGCTGGGGGCTGGGACAAAGCAAAAAGAAAGGAACAGCAGACCTTAAAACATGAAGATTTTTCACTGCAGCTATGACTACATTAGTGAAAAATGTTTAATAAAAATCTTATCTTTTGATCCCTTGATGTCTTTTTGATCAAATTACATTTAGTTAATCCAAGTAGGACTGAGTTAATTCAAGGAAAATGACCTCAGAAAAGGTTTAATTATTATAATACCTGTAAAAGAAAAGTCACAATATCGCATTTATTACGATTATCCATTAATTAATTTTGTTTTTCTTTATTATACCTTATATTCTACAATTATTTTTAACAGTGGATCAGTCTTTATAATTAATCGTTGCAGCCCTGGTTTATAGACTCTAAAAAGCATAACACATTTCTTTATAACAAAGACAGCCACATTATACAGTCTGAATGTCAAAAAAAGTCAAATGTTCTTCAACAACACACAGTAATCGCAAATATTACACCCAGTATGATATGATAGATATGATTTCTTTGCAGTGCTGCGTCTGCCCTCGTCTCCGCCTCTGTCAAACTCTGCCCTTTATCTCCCCAACAGTCCGAATATCGACAAAGAACAAAGCGCTAACGCCCAATTAGCATGCTGTCATCAGACACACCCATGTTTGAAATATCCAGCATGAAAAAAGAGAACGTGGGTTTGCTCAAAGTGGAGCCGACCTCTAAGGTAAATATGGCAGAAAACCACATTTTAAATCCTAGCTCAGATTTTAGCATCATTATTTTCAACATGATCCCAAGAATTCTTCCAAGTTGTTCATAAAAATACAACCGCCACAAATTAGACTTTTGATATTTCTAGGACATGGCATTATATTTTATATGTTTTATGGTTCTTTAATAACTTCCTGACTATAACATTTATGCAGCACCACGCCCAGAGGCAGCGCTGTGACAGAGCACTGCAAATACTTTTAAATGATTCCACTGAAGAAAGACATAGTACATTAATTTACACTCAATATAACTTAAAGAAGAAACTATGATTTTGTCTGCTTTATAGTTCCAATCTATAATCAATATTTTATATTTTGGACGGTTTAAATGGCAATATTACTGTAAAACCTATAATCCCTTAATAAATATGATGATATAAGGAAGACGGTTTCTTTCCACAACAAATCAACCACATTTATATCTAAACAAAACCTAGTTAAAGATCATTATTTGTGTGCAAAACTTAACATCAGTCAAACACTAAAAGGTCAACCTGCTCCGCCTGTACCTTCCTCCAGCGTCTTCCCGATCTTCATGTCGCTGTCCGTGCCCTGGAACTCGTTGAAGAATGGCCGAACTTTAAACTCATAGGTGACGCCTTTCCGGAGCTGGGGTACCACGGCGCTGTCCTCACCCGCCGTACGCACCTCGAACACAGACCAGTCGCTCCTCACCTGGCCCTCGGCTGGAGAGGGCCGGTACAGCACTTTGTAGCCCTGGATGTACTGGGACTGCTGCTCCACCTGCACACAAACGACATGTTGAGAATTATAAGCCTGTTGCGACTGGCTTGATTGGTTCATGCTCTTGGGTTCGGGGTGGTTCATGGCCGACCTCAGCCATTCACAAAAAGCCGTTTAGTAATTTTTTTGTGCTGGGAAACGTGGCTAAATCTAGAGTAAACAAAAAACGTACAGTTTATCGCTATCATTTTTGCATTTATTTCACTTCCTAGTGCCTTTACATTGCATATTCACCTCTCTTTATGTAATGCATTGGGTTTGGATAATAACAAATGCATAGTGCACTGGAAATTGGAAATTGAGTTAGCCCTTTGTCGATAAACAGGAAACAGCTAATGCTAAGGTGCACTAGCTTTTGCAAAGCATGAAGCCTCAACATTTCAGGTACCATCATTGGAAATCCAGGGTGTTTGGGGAGAAATTATGTTTGTATCCATTTTTTGTCATATTTTGACCTTTCTGATTGTATACATAATGATAATGAGAAAATATAAAATACGATCTTTCTTCAACACACGTTATGAATAATCCAGAGCGTCGGCCGGGTGGTTTTGGTGTTTTATTTTAGATATTAATTTGCGTGTCAAACTTGCATATGAGCTAAAAGACTAACTAACTTTAAGTGGATATTTCTGGTAAGAATCTAGTCAAATTAACCATCCGCTTTTACCTGTGAGAAAAGCAGATAAGTGACATAAATATCACAAAATAAACATGTTAGATACTGCAATATGGGGATTGGCTTAACCATTAATTTGTATGTGATGAAACGTTCGATTTGACATAACTCTGGTTAGCATCAACCAAGTGTAAGAGCTTGTAAGAGCATCTATGAATGTCCAACTGTTAGCACGGTCCTTTGGCTGGCATTGATCTGGCCTCTTCCCAAGTGTTCGGACCACAGCGCCCCTCCCCCCAGGCCCCGGCTGCTGCTCAGAGTGGCAGAGAGTGGGTGCCAGCCTGCCCTGTGCTGATAGAACACACTTGACTGCTGTTAGAATATTACTAGAGAAGTGGAAGAGCGGAGTGTGGCGGCAATTAAGTATTGAACAGATGTGAAGGAGACAGGAAGGAGGGGGATTAGTACTTTAAGTGCCTCTCACACAGAGAAACACAGATAACAGGATTATAATTAAGACAAAAATGTCCCCTATTTGACAATTTTAGACGTTTTTAGTGTAACTTCCTGGTTTGACATGGACAGCATACATACTGGAGGATGACTGTGTTCCAGTCATCCTCCAGTTATCAAGTTGGAAACACTATTTATTACAGTTTATTACAGTACCGACTCAATCAAGTAATAAGTGTTCAAATCAGCCATTTAAGTAAATTTATTGACCTGTACATCCAAGATGGCGCCGGTGACGAATGCCCTGGCATTGCTTTTTTTAGCATCTGCTGGAGATTTTGCTCTTTTTTGGCCCAAAAAGTGAGACGCCGCAGATGAGAAAAGCGTGCTCCAGTGCACTACCGAAGATGTTCGCTCACTCAGCAACAAGATGTATGAACTGGCGCTGCTGAAGAAACAGAGACTTTTCTTCGTTTCCTTTATGTGCTTCATGGAGATGTGTTACCTCCAGTCGTTCCCAGACTGTGTGCTGCATAGGGAGCAGTTAGAGCTCCTCTGCGCCATTAGACAAAGAGATCTCTTCGGAAAAACAAGAGGCGGAGGCGTTTGTTTTTTTCGTCAACAACGCCTGGTGTTCCGATGTGACTTGATCTCCAAATTCTGCTCTCCTGTTCTGGAATATTTCTTCAATAACTGCGACCATTCTTCTCTCCACGTGAGTTTACCACATTCATTCCGGCCGCTGTTTACATTCCACTGAGCAATAACGTGCAGGAGGCTCAGCGTGCGCTCGCAGACCGGGTTCTGAGTGTGGAGTGGACCCTCCCGGACTCCTTATTTATTATCGTTGGGGATTTAACAAGGGAAATCTGAACCATGAACTACCAAATTACAGACGGTTTATTAAAGTCCAGACCAGAGTAGAAAAAGCTTCAGTTGTAGTCATCTGGACTCAGTTTGAAAAATTAGACGTTTCGACTCTCATCCAAGAGTCATTGTCAATAAAAGAATTTAGATCGGGAACTCCGATATTAATACTGTTCTGTGGTAAGACCCGCCCATTGGGCGGAGCCTTCCTGAAGTAGAAGGAGTTGTTTGTTTCAACAGAAACTCCCCCTTGTATCTACCGAGCTAGCCTATTCAGAATCTTAATGGGCTATTAGAATCCTCTTTGTCTTTGTGAGACCCTGGCTCAACCACCCTGAGTACCTGATTAGCATCCGAATGTCCTTGTCCTGGTCCTCTACCTTTCCAGGGGTTCAGTAACCCATTATAAATAACAGGAAGATTAAACCTTAGCCCTCCATTTCTGTTTAAAGAAGGTCTTTCTTTTTTAACAAAAATAGCTTCCTTGACTCCTCTTTCAAACCATCTTTTCTCCCTGCTTAAAACCTTCACCTCACCGTCTTCAAACGAGTGATTAGAGGCTTCAAGATGGAGATGCACGGCACTCTGTGGTCCTGAACTTGTATTTCTTCTGTGCTGATAGAGCCTCTTGTGTAGAGGCTGTTTAGTCTCACCTATGTACCGTTCTTTACAGCTTTCTTCACTGCATTGGATCGAATAAACTACATTGCTCTGTTTTTGAGTCGGCAACTTGTCCTTAGGGTGAACCAGTTTTTGTCTTAAAGTGTTTCCTGGTTTAAAATAAACAGGGACTTCGTGTTGTCTAAAAATTCTCTGCAGTTTTTCCGACAGGCCAGACACATAAGGGATAGAAACACCCTTCCTTCTCTGTTCAGTTTCCCTTTTGTCCTGCTTTTTGGTTCTCTTCACTCTGTTGAGAGCCCAAGCGGGGTAACCACAGGCTGAGAGGGCATTTCGGACATGTTTTTCCTCTTTCTTCTTGCCCTCTGAGCTGGTGGGCACACCTTGAGCTCTGTGTTGTAAGGTTCTGATCACACCCAGCTTGTGCTGTAGTGGGTGGTTGGAACCAAAGAGCAGATACTGGTCCGTGTGTGTAGGTTTCCTATATACTTCTATTTGGAGTTTCCCGTCCTCTCCTCTGATCGTGGAACAATCAAGAAAGGCCAAGCGATTCTCCTTAGCGTCTTCTCTTGTAAACCTGATATGTGGGTCCACAGCATTGATGTGATCAGAGAAGGTTTCCAGCTCTTGTTTCTTGATTGTTACAAAAGTATCATCGACATAGCAGAGCCACAGTTTTGGGGCTATGCCTGAGAATGAGGACAGTGCCTTCTTCTCAAAGTGCTCCATGTACAGGTTGGCCACTATGGGAGAGACGGGCGAGCCCATGGCACAGCCATGAATCTGTCTGTAAAATTGTCCCCGGAATTGAAAGTAAGTGGTGTTCAGACAGATGTCCAACAGTTTACATATGTGTTCAGGTGTCAGTTTGGTCCTTTCCTGTAGGGTGGTGTCTTCCTGCAGTCTGATCCTCACTGCTGCTACTGCATCAGAGGTCGGGATGCAGGTGAACAGGGACACAACATCATATGAAACCATGAGGTCATCTGGGTCCAGTTGGAGATGTTTCACTTTATCCACAAAGTTGTGCGTGTTTTCCACATG
Organism: Eucyclogobius newberryi; assembly: GCF_026437365.1. Lineage (NCBI taxonomy): Eukaryota > Metazoa > Chordata > Actinopteri > Gobiiformes > Gobiidae > Eucyclogobius > Eucyclogobius newberryi. The sequence continues at coordinate 8,298,973 of NW_027315724.1, read as the reverse complement.
ATGTCCAGACCAGAGAGAATAACACGCTAGATCACTGTTACATAACAGTCAGTAACGCCTTTTGCACCGTGGCCGGCAATCACGCCATGGTTCACCTGATCCCCATGTACAGAGGCTGAAGCTCTCCAAACCTGTAGTGAGGACTTCTAAAAAGTGGAACAGCGATGCAGTGGAGGAGCTGTGACGTTATGCATTAGATTCTGTGAGGACAAAATTATAACTACATGCACCAGGGTGAGTTATAACGATGACAAGCCCTGGTTTACACCAAAACTGAGGCAGTTAAGGCAGTAGAAGGAGTAAACTATGGATTTAGCAGAGAAGTAGATCACAGTACAATCCGCGTTTGGAGCAGCAGTTCTCTGACAACTACCCCGCCATTGTGTGGAGAGGTCTCCGGCTTCTCACCAACTACAAGCCCAGAGCCCCCACGCTGCTGATGACTGAAACTGACTGATAAGCTAGTCTCCTTTAAGTCAAGATTTCACACTCCCCCCTCCCGCAACGTGGACTCCTCTGCCAACCCAACCCTGGTCCCCCCGACCTCCCCCATGACTTTCTCAGTACAGAGACAGGATGTGAACAGGCTTTTTCGGAAATACAACCCCCAAAAAGCTGCGGGACCAGACAATGTCTCCCCCTCCACCCTGAGTCACTGGTTAAACTGCAACACTGCGGTTCGGTCCATTGTTTCAGATTGACTGCACCTCCCTAGGATGACTGGCGAGTGCTGAGGGGGTGGAGAAAAATGGCTCGAGTCAAGCCGGACACTCAATCTTGCCTTGACTGCCTCAGATCACGCACAATTGTTGAATTAAATTAATGTATAGCCTGAGTTTGAAAGTCCTCTATTTCTTTTTCACAACACGAACTGTAACTTGTTCACTATGAAACAGAATGCACTGCTCTCTTAGACAACACATAGTTTATGAATGATCATGGGTCTAAATAAGTCCTCTATTGGAAAACATGCTCTGTCATTACGACTTTAATCCAGTTCAAGGAGGAGCACGTTTCTGATCACAGACCAATCAATCACAAGTATTTTCCTGTCATGCACAGGGCCAAGAAGCGACTGGTCTCATTTGGATCTCACAAGCTTTCTGTTACTGACATACTTGTGACTTGAAGAAATTGGGATTAAGTCTGACTGACAAAATCTAACTACGGTGCACTAGATCAATGAATCCTGGCGATAGATATGACGATAAGTTTATAAGCCACATTAAATCCTTCCAGAGGTTGAATCCATTCACTCCACACTAGTGACCTGCTCTGGCTTCTCCTCCTCTGCCCACATCCTCTCCATAAACCCGCCGATGATGGATGGACCTCAGAAAGGGGGAAAATACAAAAAGGATACTACCATGTCCCGGCTAATATTCACTATTACAGGCCAGTTTCCCCCCCGTCTGCTCTGAAAGTTCCATGTTCCGACCGGTTTGGCCTCGCTTTAATCCTTTCCCAATGTGGACCCTCTTGGCTTCTTCTTCTCCTTTGTGAGAAGCTAAATCCTTGCACAGTTTTCAGCTAATCAAGACCACCTGAACGTATTACGAGGGAATGGCGCAGAATGGTTAACAGCTTTACAGGAGCCTGCTGCCAATTTCTACTGGGAGGATACAGGAATGTTAGCATACTGGGCTAATTGGAGAAGTTGTAAGTAATGAGCAGTGTATCCAGCTATGTCCGTGCAAACCTTCAGTCGTCCAGAAAGGTTCCAAAGCAGAAGCAGTTTGAATTCTGTCACCTGGGCAAACGTTTTGAGAGAGAAGACGTTTGGACACTGATCCAAGTTACTAGGATCTGCTGCCTTATATCTGTCTTAAGAGAGGAGCTACACTGAACTACATTGAAAATAACCTGCCCTAGAAAAGCCAGAAATGTCAGATAGGTCATATTTAGCATAATAGTTCAAGCCTCTAGTTTTGCTTTAAGCCAGAGGATGGAAGTATAAATGAGTGACAGATTGTACCTCAATTTCAGTTAGGAGATGGAAAACAAAGGGCTAATCAGAGTGTGCTGATAAGAATTAGAGGACCAATTAGGAGCTTGAACAATCATGCTAAATATGTCGCTGTTTGGATGTTCCTGTGTTTCTCGACTCCACTCACCGTCCACTGCACGCGCACCGAGGACGAGGACAGGATGGTGGGGTTGTGCAGATGGATGAGCACGTCTCCCAGCTCCTTCTGGATCTGCCGGTGGTCCACGCCCTGGCTCGTGGGGGGGATGTCTGCCAAAAAAACACAGCTATGTAATTCCCCAAAGACGACAAAGCAGAGCCACATAAATAGCGCGGTCAACCAAATCGTTGTATTTGTTATGATTTTGATTTTGCTTCCACATTTAAACTAAGAATTCTTGGACATTGTTTGAGCTGGAATCCCTTTGGTTGGTGGGCTAACACTCAACCCACTTTGCGCACGCCCTGCCAACAGTTGGATTTGTCACAGTTTTTCAAAGTCTGCCCGTCCAGATACTCTACAAGCGCTGAAGTTGCTTTTTTTATGGGTTTCAGAATGATGAAACATTAGGACCATTGCCATTGGGATTAACAATTTAAGACAACACGTTATATCTTTTGAATGGAAAAAAGTTCTCAAAATGTTGCATATAACAAGGTGCTGAAACCCATGAACAGTTTTCTTGATGAATACTTGCTCAAAGTCCATTAAAACATGTATGTAAATAAAGTCTGATTTCTAATGTAAAACTTTGATGATGAGATATTGTTTTATTCTTTTTCTAAGAATAAACTCCAACATTTACCTTGGGGCCACATCGAAAGAATACATAAAGGTAAAATACACAAGGTAAAAGAAAAAAAGTTGCCAAATCGGGAGTTCATATGCACATAGTTAGCAACTGTCAGACCGTTCTAATAATAATCTTAACTTGCACGGTAGTTCTCCCACCTTGAGTCTTGATGGCGTCAGCGATGGGGCTGGGGTCGCTGAGGCCGTATGCGTTGGCCGCTCTCACCAGGAACAGGTAGACTGCGCTGGGCCGGAGTCCCTTCAGTACAAAGGTCTCAGTCTTCACATGCTCTGCCAGGGTCTGCCAGCTGCTGCCCGACGCATGGCTGTGCACACAACACAAATAGAATCCATGGCTGACACTGGGTTGTTCAAAAACCAAAACCATTTTCACGGTTAAAAATGTATGGCATTTGCCCCCTCATGTATCACCATCTCTCCTAGTTACGGTTAAGATACAAAGGTACATTCCACAGGTATCCATCAATTTCCATTGTTGGTGGTTTATGTCCTAGATACTTAATTATGAAGTCAAATGAAGACAGTCTGCAGTGCCTTACAATAGGACAATCCCACACACGATAGTTCAATTCAATTCAATGTATTTTTTTAACGCCCAAAATCACAACAGCGGTTGTCTCGGAGGGCGACAGTAAAAAAACTGATTAAACAATGTTCATAGGGACTTGGCAATGTCCCAGGGTAGGGGGACCCTTAGACCCTCCTTAAAGTAGTAATAGTGATGACACTTGACAGCCACCAGTACTTCCCTGTGAATAATGTGCACTTTGACATGTTTTTTTATTAAATACTGTGATGTGGTGTTTTACCTAAAGAGGTGTGCAAGGCTTACCTGAAGGCCTCAATGACATAGGAGGTGGGCGTGGCTCCTGAGAGTAGGTTGGGTCTCCAAGACAGGGTGACAGAGGTGCGGGTGACCTCAGTGACCTCGGGTTTGGAGGGGGCAGAGGGGATGAGGGCCGGGTCCGTCGGTCTGTTGGGCTGGACTTGGGCTCCAAACTCTGAAGGGACAAAGACGTGAAGGGTCTACTGTATAAAGATGCCCCAACCCATATACGGTACTATTAAGAATAGTTTTACTTTTCACAATCAGTGCCCATTCTTATGCACAATTTATAGAAACACATTAACATTAGGGTGGTTGACTTTAAGTTTTCTTTCTGGTTTTATTTGTATTTTAAATTGTTCAGCTTTTCCATTTCATGTGTTTGATTTATTATTTTTTGTTCATCATTTTGTCTAACTGCTATGCGTATGTATTTTTGCGTCTGTATTTCTTTTTTTTCAATTGAAGATTTTATCCTATCGACATTTTTGCCAAACATAAATATTTAAAAATGATATACAGGAATGAATTTAGAAAAAGTACGAATTAACAGATAACAACATACAATGTACAACATATTGATATATCCATTTTGGGAAAGTATAAATGTGCAGACAACATGATACTCAAAATATCTCAAACAATTGCTTTTACAAAAATATTTATTTTTAATACATTTTGTAAATACATTGTTTATATTTGAGTTAATCTACACTTATATATTTAATTCTAAGACCAGTTTAAGTTAAAGTGGCGCTAAAATAAATCAAGATATCAAAACGACATTGTGATTCCCATAGTATTACACTGGTATTGCACATCACTTGTAAAATCACTAGGTTTGCTTCACAAAAATAATAGCATGTTGTCAACACCTGTAGATAGTTATATGGTAAAAAAACTCTCACCTTGAACCTCTAAGTGTGCCCTCCAGGACGCCTCCCCGCTCGGCGTTGAAGCGATGCAAGCGTACATGCCACTGTCGCTGAGCTGGGGACAAAATAGAGTTTAAATTGTAATGATGAATAAGAACTATAATAAGTCTCCATAATAGCCCCCCTCATTCCCTCTCTCGCGCTGCGCAGTGTCAGGCAGCTGTCGGTGTTTGCTAATCTGCGTCCCATCCTTCACACCACGCACTGAGCCACAGCAGCTGCACAGGCCAAACGCCTCGGATCCAGTCCAAGGGAAAGATGTTCACAGGGTCCAACGCTAATTACACACTATTTTCCTCAGTATTAAGATAGAGGTGTGAACTCCTCCATGAAACAGATGAGCATCTTTGGCATCTAATGTTGACAAAATTGGTCTACAAAAAGCACACATGAGTTCATATCAGTCGGGCGTTGCCCACGTCAGGAATTGAGTTAGAGATAAACAAACCTAGCTTGTCATAATGTAAGCATGCAGTTGTAACGGACGTGATTCAACGGTGATGTGCTCAGAATGAGTCCGCCCATGATGTATGGACTTAAAAACATCTCAGAGGTTTACCTATGACATCACAAAACTGGGAAATTTGGAATGAAGAACTTTTTGCTCGGATAAGAGAGGACTAAACTAAACTAGTATGAGTGATGTGAATAAAGCTAAATACAACTCCAGACATGTTTGGATGAGGGAAAGCATGATTAAAGTATGATGTTACATGTATCCTTCAAGGCTATGTTATAGGTACACATTTCGGTCCCTGTATGGAAATTGGTCCTCTGCTTTTGACCCATCCATTCTACAATTTGGCTCTTGTGCATGGAATAGGTTGATAAGGAACCTGGACAACTCAAAGGAAACTCTCTGCAGTGTTAGCATTTGAAGGAAGGGAAGTAGGATATAAGATCTGGAAACTGAACCCAGGACCTTGTTGAAATCAGGCCAGATATAACAGCCCCTACATCCAGACAAAAAATAACTCTTCACTATATTTGATCTAGACGTACACAAATCAAAAAACTCACTATTAAGATAGATGCAATAGTTCCATGTGAAAAGTTCCTGGCAGCCTATACTTTGAGATTGGCAGGTGCTTTGATGAGGAGGTGTGTGAGAGAACAAGCTAAACTAAAAAGTGTGTTTGGTCCAGAAAACTATTGAAATTCTTCCACCCGCATTAGTTGAAATGACACCTCGCATCAACAACCTCTTTATTAAATTAATCACATGGTGCCAAATTCAGTTATGTTTCGTTCACTATGAATTAAGTCTTTATTCATGCTTTATTAAGCCAGAAATAAGTGTAGTTATTATAAAGTGTTACCAATTTATTTGACTAGTCTTAAAACATAAACTAAAAATAAGTGAGTACCAATTTCCATGCAGACCAGAAATCTAATGATTACCGGTATCTGATTTTAAAAATATGATCAGATCTAATTCTAAATATTGGGTTATCTGATTATTCTAGTAATCTGATTTTTTTTAAGTGCACAGAATCGGATCCATGGCAGCTGACACTACACTTCCATCCCAAACCTCTTCATTAGCCTGATGGCAGCTTGACTTTGACGCCTGTATTATGGAAACACGCCTGCGGAGAAGACTCGCCTCACCCGGCTGGCTTGCACCGAACGGCTAATCAAACGCCACCCACTGCATCGCCACACGCCACGGCAGGCATCGCTGTCCCGAGACTGACGCGACCTCACCCCCCGACCCAAACACACACACACTAAAACACATACAGGAGCAGTTACACGCCGTGTTGCACCCCGGGCTTTGATTGACAGGCCGGTGGAGGCGGGGCTGGCAGGAACACAAGCTTTATTTGGGCAGCAGCAGAGGAGCGCCGCAGCGTACAAGACGGGATACTCACCGACGGATTTTGACAGTTTTAGATTTGTGAAAAAATAGGTGAAAATGATCCCAATAGAAGGGAAAATTGTCTTCAAAAATATCCAGATCTATACTAACCAGTAACTCGATTTCAATGAACAAATAAGTACATAAATGCTTATTGCATTAGCTCAAAGGTTAAGGACACAGAAATTAAAGTTTGTGCCAACAGTAAGTTTTACACTTATGGGGGAAACCAAACACCTTCCAGACAACAAAGACCAAGCAAAGCCTGAGAATCCAAACCAGGACCGTCCTTCTTGCTGTGAGGCGAGAGTAATAACCACTTTAGAAAGATTAGAAATGTGATATTTGCTAATCACTTCCCACAGTTCTCTTTCTGGTGGTGCATTACCTTGGCGTATCGGATCTGCAGCGCTCCCGTGTCCAGCTGCTTGACCCTGGAGTCGTGAGTGGACACCAGCACCCCGTCCTTCCTCCACAGGATGGTGGGGATTGGCGTCCCCGAGGCCTGGCAGCTCAGCACCACTGTCCCGTCCACCGCCACAGTCTGGTTGATGGGGCCCTGCCGGATCACTGGAGGAGGCCGGTCCGACACCACTGGGAAAGACGCAGAGGGAAAAAGGCAGTTTTGGGTTGACGTTTTAGAATTGTTTTCATGGAATTTTAAACAAATCTTGAAAAATGCTCATAACAAGTCTATGCGAGCATAGTAGACCTCTACATCTCTGCCTTTGATGTCACAAATCTGGGAAATCTGAAAGCCAATGTTTTTGAGAGAAGGAGAAAACAAGCTACAACTCCAGATTATATTGTCATGAGGAAACAATGGAAACAATAAAAGCTCAAAAGAGTACATTTTGAAACATTTTTCCTTTCATTGTCTTGATTTAGTTCAGTTTGAGCCTTAGTTTAGGCTTGATTTAGTCCGAGACACACCCCTCGGCCACAACACCAAACGTTGCAACAAACAATGAGAAAATATGCAGACGAGTAACAAGGCGACCGGAGCGTGTGAGCCACAGTCACCCAATAAAGTCTGAGAGGAGACATGCAACAACTGTAGTTCTCATGGCATCCAGACTAGATTAAAGGGCCTAACTTTGGACTCAACCAAGAGTAAAAGGTGTCAAATAAAGGAATAGGAAATTGGAATAAATTACAGTCAGTGACAAAAAAGAACAAAATCTTTAGAATGTAAGATGTTCTTCGAATTGGCACATATTTTTGAGCTTTTTTGAGCTTTTGACCATGTGATATTGCTTACTGGTCATCAAAAACATACCTGGAGTTGTATTTGACTTGTTTAATTCATCTTGTTTATGAGTTTGTTGTCTCTGAGCCTCCCAAATCACTCAGTTTGAATGTCTGTTACATGTAAGAATCCAGATTTTTCCTGTTCAGCTTTTAAGTCCATAAACCATCACAGGAATTGTTTTGCGGTCAAATTGTGTTCACAACAAACGTATGGCTCTGTTAGCATAGTATTCACATTGCCTAAGGGTTTCATTTATTTATTATGTCATTGTTCATTTGCACTATTGACAGCAGAGGGAGTTCCAAAGCCTAAATACCTCATTGGAAACAGAAGTAGTGTAGTAGTTTGTAAAGTGTTTTCTTTTAATTATTTCAAATTAGAAAATGTGAAATACTAAAGCCAAAGTGATCCAAAGAATGTTTAAAAAGCCAATTAAAGCCACAAAAATGCATCATACGTCCACTATAAATCTCCTCATTTTGGCCTTACTGTTTTTTCTTCATTTCCTGTAACACAAACAATATAATTCCACTTATTTCAACAAAAAGAAACAGAAGCAGCAGAGTGGAGCTGCGCTGTCGGTCCGAGCATCTCTGGAGACTTCTAAATCACCCGTGCGGCCTCTCTCCTCATTTGTTTCTCCGCTCTGTAATTTATCCTGCTGCCTCCCTCGCCTCCGCTGTTATCGCTTTCCATCGCTCTGCTGATAGCCATTTCTGTCTACAACGAAGATTTACTCACAACCTCCGCTCATTTAGGACCAATCAAAGGGAGAGTTAACATTGTGCAGGAAACACACTGTGATTTATGTGAGAGTGCACATGTCCAGATCACATCCGTGGAGTAATATCTGTCTGCCTTTGCACAAAAGATGATACAGCGACTGAAACAGGGGCGGGGTGACCTGTAATTACCACAAATGCACCATGGAGAAGTGCAGGTTTTAATGTTAAGTTTGGTAATAATTGTTGTTGTTATAAAGTGGGGAAGAGGGCTCTTGTGTGAGGTTAAGAGTCTAACATGTGATAGAATGTGACCACATAGTGTGGAAAAGATCTAGTGGAAAATGTATGAAACAGCTCTATCTATCTATCTATCTATCTATCTATCTATCTATCTATCTATATATATATATATATATATATATATATATATATATATATATATATATATATATATATATATATATATATAGATAGATAAGATATTCCTTTATTGTCCCACATGGGGAAATTTCATTGGTGCAACGCAGGTAGATACAGAGGTAGATACAGAAGAACAGATCACTTATAGGAAGTCTCCTATAAATAAATAAAAAACTCCCATAGACAAATAAATAAATAAATACATAAATACCATTGCATGTGATCACGACAGTAATTGCACATGAATAAGTGTCATGACAGCACATAGATTGCACATGAATTTCACAGTAATTGCACATGAATTGCACATGAATTCCAACAGCAATTGCACATATGACAGAATTGCACATGGTTAGGTCAGTATTGCGAGTGTTCAGTACTAACAGTGTTTGTTATAAAGTCTGACAGCAGCAGGAAGGAAAGACCTGCGAAACCTTTCCTTCACACAGCGAGGGTGGATCAGTCTCTCACTGAAGCTGCTCTCACTGAAGCTGCTCTCCAGAGCGGACAGAGTGTCCTGCATGGGGTGACAATCATGGTCCAGCATAGATGTGAATCCAGCCAGGACCCTCCTGTCCCCCACCTCCTGCACCGAGTCCAGAGCACAGCCCAGGACGGAGCTGGACTTCTTGATGACTCTGTCCAGCCTCTTCCTCTCCCTCTCTGTGATGCTGCTGCTCCAGCAGGCCACACCGCACAGGAGGGCTGATGCCACCACAGAGTCGTAGAAGGTCTTCAGGAGTGGCCCTGTCACTCCAAAAGACCTGAGTCTCCTCAGGAGGTAGAGCCGACTCTGGCTCTTCCTGTACAGTGCGTCTGTAATGAGTCCAGTCAAGTTTGTGGTTCAGATGAACACCCAGGTACTTGTATGAGTCCACTCTCTCAATGTCCCGTCCCTGGATGTTCATTGGTGAGGGGGCAGTGGGGTGGCGTCTGTGGAAGTCCACCACCATCTCCTTAGTCTTCCCCGCGTTGATGAGGAGGTGGTTCCGCTGACACCAGTCCACAAAGTCCTGCGCCAGTCCTCTGTACTCCGCGTCATCGTCGTCCGTGATGAGTCCGATGATGGCAGAGTCATCAGAGAACTTCTGCAGGACACAGCTGTCCGTGTCATGTCTGAAGTCTGCAGTGTAAAGGGTGAAGAGAAAGGGCGCGAGGACAGTGCCCTGGGGCGCCCCCACACTGCAGGTCCGAGTGTCAGACACACAGTTCCGGGCTCTCACAAACTGGGGTCGGTCTGTGAGGTAGTCCAGGATCCACTCTGCCAGGTCATACTCCACACCAGCCGTCTCCAGCTTGTCCCTCAGGAGCAGCGGCTGGATGGTGTTGAAGGCGCTGGAAAGATCGAAGAACAGAATCCTCACTGAGCTGCCAGGCTTTTCCAGGTGAGAGAGAGAGCGGTGCAGCAGGGAGATGACGGCGTCCTCCACTCCGATGCCAGGCCGATATGCAAACTGCAGCGGGTCCATGGCTGAGCTCACGGTGGAGCGGAGGTGGTCCAGGACTAGCCGCTCCAGTGTCTTCATCAGGTGGGACGTGAGAGCCACTGGCCTGAAGCTGTTGAGGTCTTTGGGGCGCGGTGTCTTAGGCACAGGTACCAGACAGGAGGTCTTCCAGACCTGTGGTACTACCCTCAGCTTCAGGCTCATGTTGAAGACATGCTCCATAACTCCACACAGCTCATCTGCGCAGGACTTAAGGAGCCTGGGGCTGATGCCGTCAGGTCCTGCTGCCTTCCTCACTTTAATCCTCTTCAGCTCACTCCTCACCTGTGCTGCTGTGACAGTCAGTGGTTGGCAGGGGGACTGTGTGCTGGGGGGATGGGTGAGTCCAGGCGAAGTGGGGAGCTGATGGTCCGGGGCAGATAAGCGAAGAGGAACAGATGCAGGGCATTGTCCAGCTGTGGAAGAGGGAGCGTGCAGCTGTGCAGGGGGAGTGGCGGGTGACCGATCAAACCTCAAGAAGTGAGCATTTAAATCGTTCACCAACTGTAGATCCCCCTCTGTCTGGGCAGGGGGGATTTTGAAGCCCAAGATGGTTTTTAGGCTCCTCCACACTCCCTGAATGCTCTTCTGCTGCAGCTGCTCCTCCATCCTCCTCTTGTAGCCGGCCTCAGCCTGCCTGATCTTCCTCCTCAGCTCCTTCTGCACAGTCCTCAGCTCCTCCTTGTTCCCTGACCTGAAGGCTCTCTTCTTCTCCTTCAGCAGAGCCTTCAGTTCACTGTTAATCCATGGCTTGTTGTTTGGAAAACACCGCACTTTCCGGGAGGGAACAATGTTCTCAAAACAGAAGTTGATGTAGTCCGTGATGCACTCTGTGATGGTGTTGATGTCCCCCCCCATGTGGGTCATAAAGCTCAGTCCAGACAGTGGTGCTGAAGCAGTCCCTCAGAGCCTCCTCGCTCTCAGCAGACCACATCCTCACCTCACGGGACACCACAGGCTGCCTGCGCACAATGGGTTCATACACAGGCCTCAGATGTACAAGGTTGTGGTCCGAGCTGCCCAGGGGAGGGAGGGGGAAGAGGAATAAGCCTCCTTGGTGTTGGCAAAAAACAAGTCCAATGTTCTATTGTTCCTGGTGGGGCAGGTAACATACTGGGTGTATGTTGGTAGAACAGAAGAGGGAGAAGCGTGGTTAAAGTCACCAGAGACGAGGAAGAGAGCCTGTGGGTGCTGTGTTTGCAGCCTACAAGTGCAGGAGAGCAGTGCTTCACAAGCATTTTCAGCATTGGCAGACGGGGCCACATAGACTGCGATCAAAATCACATGTGAGAACTCCCGGGGAAGATAATATGGCCTCATGCCAATAGCCAATAGTTCAATATCCCTGTTACATAGCTGCTCCTTCACTGTGCAGTGTTCGGGTTTGGACCAGCTCGTGTTCACATACACCGCCAGACCTCCACCTCTTTTCTTCCCGCATTCTCTCGTTCTGTCCGCCCGCAGCAGATGAAAATTGTCCAAACCTACAATAGAGTCTGGCATTTCTGCTGTTAACCAGGTCTCTGTGAAAATCAAGACGCTGCTGTCCCTATAAATCCTCTGGGACCGCATGAGGCTCGCTATTTCCGTCATTTTATTTTGAAGGGACCTCATGTTACTCATGACTACGGCGGGAACCGACTTCCTGTTTCCTCCTCTCTTCTCTCGGAGTTTACGTCCAGCCCGTCTGCCTCGTTGCGTTTTCCTTAGGATGTCCGCCGGGATAACGTGACGATCTCCGGGTAAGACGACTGTTCTCCGCAGTTTCATTAGTTCCTCCTTTGTGTAAACCCGCCCCCCGGCCGGGCACATCGCAACGACACGACGAAAACACTCAATCCAGCCGAATAAAGTCAAAACAAGTTAATTTAAAGTGATTCCAGTGCGTGTCCCGATCGTTCGTGAAGTTCCTCTTTCATATAAACGTGTATATAAACGTGTACCGACGACACGCCGTACTTTAGCGGCGGCCGGAGGGCGCGGGGGGGGGGGGGGGGGGGGGCTGGAGGGCTCGCTCGGAGCTAGCTCACATCACAACAACACGACGAAAAACGCTCAAATCCAGCCGAAAAAAGTCAAAAACAGTTGAATTAAAAACGATTCCAGCGCGTGTCCCTATCGTACAGTAAAATAGAAAAAATATACTAACTATATTTACAAAATATAGGAGATAAAGCACAATAAGTGTGAGAAAAAAGAGAGAGCGTTTACACCGGGCTGCTAGCTGTACCAGCGCCTTATGACGTAACCATATATATATATATATATATATATATATATATATATAATATAATATAAAAGAACAACATCTGACTAGGATATAAAAGGCAATTTACAATAAATTGTGGTCACCAATTGTAACAGTATAAAAAGATAATACATTTAGAAATAAATGATACAGAAATAGTCTATAAGAAAATACAGTGAATCAAACTCATCTGAACATTTAATGCTTGTAATCTAATACCCTCAAGTACCCTAAGTTAATTTGAAAATAAACGTTATAATGTTAGGATTGACTTTCAAGGGTCAAGGGCAACAGAAGTTTTCCAGTACAGACAACATTTTTAAATGGTCTATTTTTTAAACAAACAGGGATGGTCACCTTCCTGACTTTATTTGCATTTTGCAAACTGACAACTTGTTTAAGTGAAGCATGTTGAAGACAAAATGCAGCACAGTAAATATTAGCAACATCAAAATAATATTCTACAAAATTCCAGCAATGCAGCGACTTTTGGTCAAAAGCCACATGATTTGTGAAGCCAGCTAAGTCTAGAAGGATTTCCTGGAAGAAGATGTGTTGCGTGAAGTGGCCTACCATCAGTGACCTCCAGGAGGGCCTTGGTGATGACGCTGCCCGCAATGTTGAGGGCCTGGCAGCTGTAGTAGCCCACGTCGGAGCGCTCGGCGTCGGTAATGGTCAGGTCTCCGCTCTGGGACACGGAGAAGCGGCTGGAGGGTTGAGGAGGCTGGTACGAGAACAGCAGGTTCTGGGAGACAGCAGGACACGTTAGAATGGACCACCAACAGTGACTGGTTGTTTTCTTCCATTAAATTAGAGGTTGATTTCTTACCAGGAAATCTTCTATATCAAAGCTCAAGAGTTTATTTTAGTTTTGTTTTTTTAACTTATAATAATAGACATTGACATTTATGAATAGAACCCTAGCTGTGTCCGGATGCCCCCCCAGAGCCCCCAATATACTACCATAACATAACCCTGCCATGTATTTATGGACTAATATCAATCATACAAGTTTTAATCAGAATATCACGTTACGAATATCAAAACAGACGTGATTATTCCAGTAAGAGGCTAATGCTGACAATGAGATTGACTGTACCCAAATTAGTTTCATGAAAAGTCAAATCAGTTTTGCTCCCGTACAGATATATTGTAAAAGCGGTTCTTAATAAAGACCACTGTGACCTGTATGTATCTAAGTATAGAACGTTTATTCTTTGTTGAGCAGGAAGTGTGTTATACAGTGGTATATTCATAATAATGAGTCAACAGTGCATTGTTAAAACAGCTTTCATTCAGTCGTGTTCTTCCGACTGCCGCAGTGCATTGTGGTCTATACTTATCGACATTGTGAGTACCTTTTCACCTGCTGGACATTCGGACAACATTAAAAAAAGCGTGATCCCTAAAGAGCGCCCTGTGTAGAGATCAGTGTGGACGTTCGGACCCTGTCTCTATTAGGAATGTGATTGGTTGAAAATAAAGTAAAAATTTTGATTCTTATTTATTTGTTGAAGAATTCATCATATTTTTCAACCTCATGACTTTGGTTGTATAAAGTTTACCAAAGTTCCCAGCCAGGAACTCGCTGTGACTGTGCTGAATACACGCTGTTTATTGTCCCCTGACCTGTGAACCCTCTGGTGACGGGGCGTGCTTTACCTGGCTGCCCTCTCTCTGCCAGAAGATAGCAGGCTGGGGGTTCCCTGTGGCCTCGCACTGGAAGGTGACAGTCCGGCCCATGCCCACCACCTGGTTCCTGGGTCGCACCACGAACGCCGGAGGCACTGAGGGAGAACCGGACACAAGTTAGACGCACAACACAAGTTAGACGCACAACTATAACACACAAACGTCAACGCTGAAATGTGAGACTTTTGTGTACTTTGATCCAAACAAGTTTATTGTATTTCTTTTAAAATAGGGATGGTCTGATTTGGATTTTTTTGAGCTGATATCAATATCCGACCTTTGGCTTGCTGCTGTGGCCAGTTACCGATATTTGCCGATACCGATATAACGATTTTTTAAATACAATGGCAAAGCCCACAAATCGATCTAAAGTTGAAGTTAAGATCACAAATGACCTTTTCACTCAAGTAAAAATAATAACATAATGCATTTATCTGGGAAATACAATATCTTTCAGAAGACAGCTGGAAAAGCATCAGCTCCAAACATTGACTGATTATCATTATTTTCAAAATTGTCTGATACCGATATTGGTACAACACGGTTGATGTTGGTCGATACCAATATATTGCCCATCCCTACTTTAAAATATATATATATTTTTTAACCAGATGAATGAGCGATTACGCCGCCTAGTTCCACTTTGATTATCTAGACTCATTAACTAAATCTATAGTCTAGTTCAAAGCATCCAACAAAGATTCATATTTTTAATCCGAGTCATGTGCCTGACAGACAGGGGCAGATGTATGAGTCTGTTCCATGGATGTTTTGCATGTTGTGAATCAAATTGCGATTGTGGTTTTCAAAGCAGGCCGGTCGGAGATGTGACCCAGCTCCCTCGTTTGCATGGATCTGGGCACAGGACATTTACATGGCAAAGGGAAATCAACTGGAGACGCCATGAGAAAACTATTGTGTATAGGACGTAACTCGTGTAGTGTTACTGACATGTTTGTTATTCAGGACCATACGCATTTTATCTGCACTCACAAAGATGCCATTTGAGCTGACATGAAGACTTGGAGCTGTGCCCAAGACCAGACCAGCCTCCATAGCACCATAGAAGACATGCTAATCCAAAAGTTTACATGCAAAACATTAATGGGTTTGTTCCCTGGCTTGGCTAATATGTTTCCATGTTGGTCCGCTGAAGAAAAACTGTTCGTATTCTACAGATTTTAGATATAATAACAGTAATATCGATATTGACAGATACGTTTTAATATTCATTGGGTCTAAACAGGATTCATAAGAGATGCAGAATGTGTGTATGTCTTTATGTGTTAAAGGTGCACTATGTCACTTTTCTGGTATTTCTGGCACTTTTCACTGTATTTGAATATTTTTTAACAATTAATTTTAATTCAATTAATTCAAAGTAGAACAATCCATGCATCACAATAATATATCAGGTGGGAAAAGCAGGTGGTGAACCCTCCAGAAATGTTGCATAGTGCTTCTTTAAATTTGAACTAACATTTTTATTTCATAATTAGTGGTGGGCGTATCTTGATATAATAATATTTAGATGATATTTTCACAATGCTTCTGGAATGTGCTGAATGTGACTGTAAATGTTGGATATCACAGAAAATGTGAATGGGCTGTAACATTAAAGTGCCCCCTACAGGTCGGACGACTCATCAAACTAAAATGTAGTTAAGTTAAAATGTTTTCACAGAATAGCACATATTTTAGTTTAACCCTATTTCACAATAGGAAATTACCCAGCAAACACTGGGCCAAAACTCATTTAACGTTTTAATTTGACAAATAAAATAAATAAGAGCACCTTTATTTTGTTGACTTTATGTTTGGAGAGTCAAAACACGTGTTTGTTCTTTTTATGTGTAAATTATGCATAAAATTTGACTTGAATGAGTATCCCTGGTAAGATGTCACTTCCTATCATTTTCCACAGAGTTTTCAACGTTTTCTCCACAAATACCTGCTTGATTGGTGTAAAACTATAATGTATGTGCAACATAAATAGACCAAATAAAGTCAAAATTTGTGAATCGCAAAAACCTGTCAAAGGCACTTTAAACTCAAAAGTGCAGTACATCACTTTATATCCATATTTCGGGGATTACCGGAGACGTTACTGTTATTTTTAATAGTTGTAATCACGGACAATGCATAAGATATTGAATGCATACCTCCAACACAACGATTACCATATTGTCAAATTTTCAATATAACTCCCACCTTTACTCTAATGCTCTTTTATAGAAGCAGAAGAAGAAGTAATTTCAAATTTGAATGCAAATGTCTTGTTGCATTGACATGTTTTGTTCAGTTTACCTTCGACACCTCTGAACCGTTTTCTATAAATGTGAAACCCCTTTCTCACATCTTCCCCACATTCTAATCCTGCCCACCGCAACGACCAATCACATCCACAATACACAACAGCAACCTCCTCCTGTCTGTGGCGGTGCAGACATCATCCATCGGCCCCTAGCTTGTGCAAAGCGGCCCCTGCCTTCGTATGTGGACCCTGAATATCACAATGAGATGAGGCTGCGTTACCTTGGAGCACCCCTCGGCATATTTTGTTACCGTTTATGCCTGTTGCCGTGACAACAGACATATGATTGGTGGATGGTGATGGGGGGAGAAGGATGTCCCTGTCAGTGCGCTGAACAGGTGACATGTTGAACTTACCAGACACGACTGAAAAAAGGGGACAGAAACACAACAAGACAACAAAGCCAAGATGAGTAATAAATCATAAACAACATGGAGATAAGGAATAAATAAACATATGAAGAATGCAGATGTTGGATGTTGTGGTTGGCTGGTAGAAGGGTGGTGGCATGTGAGGCAGGCGTACACAAAAGGTTTATCAAGGGTTTTGTAGCATTGGGCAACGTGACAAAGGAAACAATGCTAGCACAGAACGCTATCAATCTTGAGCAGGAAGTTGTTGAGGAGTAGCTAGCTGGATGATTAAATACTCAAATGTTGTTTTCAATATTAATTTTAAAGAGAACACATGCATTATTGTGGCTTTAATTGGCTTATAAATGTCTGATGTTTAAATGTCTATATTTGAAAAAACACACTTTGCAAACTACACCTCCAATGAGGCTTTGGAGTCTGTCTCTGATGTCAGCTGGGGATGGGGAATGAACAATGAAAAAAAAAAAAAAGCCCCTAGGCAACGTGACTGCTATGCTAACAGAGCCTTGCGTTCGTTGCGAAACAATCTGATGGCAGAATGAGTCCAGTGATGCTTTATGAAGGTAAAAACTGTGCAGGAGATGTCCATATTTTTCCCTGTGAAGGGAAAATCTGGGCAAATTCAAATGGAGTGATTTCTGAGGCTCATTGTAGCAAGACATTGCAGTATTAAACAAGTGACAAGTGTGAATGAAGCTCAGTACAACTAAAGGATTTTTTGTTGAGGGGAATATGACGCAGTTAAAAGTTCAAAAAGTGAATTTTGCATAATATGTGTGAGGTTATTAAAAAGGGAAATGAAATACATATTTTAGGTGGATTTATTTTTCCTTTTAAAAACTCGTCAGTTTATTTATTTTTTGCAATTTCTCTCACTTTCTATTTGCGAGATTAATACATTACATGTCTGCATGTTCTCCCCATGTTACCGTGGGTTCTCTCCGGGTTCTCCGGCTTCCTCCCACCGTCCTAAGACATGCATGTGAGGTTAAATTGGTGACTCTTAATTGGCCCTAGTGAATGAATGTGAGAGTGAATGGTTGTCTGTAATGTCTATGTCTATGTGTTGGCCCTGCGACGAGTTGGCCATTGTCCAGGGTGTATCCGCCTAAGGGTGTACCCCGCCTAAGGCCCGAAGTCACTGGGATAGGCTCCAGTCACCCGGGACCCCGAAAGGGAACAAGCGGCAGAAAATGGATGGATGGATGGATGTCTGATGCCCTCTGCTGGCAACAGAGAGGAGCGAAGCCGAAGTAAATTTAAAAGATGCAGAATGTAGGGGGGTTTCAGTTGTAGGATGTTTTAACTGAGAGCAAAGACCCTCAGAGGCAACTGTTGTTGTGATTTTGGGCCTTACAAAAATAAATTGATTTGATTTGATTTGACCACACAAAACTACACAAGCATGCATGAATGACATGTAGTCCAATTATGTTTTAATGGTGGTTCAATTTTATGAAGAAACATAGCCTACCGACATACCATGGTAACCTTATAAAAGCCAATTTAGCCTGACATCTCCTCCAAATGTCAGCCCTCCCCATGACAACAGCACTTATTTATATGTGTGTGTGAATCAATTACAATTTTGAGTAAAGTAAACGGGACACATCTCAAAAGCAATTACGTTTTAGAGCTTTTAACCACTGAATAATGTTGTAACCTCATCAAAACATACCTGGAGTTGAATTTTTGCTTCATTCGTTCTTGTAACAATAATCATGTTTTTGACATTGCCTTTGTCTGAATTTTCCTGCTTTTAAGTCCAAATTGGGATCACTACCAACACATGGATGTATTAGCATGACACCCTTGTTGCTAACTGGCAGCTAAAAGACTTTTTTTCATGGTCTATGCATTTTCCAAAACATTTAGTTTAAAAAAAAGGTATTTTGTTTCCAAAATATGAAATACAAAGGTCAAAGTGACCAAAAGTATGTTTAAATGCCAAGACAAGCCAAAACAAAACATGATATGCCCATATGTTACCATGTCTAGTAGCTACGGACAAATGCTAAGACATGCTAACAGTTTTTTCTTAGATCCCATTACCGCCAAATTTCTTTTCACCAAGTAAAGAATTCCTATTTTATAATTCCATAACATACACTATAGTAACGTAACATAATAAATCTTGTGCTGTACAAACGTCAGCAGTCCTCGCTTTAGCATTAGCCTGTTGACAAGCCTTCCTTTCATGCACGGCTCCTGGCTCTGGTCCTAATGCCGTTACATGGAACATTAGAAACGCTGCCTGAGGGACGGCTGTTCCCGACTGCACATAAATCAAAATACAGTCTTTACATGCTGCTGGAAAATATATTCATGTCTGGTAACGTCTTTTATCATATTTATTGATGTCATTTGTTATAACTGTTGAGTAGAGTCCGTGTGCATAAATTAGTGCACTCCTCCATCGCCTCCCTCTCCTATCCTCTCCTTTTTCTCCCTGTCTCTTTCTCTCGTCTGGTTTTACCCGCTCTAACCCCAGACTAAACTCTCGTCCACAAAACATCTGCTCAAACATGTCCTCTCATCCTCTAACAGCGTCTTTTTGGTCTTTTGTGTCCACTGTACAATTACCCAGCCCATCCTACCTCTTCTCCTCGTCCTCTGCCGCCCGCCCGCCCGCCCGCAGCCCTAAGTAGCAGCGTGTCATTTCCTGCGTGGGACAGTGGACAGCTCGTCTTTAATTAGCCACGCTGCAGAGTGACCACGGCGTACTGGACGTCCCAAACCGGAATGGGACCAAGACTCTTCAGGGTAAATGAGAATGCTTTTGTGGAATTTGGGTTTGTGCGGCTGTACTTTTACGGACATGTTTCATTTTCGCTTGAAATTGATTTTTTTTTTATGTAAACCATAGATGAGAGCTTATGGTTTTGAACTGCTTTTTATGATTTTCTGTGCGTCCCGGTGCTTTCCCACTACACCAAAACTGCAATATTCTATTATTGTCTTGGCTTTTAAACAATACTTTTAATGTAGCGGTAGTAGTAATAGCAGCAGGAGTACTAGCAGTAATAGTGACAGTAGTAGTGGTAACAGCAGTAGTAGTAGCAACAGTATTAGTAGTAGTAGTAGTAGTAGTAGTAGTAGTAGTAGTAGTAGCAGTAACAGTAGTAGATGTAACAGTAGTAGTAGTAGTAGTAGTAGTAGCAGTAGTAGTAGTAGTAAAAGCAGTAACAATAGAAGCAGTAACAGTGGTAGTAGTAACAGTAGTAGTAACAGTAGTAGTAGTAGTAGTAGTAGTAGTAGTAGTAGTAGTAGTAGTAGTAGTAGCAAAAACAGTTGTAGTAGTAACAGTAGTAGATGTAACAGTAGTAGTAACAGTAGTAGTAGAAGCAGTAACAATATAAGCAGTAACAGTAGTAGTAGTAGTAGTAGTAGTAGTAGTAGTAGTAGTAGTAGTAGTAGTAGTAGTAGTAGTAGTAGTGTCGGTGTAATCCCTCATTCGTCCAGGCGTGTCCCATAGTAGAAAAAGCTTCAGTTGTAGTCATCTGGACTCAGTTAGAAAAAATAGACGTTTCGACTCTCATCCAAGAGTCATTGTCAATAAAAGAATTTAGATCGAGAACTCCGATATTAATACTGTTCTGTGGTAAGACCCGCCCATTGGGAGGAGCCTTCCTGAAGTAAAAAGAGTTGTTTGTTTCAACAGAAACTCCCCCCTTGTATCTACCGAGCTAGCCTATTCAGAATTTTAATGGGCTATTAGAATCCTCTTTGTCTTTGTGAGACCCTGGCTCAACCACCCTGACTACCTGATTAGCATCTAAATGTCCTGGTCCTGGTCCTCTACCTTTCCAGGGGTTCAGTATACCATTATAGATACCAGGAAGATTGAATCTTAGCCCTCCATTTCTGTTTAAAGGTCTTTCTTTTTTAACAAAAATAGCTTCCTTAACTCCTCTTTCAAACCATCTTTTCTCCCTGCTTAAAACCTTCACCTCACCGTCTTCAAACGAGTGATTAGAGGCTTCAAGATGGAGATGCACGGCACTCTGTGGTCCTGAACTAGTATTTCTTCTGTGCTGATAGAGCCTCTTGTGTAGAGGCTGTTTCGTCTCACCTATGTAACGTTCTTTACAGCTTTCTTCACTGCATTGGATCGAATAAACTACATTGCTCTGTTTTTGAGTCGGCAACTTGTCCTTAGGGTGAACCAGTTTTTGTCTTAAAGTGTTTCCTGGTTTAAAATAAACAGGGACTTCGTGTTGTCTAAAAATTCTCTGCAGTTTTTCCGACAGGCCAGACACATAAGGGATAGAAACACCCTTCCTTCTCTGTTCAGTTTCCCTGCTTCTTGGTTCTCTTCACTCTGTTGAGAGCCCAAGCGGGGTAACCACAGGCTGAGAGGGCATTTCGGACATGTTTTTCCTCTTTCTTCTTGCCCTCTGAGCTGGTGGGCACACCTTGAGCTCTGTGTTGTAAGGTTCTGATCACTCCCAGCTTGTGCTGTAGTGGGTGGTTGGAACCAAAGAGCAGATACTGGTCCGTGTGTGTAGGTTTTCCTATAAACAGAGTGGACAATCTTCCTGGTATCTATAATGGTATACTGAACCCCTGGAAAGGTAGAGGACCAGGACCAGGACATTTAGATGCTAATCAGGTACTCAGGGTGGTTGAGCCAGGGTCTCACAAAGACAAAGAGGATTCTAATAGTCCATTAAAAATTCTGAATAGGCTAGCTCGGTAGATACAAGGGGGGAGTTTCTGTTGAAACAAACAACTCCTTCTACTTCAGGAAGGCTCCGCCCAATGGGCGGGTCTTACCACAGAACAGTATTAATATCGGAGTTCTCGATCTAAATTCTTTTATTGACAATGACTCTTGGATGAGAGTCGAAACGTCTATTTTTTCTAACTGAGTCCAGATGACTACAACTGAAGCTTTTTCTACTATAGTAGTAGTAGTAGTAGTATTTCCTTTACAGTGCCTCATTGTGGTGCTCATACTCTGATACTCTGTGCTCTAAACTGAACCTAGCTTATGCTTGTGTTCTTTTGCCCTCTGTCCTTTGAAGCCACAACATAATGGCTCCATGTCTGTGTGCATCAGCCCCCGAGAAGGTTACACCCGGAGCGGAGGAGGTGGTCCGGGGTCAGGACATTTGTATGTGAGCAGGACCTGAGCAGCTCTTAGCATTTCAAACACAGCTCTTCTGATGACTCGCTAAACAGTATTGAACCAGGACATCAATGTGTCTCTCTTTCATTACAGGTTCTTTCATCAGCCACAGAAGAAAAAAAAAAACACTGTCCAAGGCAAGTATTGACAAGGTTATTGGCAGGTCCGGCTGAACAGGGATCCAGAGTTTAGGTGGAATCTAATTACAAGACATGAAAGCTAGTGCAAAAGTGTGCAAAATGTGAAGACTGACAATACCCTAAGACCAAGACTTGGACAATATGTTAAAAATATACATCACATTTCCATTTACAGTTAATTATGTTTAGTATTATAAACGGAAAAGATAATTAAGCTCTGTGCGCTTTGGAGATCCATTTGGACACAATGGGAAAATCCTGCACAATGTTTTGTTCCTGATTTTTTTATTTCTAACATTTTAATAAACAGAGTAACAAACGGTTGGACATAAACAGGCTGTGGCGATGACAGTTTGAGATTTCATTCATTTTAACTTATGTAGCCTAAATAAAAGGCTTCACATTAACCACACTCCAGATCAGACGCTCCAGACGCTCTCCTGCGTTAGCTCAGATGATGCGCGCACTTTCTCTGGATCCTGACTTAGAAAGGCGGAAACGCGATCTCAATCATAGTAAGAACAAGTAAGAAAGTATGTAAGTATGTAAGAAGTAAGAAAGTCAGAAACCATACAATAATACATACAAATACATCGAAACTGAAGCCTTTTGTCCTTCCTCTAACCTGTGGCCCGTTCCCTGAGCCTGTGGCAGAGGGGGTTGGTGCCCTGTCTTCTCCCATCTACAGCTAAAATGACTGCAGGAGTGACGTTAATATGGCAGGCCTGACTGCAGAGAGGCCCCCAGCCCCTTTCACACATATAATATATATATAATCAACCACACCCACCTGCACTACGGTGACATCCCTCCCCCACAGCACCCACCTATCACTACCAGGAACAAACTGACTCAAACTGAAGTGCAGAGAATTTGGCCACTATTATGTTTCATTTGGGCAAAAGTACAAGCAGGGGTAGGTAATAATAATAATAAATAAATAAAGTACAATTTACCCTTTTTAAGAGGAAAATTGCCCGAAAGACAGAAATACGAAGTAACAAACTAAGACTCAGATGTATTGCAGTACATGTTTATACAGATCTAAGCTGTTTTGTTGTTTGTGGAGGAAAGTCTAGTGCTTCAGCTTTCGAAGCCTTTGTGATTTGCTGATTGCAACATTCAAATTGCATTTCTAGCCCCATATGCAATTTTGCAATCTGTATAGGTTTGATTATATTGTTATATGTTATGTTTGATATTTTCTGATATCATAATACGTAGCTTCTTTCACAACATATGGCTCTGCATAAAAATTCTGTACAATATAATCCTTTTCCTCATCTTTTTCCATCATCTACTTCATCATCTTCTAGAACAAAGGTCGTCCACAATGGATGAACTCTTTATATTTTAAAGTGTGGAATTTTAATTTAATAAAAAGCGATGACAGAGGATAAATAGACCTTTGGGCAACTCTGTTTTTACATTGGAATGTTGATGTTGATGTCCTTGAAATACACTTAAGTAAATAAATAAAAATACAATGCTGTATGAAATCAGCTTTACCTGCCTTATTTTTACATCTATAACAGCATCTCTCACTATTCAGTTTATTTCCTTTTTAAATACAGTGTAAATTATCAATAACGGGAGGCTATATGTCAATTTTGTTTTAATGGATCGATTCAATAGAAATGGTTGATCTAGAAGCTACATGGTCCGTCTGTTCCAGCTGCAGTTTCTTTGAGCTTTTGGGGGTTGATTCCAAACTCTCTCCCCCCCAACAGTCCATCATTCCCCCCTGTGTCTTCTGTAACCAGCTGCATTGTACTCCAACCCCTTTAGTAAGACATCTACAGGGCTATGGTTGGAAGCGAGCAGGGCTGGGTGTCCTCAAGCATGGATGAGGATGAGATGAAACGAGATGAGACGATCCACTTGTCCAGAGCAAGGGATATTGATTTGACCTAAAGGTTTTGAGTTTTTTAAATAAAAAAATCAATCCGCTAATCGAGAGAGAAGAGTTGAATGTGACAAGCCAATATTTTTAATCATTTTGGAAGGCGCAACACATGAGAGTGTTCAATGGTTCAACGGATCATCGGCTGTAATGGATATTGAATGGAGGCTTAAGTCAGGGATGAGCTAGACTTTCTTTTCCGCTGTGTCTGATGTATCATTCAGTAAAACAGGGTCAACCTGCCAGGAGCAGCAGGCAACATCAGATAACTCACCCAGACACAGGGAGGACATGCAAAATCCAGCAAGAGGATTGGATAAGAAAGAACATAGACAAGACAAAAACAAGATGGAAGGAAGTAAACTAGAATTTTGCACCAAACGCTGACTTGATCTTGTGATAAACCGCTATTTTCCACTGATGCTAACTTATATGGTTGAACCAATAGCAAAACAACGCTAGCACATGTTAGCATGATAAAAAATATATATATTTCCAGTACATAATACATTTAACATTATCCAAACCAAATGCATAGCATAAAGAGGTGTTAAAATGCAGTGTTAAAGAGCAGAGAAGTAAATTGAATATTTGTTACGTTTGTGTGAGCACTAGCAGATCCCTGGTCAGGCTCTGATTATCGAGATGTATTCAGCCATTAAAAGAACCGTTCAGCACTCTGAAGTGAACCGGTCTGAGGGGCCAGTGCAAACGTGGCTATAGTATAGACAAAACTAAACCAATCTTGATCTAGACCCAACTGATCCAGTAATTCCTATAGATATTTTATGATGCCACAGTAAGACTTTGTTGTCTAAACTTTCTAAAACCCTGCATAGTTTCCTTTGTCACTGGCCAAATGTAACAGGTGTATTTTATGTAAAATGTAACAACAGACATCTATGGAGAGCTTGAGGATCCGTCGCATAGTATGCTGTTCATGTGTAAGGAAAGAGGTAGAAAGGTTGTGGTGTTACCGTGGACGGTGAGGGACGCGGACGCCTCTGCCTTGCCCACCATGTTCTCAGCCAGGCAGGTGTAGGAGCCCACGTCTGCAGGGCTCAGTCTGCGCAGCTTCAATGTGTGGTCCTCACGGATCTCAAACCTGGAACCAAAAATTCATGTGAGCGACTTCAAAAAGGATAATGTCCTCTGTGCGTTTGACCTATAGGACAACCAGTGCCTCCTCATGGGCCATGACAGGAGCCTAAGCAGTACTGAGGTGGGAGTCAAATCACCTCAAGCCTTGGTCTGGACTAGCAACCTGGTGGAGGATTAGCCTACTGCGTATTTTGCGTTGATTTGTAAACTAGTACCAAATAATTATATATATATATTATGTTAATGTAAATATACACATTGTATTAGAAACTATGGATTGCAGTACTTTAATGACATTAAAGGTTATAGTGTTATAAGTTATAGTGGACATGAATTGTGCCAGGACAGAAGAGCGCAAAACATTGTTCATTGTTTTATGTTGCACTGAATCACCAAGACAAGTTCCTATGTTCCTAATGAAACCCTTTCCGATTCTGATTCTGGACTGTACATCTGTTAAATTGACTTACACATTTTTATGTTTACTGAAATTTCCCCATTGTGTGGACACATAAAGGCATATCTTATCTTATGTATATGAGTTTGCAGTTACAGAACATTTACAGAAACAGCTGGCATTGGCATCAGTATTGTTAACCCAAGCGTTGGTGTTGATTGGTTTAAAAAAAAAAAAAAAATTGCATTCACACTTTAATCAAATGCTAGATTAATTTATAGTTGGTTTCTTACTTTTGGAAACTTTACCACTTAGTAGTTTTATTCAGGGCAAAGTATTGCAGTTCCTTATAAAACAATGTGTAATATTGGACTATATTACAAGTCTTTGTTTTATTGAAGTATTGCAATACTTGTTAAGATTCAATCTCAATATCATGTATCACAATACATTTAAATCATAAATATAATAACATAATATGATATATACATATAGTATCGTGAGCCTTTTTGGATTAAGACATGGAAAACAAGCACCAAAAGTATTAGAATTACAACAGTCACATTATAAAAGGCATATGTTTCTAGATTGTACAGTTTTATTCAATTGTCAGAACGATTATTATTTTTAATTGGTAACATGTTGTAACAGCTACACGTAATAGCCTTAAAAAAGGGATAAATGGTTAATTCTGTTTTCGACGATAAAAAGTAGAACGGAAACATTTACCCACACACCAACTGACCGACTAGTTTACAGTAAAAACAGATGAGAAGAGCAGCAGTTCCGTACCTTCCCTTGGGCAGCTCTCCGTCGTCCTTCCTCCAGCGCACTGTGGGAACTGGGTCTCCTCTGGCCTCGCACCTGAACTCCACACTCTGATCCACCAGCACCACCTGACTGCCCGGCCGCTTCACGAAACTGGGCCGCTCTGTGGAGGAAAACAAGCGCACCTCGTTCACTAACACCTGAACTCCAGCAGCACCACCTGACTGCGGTCGCTCTGTGAAGAAAACAAGCTCACGTCATTCACTAACACCGGAACTCCAGCAGCACCACCTGACTGCGGTCGCTCTGTGGAGGAAAACAAGCGCATATCGTTCACTAACATCAGAACTCCAGCAGCACCACCTGACTGCGGTCGCTCTGTGGAGAAAACAAGCTCACGTCATTCACTAACACCTGAACTCCAGCAGCACCACCTGACTGCGGTCGCTCTGTGGAGAAAACAAGCGCACATTGTTCACTAACACCTGAACTCCAGCAGCACCACCTGACTGCGGTCGCTCTGTGGAGAAAACAAGCTCACGTCATTCACTAACACCTGAACTCCAGCAGCACCACCCGACTGTGGAAAACAAGCGCATCAATATAAAACATTACTAGTACTAGAGAGGGAAAAGTTGGTACTGATATAACTGTAGGATACTGTACTATAAATGTAGGATTTGTTGAGCTTGGTGAAACACAACAAAAATGTCTTTATCAAACTCTTGTGGCCATTTTTGGGACACACTTATGCACAATTTGGACTAAACTGCTACGCCAGTGATCTACACAAAACATTTGTACCTTTGTGATAATGTTTTCTCATGAGGCGCTGGTGTTACTTGCATGTGGTGGGGCTGTTGTCGGTCGCAAAAACAGCCCTGGATTTTTATAGTTTATGGTATTTAGAGACTAGACTACCGCTAAATCTCCCATTGAAAATGCATTGGTAATGCTAATGTATGGAACGTTACCAGTCTTTAGAATGCAGACATTCTGTTTACAAACACTGGAAAAGTCTATAGAAAATAAAATATATATAGAATATAGATTCTATAACAGCTTCCACTTGCTCTTTACAAGATATAATATATTACAAAAGTAAAATAATCTGCTGGTGAATATGTTTCTAACTTGTCCAAAATGTATTTAAATCAGACCAATAAGTTTAAATCAGACCATAATTGTCCTTTTTTAATTTGTATTTTTTTATGAGGAGGAAGATAGGCTTATTTCAACCCTGTTCTGATTTAGTTTGTAGGATCTGCGGCTTATATTCTTTTCATAATTCTTGCTTTGGTGCTGATGGTCTGGAATCAGTGAGTGGAAGTTGGAAGAATCCCAGTGGAAAACAGCTTTTTCGGGGGAAGTTTGGTTTGACTTCCTTTCCTTTGCTTCCTGTGGTTTCCTGAGAAATGGCCATATTATCAATGATGTTTTCTGTATCAAGACAGGGAAGAAGAGGAAACTGTTTTCCATTCACATTTCTTCCTTTTTTCTGTGAATAATGAATGAAATGATGAGCAATTGCAAAATATTTCTATTTTGTCAGCAATTCAAAGCCAAAGTTTATTATCCATTTTAGACTCGTCTGAATGAAAACACTCAGGAACGTTCAGACAAATGCCCTCACTATTGTTTATCTGCCAGTCTCATTATGGGTCTAACCTATCGTTCTCTACCAGCCTCCTCCTCACAGATGTTAAGAACCTGATTAACATTTTACTGGTTTAATTATCATGAACAAGTCACAATGAACAAATTATCTTCAGCCTAAATTCTAAAAAATACAGTCTAAAGAATAAAGTCTAAAGAATAAAGTCTAAAGAATAAAGTCTAAAGTCTAATACAACTACAGTAGGTGGCGGTAATGTAACACCAACTGCCATGAAACACCAAAAAAAGAAGAAGAAGATGAACAAGTCGTTGTGAACAAGTCATCATGAAAAAGTTACCATAAGTATTGATATCTGTTCAAATGAGAATTTTGTTTTAATACTAGTTATAGTCTTCATAAGTATCAAGGTATCAATTTTTTCACAACTCTAGTGGAAACAGATGAAAATGACTGCTCGTAAAGTAAAA
This sequence comes from Eucyclogobius newberryi, assembly GCF_026437365.1. Classification (NCBI taxonomy): domain Eukaryota; kingdom Metazoa; phylum Chordata; class Actinopteri; order Gobiiformes; family Gobiidae; genus Eucyclogobius; species Eucyclogobius newberryi. The sequence goes on along the minus strand of NW_027315724.1, from coordinate 8,270,537 downwards.
TGTGCAACACTAGCTTGTCTCCCCAGCTGTCAAAAAAAACATTTCTCAGGATGAAATCTCTGTCTATTCCCTAATTAATTTCTACTGTGACATTCAAATAACTACAAATATTTCAGATAAATATGTCTGAAATTTCTCTCCATATGTCAACTTTAGAATAACAAAATACCATCCAAACATTAAAAGATAGAATCAAGATGTCCCACTCTTTGCCATCGTCTTTTTTTTTTTTAATAACTTGCTGGCGAAGCCACAGGATGACACAATAGTCTTTGCATCTCAATGGCCTAACTCAAATGAAAACAGGGTGGTCAGTGTCGGTATAGGCAGTAGGTTTTTTTTTTTTTTTTTAGACTGAAGAACTTTTGCTCTAAAGTGAAAGGGAAAGCGATACAATCTGTGTGGTCATGCAGAGTATTGGAGAACCCACGGGGTGCAGGGGTCAGGGGAGTGGGGTGCAGTCCGGCAGAAGGACCACACAGCAGGGGAGAGACGGAGGGAGAAAGAATAAAGTAATGGTCTTCTCTGTCAGTCTGAGGAAAAGGAATAGGAGGGCTGGGCAAGATTTCAGAACTCAACAAAATCCAACATATATTGTAATGCTAGTTCTTGTGTACTAACCTCTTAACTGAGTAGTTACTAGATGCAAAATATTTACTGAAAGATTTACTATGGTGAACGTTTCATGACACAGGGCCAAACGTTGGTTTTCTTACCCAGCACGGTGAGTTCTGCCACCTCGCTCTCCCGCTCGCCCACCATGTTGGTCCCCACACACACGTACTTCCCTGCGTCGCTCTTGCGGGCGTTTGTGATCATCAGCTTTCCTCCTCGGATCTGTAAATAGACAAAGAGGTTGAGTATCAAAGTATTCACACACACACAGCTTTTGACTAAAAAGGCATAGAAGAAACAGAACGGCGTCAAAACCCTCAGAGCATCTACGTAATGGAACACAATCCAAGCATTCTCCGCAAATATAAAAGACTAGGTGCCTAGATGTCTGTGTGTGTGTGTGTGTGTGTGTGTGTGTGTGTGTGGGTTAGGGGCTAATTATATTAGAACAGGGGTGGGTCAAATGCAGCTCTCAGACCACTTTTTTGTTGGCCCCCAGACTTTCCACTGAATTGGCCCAAATGACCAAAGGCAGTACTTTTTACAGCAACATTTGAATACCATAACCTAAACAACAGACTTTGTGATGCGATACAGACCTAATTTTAATGTTTCAAGCTTTGTTAAATGCGTGGTGGCTCTATCAGACCTTCATCAAAGAATCATTCGCTTAATTGTTGTCTTGCCTGTGGCCCTCTGTTTTGTGCATGTTTAAATTTGTATTCCTTGGTGAAAAAAGTTAGGCTACTTATATAATGAAAAACTGCAAAAAAACTGCAAAATGTGTGTACATGTACACACACACACACACACACACACCTGAGCAAGTGAAACCGATCCCCTCATTAGACCTTGGAGAGGCCCATAACCACAGCTCTTACAGACACTTGGAGATTGTGACAACACTGTTTAACCCTAATGTGGGTTCACGTGTGATCAAGCGTGCTGTGGTGTGTCAGAACAAAGGTTCACTACAAAGCTACTCAACTTAAAACGCTAGCTGACAATGTTTTTAGACTGTTTCGGCTAAGGATTTTTAGTGATCACAGTTTGAGCACAAAGATGCTCAGAATGAGTCCAGTGATGGCTAATGGCCTTAAACATTGTGCAAGAGACTTCTGATCTATAATTGTCTGGTGAACATTGAAATAAAGGTATTTCTGAAACAAGTGTGACTGAAGTAAAAAAGCTCAAAGTCAGTTAGAGAATTGACCATGAAATTCTCATGACCATGGGGACAAAAGAGCAACAACAAAAACAAACATGGAGGCCCCCACGGCAGTTTGTGGAACACCCTTGTTGGGAAAGGGACAAGAAATGAGGTGAGAGAAGTATTTCTTTGCTTTTGTAATAATCTTGGTTTTAAAAGGAGAGCTTCCAGTGTTGGGTTGTGTTCAGTACTGTCCTCAGTGGTCAGCACATGTACAGCTCCGTTGCTCAGGTTCAACGTTATAACTTCTAAACCTCTTGAGACTCCACATCCCCATTGGTGCCCCTCTTGGACCCTGACCCAGGGGCTGTGAATCTCTGCAGTGAAAACTACACTCTGCAAACCAAAGGGATGTCCGTTTGTGTTTGTGGGACCTCTTTGACATCAAACACCTTTCTTTTAAGTTCTAAGGCATTCCTCGCTTCCCTGTTTAATATTCATGACCCGGACCGGAGATGGAGGGAGAGCGGGTGGGGTGTGCAGAGAGAAAGAGAGTCCGTGCGGCGGTGTATGTGGGACGTCCCATGGTGCTGCAGTGGTTTGAAGTGTCTTTATGTTTCTGTTTGTTTGAGGAAAGGCTCAGCGGCTAAAAGGCTGCGACACTGCAAAGACGCTGAAGGTCAGGCTGAAGAGAGAGATGATTAGTGCTGAATGGAAAGAGGGATGGATGGAGAGAGGAAAGAGGGACACAGGAAAGAACAGAGCAGGAAACAAAGCGGACCAGAAAGAGAGATGAAGAGAGGTAGTTAAACATGAGGATCCACTTAAACCCTGCTGAAAGCCTTCTGTGACAGTTCGCCGTTGTGTGGGTTGAGGTAAAGTCATACATGTGCTGCTGCTACTACATCCATGACACGGTCCATGGTTCAATGCACGATGCAGGACCAACAACTTCGCAGTTAGGGGTGCACGTTTTCCATTTTATTCTTTAACCGATAATTGGAGTCTTTTGCTTTCAGTACTCTTTTAAACTTTATGAGTTATAATTAAACCATGTGAGAGAGAGAGAGGGAGGGAGAGGGGGAGAGAGGGAGAGAGAGGGGGGGAGAGGGGGGGAGGGGGGGAGAGGGAGGGAGGGAGAGGGAGAGGGGGGGAGAGGGGGGGAGAGGGAGAGACGCAGACACTCCAGCAATGGCTTCAGCCATTGCAGATTTTCTACTGTGTAAAGTTATGGAAATGTTCATGTCATTATTCTCACATTGGGGACAAAAATACATTGTAAGTAAATTGCCCAACTGTAGCTTAAATGAGCTCAAGGCATTCATTTTATTTTGTAGAAGGCTTATATTTCTTATGTTTTAGTTAAAGGGGCTGTGCCTGAGCTTTTACATGTAATAACGCAACATCAGATTTGCCGCTGTACAGATTGGGGGATTGTAAGAGCCACGTTTCGAGACTGTTGTATGTTGTCTGCATCTAATTGTAGAATATTAAGAGTGTTTTATTCACTGTAAAGCGGGAAGTGTAGCTGCTAACATGCCTGCATGCTTATGTAGGGTAACATACTAGTACAAGTACTGTAAGGTTATGAATGTCCACCCACTTGTGAAGGAGGGGGGCATTCAGGTTTGATATTGATTAAAGGATTGTTCAAGAATTCAAACATGACACACTGCCTAAGTGTGGGTAAGTTTGAATCGTATTTTTAAGAGAAGAATGGGGCACCAGCCGGATAATCGGCAATTTAACAACTCTAAAATCAGATATCTAGATTAATTAATTAATTAGAAATGAATTTGCTCGTTGATCTAAAGGTTTGAGAACGTAACCGTGACATTGACCCCTTTTCTGGAAATGAAGGAACACTTTACCAAATGTGGGTTATGGAGATTTAATGACCAAATAATTAAACAGATAAATATGAATTAGGAATATGCAAATGAGTCGATAACAGATGGAAAACACTAGACATGATGATTCTAGATCTATCTAGGTGTGTGTTAGAGTTAAGTCTAAGATGAAATTCAGCCTGTGAAGTGCATTCATACGAACGGAACCAGAAGCTGTGATCCTGAGGAGACGAGCCTGCGTGGGGTCTAAGAGCCTGCGTGGGGTCCAAGGGCCTGCTTGGGGTCCAAGGGCCTGCGTGGAGTCCAAGGGCCTGCTTGGGGTCCAAGGGCCTGCGTGGAGTCCAAGGGCCTGTGTGGGGTCCAAGGGCCTGCTGTGGAGTCCAAGGGCCTGCTTGGGGTCCAAGGGCCTGCGTGGAGTCCAAGGGCCTGCTCTGGAGCTCGGCCCTGACGTTGTCTGGCCAAAGAAGGACTGGATCGGTTCTGCGATCTGAGTTCTCCTTGGCTCTGAGGCGTTCTCCTTGGCTCTGAGGCGTCCCGAATGAAAAGGCCGTCGTGCTGCTCCACCGATGTGGCTGGTAAAAGGCTGTGGACTTGAAAAAGTTGCAAAAGGTCCTTGCTTGATTTTGCATGATGCAGCATCAATCACGTTTAAAAAAAAATGGGCACAGGTTTCTTAGTTCCGGGAGGGAACATTAGCTTCTCTTGGAAAAGTCTTTGTCCCGTAGCGTAGCATCGCTCACGCTAACTAGGCCCGAGGCCTGCTCCCAAGGCCTCATGGACCTTGCTGGTGGGACCCTGGATGGAGGGTCGAGCTTCGAAAGAAACTCGGATGGAACTCGCTCTGGAGCTCGGATGGTACTGGTCTGTAACTCCCTGCTCTTTCCTTTTGTCTTACCCCGCGGGGGTTTTGGCGCCGTGGCTTCAGCCAATCAGCATGCACGCTGGGGTCAGAGCTGATAAGTAGACGAGATCTGGCTTTAGGCCACAAGAGTTACACAAAAGGTAAAATTGGCCACAAAACAAGTTATGAAACAGTTAAAATGACATGTTAAACACAATATTACATGTAAAGTCATCTGGTGGACACATTTTTGCAATCTGATGATTGTCTATTAAAACCACTAAAACCGCATAGTCTTTCAGCGTTTTAGCGTTTGTCTTGGAGAGATCGTTACTCTCTGTAATCCAAAAGGAGTCATTTGATGAAAAGTTATTTTGGAAGTTCAGAGCGTCTCTGTTGTCACTATTACATCCTCTTCCTTCTGAGGGGTGTAAAACACCACACGGGCAGTAGATAACACCTAGCCCGCATTCCTGTCACCATGGCAACAGGGGTAGGACATCTGCATATCCTACACTTACTCAAAAAAGCATTTAAAAAGACAATGGGTGCTTCAGGATGTCCTCACTATTCCATAAGGCACTATTTTGGGCTCACATCATTTTGTAGTGGTGTCCAAATGTCCAGCAGATGAAAACCTAGTGCTCTCAAAATGTCCCACAATGCACCATGAAAAGTAGTGTCCAGCGGTGGTCACTAGACCGGTCAATATATACCACAATGCATTGCGAGAGTCGCAAAACAGCGACAAGTTTTTAACTGGACACAACAGACTGAAAGAGGAGTTGTTAAAACGCACTATTGTCTTGAGAATATTAATCATAAACCATTATCCTGCAAAGTTGCTAGCGTTAGCCGCGTACCTTTGCTTGAGTCACCATCACAGGCAAATGTTGAATAGTCCAGTCTGCTTGTTGTTAAATGTGACTTGAATGGTAATTTAGTCCATTACTAAATGCGTGTAAGACGGATTTTACCGATATTTTTACAGAAATCCATTTTAATCTGAGTTTTTCCGACTTTTTTTCATTCGGACACCTGAGTCACATGACCCGCAACAAAGAGATACTAGTGAGTGTCCAAATCGCTTTGAGATTGAGAGCACTAGAAAGTCTGCTAAAGAGTGCAGGACTATGTAGTGATTGAGGGGTCAGGGGATGATGGGACATTTGTGCTCAAATACATGTCTGACCATCAGGATGTGGCCAAGATGCCATTTTAATATTGTTTTTTCAGTGCACATCTCTGAATTGTTGCACCCAGAGAACACCCCAATTACTTATCTACATTGCTGTAAACATGAAATAATTTATTTAATTTATTTATACTAATTATGAAGGTGTTAACTGTCTCAGATACCCTGTATATCCAACTTTCAATTTTAGATTTTGGTTGTTGCACCACCATTCACAAAATAACAATATGCTACAATACGCCACAGATTACTGCTATTATGCTAGCATGCTAACAGCTCGATCCCACCGTCTTTGTTTTTCTGTCATTTGGCCTGGCAGATAATGCACTCCACCACTCACTATCCACTCTCTGGTATTCATTCAGCGCTTCATTTTGGAGCTCAGTAATTAGCCACCACCTCCACACAAAAGCAGCAGGACAATGAGGAGCCTTTCAGGCGTTCACGGGGCACCAAACAGACCTCAGCAGGACAATGGTGCAGGCTAAATGCTGGCATCGCACTCAGTTATGTTTATTTATCCCGCTGTGATTAGTCCTGAATGACTGGTTTGACAGAGTTAGATACAACAGCCATACAAATGAACTTTTCACATCCGCTGCACACAAAGGCATTGACAGAGAAGAGATCGTTCTGAAACAACGCTCTTGTTCAGTTTTAAATGTTTTGTTGTGGGCCAAACATATTCCTCTCTTTCCTAACACATTCTTAGTGTCCTAATTATTTACAGCCGTGATTTTATAGCAGAGCGAGAGGCCAAAGCAGAGTTTTGCTGTCACAATAATGCGAACAACAGCTAGCATGCAAACAGCACACTTCCAAAGTGGTTGCAGAGAGCACACAGCAGTCTCATTTTGACCCTAAGAGTCTGCTAAAACTATTTCCCAGTAACTTATTTTGCTCAATTAAATTGAGAAAAAACACTTCAGTAGTACAGTAACTACATTGATTAGCACTTTTTTTCCAGAGAGGTGTCAAAAGTGCACTCAATGCCATATCAACAGCTCTGCTATAGTAACTTGTATATATAATTATATAATACAGAATGCATCATTTTAAATGTAAAAGTTGAGTTAGTGAGTTATACTGAAATACAGCAACAACATATTGCACTAGCCTATAGCCTTTCAGCAGCTAAATCATGACAAAATGTTCTATAATATAGATCATGTGGTAATATTTTTGAGCTTTGTGCATTTTAATATATATGACTAATGCATATGACCAAACTTGGTATGGCAGAAACTAGGGTTAGTCCTTGTGTCTTCGTCGACCAACTTTCTTTGTTATTATGGATTATGCATTTATATGAACCATAAAAACAAAGAGAATGCATGGAGCGAGGTTTTAGAGTGACAAAATATGAAGATGCTGTTTTACTCATACTTTTCTGTATAAATGGTTTTCTGAACACATGTTTGTACAAGATTTACCTCATTTTAGTCAAATAATCATTGCACAGGGCAGGTCTTTGGCAGACTACAGCCACAGCAGAAAGAACTCCATCTCTAACTATTCTCAAGCCATTCAAACTAGTCTTCCTCAGTTTCAAACTAGTCTTCCTCAGTGTTCTTGCTGAGGGGTTTTAGCATGGCAGCACTTTCACTGCCATCCTCAAACCTCAGCCCAGCGAGAACATTGTTCCTCCACCTGATCTCCACCGCAGCAGCAGAATGGCCATCACTTCCATCCTTTGACCTCCAAAGGCTGGAAAGTTGATGTATTTGATATCCCTCATACGGGACATTTGTCAGTCTAAATCTCTCTTGTTGAAATATCAGAAATGAAACTTCCATATGAAGTGGGACAGATTTTGACAGTTCGCTTCCCAGGGCTTCATGCTGGGAGCAGATCTGGAGCAGTGGGCTGCAGGCTGCTCTGCTCCATCTCCAAGAAGACGACCCCGCATTTGGGCCTGTTCAAGTGGGAGGAATGGCCCACATCCAGCACCATGCAGTCTGGTGGGTGTTGGGGGGTTCGGGGCTGGTTTACCCTAGTTCAGCGGAACTACGAAGATGGTTCCCTTTCTATCAGGGAAGATCTCTATGGCAACATGTTCTGGCCCAGGTTAAGATGACAAATAAGATGAGAAAACGACTCTTCCAATCAGAGATGAGAATCCAAGCATACGAGGGGAGAGAGAGAGAAAGAGAGCAAGAGAGAGAGAAACAGAGACAGAGAAAAATAGAGAAAGAGAAGAGAGAAATGGAGATAGAGTGAGAGAGAGAGAGAAAGAGAGAAAAAAGAGAAAAAGAGAGAGAGAGAAAGAGAGAGAGAAGAGAGAGATGCAGACACTATGTAACGTCATTGTGTGCATTTGGATGTGCGTCTTGGTGCACATGTGGCGCTCTAACTGCTGTAGGGATGTTCCATAACTTTAGCACATTTGTGCTTTATCTGTTTTATCATGATATTCAAATTAACTTTCTCTTGTTGTGACTCTCGTGGCTGAGATTGGTCTCATAGTTCCATAGCTTCACACTGTTTACTTTGGCTTAGATTTGATCTCTTATTTCCTCGTGTACAACCGTGATTATGATTGACATTTCCTCATGTTTGAAGTATGCTAAACACAAACATGTGACCCCAGTAAACACAAACATTTGACCCCAGTAAACACAAACATGTGACCCCAGTAAACACAAACATGTGACCCCAGTAAACACAAACATGTGACCCCAGTAAACACAAACATGTGGCCCCAGTAAATATACATATGTGACGCCAGTAAACACACATGACCCCAGTAAACACAAACATGTGGCCCCAGTAAATATACATATGTGACGCCAGTAAACACACATGACCCCAGTAAACACAAACATGTGGCCCCAGGAAACACAAACATGTGAACAACATTAAACACAAACATGTGACCCCAGTAAACACAAACATGTGACCCCAGTAAACACAAACATGTAACCCCAGTAAACACAAACATGTGACCCCAGTAAACACAAACACGTGACCCCAGTAAACACAAACATGTGAACAACATTAAACACAAACATGTGACCCCAGTAAACACAAACATGTGAACAACATTAAACACAAACATGTGACCCCGGTAAACACAAACATGTGAACAACATTAAACACAAACATGTGACCCCAGTAAACACAAACATGTGAACAACATTAAACACAAACATGTGACCCCAGTAAACACAAACATGTGACCCCAGTAAACACAAACACGTGACCCCAGTAAACACAAACATGTGAACAATATTAAACACAAACATGTGACCCCAGTAAACACAAACATGTGAACAACATTAAACACAAACATGTGACCCCGGTAAACACAAACATGTGAACAACATTAAACACAAACATGTGACCCCGGTAAACACAAACATGTGAACAACATTAAACACAAACATGTGACCCCAGTAAACACAAACATGTGAACAACATTAAACACAAACATGTGACCCCGGTAAACACAAACACGTGACCCCAGTAAACACAAACATGTGAACAACATTAAACACAAACACGTGACCCCAGTAAACACAAACATGTGACCCCAGTAAACACAAACATGTGAACAACATTAAACACAAACATGTGACCCCAGTAAACACAAACATGTGACCCCAGTAAACACAAACACGTGACCCCAGTAAACACAAACATGTGACCCCAGTAAACACAAACATGTGGCCCCAGGAAACACAAACATGATGATGTCGTAACTCTATGGGAAGTTTATTATTTTTTTAAAGGAATATTCAAACTTGACCCTCAAACCTCATCCTTATCAATATTAGTTTGGGATTGGCTCCACACATTTGTCATATTAATATCATGGTTTAAAATCCTTTCAACTGAGAACCAGCATGCTCTGAAGCTATTCAGTGATGTGCAAATTAATGTCACTCTTTTTTACATGTTACTTATTAGGCCTAAATTAGGCCTATGTTATATTACAATATTATTGACTATACGTACACTGTGTGTTTCTTTGTTTTATTTTATTGTAATGTGTGAACTTCTGTGTCCAAGTAGATCAATAAAATCTTACTATGCAGGCATGCAGTGTGAATTTCAATTCTAATGACAAATAAAACCAATACAATATACGTGTCCAAGATCAAACATAGCATCAAACTGTTCTATTTTTATCACAAGTATGGCTCCAGTGGACAGCGAGCAGATCTGTCAGCGCACATGTGAGCGCACACTTCACTATCAGACATGACGTTAGCACGAGCCTTAAGTGCTCATTTGGGAGCAGGCTCTCCGGGAGTCCTGGTGCATGACGGAAGTTTACAGTGAGCCGTGCCAGCTGCTTATAACAGACCCAGCTTTAGCGCACAGCGGGCTAACGCTAACACCACAACGGCTGCGGATTCGACTCATTTATTTGAGTGTTTACAGGCAGCAAAACAAAAAGTCATTGGACTGGGACGGACAAACTACAGAACGACCTTAAAACTTATTGTACATACAGTAATTGGAGGTCAATTTAAAAGGGAAACTGGAGCAATAGATGAAAACATAGTGACAGTTGCAAGAACTTGTTATTTGTTATCCATTCTATTATTTATATGCATTAAATTTGGCAATATTTTAGTTTATCATAAACTTATTTATCGTTAACATCAGCCCTACTCGGCATAGAGTCTACCATATCCATGGAGACTGGCCACAACAAACCAATATGATCAAAACGTACAATTCTGGTTTAATTTAGATTTGAACAGTTGGCATGTCGGAGTGACGTCTGTTGGGTACTGCTGGTATAACGTCCCATCTTCTGCTGGTCAAAAACATCCACATCCAGCAATTAATATGACATTTAGTGATATAGTACTTGTCGCCAAAAGTTGTGAATCTCAGTATTAAAGGTCTCCATGCATAACGCTGATCGACGCGTCCCCCTCCGCAGACACAAACAGTCTTCTCCCCGCGCTGCTCCTCGACTCTGATGCAGCCCGCAGCTCTCGTGCTTATCTCCGACCGCCTTACTCCGGGAGCAGATAAGATTGGATTCCCTTCAACCAGATTACGCGCTTGTTTCTTGCAATTACCCTGCTCACCAGCCAGACACGCACCTCTAATCTCAAACTTGTGCAGAGGGGAAAAAGTTACGAAGAGAAGGCTTTCTTTGTGCACTCAGCCTTTTCAGTTCCTGCTGCAGATAGTGACCAGGGCCGAGGCTAGATAAAAGCAGAAAGGGTCACAGGCAGAGGCCCCGCAGGTATACAACAGTTTTGCATTTGGCACCTAATTTGGACTTTGTACTTTCCCGTTTCCCAGTGGTTAGAGGGATTTCCCACCATCCCAAAGGTTAGGGATAATAAAAGACTTTGTCTGGCTTCACATAACATTTTACGCGTTGATAAAACGATAGTAGCTTGATAGATAGACCCTGCTCACCTCTAGTGAACATCCTTTGGTAAGTTTATATTTAGAAGTCTCCAAATAATGTCACCTGTCGCACATGTTTGTTTACTCAATCCACATGGTCCACGGGCCCTAGGGGCCCTACGACACATCCCATTCAACCGAAACTGTGAGACAACCACATTGAGATGTGTTTAGACCTTAGACATGTCAGAATGACAGAAGCAGAACACGCGCTTTCATCTCAGTGAGAATCTCACGTCTTCTGTGATTGGCCAAAACCTCATGCGGGTTTATTTTGTTTCCTTCTTCCGGTCAGTGCGTAGCACGTTACTAGAGCCAAATCTCTTGATCATTTGCTGCGCCGCGTCTTGCCGCAAAAAAGCTTTTCCAACTTTTCTGCACCAGCCGCGTTGGCGATGGCGACGTCCCGCCCCTCGAGCGGGCCACGGCGCGCCGTGATCCCGCGCACGCACCCGCCGTGCTCCGCGCACGCACCCGCCGTGTTCCGCGCACGCACCCGCCACCTAATGTTGGCCTAATGCTCGTTGCCGATAGAGTTTTTTAGCATTTCAAAAGAATTACTGCCACAACGATGTATTGAAGCTTCAAAGCAACAAAAAGACGAAATGTAGGTTCAACCCCCCCAAGACGAAAAATATTAAGTCTTTTCAGCTTCAACCCATTTTGAGATGATCCCTTATAATGGTTCAATCTCAGCTCAGAAACATGCATTCTGTCCTCGGGCAAGACACTTTTCCCACCTCAATTTCAGTGTGTGCGTCTAAAAGTTGCCACCGACACAATATTCAGTGAAGTTCAAAGGACATTGCATGTTGGTGGACCATCTCGCATTCATTAGAGAAGACATATTGTGCTTTATTTTTTGGTAAAATGATGGCGCGACATTACAGACAACTTTAATTCACTTGCATCTATAGATTTATACTACTCCAAAGGCTATTTTCTCTCAATTTTTGTTTCACCCACCAGCCTTAAAGTAGTACTGACACACACCAAACTTTACAATCTTGGACTGAACAAGATTTTGACGGATCATACTAAAGGATTTGTTCAGCTCTAATTCAAACGCCTGATCTCTTAATGTCTTAAGTCCAACAAATTTGGCAAAATTTGTTTTTTACGACACTTTCAATTAAATCCTAAATAAGCTATCCAAAATCATTTCCCTATTTTTATTTGTTCTTAAATGTATTTTAATTGTGTAACTGTGTTTTATGATTTGTGTGCTGTCATATCTTTCCCATTGCCCCAGGTCACCCGTGAAAAAGAGCTCACAACACGATCTCAAAGGTTTCTCACCTGGCTAAATAAAGGTTAATAAATACATTATAAATCATTTTCAAATGGACATCTCTACATTTTTGATTTTTTCCTGTTCAACTGTAGTGTCTTGCCTAACCTATAACATAAAGCACAAAAATCATAATTTAGCATTTTGTATAGTGATGAGCTGTATAATTATGTCATAAGTAACAGGTTTATTGACTTGACTCAAACCTGCAGATCTGACAGCCTTTTTAGAGTGACATTTCACTATAGAAAGCGGCATATTTTTCTTGAAAATTTGTGACAATTTGAACACTACTTATATGACCCAGGAATCAATCAAAATACAACTTAGAGAAAACTAATGATGCACCCTCAAACACCATTTAAACATGGTTAAAAGCTCATAACAGTGGATTGTACACAATACTTCCCCCTTAATGATTTGTCCATGAGGGGCCCCCACACTGCAGTTTGCAAAGGGCCCCCTATCAGCTAAAAAAAGCCTTGGTATTTCCCCAAAGCGATAAATCAGCACTCAGACTTATCCCAGTAATGAAAATGTATTGAGCACTCAGAGCTTTGGGTTAGCGAGACAGCGCCTAGTGGAACATCTACATTAGGGGCTTGGATTTATTATGTGGGGAGACTTGGGTTTTCCATGACTGGGCTTTGGTGAAGTTAGCTGTAGTCAGCATTTGGGGAGCAGACTTGCATGGTCCTCGTTCACCACAAGCCTAAAGCCCTGAGTGCAGACGGATGATGAGGAGGGGAGCCAGGATAAGTGCTACCTTCCCCTGGACTCCACGTGCATGCTGAATATACCGTACGGGGGAACATTTGATTTCTCCTCTAGCACAAATTCATTCCAGACAATCAGATGGAGCTAACAGACTAAAAGTGCTTAAAGTGCATATGCAGTTTAGACAACACATTTCACTTAAACACTGTGAGCATGATGATATTTATTTTCCCCAGATTAACAATTTTGGTGGACATGGACATGAGCAACGGATGTTTCTTAACAACCAAGAGCCAAAAGTCCATATACATTTCACAATAGTTATGATTTAACAAACAAAAATACAGGATAACATATGTATTTTGTTAAAAAAAATAATAATAATTATAATTTTACAGTTAAAATGTATATGTTCGTCTCAGGCTACAGGACAAAACACACAACTTACATGGCACTTGTGCAGTTAATTATTGAAACGGACAAAGCCCAGGGCCGAAAGGAAGACACTGTTGGTATATTTTTGGATGAAAAAAATTACCTCATGTTCTATCCAACCAAATGGAATACATGAAAACCTGTCATATGCACTTTAAATGTAGGTCTTCAACTAAAAACTTTCACGCCTGTGGAGCTTAGGGGGAGTGAATGTTAAAACACAAGAAAAGAAAGAAAACCTGTACTTTATTGGCAATATGTGCTCAACGTTAGTAGAGATGCAATTGCCAAAATAAAATATGGAACAAACCAATAAGCTGGGTCACTATTATTATTACTATTATCACTACATTTAAACCTTGCATAGATGAGCACAGTTGCACACTTGTCCTTCATTAGTTTTATCTGTTTTATATTGTAATCTGTACTTAACATAATTGAAAATGGGAGTCATCCTCGTCATCCGCCTTTTGAATGAATGCTAAGTTTAGAAGCGTTAGCATCGAAAAGTCCCCATTGGTTTAACATTAGGCAAACTATAAAATAACATGATATGTGACAACAAGATCTCAATATCTGCAGGATGCATTCTAAAATCCAAACAAACAAGGTCTAAACAAGCCAAAAGTCAAATTAAAAGACCCAAAACAAGCAATACAAGGTTTAAACTAAAAATAACTATGTAACTAGTAAACGTGAACAGCAAAAGACCCTGACTAACAAGGAAATGTACCATCAATAGTACCTGCGCCACAGTTCAATACATCTTCTGCAAACTCAACTGACAAACCATGTTACTGAGAAATCAAATATCTCATGTATGTACTTCCATCATCCAACCTAATCGCCTTTTGTGTATGCTAAAGTTGTTTAACATGCTTTTGAGACAGTTATGCGGCAGCTAAACTAATATGTGCTTGCCTGATGCGTCTTCATCAGTTCTACCAAATTAAATTAGATGATAGTGAATTGCCTTTGCCTTTCATCTGTTGGCGTGCCTGTTCTCATGCTACGCAAATAAACCTGTCAAAACCTATAAATGACACAAACAGAATCTGGCTGCAAATTGGAAGATTAGAGGATTACATTGCATGTTTAGGAAACCCAGCCAGACATATTGTAAGCACATGCAAACCCCAGGAACCTAAACCAGGATCATATTTGGAAATCCTGCCCATAAAGTAGCTTATGCAGAGGAGCAGGGAAGACTTACAGTGATGCGCTCGTCCCGGTCGTCGATAGTAACACCGTCCTTCTTCCAGGAGATGGTGGGTTCTGGATGTCCCCGAGGAGGCTGGCACTCTAAAACAGCTGGCTCTCCCGCTGCCACGATCACATCTGCAGGATTTTGTCGGAAGTCGTCTCGCAAGACTGGAAAAAGACAAGACAAACTTAGTACGGTGGAAATGTTCCCCATTAAGACGGAAACACAGGTGTCTTAAGAACATATCAACCAATCACTCACAATCATTCACTATGGATCACTCGAACTCTCACTAGATATAATAATCCAGACAAGTATCTGACCTTAAAACACAAAACGACCAAAAGTGGAACCAAATACATCTAGATCCGACTTTGGAAATCTTTCAAAGTCGCCTACTAAACTAAAAATCCTTTCATCAACGTAATACTCTTTTGGAGTTGGATGGTATACCATAACCTATAACTTAATCTTCAAACATTTTAATTGTTAATTGTAAGATGCCATAATCAGTTCAAATAGCGTTTCTATAAATGTACATCCAGATATGTCAAGAGCTGCATTGGAACAACATCCCTAATGGAGCTCAACAGTTCTGCCCACTTTGAAACCCACCGAGGTTCCGAAATTTAATTTCCCAGACCATTTAGAAAAAAGTTAACTATAAGAGTTTAACTTTGCACGACGGAAATGTCTTTGTGCTACATATAGACACACAAACACACAAACAAACAAATGCTAGCTAATGTAATGTGATTTGAGGCAGGACTGCTTCAAATCTGGTGATGGTTTATGAAGTAAAAACACACAGGTTCTACATTTGATTTATACAATGGGAAATGTGTTTTTGTGAGGTTTGGAGAAGACAACCTCGTAAACAGGACAAACGCCACATGAATCTCAAGGTTTTTGATGAGGGAATAATATTATAACATGGTTAAACTTCAAAAAAGACCATTTTGAATAATATGTATCCTTTATACAAATGAAAAAAAGGAGAAAAAAATGACTTTTCCACCATTCCTTGCCATGTACAACGTAGCTCTCATTGCAGGCCCGAATTCCTCCTTTATTAATTGCACGCTTCCTTCGACACAATCTCCTCATCTGGCAGCGTGCTTTACAACCGGCGCGGAACCCGAGCAATGACCTTCCTCTCCATTAACTCTGCCTCACAAAGCACCAAGTATATTAATATCTCCAGACGCACACCAAACCTGTCCGCACCTCTCCATCATGGCCGCCTCATCTGCCAGTCAAGCACATGTTTACACCCACTGCCCGACAAAAGGGAAGTCTTCATTAAAAACTCTACATAGCCTGCACGCTGATATGATCGAGTTGGTAATTTGCATCGATTCACGGTGTTGAAAGAGGTGCAGTAAAAGATAGCACTCTCAAGAACATTTTCATTACTGGAGCAAAAGTAGTTCAAGGTCTGATGATGGCCGTTGTAGAGTGTATTGTGGCATGTACAAGAAGCAGTGCTGGTTTTAATCCAGGCGGAGTGAAGCATGTTTCAGTTTTAGAAAGTATTTCAGCTAAAAACTGAGAAAAATATAGTTTTTATCCTGGTATTTCAGAAGAAACCCATTCATTCATTCATCAAGGTGTTCAACAGATACCGTACTGTAAATGACTAGTTTAGTTAGTTTCAATGTAGTTAGCTCCTCCCTTCAGACAGATATTAGGCGATAACTCTCCAGATCGCTGTCTGAGGAACTGAAGAAACTATTTGGATGATTGAAACGTTGGTATTAGTATTGATATTGGTTTTATATCATAAAACCATATCATCATATTATTATATGAGATTCCTTCAGCAAATTTCACCAGCAAGGCCCACAACCCCAGCTACGATGCAAAGTGTTTATTGGCATACAAGAAACAGGAACACCAGTGTGTATGACTTGGATGCTTAAATAGTGTAGCTGCAGGAAGGGGCGTGAAAGGGGTGTGGTCCTGCGCCCAATCTCAAGATAACAAACTTGTCTTCATACATGTACTTATGCCGTCCATAAATACTAAATCCTCAAACTAAATTGGCAAAAATCCATACATTGCGAAATAAAGTAATTCTGTCAAAAAAAAAAAAAAATTGGTACCACTTTATAATAACTACACCTTAATTAGGCTCAATCAAGCATGAATTGAGGATGATTGAATGTAAATAACGAATTAATGAAGAGGGAAGTATTTGTTGTCTTTGATAAGGCATGTTAAGGTGTAGTTATCATAAGTTTTTAAAGAGAATACACTTGGTCTTGATTTATCCAACTTCTTGGACCAGACAACAATGACAAACTACAGCATATAAATATAGTATTGTTGAAGTGAGTTATTTAAAGTGACAATGACAATGAAAACTTAAGCCCAGTTGACAGAATTCAACCTCCTTTCGCTATAAACCCTCCCTGAACAACTGAAGGACAAAAATCCATACATTTTTTTACAAACGTTCCCATCCTTTTCCCATCTGGATTCTATACCCAAGCTCATAAAAAAATAATGAAAACATGACATGACACCGCCTTTCCGACCACACACAGCGAGATGACCAGCTCTGCGGTACGAAATGGAGACGCAAAAAAAAAAGGTTTCAAACCAGGTTTTTCTCAGATCAAAGCCAGACTCAGCCAACAAACCTCACCTACTGACAGCTACAAATTCCTCCCTCAACGCTTTAAGCACTTAATTGGTCACCGGCCTCCTGCTTCTGGCAACATCTGAATCTGTCGGCCAGAAAGCAGAAGAACCGTTTGAAGGACAAAGGTTCTCCAAATTGCTTCCACGGTCTGCTACTGAGAGCAACGTCCGGCTACACAAAACAACGCTAATTATACGAGAAAGACCCCTCATTTTCTGCACTGGGTCCGATCCAAGTCTAAGTCATCGCTGCAGCTGTGCGGAGTGAGCTCATTTAGAGAGTCAGACAAGTCATCCAGGAATGTAAGGTCTAAACATCCGAAAGAAGCAAACACAGGATGGAGATGGAAGAGGTCAACGGTAGGGCTAGTCAGGAACTTCAGGTAGTAAGATTTGGACTTTGAACTGGACTTGTTGTTCCGTAACTCCAGAAAGAATGTTAGAGAAATGTCCAAATGTTAATGCAATGGGATTACTTGTTAGAGAAGTTTTTCCCAATCAAAAACAATGACTGCATAAAACAAGTTCAGTGAATGCAGTACAATGCAGTATACTTTATACATATACATTACTAAGTGACAAAGTGAATGTTGCAATCAAAACTCCAGCAAACTCACTACATGTTTTCTCCATTCTACTTTTGGCACATCAATTCTTGTAATCCTCCTATATCTAGATATATCTATCACTACATATACAATAACAATAATTGCAGATCAGTCCCTGACAAAAACAGGCAATGATACATCAAATTGTACAACAAATACCAGTACATAAATTATAGGGCTCCAGTGTTCGCTGACTTGATCTGATCCAAGCAACGGCAGATAAACTACACAGTTCCAATCACCAAAATAATAATCACATTTCTCTTCCTTGTTACTTGTAAGGAGTCAAAGATACAGATAAGTCCATTGTCTATCGCCTTTCTCACTATCTTTATTTCTTTACACAGAGGTCAAGCAAAAGTGGTTATAAACCGACTTAACCCTTTGTGAACTCATTTACTATCCTTCGGCTTATCTTCGCTACACTTCTCCTCTGTAAACCAACATTCAAATCCCCCCTCGGAGAGCAGAGAATGCACTCGGCGGCTGCTTTATTGACTGGTTCAAGGCCTGCGGGGGGGGACCTGGCATGGGGCCGTGTTTACACCAGCGGTGCTCTGACCCTGGGTTGCTCCTATGCGCTCCCCTCCAAAGTAGTGTCTTCTAAACACAGCTGAGAGCAAGGAACATCTGTGTGGAGGAGAAACAGATTCCTTAGAGGGGATTTTCAGGGGAGCCAGACAGACTTACAGACGGAACGGACAGGAGGATGTTCAAGAGGATCAAACGTGGAGATCTGTTAAGAGCAGTCTGAGAGGTTTGGTCTGGGCCCGGCGTACTTTAAGCAAGGCTGTGAATCGTGTATGGGCCTATAGCATGGTACAACTGCAATGTCAAGTTTATTCAATGTCGTTTGAAATGAGAAGGTATTTGCAATAACTCCTGGTTAATATTTTTTTTTCTCTGCACCTCTATTCCACATTTTAAACAAGTATTTATGTAATGCACTGGGTATGGTTAATTTTAGATGCATCGATAAACAGGAAACAGCCAATGCTAATCTGTGCTAGCTTTATTTTGCTAAGTCTGTGGGTTCAACATTTAAGTTAGCAACACTGGAAATACAAAAGGTTATCACAAGGGCAAGTCAACATTTGGTGAGAAATGATTATATGGCTTGCTCGACCTCTTAATGTCCGCGTCAGATCGCTTGAATGAGCCTGTACGGGATACTTGAGACACTTTCAGACCATAACAGCATAGGCCAAGAGCTTACAGGAGTCAATTTTGTTAATATGATATACTAATGAGAAGACTAAATGACCCTCGGTGCACTGGGTGATCCATCTTGTGTTTTGCATCCATGTCTGCACTCACTTAGAGCTGCTAACATGTGCGTCCCATTGTGAGCTCATTCTCCTGCTCTTTGTCCAAACACTGCCTAACAAACATCCCCAGTCCATGTACAGGCTGGAGTTTGTTTACACTGAGGAACAGGGCTTATTGTGCTAGCTGCATGCTAACAGACAGGACTGTCCCAGTGCATTGTGGGAGTGCAGGTGCAGACCCTAAAGCCCTGTATGGATAATGTTGAGGTTAGCGGAGCGTTGACAAGTTTACGAGGGGCAAAGGTTTGTTGTGGATATGTAAATATTTGAAAACAGATGTATTTGCAGATGTAGCTTTTAATGAATTGATTGGAATTATATAAACATTCAAGTGAATTTAGCCATGTTAAGTGCTCAACAAAATCTGTACCTACGGCACAGACATAACAGTATTCCATTGAATTCAACATGGCTTTATTTATATCAACAGTGATAATGCTCAGTGCAGCTTAAGAGGAGGACTGTGACAGTTTGAGGAGGGTAACAACCCTGAGGACAAAAGAGTATTAAGGAACAGTTGCTCTTTTAAAAGACAAAATTTGTTTTTTGTTTGTTTTTTTGTACAGTAGCACAAATCTTCATTATTCATTTATTTTTTTTATTATTATTGTACATTTTTTTGTGTTTAATGTGGGGGTTTATACATCTATTTATGGTATGGATCATGTTATTAAAATACATGTTCTAAAATTATGAATTTGCTCACTGTTAGTTCTGCAGGTAATTATAACAAATTCATCTTAGAAAAAAAAAAAAAAAATCAATCAGGTCCCAAACTACTGCAAATGCATGTCTAGTAAAAAAACAAATTAAAAAAGTGTCAAATATTGTTCATTTTGTAAAGTCTATGTAGCCCCAGCCCACCTCAGATGCCTGGGGCATATCCAGTCCAGACTGGCCCTGGGCTGGGTATAAAGGAGACATGTTTTAGAGCCAACAATTGTAAAGCAGCACTCGGCTGCTGCAATCTGCTCTCACTGTTTTGGGGTCAAAAGGGCCAAACTAAACAACTCCAAAAAACATGGGGTCAATGGGGTCAGCCAAGACTGTGATATCTGCAAAACCACCAACAGCAAGTCCCCCACCTGCTACAACCCAGACTGCACTGCAGACACAAATATGTCCATTATTATAAATATGTCCAGGCAGGCAAAACTCACTTTTTTCATGTTTTAGTTTGTTTGGTCAGTTATATTACATTTAATCCCCTTTATATAGTTTTTCTAATCTAGTATGTGATGAGAAATGAGAAATTCTTCTTCTTCTTCTTCTGCTTCTTCTTCTTACACATTTTCAGAAGTCTCAAAATTATGTCTCTAAATATTACATTTTTGTCCTATTCAGGGTCTTGCCTTAAAAATACTGGAATTGAACAAATTAGATTGGAGATCATTTATACTTTACTATTTGATTTAGATTTACCTTGGTTCTTTTGCACTTGTAATAAGAAAACAAGCTCGTAGCCTGGACCTTTTGGTTTCAGGACCAAACTTAACCCCAGAATGTTCTTTTATAAGGCTGCATACTCACAATGGTGGATCGAATAGGCTACATTCTGGAAAACAGATGTCATTTCCACACTTTATAATGTTGCCATATTGCATAACATAAGTGAACAGTGAAATAGATAGATAGAATATGTTTATAAAGCCCTTTATTTTACGTCATGTAACCTAAAACACCAATGTGGACATGCCAAACATCTGTCGTCACTGATTCTCGTAATATTACAGTGTTTAGGGCTGAAACTAACAATTATAGACGTTTCAGAAAAGCATTTAAAACCAAAATAAAGGTTCAATTGTGCTGAAAACTGAAGGCTGGATGAAAATCGGAAATTGTTTATTATTTTGTAGATTTGGATTGACTAATGTTGCTGTCTTAGTCCAAACAACGATGATCAAACTTATTTTAACAGTCAACTAGTCATGAATATTCCGATTAACCGCTGCAGCTTTGGCGGTGACAATGCCTCCATGCAGGTTGGCAGGGTTCAATTGAAACTGTGCTGAAAACAATTAGCTTCCATAGTTCCTTCTATTCTCTCTCCACACCAAAAGTCACTTAAGATTCCTCTCCATCCAGGCTCCAAAGCCCTGACTACATTACAAACTCTCACCCTCCTCGCTTCCCCTCTCTCACACACACACGAGCGCGCTGTGTTCCTGGGGAAATTGAAACCAGATGTTGAAATGTCAAATGAAAATGAGAATCCCGCGCTGGCCCTCCAACGGTAATGAAAATGAAGACTTAATGCCACACACAAGTCGACTCTGGGCCTGCATGGGAGGATCAGATGAGGCCAGTCCAACGAGCGCCGCACTGGGCTGCACTGACCGAGCCTCATGGGAGGGAAGGGTCAATCCACCACCGCGCAGGCCTCAGCTTTTCCTTGAGAGAACCAAATTGAACGGGTGCAGTAGGAATGCAATAGTATTAACAGTTTAGTAACTTTG
Source organism: Eucyclogobius newberryi (assembly GCF_026437365.1). Taxonomy (NCBI): domain Eukaryota; kingdom Metazoa; phylum Chordata; class Actinopteri; order Gobiiformes; family Gobiidae; genus Eucyclogobius; species Eucyclogobius newberryi. The sequence goes on along the minus strand of NW_027315724.1, from coordinate 8,248,822 downwards.
ATATGTGGATTTAATAACGGAATAGAGCATTTCAAATGGAAAACGCCAGGGCCAAAGCAGCGAACAAGTCCTAACTCGAATCAAATTGATCACTGCGTTAGCACACACACATTCTCAAAGCTATTTCAATCAGTCTGCCTTTTGAGTTAACTTTGTAAAAGTAGCTAGTATTAGTAGTAGTAGTAAGTCTTTTCTGAGCTTAATACAACTCGTTCTCGCCTTCACTTCTAAACAAACTAAATAAACTCTTCTATTTAAGACGACAAAGCATGGCTAGTTATGGGTTAATACAACAGAAGTCTAAAGACTAGTGCAATTAAATACACTACGGTTTAAATACTGACTATCAATCAAATACTGACTGTAATAAGATCTAAGTGGTCAAAATTTGAAGTGGCAAAAATAAATTATTTAAGTTTATGGTAAAACAGTGGCAAGAACTACATAACTCAAACCACATACTAAGTGACAGGTAATTGGCAAAACTTTAAATTATGAATATGTGAATGTGTTATGTCTTACACATTTGCCCAGCAGTTCCTCTTGTTTTATCAATAATCAAAAAATGTCTGGCTTAATTGGATAAAGCAGATGTAAAGCTGCTTTTTCCAGCCTTTTAAAATAAAGACAATTCATACATATCACACATGAATAACTGTTACATTCTGTTGCAAATAAACAACCAATTAAAATGTAGAGTAGAGACAACCTGTTTTTTGTAGTATTTTTCAGTTTGTGAAGTTATTTTTATTCATCAAAATAAGCGTAGCATCAGCTTTGAGACACAAATACCTCTCTTTCTAACACAGAAGTATTCACATAATTTTGAAAGTCTTTAATGTGTCAGTGCAACACGCTGTCGTCTGCAACATGTCAGAATTTAGTGATTTTAGAGTGACTTAAAAAAAAACATCCGATATAGATATGTGCAAGTTACACTAACTAGTGAGCTAGCAAGGCTGCTGTGCAGGAGTGAATACAATACAATATTCCATGAAGGTGTCTTTTTCAGAGAAGCAGCATCAGTTGGAACCTTCAGCCCTGTCTGTTGACCTTGGCCAACACTTCACCCGTACGCCCGACTTTATAGACGGCCGTGTGTCAGGAAGTGGATTCAAGCGCAACTGAACAAGCGCAAAGTAAACCTGAACAACTCCTATTTTATTTGGATAGTTTGAATAGTTTGGGTTGCAGAGACTTACAAAACATTATCACCTCATTAGCGCTTTCTCCAGGTCGGACACAGAGGCGTCTTCATGCTGAGAAATGTGACTTCGGCCCATTTCCACAAATTAAGCCCCAAATCTCTGGCTTCCACTCCCACAAACACACACGTGCACAGAGCCGAGGTGAGAGCGGACCTCCCTGTTAATAGCCCCGGAAACATTATCTGCTTTGGGACAGCTGCAGGCTCGGGACCCACGGAAAGAGTGCTGGAGGAGGCTTATTACCCCCACACAGCCGCAGCGCTCTCCCACACTCCCAGGATCATCCACCGACCAGGGAGGGAGGTGTGAGGCTGGGGGTGTTCGAAGAATGATTCACAAGGACAAGAAAACACCTTAGACTTGCACCGATTTCTTTGGAACGGTTCTGATAATGTTTTCTTAATGAATAAATCCAAGTGGAGCTCGTGGTCACATCAAAAGTTTGAATCTGGTTCTCGACAATGTGCTGCATGTCATTCCCCAGTCTCATTCCCATTTCACACAACACACAATCATTAAAGGCGCAATGGACGATTTTTCGGCGATTTGAGAACGCAGGCGGAAGTGCGCATGCGCACTCCCTCGTGGCTTTGTGCTTCTCGATGTCTTTGTATCTGTATTTGGTACAATATAACTATATAAAGTGTATATTCTTTAGAGTAAATACAGCGGAGATAAAACGTTGATAAAACCTGAAATACCAATTCAAACCAAGCCTTCATCAGGGCTTAAACTGACTGGGCTATACTCCTTACTCCACTACGCACAGGGCTGTCGGACTGGCAGGCCAAACATTTCAATTTGACAGTGTTTACTTGGTCCTGCTTTCCAAACATGGGCAAACCTCAGCCTCATTATGTTCCAATTACCTGGGAACCAAAGCAAACATGCTCCATTCATGCTCCATCCACCCTCCATCCAATGCACCATCCACGCTCCCTCCACGCTCTATCCAAACTCCATCCATGCTCCCTCCATGCTCCATCCATGCACCATCCACGCTCCCTCCACGCTCTATCCAAGCTCCATCCATGCTCCCTCCATGCTCCATCCATGCACCATCCACGCTCCCTCCACGCTCTATCCAAGCTCCATCCACCCTCCATCTATGCTCCATCCATGCTGCATCCATGTTCCCTCCATGCTCCATCCATGCACCATCCACGCTCCCTCCACGCTCTATCCAAGCTCCATCCACCCTCCATCTATGCTCCATCCATGCTGCATCCATGTTCCCTCCATGCTCCATCCATGCACCATCCACGCTCCCTCCACGCTCTATCCAAGCTCCATCCATGCTCCCTCCATGCTCCATCCATGCACCATCCACGCTCCCTCCATGCTCTAGCCAAGCTCCATCCATGCTCCCTACATGTTCCATCCATGCACCATCCACGCTCCCTCCATGCTCTATCCATGCTCCCTCCATGCTCTATCCATGCTCCCTCCATGCTCTATCCAAGCTCCATCCATGCTCCCTCCATGCTCCATCCATGCACCATCCACGCTCCCTCCACGCTCTATCCAAGCTCCATCCACCCTCCATCTATGCTCCATCCATGCTGCATCCATGTTCCCTCCATGCTCCATCCATGCACCATCCACGCTCCCTCCACGCTCTATCCAAGCTCCATCCATGCTCCCTCCATGCTCCATCCATGCACCATCCACGCTCCCTCCATGCTCTATCCAAGCTCCATCCATGCTCCCTACATGTTCCATCCATGCACCATCCACGCTCCCTCCATGCTCTATCCATGCTCCCTCCATGCTCTATCCATGCTCCCTCCATGCTCTATCCAAGCTCCATCCATGCTCCCTCCATGCTCCATCCATGCACCATCCACGCTCCCACCATTCTCTATCCAAGCTCCATCCATGCTCCCTACATGTTCCATCCATGCAGGTGTTGTTCTGCATTTGAAATTCCATCTTAGCTTAATAAAATCCAAATCAATGACAATTTTCAATGCATATATTTTCCTACATTTTAAATGCAGATTTCAAATAAAAAATTAAAAAAAATCAAGTAGTTCAACCTAAAGAGTTATCAGTATCATTTAAACCAACACATTTTAAGTTCAATTAAACACACATTTGTTTTTGCTCTTCTTTAATGTCCAATTCTTAACAGACACAGACAAAACCAACAGTTGGTCTTTTCAACACCACCTGTAGTTGGGTCAAATAAACCTGATCCAATAAAATAATCCAAAACTACATTCAAGACATTTTAAGTCCTGTAGAATCGACTTTTTGCAGTGCAGCGCAGTCCAGAGCCCTATTGAACAGACATGGCACCTCTAAGTTCAACAAACAGAGTATTCGAGAGAAACAAGTGGAAAGAGGGCCAACGAGAGAGGACGAGTGGGAGAGAAGGAGTGTGAGCAAAGTATAGAGAGGGTAAGTGGAGGAATGTCTGAAAACACACTCCGCTCCAATAAAAAGAAAGAGCGATTCTCATAAAAGAGCATTAGAATCTCCATGGATACAGTGTGCAAAATTTGACCCAGTGTTTGTGTTGTTAATGACGGGTGAAACTGCAACTGAAATTATAAGTCTAAACAAGTGGACGTGTCTTTTTTTCTGCTCATTAATTCTACTGCTACATTGCAGTTTTTATATTGTACTTCAGAGATGCTCATTTATTCATAATGCCAATTCAAAATGTCGCTGACCCTGAACATGCAATGATGCAATTAATAGAAAATAACCTGAGGTAAATGCATTCTGCTGATTTTTGACACTATTTTGCTGATATTTATCCTGATGTTCTTAGCAGGCTGCAGTAGGCATCACTTTATTCACCTAGTACCGGTACGCATTTGAAATACGGTAATTTAAACGCAAGTTACTTGACAAACATCCTTATTAATTAACAACATAATATTATTTTGTTCCGTTTTAATTTGATTATTATCAGATTAGATTTCGCTGCTCCTCGTGTTAGTGTACTTTTTCAGCAGCCAGAACACAGACATTCATTTATTTTGTGTCATTTTTCTTTAATATTTTGTCAGATGTGTTGTAACCTCCATATCCAACAACAACAAGATGAATATACCCAGTCCGACCAAAAAAGTTCCGATGCTCTAATATAAGTTTCTGCTTCTCCTCAAATGTTTTCTCTGCTTTATGCCAATGATTTGACCCTTCTCAAACACACTAACATCTCATCCATGACCACGGGATTTGTCTTTCCACATGGTTGCTTCAGAAATGAGAAGCGGTTGGGTTTAAATACTGTGCAGCAGTTCTCAGCAGGAGGAGAGTACCACTGTATTGGCTTAGTTGAATCCAAACAGTAACTTTTTTGGGGTCAGACAGTGTACTATTACTTACATTAATTAGCTAAAGGAAACAATCTAGATTATGTTTCATGAATACATATTGAGTCGCATTATCGGGCGAAGCGTGTGTTAGCTAGTGTGGAAGAAGCCAATAGAAAGTCCCGGAGTAGGCCTTGGGAGCAGTTGTTCCCATTAAAGGTACTGCTGCGGACCTGGCTGGAGAAAGCGTTCTGTTTACACATGTTCAGTGCGGCTGCCAATGGAATCCACTGTTACCAAAGTCAAACACCAGTTTCACAAGCTTGTAAAGTCTATGAGAGCAGAGCAGCTAAACAAGAGCAGGTAATACAAGGGACTTTTCACAACACAACGGAGCACAAAACAGAGTTAAACTGATTGGAATCTGGATTAGAATTACTGCTTTAAAGCATCTGCAAATGAGGTTAAAAAAACATGGAAAGGTTTAGTTATATTACCTCAATAACCTTTTTTCCTCCTTTATAGAAATTATGGTTACGGTACAGTATAGTTGCGATGAGCTAATTGTGTCCACTGTATTGTGCCATTCCCTCTGATGCTGTTATGGTTAAATCTGTCTGGGGCCGTTGGCAACCACAGCGATGGACCCAAACCACTACCATATATACAGAGCTTAGAGTGCATAACTGAAGAGCTAGCCTTTAAATTGACAAAGGTAACCTCGAGAAACCCACCCAGACACGAGGAGAACACGCAAAATTGACACGCAAATTGGTTGAACTTCCGTCTTTCCAGGAATTTAAACAGAGATTTTCTTCTCATCTTCTGACAGCCAATCAAGATAAGTAAATAAGATTATCAAAAATATTAAAGGTGTACTATGTATCTTTTCTGGTGCTTGTGTCCAGGAAGATGTGATTGTTTTGCAGTAAATATGGCATGAAACTGAAACTCTATTCTCTTATGGCAACGACCTGCCATAGCAACTAGTCCTCTTTATTTTCTCCAATAGCCGTTAGCATTAGGCTGCAAAAAACACAAATAATTCAGAGGCTTTGGGCTGGTAACCAACCCATCAAACACATTTGTCTTTTAAAACTGAACGAAAACCTCAGATTGAGACCATTTCATGCAATCTCAACTCCGGCTGAAAGGAGTTCAAGTAGATTTGTTCCACGATTCCTCTCCATTGAAGATACTCCCGGAGGTATGCTCTCTGTACATTTTTCTATGTCTCAGTATGTCCCAGTGCGTCCTCAGGCTCTGTGCGTGCAGGACAAAGCAGCAGATGTATCATATCTCAAACGCTACACCTGTACAGCATTCTAAAGCCCTTCTCAGACTCACAGCACACAAGAGACGCTGGAGAAGGACCCACTGTGGGAAACATGTAACCTTTATACTCACTTTCACTCCACGACAACTCTGACCTGTTCATGTGCAATAGAATGAATATCAATCAATATATCATGACGTTAAATGATTAAGAGTCTGAAATATTACGGCCTTTTCTTTTTTAGAAACAAACCAACTGTTTACAATTTTAACCTTGTTTTAACATTGTTCGCACATCAAAAACACTCCTGGAGTTATATTTAGGTTAATTTGTTTAATTATTGTAATCCTGTTTACAAGGTCATCTCCTTCCTCGCCAGATTCTTTCTCAGCATTTCTGCCTCAAATCACATTCATTACAACTGCATGCTTACATTAGCATGTCGGGGCAAGCTAGCTTTTGTTTATTTCCCCATGTTAATTTCCTCTGCTGCCAGTAGAACGAGGGCTAACACAAATCCTGATAAGGGAACGCCAAACTGAGAGAAAGTACTGTGTGGTTTTCAGTGCATAGATTATTTTAAATTCTAAAACATGAAACGCCAAAGTAAAGGTACAAGAGAATGTTTAAAGGATACAAATAATACAAATAATGCAGAATATGTGTCGTTTAAATGTCACCCCGCCTTCACACTCATGTCCTATTCTAGCCTGTGCCCAACCGCTCTGTTTCTCTCAACAACGTGTGAAACAGGCTTAGGCCTACGCTCTCTATAGGATGAGTCTTCACAGTCTGAGAGGATTATCCAAATGTACTTCTCATATGACACCAGCAGAACACTCATGGTGCCAAAAATATACATGTTTGTACTAAAAATCAATTATCACATTTAAAAAAAAGATGGTAAAACTCACTTCCTATAGTCATGTTCATCTTTAGCACCACACTTTCAGCAGATTTGTTCAGCAGTGATACAGTACTGAAAACGCATGTCCTGTAACATTTCTGAAATTCATTTAGTCAAAATCTGTGTCTTTTGTGTCCCAGAGACATTAATAGGAAGAACATTTCTATAACATATTACTTAGAATGTTTTTTATTACATTCTAAAGCAATTTCAATCATATTCAAGCAATTTGTATAAACATGTTTTAGGTCTCTACAGAGGATTGCTCATCTTAACCAAGAAATGTGTAAATTTCAGACAAAACCAAGAAAAACACACCCAAAAATTGATTTTAGGTACGTTTCTGGTCATTCCGGTAACCATGCCTCCAAACATAATGATCATCACATCACAGTGACATCACCAACAAGAAACAGTCACATTCAGAAGAAACTTTCCCACGAGCTGAGCAATAACAGAGCTCTTTCTCTGCCACATTTCACCTTTTACATGTTTCTGAACCTTTTGTCATGTCATTCCTGTTACAGATTTTTCAGAGAAAAATACAAATATTTTGGTCTTCACACTTACGTAAACGTGTCTCTGAATTGCTAACACTTTCTATAACTCGGCGATGAAAGGTTTCTCAGTCCATGATATCTCAGTCCAGCTGGCTCCTAAAGCGGGCCCCGTGTCTGTCTGTGTGGCCCCTGCCTACCCCCCCGCCCCCCAGTCTCTGCAGAGATGTGGGGCTTATTAAAACAATCTTCCCAATTAACATTCCTGGCCCCTGGAACTATGACCTCAACGGCCCCTCTGTGACAAAGAACCTGTGTGGGGACCGAGCACACGCACCGCTGTTTAACCAATCTGTACTTGTTTGGAATAATAGTTTCACTCATGTCGCTTTTTGGTTTAACCTTGAGGTATAAATGTTTAATAATGAGATGGAGGACAGTGTGGAGAAAAAATTGTAAGTATCTGTACTTTACTTGAGTGGATACTTTTTATTTTTACTTCATTACACGTGAAAGCAGCTGTACTTTCTACCTTACTGGACAGGAAAGTTAAAAAAGTTGCTTCTGTTGATCATAAATCTGTACAATTGACAACTATTGAATACTTTTAACTTGATCGTGAATAATACTTGTGAAATACTCAGATGTAAGTTATTTCATACTATTACTTAAGGAGATTTTTTTTATATGATACTTAACAAAATCAAGTACTTAGTCCAATCACAATGGCAGAAAGAGAGCAACAATAAGTACTGTTGTAGGTCATTATTTACAGTAAAAAATGTATTTCTGGAAATTTTTTGGACGACATTCAGACGATGTTATTGCAACAAAACAAAAATGTGTTAACACATGCTTGCAATGTTGTTTTGGGCTTAAAACATGAAAGGACTGTAAAATAAACACTGAATATATGCGCCTACATTTGGAAAAATTTAGGTCACAAGCTACGGTTATATTTTTTGTAATACTCTGCACTTCCAGCATTAACATGACCAAACTTCAATGACATAATCCAAAGACAAAGCTGTATGTCTGTCCCAGCTCTCCTGGAACTAATTCAAACTGATGTGAAACAATGTCAGCAGCTTCCCCGACGTGAGTATCCTGCCCGCTCCCTGTGAAAAATTATATTCACAAACACAGAATGATTCCACACCCTCCCGCGAGTGATCTGGAGCAGCGGCGCATTATTAGGCCAAGATGGAGGATAAGATAACTCTGGGTTTCTCTAAACAAAGATAGATTACAGGCTGACAGCGAGAAGCGATACAGTTTCAGTGAGGGAAGAGGAGGAGAGGAGCGAGAGAAAGATGAGGTTATGCTTTGTCAGTCAAACAACAAAATAATACTCACAAGATCTGATGTTTATCCTCCGGGAATATTCAGCAGAGTTAGAAAGAGTAACGAGAGAATTTAAAATGAATTAAAGTCGAAAAACGCCACAAGAATGTTGAACACAGACAGATGGTTTACTATGAAGGATTCAGGCTTAGAAACTATTTACTAAGAGTTTAGTACTTTATTCTTGCCAATAAATGTGGTTATTATAAAGTTACATAGCGCATGGTTAAGTCTCTTGTATGTAGCGCCGTTAGCATGGGACAAACCGCTAACTTTGAGATTGGCGGGTGAGCTTCTTAAAGGGGATGTATGCAAAATCAACTTTAATGAGCTTTTAGTCACACCAAGGTTTCCTCATCATTAATTTACTCAAAGTTGTATATAAATTAATTCCTGCATGCTTGAGTGATCCTGTATTGTCCTGCAATTGAGGCTTGATTGCTCAGAAAAGTCCTGTTTTCACCTATCCCTGCCCACATCCTTATACTTAGTTAAAGATTAAGACTTCGAGTGACAAATGTACTGTAGAGTTCTATAATATCACTTAGCCATAAAAATAAAAACATGTAAATGACATTCTGCTGCTTGTTACACTGAAAAGTCCCTCTGGAGTAGCGGGGCTTAGCAGTTCTGCGGTTTTGAACAGGAAGTCAATAGACCTGCTTCTATTACTAACACGTTTTAAATCAATATAGTTGATAGATCTATGTATAGTTCAATATTAGTACATGGAAAAAAAAAAACACAAATTATCTCCTTCAACTGTTTAATCTCTAAAGTTACACGGTTTGTGTTTGTACAGATTTGCATAACCCAACCGTGCAAACTTGATCTGATCTTCCCAGCTCCGAGCCTCTTCTGCAAACCATTCCCTCGCCTTAACATCCATTCAGGATAATATCTGCTCTTCTCTGGTGGAGGGGCAGCAGTCAAATGTGTGGCAAAGTGGAATATAAGAGCAAGAGGCAAAGCAAATAGGGGCCGCAGCGTCGTCTGAGGGCCCCAATGGCTCCCACATGGGGTTAAACTCTCCCAGATGTGGCAGATGAAACGCCGGGCTATCAAAAGATCTGTTACAGTGAGCGGCGCAAAGGAAGCTGCTGAAACGGTATCTTCAGAGCGTGACCCGTGCTCCAAACTTCACTTGTGCGGTAGGTTTAAAGCACTTGTCAAACATGCTGGACATGGAGCATGAAAAGATGACGGGCGAAATGTTTTATAGTAAGGCATTACACGAGCTGGTATTGCTGAAAAATACCACGGACAAAAATTGCATTCTTGGTGGGCTCGCCTCTCCACAGATCTGATGTATTACTTGGAAATAGGTTAGTTTAATGCCATACTGTGGAACATTTTAGGCAAAAAAGACTGGTAGGTGTACGGATCTTCCACTAAAAAAGCTGTAGAGTGTTATAACGTTACATTTTTGGGAGAATAATTGTACACTTAACTGTACCCACAATGATTTTTCTAGTATTTGAGTGTTCTTTTTGGGAGAGTAACAATTTCCTGTGGCTGAACCTGACTTTTGTCCATAGTTTAGTCAAACTAGTTTTGACCTAGTACAGCAATAAGGTAAAAGCAGCTCTTAAGGTCAAAAATGAGACCACTGTGTGCTGCCTGCTTTTAATTATAGAGCGTTTTATCGTCCAAGAACCAAGAAGGAAGTGCGCTGTTAGCATGCTAGTTATTTTTAGCTTTAGCTTGGCACAAAACTCTGTGTAAAGTGTGGGAAATCGCTTAAAAACTTAGTAATTACGATGCTTGGAATGCGTCGTCAAAGAGACGAATAACTTTGAACCGCTGCAAACAGTTGACGAATGGTTCTGTTTCTCACATTTTAAAGACGGTACAAGCGCAGCTACAATGTCTTTAATAAAGTCAGTTCCTCACAAATCTCCTTAAGCCCCTGAAGGTGGACGTTTCCCTCTGAGGCTTATGACTGATGCTCTCACTCAGAATGCAGTGGGCCAAGAGCGGGAAAATGGAGAATCCAGACTGGTCCAACACATCACTTCAACGCTAGAGTAGATAGACTCTCCATGTCTTCATATACACTCGGCCTTAATAGAGCGACCTCTCAGTGTTTTATGGAAGACCTTGCTGCTGTTAACACGGCAGAACATCCGGCTCAGTCATTTACTGTTCTGCCCCCCCCGCCCCGGGGTTCCTGAGCTGAGGCGAGGTTAGGCGGAGGAAGGGGAGGCTGGGGGAACTGTATCTGCGAGATGATACAAGTACGGCAGGCGGGTACCAAGTTTATGATGAAAGGGTGATATTGGCTTGGTTGTAGGTCATGTTAATCTAGGTTTAGCTCTCGGGAAGACAGTGTATGGTCCAAATCATTTAGTTCTACTTACAGGCTTAGTTGTGGTTTGGCACTGGGCATTTGGGCGTGTGCGGGGGATTTGAGAGGTAAAAATACCACGACTTCACAAAGCACGGAAAGAGTGTCGTCTGCTTTGGATGTAATTTCATTTCTGTTGATTTTCTTTTATAAGCTAGAGTATGTCACCTACATTTTGACTGCGAAACTGTGGCGAAAACAGATATGAAGAAAAACTTAAAAGTACAGTAGTCGAAAAGATGTGGACCCTGGAGATATGGTGACGACAAGGCTAAGTCTGAAGCAGAATTTTAAACAAGCATGTCGAACATAAGCCGGTTTGATGTTAACTGGAGTAGATTGGAGCACCAACCGTTAAGATTAGAAACTGCAGCTTCTTCAGTGACTTTCAATTTTTTATAACACGGAAACTTATTTGAAATGTTCTAATAGTGATAGTAGTTGTAAAAGGCGTTGTTGATTGTACGGTCGGATGGACGCTGGCGAGATGCTTTGATTGGTGGCCGCTGACTTATTCCACTGACACTGAAGTGACTGAAATCCCTAAAACTTTTGAAAACCTTTCCCCAAGCGCCCCTTGTCTTTGCCCACAACCCCAATTGAGAAACAGTTAGATAGCAACCTCAGATCTGGTGAGTTTACTATGAATAGCATTTGCCGTAGGGTTGTCTAAAGTATCAAAAATCACATACTAAGAAAAAGGCCAATAACAGGAAAAAAAATACCTTTCTGCAACAGTTTTAAAAGCATATTATCAGAACTTTAATACAATATTTAAGAAAGGAGTATTATGTTGAAAAGGATTAAAACATGACCTAAAAAGAGCTTTGTTTATTTTCTTTATGGTATCAAAATCTGTATTGAGAATCGAGTATAGTATTCCTTAGTATCAGTTTGTGCCTTCCTCGTATTAGTTCTGATTTAGTCCTGTTTTAGTCTAGATTTAGGTCTGATCAACCAACCTTTTTATTTATTTCTCTCCTTAGTTTTGATATTTTATTGCTTCTTTTTTTATTTTATTTTTACAAAATGTGCTTGGTTTTCATCCATAACTCTACCACGTGACCTCTTTGTGAGAAACCAAAGGAGAAGAAAAGTGAAACATTCTTTTCTCAATCTTTTCTCTGGTTGTGTGAGGAGCGTCAGAGCAAGAGAGGATGTGAAGAGGGCTGGAGAAGAGGATGATCTGAGCAGAAGAGATGAACAAGTGGGCACAAAGAGAAAAGAGTCAAAGGCGCAATTGAGGTCCCTGGGAAATCTCAGCTGCGCACTTCTGAAATATTAATCAATTGCATTTTGAATTAGACCAGAACAAGAAACAGCATCAACACTAGATCAAATATTTTATACACCAAAGGGGAGCTCGGCTGAGAGCACTCTCAAACTTATATAAGGAACTATAAAAAGGGGGGGGGGAAATACCCTTTACTCATTCTACTACTTTTAAATTTGAGGTTTTGAGTTTTGGTTAAGATTTTGTCAAATATAAATGTGCTATTTTTCTGCAGATTACAATTGTATTTCATTGCTTCAAGGTCATGTTTTTGACTCTGGGATTAAAAAAATTTACTTGAATCCTGTAGTTCCTTTCGGTCATTTTATGTCTATATAACAAAGTAAAGGTACAAGAGCATGTTTAAAGGACAATAACAATAAAATAAGGCAGAATATGTGTCTTTTAAGCATCAACATTTATATATTCAATAAAGTGCACTTTCTTATATAGATAACATCACTTTTCCAATCATCACACATTGTTTTCTATTTATAGCTGCAGATCAGGTGAAGCGTGCCTGCACTATCGGACTTTGCCTGGTACGAAGGACAAAAGCAGGCTGTATTCTGGCTTTACTATCTGCCCAAACTGAACCTCCTCAGCTCCCGTACACGGCTCTGATAAACCCCCTGTCCTCCGATAAGGCCGGGATATCGTGCCGTTGCCATGCCTGGTCTCTCCCTAAATCATCAATCCATGTTTACGTTCAGCTGCGGTCCAAGAGACGAGAGGAGATAAGAGCTGCAGAGAGCCCCGGTGTGATGAGCCGAGGGGCCGGGCCAGAGAGGACGAGAGCCAGAGGGGACGAGTCATAGGGGCCGGATGTGGCTGGGCACGCACACGTCGCACTACCAGCTTGTTTTGCACGGGGATAAATAAAACAACAGTGCGCTGTAGGATGCGGGTGGACCTGCCTGAGAGTGTGGGACAAGTGGGGAACATCAATAGAATGGGATGAGATTGGAAAAAGGCTTTGTGTCTGTGTGTCCCATTGAAGGACCTGATTTTCAAACTAAAAAAGGAGGAAGAGGGGTATTTCAATTTAAGTCTAATTTGTTCCAGCGCTCACAAACCCTTTGGCACATTACTAGAGTTCACATACATATTGTGGCCACATAACGTCAGAACTGCTTTTTCAGACAGAAACATTAAAGCAGTGATAGTAAAAAGATAGATACTTCTTCAACTTGAAGCAAAATTGGACTTTGTTTGTGCAAAAGGGAATGTGAATATGTTCAAAGGGTCAAAATGGGCTGTTTCATGTTTTTTAATTACGGCTTGTTGTGTGTGTTTTTTTTTTTAATTCGATTCAATTCAATCAAACTATGAAACATTCATTGTCAATAATAGAGAAGCAGATTAACCAGCATTTACAGGAATCAAGCACATGAGTAACTGTCCAAGAGCGCCCCCTGTCCTTAAACTGTCCTGCTCACGGGGTCTAAGGATGGGTATACATGGGCACTCATCATTGACAAGAATTATGTTGAACAATGTATGTATTCTTTGATTTTTTTGGTTTGTGTGACCATTTTTGTTCCTTCCATATGACTAACTAAAAGCTAGCATTACCCGCCTCCGGCCCATAGCTGCACTGATGGGCTCCAACTGTCGCTGCCCTTGAACATAAATAAACAGAGGAAACAAACAATGAATGCCGTTGGGTGCACTGGCATGTCTGCTGCTGATGTAAAGCATCTGTGGAACATGCTATTAAACCAGAGAATCTCAGCTTGCACGGCACAGATCAACAAAGAGGAGAAATATTGAGCTTTTATGATATTCTTTTTGAAGTGAAATAATCTACGTTCATCAAGTCTATGCCTGTCAAAACTCCTCTAGAATGTGTGCAGTGTGTGTGCATGCTAAGATGTTCCACAATGAACAAGAAGAGAGGAGAAGAAGAAGAAGAAGAAGAAGAAGAAGAGAGAAGAAGAAGAAGAGAGAAGAAGAAGAAGAGAGAAGAAGCAGAAGAGAGAAGAAGCAGAAGAGAGAAGAAGCAGAAGAGAGAAGAAGCAGAAGAGAGAAGAAGCAGAAGAGAGAAGAAGCAGAAGAAGCAGAAGAAGCAGAAGAAGCAGAAGAAGCAGAAGAAGAAGCAGAAGAAGAAGAAGAAGAAGAAGAAGAAGAAGAACAAGAAGAAGAACAAGAACAAGAACAAGAACAAGAAGAAGAAGAGAGAAAAAAGCCCCTAAATGAGTGAAACCAGCCCACAGCTCGTCCTGATCACAGCCACATGCCTTCTATTGTCCCTGTGTGACAGATAAGCATCGCACCCGCAGCCTGAGGGCCAGCGCACCTGCACAAGGGCACAAAGGCACAAAGGTACAAAAGTGTTTGAAGCGGAGGTGGCCCCGGGGCAGCTCCGACCAGCCTCTCCTGTCTACTGTGGTCTGTGGTCTGCTGAGGTCTCTGTTCTGGAGACAGGAGCGCGACGAGCACGAGGAGCAGAGGTTTGGTACAGACCAGGCACTTCCACATCACTCCAGGTACTTAGCACGACGCACAAAGCACAACACGGGGCCAGAAGAGGGCTGAGGTCAGAGAAAACCACGAGATGACAGGGCACGTTGGGGACCGAATGGCCAAATCCTTAAGTTTGAAAAATAAATAGAAAGGAAGGCATTTTTTCTTTGTTGTGAAAACAAAACATTTGAAGCATTGTTTTTTTCTTCTTGATTCATATCCAGGTGAAAAAAAACACTCTTTTCAAGGGTGACCTTGGCCAAGGTGAATTCCAGCAGGCAATAATGAAAACATTTGCATATTTGCACTACATGCATTGTGTGCTTTTTAATTTTATTTTTGTATTTCTTAGAGCCACTAACCCTAAAAGAAACCAGCTCACACACCTTCAGTTTGGTTTTCAAAGTGTTCCAAGCTGTGGGGGCAGCTTAACTGATCACTCACTTCCCCAAATCAGTCTGCACTTGAGCGACAGTGAATGTCATGAAGGACATAGTGGTCAGGAAGGTAAATCAAAGACATCCAATGAGTAAAGCTCAAAAAAAAAATAATGTAATAGCCAGAAATAATTCAAAACTAGTCCAAACTTTGTATTTGTAGAGCACAATTTGTGCACGAGGCAAAGTGCTTCACACAACAGGAAAATAATGCATTCAAAGACATGCCAGAAATCACAAAACAGTTTAAGACATAAAAGAGGAGCAGATCCTTTCAGTCATATGCACAGCAATGGGAAATTTTGAGTTAAAAAAAAAGATTTGAACAAAAGCATGTTTTATTTTGGATGTTTTTAATGCACTAAAAGAGCTTGCATCTCCACAAACCTGACTCGTACTTGGCCTGGAGGCCTTCCTGCCAGTTTGTTATCATGTTGTTCCTTTGGCTATAATATAATCTATCTCCATGCAGAATGCCTATGGAATCATGCCAATGACTTTCCATCATACTGTTCCTTTAAATAATGTACATATTCATTTTTAGCATTGTGTGATAAAGATGTTTAATTCATTTCAATAGAAACTCTGAAATGTCACTTCTACACTAACACTCTCAAACACATCATTGCTTTTACATGTCCAGACTTTGAACGTTCAACTGTGAAAACTCCTTTTCCAGTGTCATATTTTGCATGTGCTTCAGACTGGCTCAAAAACAAGTCCATGTCCAAACTTGACAAAGTCACTGCATCGGGCTTCATTATCCGGAGCTGTTCTTTCATTTTCCACTAATAACTGGAGTTATTACACTAAAGAAGACGGATCAGAGTTTTTCATAAACCCTGGCTTCCTATTGGCTGGCCCTGTGCCCACTTCATCCAGACAAATCAGCCCGAGATCGAGAGCTTTTTGTGGGTTGAACCAGGGGCCAAACCGGGGGCCAAATGCAAGATGTGGCCTCAGTTGCACTTTGGTGTGTACAGTGGTGGAAACATGAGAAAGTGTGTGATGAGTTTCCATGGGGATGAGTTTGAACACAATTTAGAAAAGGCGATTTGGAAATGAGTCCAAACATGAAGTTGTCAGAAAGAATGTTTGATTTTGTGCAAGAAGCCTCATTTGTGTCCAGAAAAATGAAAACTTTACTTAAAATATTATATATAAACAGTCAATGCTGTTATTGGAGTGAAAATGGAAATAGCTTGAATATTTCCTGCGCTCTCTGCTGGCAACAATTCCAATGCGAACTGCTGTGCGTTAATTCAAAATAATGCATGAATAGTCGAGGAACAGCTCAACTGCTGAGTCTAGAAAGGAGATTTAGTTTAATGTAAAAGACTGAAATAAAATAAGTAACATTTCAGACACGGGGAGTGAACCGGCGAATAGACTCGTGTGTCAAACAACGTGTGAGCTGTATGTTCTGTAGTTCTAACACACTTTGCAAAGGATTATTAAATTAGAAGACAACGCATTGTGCGTTCAAACTGCATAATGCACAGATCCTAGCCTTAAAAGACACATATGATGCAAAATGTTTAACCCTTTCTAACACACCTGGAGTTATATTTAGCTTCATTCATGTTAGTTTGAAGAATTCTGGTCTCGTTCCGCTCTCTTCGAGCGTCAAAAACACTTTTCTGAATCTCATAAATAACTGACGTTTTCTCAATCAGTGACGTGGCTCTGAGAATCTTCTCTGCTGTTTTTTAAGTCTATGAATCATCTCCAGACTCGCGCTGTGAATTTCTCCCATCTAATCACGATAAGTACAACTGCGTGCTGAGACCAGGAAATGATAGGCCAGCTTGAAATGTGCTTAAATATTTATCTTAAACTGTGTGTAATTCCCTCTGCAGCCAGTGGATGTCACTCTGATAGTCCCATGGGCATCGGGACAGCAAAGATTGGTTCTAAACATGGGATGCCAAACTAAAGGTGCTCAAGAGCATGTTTAAAGGGTAATAACAATACAAATCCATCCATCCATCCATTTTCTACCGCTTGTTATAATCCATAATGTTTGTCATTTAAAGCTTTGTCAAGGCAGTTTAAGTCCCTAAATTATTGGGGATGAGTTTGTTAACTTTAAAAACCTGGTGGAGCACTTTCTGGATAGAGCTTTGCTTTGTGTCGTCATACCATATAGAATTTTCAGTTAGCAAAGGATAAACCGATGGAGATGTTGGTATAACTTTAGGAAAGGCACAGATAGAAAGCGTTTACATGAATACATATTTACAAATCATTGACACACTAACTAATCATTTAGTAATCATAGGGTTAAGGGTAGGGTTAGTGCTAAGGCTAGTTAAGGTTAATGTTAATGATCAGTTCATTTTTTTAATGATTAACCCACATTTGAATGCTCTGGAGGTTGGGCATGTCTTGCCGTACGTTGTTCTGTCTCGAGCTCTCTAGGGAAGGACATCATGTGTGAATGGAACAAAGCAAAACTCCTGGAGCTTCTTGATAAGATAAAGCATGATACCATTCTTCAAACTTAATATAATTGTGAGAAAAGGTAACAATGATAACACTAAATTAATCTATTAATTAAATACATTTTAGTAAAGAAAATACAATATTCCACTTCACCAGGAGTGTGATGACCCTCTAACCTCACACTCAGTACAAGTCCAGTCCCTCCGTCTCCTCCGCCCATGCTCTGCTCTCGGCTAATGCACGCCACGGCACAACACAATTAGGAGCCAAATGGACCGGGCTCTCCAGCGCAGCCCTGAGCACTCATGAGCGTCCTCAACAAGGCCAGTGTTTGTGTGTCCTATGATAATGTCCCATTATCGTCACAGGCAGTGCAGGTAGTTATATGTGAGTGCTTTGAGAGGCTAAGCTAACGCGACAGATCCGCCGTTAGCCCTGTGACCTCTGCCCTGAGCATGAGATGTGGATTTGGCAGGTTTTTTGTACATTAACTCAAGTATAGTTTATTGTATCGTCCCTTGTAGGATAGTTTGACACAAATACAGTGTTATATTTTTATTTTAAGGAGAGAAACTGCAGCTGAATAGAAAAATAAATCCGATACAAAACTTTAGGCCATGAAATGTCCATTTAAGATTATACATCCTTGGGAGGTACAAATCTAATCAGATTTCACTGATATGTTAGATGAAGAAAAAAAAATGGACCTTTGACGCGACAATGTCCCATATAAATCTGTGGATGCCAGAGGATTCAATGGAATAATAAAACATATTTTGGAGCGGATTAGGCAGTGCTGTAGTGTCTCACGTTAGCTTAGCTGCTAGCACGCCTGGGTCAGCTCTGTTTGTCTCTCGTCGTTTCCTTCTGATAATACAGCCAATGTGGAGGAGCAAATGGAGCAGAAACAACGCTCACTGACTCGTGTGGACTGTTTTCCGGTCCACAGCGGGGCCCTGGAAGTGTTCAAAGGGCATGTGGTGTGGGGGCCCCTGGATGGCTGGATCTCAGGGGCCACATCGACTATTTAAAGTGAACAGTACCTGTCTGCACAAATAAGTGGCAATTCTTTTAGCAACTTTTTCATTTGGTTTTTGACATTCATCATTTCATCATTTCATCATCAACATTTCATCATTTCATTCAACATTCATTTGAGTGTTACATGTTAATTTGAAATAATACCATATTTTTAAGACATGACATGATTTTTTGGCTATAGACGTTTTGAAATGCATTCTAAATTCAAGAGTGAAGGCGACTGAAAGTTAAATAAACCAACATCATATCTAAATATTTTACAAAAAAATTGCTATGATTTTTAATTTCCAGCATATAAAGTACAATATATAATACAAATGTTGTTCTTTTCTATTGGACAAAAAATAACAATTTTTTGGCGCGCAATCTGAGTCTCATTTCCTCGTAGTGTGGACAGCCGAGTAGTTCTCCCACATGTCAATCATTCCCGGCGAGCAACTGCACACTTGCAGCCTCGTTCCCAGGATAGCAGCATGTTTCCCTGGCTGGGCATGTGTGGTTGACACGCCGGTGTGTGTTTAGAAAGTTCCTTCAGTGTACAGTACAAAATGACAACAGAGCAACGAGAGACGCGATGAGATCCGTCGTGCTGATAAACAAACGCACATGTAGCAGCGGGGCTGTTGCATACATCCACACAAGGTTTGACATTAGGCAGCGTCTAGGAAACGACAGGAGGGTGGGGGCAAGGAGTGTGGTGAGTGTGCACATGCGCATTAAAAAAAAGGGACTAACTATCGCTCGAGTTCTCAACTCAGGAAAAATCCTCTATTATTACTTTAATGTCTAAAACCTAAAAATGTTTAGCGTCAATCATAACCTGTTATTAAACATACAAATAATGGGAAATTCCAATAGTAAATGTTTACACCAGGCTCTGATTTCACTCACATGTGTCTGAGGCTTGTACTGTGACAAAACCACATTAATATTTCATATTTTAGAATATTTTGAGGTTAATCCCAGTTTCTCCAGTGAAATCACGTCATGTTCCACTTCACCTTTACCTCCAATCGAGAATTTAGAATATTGTGTTCACAAACGTGGGTCTTTTACTGAAACATTAAACAATAAATCACTAAATACCAGTGCATATAGCAAGTTATTTTTTTTGCTCTTGCCTTAAAAACATCCCCATAATTTACGTTGGAGCTGACAACTGTCTAGGGTCCACTTGACTGCTTGACTGAGAGTGGCCCCTGGTCTAACCTGGGGCCACACGGCAGATCACTTCTTGAGTCCTGTTTTCACATTTCCTCTTTGAGATTCTGACCAAAGCTGAGTGGAATGCTCTGTGTGGACTTTACTAAGATATGTTTGTGCACTGTTGAGTTGAATTTTGGAGGGTAAAAAACATTATTTAAAACAAAAAATGGACGTCACGTCGAGTAAAGAAGTATGTATATTAGCAACCTTCAACAATAAAGTCTTGACAAAAGGTTATAGGAACCTTTTATTAGCGCGTCAGGGGTCCCACTGTCCCCACACTCACCTCTCCGAGAGCTTTCCTGCGTCTGGGATGACGAGGAGGCGGCAGTGACACAGGTAGCGGGGGATCGTGTGTGCGACAGTGACTTTGGCATGTGCACTCGCGGCTCTCATGGACACTTCAGAGCCGCTTTTGTCCAGGGAAACCCACACCACGCTATCACACTCGCGGGTATCAATTAAAGAGGCACACTCGGCTGAGCTGGAGCCAGGCCCGGATCAGAGAGATGGGACGAAGTGGGAGGGAGGCTAGGGGGAGGGAGGGGTCTACTTGAGACTACTGCTCAATCAAATTAGGCTTTTAAGTTTACTACTATGACTAAATGATGCGGTAAATTGCGGTATCATCATGATTGCACAGGGCCTGATACAGTACAGGCTAATAGTACGAACAAAAAAATAAATATATATTACTGACAATTTTAATCGGAAATACAAATGAGCCACTCAAAGTCAGTCTATGCTAAAAATAAAATAAAAAATGTAACGCATATGCTTCTTAACTTTCACTGCAAAAGGCACCAAAAATGTAACTCTTTATTTGTAGAACTGACTTTTTATTTGAAGGTCAGCTGAATTTATGCTATGCAGTGTTTTTGTATTGTATTGTTTGTGACTGTCTTTTATGTAAAAGTCCAACTAGGAATGGACATGGAGAATTAGCCCTGTCTAAAATGTTTGTAAATGTAAACTATTTTTAAAAAGCAAATTATTTTTTTTTTTTTTAAGATAAATAAATTCATTTAATCCCATTTATTTCACTTTATCATTCGGACATTTTGAATGTTTATGGCTGGTCACAAAAGGGACGGACAAAAATCATTTAATAATCACAAAATCACAAAAACAACCTAATTATTAATCATCAAATCAAATCAATTTATTTTTGTAAGGCCCAAAATCACAACAACAGTTGCCTCTGAGGGCCACAGGGCCTACGCATAGGGTATACGCATTTATTAATGTTTAATAATCATTGACTAATCTTTTTTTTTAATATAAAAAAGGCTAAACAAACAAATATGCTTAGGCTATTTGTTACGTACTGGGGCTTTTAGATGACAATGTGTTTTAGCTGTATCTGTCCTGCGTGTCCTCAGACGGCAGCAGCTCCAGTTTTGTGTTTGAACTCCACATTTGTGCAGAGCTCTGGACCCAGCTCCATCTGCACCATCTGCTCCTGTCGTTGTGTGAATCGCTTGCACAAAGCCACCGTTGTGATCACAGTCCAACCCATGACTAATAAATGATGATGTTTATGAAATATTTCTCTGCACACCTCTACCTGTCTAACCCTGTGTGTCGCTGTTTATGCACCACTTTTCCATCTTTATTTTATACGGACAATGCTGCTAATTTATCTTTTCAAAATGCTGCGCTCTCCAATGTAGCCAGAAGAGGGCTCTACTTACATAATCCAAGCACGCAAAGCTTAATTAATACTTGAAAACTAACCTTTTAATCGAAAATGTATTCAGCTAATAATTATTATGTGGTACAGACACCTTTTTATGTAGAAAACAACCATGCTGCTAATTCACATTTTCAACAGAATCTAGTCCCGTCTGTAGCCAGTAGAGGGAATCAGACACATGTTCCAACTGTTAAATTATACATTGAGGGAGAAAACACATTATTGTCAATATGTTGTATTACTTTAACTCTAATTATCATGGCAAAGTTGTCCAAAATGATCACAAACAAAACTTCAATCCAGCGTTCAATAATAATAAACAGTTATTGCCTGTAAAGGGTATGTATAAATATACTGAAATGTTGATAATATTGTGACTGTTGAATGAAAATTTCTGCAACAGTTAAACAAAAACATTTATAAAGTTATATTTCTTCACTTCTGGATGAAAACAGGACTAAACTAGGGACAAAAACAGGACAAAAACAGGGACAAAAACAGGACTAAACTAGGGACAAAAACAGGACAAAAACAGGGACAAAAACAGGACTAAAGTGAGACTAAAACAGGACTAAAACAAGACAAAACCATGGACAAAACCAGGGCTAATATCATAACAGATAATATTGTCTGAATATCATTGTCAGGAAAGTCCAAAAAAGTATCGAGATGGTTCATGTTTGTTAATATCACCCACTGCCCACCCGTTACCTCCAGAGACACCCCGTATTTGCATAATATAGCACGGCAGCTATAATTTGTCTGAAAACCCCCCCTGTCCTTCCTTTCCTCCTCGCGCCGCTGTTTTATTGGGAACGTGTCCATTAGAAGCCACAGAATTAGCATGTGAATTGGCTGTGCGTAAGGTACAGTGCTGCCAGTGCATGGGAGAGTAATTGGAGGCATTAGGAGCCCGTGGGATGTTCCTTTGTGTGCGCCGCCCGGGAAGTGTGTCGGAATACCGCGACGGAGCCAGGACATGCCGGAACGCAGCACTTTTAAACGCCAACGGAAGGAATAACTTAATGAAGCAAATTAAGAGCAGTTACATGATTAAAATAGAGAGGGAAAAGACAAAGCAAAGGATTTGACGGCTTAAAGTAGGTTGTAGTGGTAAAGGACGCGCAGTATCGGCTCAGATGTTCTCACCTTATAAAAATAAATCTTCTGTTCAATGTGGGTTTATAAGAGACAAAGCTGAACGTTTCACACCAGTCTTCATTTGTCATATTCATTCATAATTTTGCAAACCACATCTAGTTTGGGACTAGTTTAATTGACTGTATCATATAAGAATTGTTTCTATGTTTTTATTAATTTATCATTCATTATAAGGCAGCCCTTCTCAAAATATAACCCATATTCAATAATCTCATAACAACGCAGTCACAGCAAAACATACAAAAAGCTCCAAAAAACACACACTTTCTCGTTTGTTTTACCCAACATTTACAAGTCATATTATTTCTGCTTTATTTCCTCTATTCCTTGCACGCCATTTTGTGATCAACGGGCCAACTGTTCACCTGTGTGCTGCTGTTATTCAAACTAAACCCATTTATTTTGAAGCCAAAGTAAAAGATTTCAACAGTACTTGACGACGTTCAGCCAAAGCTCACAACGCAGCCCCTGTCCGCTAAGATGAATCCAACCACATACATAAGCTCAGACCTGACTTTTCGTATGACGGATGAAGTGCCGCGCTGGGTTTTGAACGATGGCGGTTACATGGAACATCTACAAGCCAATTTATCATAGTTCTGTTAGAAGGACTGTGATTTCAAAGGGTCAACTTGGAAAATGTGTCAAAAAAATATGAATCGTTTCAAAACTACCACTGCCACCAAGATTTGAGGTTAAATAGAAACTAACCAATCGAGGTAACTTATATTGGACCTACTGCATGTCCAAAAGTGCAACTTGAAAACAAATAAATAAAAAGTGTTAAAGAAATGCTACAAAACTATTACCTTTGCAAGATGGCATTCCAAGCATAGACATTTAAATTAGAAGACGCAGCGTTACGTGCTGATGCTATCGATCACCTTGCAACTCAGCTAGTCCTGTATGTTATGAGGGACTTTGGGGCCAGTTCACTGTATTATTTCCTTCAGCCATTAGCATTAGCCGTTAGCATTAGCACGCAAAAAATGCAAGTCTCAAATAATCAAGAGGGTTTGGCTGGTACTGACCCATTGATCACATTTGGGTCAAAGCCTCGTTAAAAGTTATTCTTCTTGGTTGTGTAAAACATTTGGTGTTTTATTTTACATGATAATTAGCATGTAAAACTAGCATAGAAGCTAAAGGCTAACTAACTTTAAAGGAGATTTCTGAAGTTGTGCTTTCGATAACAATCTAATAACACTAAACATCCTCTTTTACATGTCACTGGTGAGATGAGCAGATAAATTACATAAATATCATGAAATAAACATGTTTGATACTAATATGGGGATTGGTTACACCATTAATTTGTATTTGAAAGAACGTTTGATGCCGCGTAACTCCAGGTATGAGTCAAGTGATTGAGTTTGAGCAACGGGCAGAGATAGAGAATTTGCCTGGTTCCAACATTCAATCGGTCATTGATGGGGGTTAAATGAGGCCCCTGAAGCCTATCTATATGACGCGCTGCAAATCTTAAGGGTCCACTTGGAAAAACTATCCAGATATAATACGCATGGTGGCCCGATTCTGGCAGTCTTCTAAAACTTAGATTTATGGTTGTTACATTGATCTATCTTACTTGCATTTGATATTGTTCAATTCCAATGGGGCCATTTGGGAAAAGTGTCCGAAATAACAAATGCTACAACAGGAACACCTCTCCAGGATGACGGCCTGAATATGAGGGTTACATGGGAACACAACTAGTCCATCTATCATAGTTGTATTTAACACACTTCAAATCTATGGGGGTGTTGGAAAAAACATGTCCAAAAATAACAAATGCTGCATAACCTTTCCTTTTCGAAGATGGAAGCTTGATTCTGACAGATCTGTAAAACCTGCTAAACGGATTACCTGCGCAGCTGGACCTCATTTGGGACTGCGCTGTCCCACTAGCCGCTGTCATTAGCCGCAGAGAAAATAGCTTTAAAGTCGCATTCAGATAAATTATTAGGACATCATTCCAGACACAGGCAATTGTGTTAAAGGAAGAGGGAATTCATTTCTGCTGACATGCTGGGTGTAGCCAACAATAGCTATCCAGACCCAACGGAGACAAAGAGGAGGGACAATGGGGGTTGAAAAGTATGCAAAAAAGACTTCTAGATCTTGAAAAATTACCTTTCAAAGATATGTCCTCATTCTCTAAGAATTATAAGCCAAATATATATAAAAACGTGAACATCAGAATTAGTTAATTTTACACCGTTTGCAGCGGTCCAAAGTTAATGCACACTTCCAAAGTTAATGCACACTTACTTAATGCAGTTGGAGCTTCGAAATAATGAGTATAAACAATGAGCTTATTTGTGCTTTCCATGCTAACTGTGCTTTGACTGCTATGTGGATAATTATATTCTCTATAATTAGATTCAGCACACAGCAGTCTAATTTTCACCCTATAACATATCGAAAGTTTGGCACTTGGAATGATCTCATGGTAATGTTTTCCCTATTTGCTAAGATTTGTCTTGGACGGAAAAGGGTTAAGCGCCCGTTACATCTATAGAGAAGCTGTAAAACAAAAATATAAAATGAAATACATCCAAAATTGTGAGGCCAAAAACTGTTGTATGTATTATCTACCCAACCTCACAGACCCAACCTTGCAGACCAAACTTCATGGATCCAACCTCGTAGACCCAATCTACCAGACTCAACTTTGTGTACCCAACCTCATAGCCTCAACCTCATAGCCTCAACCTCATAGCATCAACCTCATAGCCTCAACCTCATAGCCTCAACCTCATAGCCTCAACCTCATAGCCTCAACCTCATAGCCTCAACCTCAAAGCCTCAACCGCATACCCTCAACCTCATAGCCTCAACCTCATAGCCTCAACCGCATACCCTCAACCTCATAGCCTCAACCACATACCCTCAACCTCATAGCCTCAACCTCATAGCCTCAACCTCATACCCTCAACCTCAAAGCCTCAACCGCATACCCTCAACCTCATAGCCTCAACCTCATAGCCTCAACCGCATACCCTCAACCTCATAGCCTCAACCGCATACCCTCAACCTCATAGCCTCAACCTCATAGCCTCAACCTCATAGCCTCAACCGCATACCCTCAACCTCATAGCCTCAACCTCATAGCCTCAACCTCATAGCCTCAACCGCATACCCTCAACCTCATAGCCTCAACCTCATAGCCTCAACCTCATAGCCTCAACCGCATACCCTCAACCTCATAGCCTCAACCTCATGCCCTCAACCTTGCAGACTCAACCCTGTGGACTTAATTTGGTGTCTCAACACACTCATAATGAAAATGAATTACTTTGTCTTGAATGTTCTACGGTATGGTGTTTAACTTTAATTTCTTTATTTACAGCCGTTTTTATAGCCAAACCAGTGAAAAAGAGTGACAATTATAGTGAAACACATTGTCTGTGCGTAGTATACATAGTAAACTGAATAACGGAGTACAGAAAGGTTCGGGAAAAATGTATGGACTTATGTAGACTAGACAATATTTACTCCATTATTGAAACTTAAAGTATGTTTTATGACTTGTGCAAAAGTGAACAATTCTGATCCTAACACCCCATCCAAAGCCAAGGTCAATGGGGCAGGCACAAGGACAACCCACTGAGAGGCTGCTATGCTTGGGTGCCGCTAAATAAATAGAGTTTTTTTTTTTACGGCAACCATGACAGTAAAGCTGTAGGGATGACAGATGCACCAGCTGGGTCGTCCCCCCTCTCCGCCTGCCTTTGGTTTTTATAGCTGAAGTCAAGGGGAATATTAACAAGTTTAGCCACATTAGCAAGTGCAGTGTGTTTAATAGGATGTGGCAGATGCATCAGGCGTAGCATAATAGAGTGACAGTTAGACATAATAATTTAGGCATTGGTAGATTTAGGGGCTTTCTGTGTTTGCATGTTTTCTAGCCACGTTTCGACTGGCCCTGATCCTCCAGACCAGTTAGTCATCCTTGTTCAAGACCTGGACCTGGATCTATATCAGACCTGAGTTATACATTTTTAATACAGATTTTAGCTGCTGAAGTGAAGATAATAATAAGTTTGTGGCTAAAACTAGAGTAAACAGTTTATCGTCAGCTTTTTCTGCATTTATTTCACTCTGCACCTCTACAACAAATGTTAATATCTCTTTATACAAAGCATTGGGTTTGAATAATGTTAGATGCATCATGCACTGGTAATATATATATTTTTAAGTTGATGCGAGTGCCATGCGTCAATAAACAGGAAACAGCTGATGCTAACGTGGGCCGGTTGATTATAGAAAATATCATAATCACGATTGTTTTGATTATGCAAACAATGATTCACCTTAAAACGTTTAGCGCCTGTGTTCTCTCTTATCTAATAATCTCGCGCTGAGACCAGACTGCTTTGGATACTCGACCTCTCACTGCCCACTTTGGATGGCTTAAATAGAACACTACAGTCCAGTTAAGACAGTGGAGACACTTTTGGACCATTCCGATCTGCTCCAAAGTGAACCAGTAGCTTCTGTGTCTAGTTGGGCTCCTTGTCAATTTCAAACATGTACATATATTGGCAAATTGCTCAGTTATAGGTACTCCTGATTTTTTTAAACCAAAGGAACACAGTCAGAAATTAAACTAACTGTGATTTTGCCACCATAACACCAAACCTATTTCTGCACTTGCACAGAAATATTTATTGAATGTAGTGGCTTATATTATTTTCGATTTAGATAATGAGTTTTCTACTTGTATATCACATATTTATTCAAGCAATTTCTCTACATTTCTAAGCTCATCTTGCTCTAACAACCACTTTGCTCTGCCGTCTGATTCCTACACAGTAAATTAATAACTGTCCTTTTCACTGTGTCGTCCTATTGACCTCCATCTCTCAACGCCTGGCTCTCCAGGGGCCCCCTGCACTCCTGCGCACATAGATAAGTGTATCTGCTGATAACGTTACCGGACATGTTACTCTGAGGGAGACCTTTCGGCTGTTCAGATGACAGCACGCCATCGTTATGTGAACTTACAGGCGTTCAGTTATTTTTAAACCGGATAAAGTTCTAATGTGAGGAGGTTTGTGGTCGAGTCTGTTGCTGCGGTGATTCAGATACATGCTAATAATACACAATGGGAAACGTTTCAGCAAGAAACGTTACTCATCATTTCCAATACGTGTTGCGTTCACGTGACATCACAACATTCTCAAATCTCTAAGGTTTAAAATGAGCTGAGAAAAAGTCTTTTCAGATTGAAGATTGTTTACCTGGTTTATGTTTCATATCTCTGGACATAATAACTGGACTTTTCCAAATGAAAATAAAACTGGCAGACAATAACTTCTTCTCTACCAGTGTACACAAACAAAAGTGTTTTGTCTTGTCGTGTTTTTCTCCACAAAAGCTTCAGAAAGTGGTGCCATTGTTCAACTTGAAAGATGTGATTGTTGTCAGATACAGAATTTGAAGACATATTAATATGAGATGTTTGTGGAGCCCATCCCAAACAAATAATGATAAATTTAACATTTGTAGAATAATGTTTTGAATATTTCTTCAAAAAACAGTAAATCTCCCCTAGAGTTACATAGTTACATAGGCTTCTGCCCACCATCTCAGATTATGATATCATTAAATTCTAGAACGTGAGTACAACCCATAGACGTTCCAAACAATATGTAAAATAGTTAAGGAAGAAATATTATTATCTTTTATATAGTTCAAATTGATGACATACATGGAACATTTCGTGGAGGTGGAGATACTTTTGACCCGTACCGACCAGCTCCAAAGTGAACCCGTGGAAACATGGCTTTTCACTCAGCTCGTCCCCATTTATCTTTCTCTTCACGCTCTCTCTTCCATCCTCTTTCTCTACCTTCTTCCTCCCCTTTCCCTCTCCTCCCTCCTGTTTCTCTTCCCTCTCCTCCATCTTTGTTTTGAATTCTTCATAATTAGAAGCGCCCGAGCATGCCTGGCATTCCTAATCGAGGTGTTTTACACGGGGGCCCGACGACACCATCCGTCACTCTGAAGCCAGTGGTCCTCACCCAAAGGTCAATAGCCCGACCACCCCACCCTCCCTCCCTCACTCATCCGACAGCGCAGCACGCCTTCTCCTTTGTTCCCACTCTCCATCCAGACCCTCGCGGCGAATACCGACAGTCATGGATACGAGCAAAACAGTCGGCGCCAGCGTCATCAGAGCAGGGAATCGGATACAATTGTACTTAATTGAATTAAAATGCAGTTGAATATAAAAATATAAAAACATACCTTTTCCTGGGTTTATTTATGCGTTGAATTTCCATATGTGTACTTCTAAAATCGTTTTAACCACACTGATGTAGTCAATGTGGGTTATGTGTAAAGTGTGCATTAGTCATGGGCGATACCACTGATTTTATTTGATCTGATACCGAAGTAATACAAATATTACAATATCAATTTGATAAAGATTTCAATGAGTTTTGTATTAAAATGCATTGACGTGATAAAGAATTTTACCCTGGCATCATTATTTTCTCTTTACTCCTGCTTAAACTATTTTACAAGTTAAATTTTTGAGCAGAACACCCAAAAAATATGAACAATGTATGTATATGAAAAAAATTAAGAAAATTACATTAAAAATAAACATTTTAAGTATAGATATTTTTGCTTTGAGTATCAATACTTTATGATTTCTCTGTCAGTCTATCTTTATCGAATGGTATCATTAAATTCTTCCATCACTCAATTTTAACTTTAAAATAAATGTTAACCAACAGTTGTAAACTATGTTTTACAACTAGGACTTGTCATTATTCTTTATTAAAAATAAATCATTTTAATCAAATAAAGGTTGGATTACTGTGACTGCAATTCTGGTATATTTATGAATAAAGAGCATTATTGACAGTTCTTTTGTTGAAATTTGATTTAATAATACAGCTGTCTTTATATAAAAGGTCTATTCATTTGTGTTTTAGAGTCTGTATAGTCCAGATAATGATTATTATTAACATGATAACATGATAAAAATACAACTAGAATTATTTTAAATAGTCTACTGAACAATCATTTCAATCAATAATAATATTATTAATAATATTATTTTACAATGAATGTTATATGTTTGTTTTAAGTTTAAGCTCAGTTGTACTTATTGTCATTTGATTTAATACAATTACAAATGCAACGCTATGACCAAAAAGAGTTAAAATTATACCATGGACATTCTCGCTATTCTGAACTCCATTTCCCATAGTGCACCTCACCAAATTGTCTTCTCTCTCTTTCAAACACGTGTCCTCTTACATATATATTTCCCTATTATGATCGATGACTCCTCTCAGCGCACCAATGAAGACGGATGTCACCTATGAATTATTAAGAGTGGAATATTTTGATATTGGAGGCCTTATGAATAATTCCAGCCGTGGCTTGACCAAAATGAATGAGCGTACAGTAGAGAGAGAGGAGGAGGATGGAGAGGGGGGCGTGGTCTCGGGGGGACTCAAGGAAGAGCTCATATAGTTGGGGCTTGTGAGAGAAACGATTGAGAATTCTCTTTGATGCCGTGGGTCAAAGCACAGATTGCAAATACACCCTTCAAAAAATGGATAAAACAAATATCTTCACTAGTTTAAAGTGCATCTGACAGGTTTCATGTTTTTCTAATTTTTACTTTGTTTAGTGGGAAAGTCTTATATGTAGTCTATCAGTATATCAGTTGAGTGAGATTTTGCAAAATACAAAACAGGTTCTAAAACAGAATCCCTCTGTGATGTCATCGACAATCATATTTCCAGTGATTCTATGTGTTGAACCAACAGACTTAGCAAAACAAAGCTAGCGCACATTAGCATCAGCTGTTTCCTGTTTATCGACGCACTACATTAGTATAATATGTATAAAATAAGCCATAACATACAGAGGGGTTAAAAGGCAGTGTAGGAGAAGGAAATAAATGTAGAAAAAGCAGCCGATAAACACAAAATAACAAGGATTTTACTAAACGTCGACTTGCGAATTGCTAAGCTCGGCCTTCTGAATAAAAACTACAAATAAGATACAATTTAGATTATATTTATTAAGAAATAATTTGCAGTGTTTGGGTGACGTGGCGGCTCACGTCATGAGAAGAAACATTCCAAAGCGCTACAAGATGAACCGGTCTGTGGGATCAGGGCCAGTTGAAACGTGGTTCACCTTTAAACAGGCCAAAACCAACAGAACTGCCAAAATGAAGACGGTTTTCTGAGCCTTTTTTTAAACGTGCAGGTGGGAGAGGGGCGGCTCAGGGAGGAGGCAGAGATTAGGATGCACGAGCTGGGCCTGGATAGCCAATTATCTGGAAGAAGAGGAGGGAGAGAGAGAAGTGAAAGAGAGGAGGAGGGAGAGCCAGTCAATTAGTGGAGCAGAGCCAGGACCTTACAAACCCCGACTGGGATTGTGTGCCCTGCAAACCCCACACTCAGGCTGGGGGAGATGTGAGCTGCATGGAGCTCTGAAATTAAAATATGTTCTTTTGATTTTTAATAAACACAAGAAGCCTGCTCACACATGACTAATTAAGGGCTGGAAATATGGTCAGTGATAGGGAGGTTTGTCGATTCATATCCATAACGTCAATAACAGTGTTTTTCAAGGATATATGAGACATTTGGGATGAAAATGGTACATTATCCATGGTGCACATTTAGAGTGCCATGACAAATTGGATTAATTTCACTAAAACACAGTTAAGATGAAACTTTTTTTGGTTGATTACTGTTTAAAGGTTCAGAATAATGTGCTTGTTGTAATATATATGGATTAGGGTTGATATTTATGTTCAGTAAATACACAAAACAAAAATGTAATACAAGCATTTTTATAAGGTTGTATCGTACATTTTTAAATAAAAATCATCGAATATACGGTGCGCCGTATATTGCGGAAAATATGGTAAATAAAATTAGAAAAAAAATGAAATGTTACTGCAATTGTATATCCTTTGTCCTCTCTTCTCCTTGCATGTACTTTTGAACACACATTTTAATTACATTTCTTTATAGTGACATCCTGCTGTCTTGTACTTCAGCCACACACACACACACACACACACACACACACACACACAATAATGCATACCTCTGAACGAGCCTATTACTTAATAACTAACGTCAGCCTTGCGCTCTCAGACAAAGCCTCTGTGTTGGGCTGCCAGGGCTGGGCCGGCCTGTAATTTACTGCCAGGTTGACTGTAATTGCCCCGGCGAAGAGAAACTTGTCAGTTGGAGCGGGGTTTGAATCGGGAGCAGACAGGGAGCAGACAAAAGCGTCCTGTGCTTGTAACTTTGACCCCCAGAACCACATCTGGAACAGGCCGAGACCTCAGACGACATGTGTACATCCACATGTTGTAATTATACGCTCATCGTTTGGGTTATTGACTTATAAGGAGCAAAATGGGTTTGGCCGCTCCACTATGAACGGTTCAAACGCCACATTAAGTGTTATAGATTTGACTGATTTATTGGAGCGTTCAGCGTAAAATACGAGCAATTCTGGCATCAATCTGTTTTGTTTGCGTATCAAGCATTTTAAATAGACCCTTTAAATGTTTGTGAGCAAAAACATTCTAAATTCCAGAATGGAAGCAAAAATTACCCGGAACATAATGTGTTTCACTGGGATTAATTTCTGAATATCACAAAATATGAAAAATGAAGGTGGTTTTGTCAAAGTAAAACAACTCAGAGCTTGGTTTACAATTGTTTTTTAATGCATTTCTTTGGAGGTTAATTTGGAGATTGTTATTGGGACTAAGAACTATTATTTTATGTATTAATTTCATCTACAGCTATATTACATACTTTACCACAAAAGATACATTTATGAAGCTCAAATACCATTTTGAGGCTTGAAAACTGTTTCTTTTCCATCCTTTGTAATAGAACTACTTGTTTGTTTGGTATTCACCTTAATATTATTGGCATCCAGATCTAATGTCAGTTACAGTAATTATTAGAAATGTGTTATGGTCTACCAAATATTTCATCCAGTAGCCTACATTCCAGAATTTTCCACATTCTGATGACATAAGATTTTAAAGAGTTTGTCTCTGCCACATTAGTTTGTCAAAATAATTTGCCAGAACTTGCAGTCAGAAAGAAATCAGACTGACATTTCCTGACGTTTTCCATTTATAGACTGAAGTTATAAAATGGTTAAAAGAATATGCACTTTAGGAATGTCTGGGCCAAATTGAGCGATTTGAGGGTAAAGGCAAGTCGAAACCAATTTTAGATCCACTCAAGTGATTTGTTCTGCCACAGGAATGGAGATAAATGACTTCTAAATGATCAAACACATTCAATATGGAGACATGGTAAAGTTCCTTGTCCAAGAACGCAATGACAGTAGGTTTCAAAGTGCAAAACGTCAATTGTGGCAGCTTGCTTTGAGGCCATTTCCAGGATAGCGTGCTCTATGCCTTCTCCAATGTAATCACAATGAGATAAGAAGGGCAATCATGTCTGTGGCCTCCTGCTGTGGGCACCTGCATGACCTGTTCTATCACCTCCACCATCTCTGTCACTCCTCTTTCCCATCTCTGTTGGAGCTTTTAATCATGTTGTTCCCTCATCAGAAACATAGCTGGATATAGATCTGTTTACCTGCTGAACTCTTGTATGGTCCATAAACCATCATCCGAGTTTTAAAATAATTTCAATGATCTTGAGCTTTATCAGAACTAGTGTACTACTAGTGTTATTATTTTAATTTTGTGTTGAAATGCACAGTGTATTGTCTTAAAAAATGCACGTTTTAAGCTTTGTGGTATCAAAATTGGTGTATAGTTCGAATCCCGACTCCGACTGCATGTCCTCCCTTCTCTCTCATCCCCATTTCACACTGTCCTTTCCTGTCTAATAAAGACTACGGGCAAAACAAATCTTAAAAACAACAAAACAAAATTGGTATTATAGTTTCAAGCCTGTGTCTTGGTGTCGAAATTTAGTTAAAAATCTTAGAATAGTGACTACACTACAAAGAGCGTTACTACTTCCTGTTCATTCTGCCTGCTGACTGTAGAGGGGGCTCCGATTCATAAATACCTTATTGAAAGCAGAAGTGTAGTTTTTAAAGTGTGTTTTTCAAATGTAGACACTTTAGAAAATGTGAAATTACCAAATTTACCAAAGATAAAAAGATAATGTCCACTTAAGGTTTTCTAGTGGAGGGTTTGTCACCTGCTGGTCTTCATGGAGATGTTATTTCAGCCATACCAGTCCAATGTCAGGTCAGGTGCACTACCAAACATCTATTTTTGGTCGTGTGCCAAAATATCATCTGCGTATAAGAACAGTTTTTTATTCTCCATCTCCTTCATACACACCCGTGATTTTAGGATCTTCTCTGATTGGAATGGCCAGATGCTACAAAAACATAGTGAATATAAGAGGTGACAAACTGCACCTGTGTCTAGTTGGGAGAGCATTGTATTAGTAAACTATAGCGTTTGCATTGTGTTGTTCATCCAAAGAAAATGTAATAATCATCATGTTATCGGCTGAGGATCTATTTTTTTTTGCCTATTCAAAAATGCTTGCAGCGTTGCCAGCAGAGGGCATAAGACACTGAATCCAAGTGCTCTCAGTGCAGGTAGGAGTTTATTGTACATTTTGAAACATGAATTAGCAAAACGAATATTCCAAACATTTGAAAAGAGCCACTGAACAGCCGAAACGTTGCCCCCGTGTAAAGACTCCACTGTCCCGCTCTTGTCTGGTCCGGCCCTCCCGCAGGCCCATAATTAGCCGCAGGTCCACTTCACACGCTCGCCCTGACCTCTGATCTCTGGACGCACCACCACTTCCTGTCCCCCCGTCTGTACTGCGGCAGTAAAGATTCTTTGATCAGCAGATGTCCTCTAGAGCGGATCACATTTCAGCTTACGCCACAGTGAATCATTAACATCTCGAAAACAAGATTTAGCAAAGCCGTTATTTGAAGTTTTTGGCAAACAAAATGTCAAAACAACTGAGTTTGCATGGATCGATGGATACGTATTTTAATTATTTAACGATTTCAAAGCGGTGTGAAAAATTGTGTGAACATGAACCAAAGGGTATATACTACAAGCGCGGGGAAGATGATTTGTGCGCAAAAAAAAAAACGTCTTTTGCTCAGCAGATGTGCAGTGCGCAGAGCAATTAGTCAGCTCATTGTGCTTTATACATCATCGTTTGGAGTTAAGCGGACAGGGGTCAAAGGTCGACGTGGGATGACCCTAAATGCCTGGATCATTGGTCATCAGCAGTCATCCTTTAACTAAGGGAAGGACGCGGTGCGAAGTTAAAATGAGGAAGAAAATGATATGGAAATGGACACTAAAGGGTCATCTGTCTTCAGGACGTTTCCCCCGACACCAGAGAAACGCAGAGACAGCTTGTTTGTTATAGTCCAGGGGGAGACGCTCTGAAACTTTGAGCAAAACTACCAAAAGAAGTTCTCAAAGTTGTAGGAACGGAGGTGGTAGAAGTGGTGGTAGATGCATTATTTACTTGTCCGCGGACTGTGGCTGAAAAAAGCTGTTTTCACAAAACTCCCACTACAAAAATATGTCCACTATTACACTATTCCATAGATCTTTCTTTGATTTAGCCTCTTGTCTACTTTCATCCTTTCACGCTGTTGAAAACCAAACAAAAAACCAAACAAACACAACCGACCTCTTCCTCTTCGCCGTCTCCTCTGGCCTCCCAAAGTCAAATTAGCTGTTTGCATATCACTCTCGGTGACAAATGAATTTCCCTTTGCTTTGTATTGGCTGTCGGAGAAATTTCCCCCTTTTTTGTGACAACACAGAACGCACTGATTTATAAATGCCCTTTTGATAATGTGCCTTTCCGTCGCGGTGCTAATTTGTATGGATGTCTTCATTTGATGGCTTTTAGATTTACACGTGGTGGCGGGGCCCATCTGTGCAGGCGCAGCTCATTATTGCCCAGACTTTTGAAGATATATATTCTATACGATAAAGCAGGCTTATTGCAAAAAAAAAAAGAACAAAAAAGCACCTGATATGACCATACAGCAGCCCTAATCTGTCTCTCTGTAAAATTGAAATTACGTCTCAACATCTGTTTTTTTTGGTGAGCATTCCCACGGGGTGTCCAATCTATGGCCCAGGGGCCATTTCAGTTTCTTTATAAACATCACATTTTGGCTTTGAAAGTGTCTGTGCTCAGTCCGTTACAGTTGGTCTTCCACATCACACTGCTAACCTCTGGCCCTTTAACCACAGCGTGTGGATGTGACACCAAAGCAGAGGAAGGAAGCCAAACTACAGAGCAGCGGCCCGCCTCTGAACAGGTGATCACAGGCCCCGACCCAGGATAATTACTGACTGAGGGATAAAAAGAGTAGGAGGAGTGCTTTAAGGGGAACGTATCCTGCTTTCTGACATGACACTTTAGGAAATTTAGCATGAGAATTTTAGTGTTTCAGATTATTGTTAATAGATGCACTTTTCACCGTTCAAAATATAAGCTATTTCTTTGTTATTGTTGGAATGGAAAGGTTGAGATTTGTTATAACCGACAATTATTATTATTATTTTTTTAAACTTGATTTATCACATTTTTTGATGAGAAAATGTTGTTTCGAAGTAAAGGTGCTTTCAAATGGACCCAGATATTATATAGTTGTCACTGTTAATCACCGTCGCGTGACATGAGATCTCACAGTTCTGTCCAAACACTGAACAGATGAAACGTCGGGGAAGCGCTGCAGATACGGTCTTTGATGGCACACATTTGCGGTGGTTATGATGTTTCTGATGTTTCTGATGTTTCTGATGGCTCGCTCATGTCGGAGCAGGATCCGGGGTCAGCTGGAATCTCCCACAGGAGCAGGAGGGAACAGAACGGTTTTATCCTTTCGGAAAAACAGCTTCAGCGCGTATGTGAAAAGATGGAACATTTTCAGTTAGCTATGGTTGTGCAATTGAAAAAAAACTCTTATATAAGGTACTTTTTTCTTAATTTTATTTGATCTTAATATTTCTTAAGGGGCAGTTTACTCTCTCAACAAATAAGTCTCCAACTGGAAACAACATTGTCCATTTTAAACTTGTAGATGTTTTATTATTTCATTAAATTCACATGCATCAGTAGAAGTATATGGGAAATTATAACTTAGGGTTGTTTTCTCCAAATGCATGTTTTTACACACAAAATCCCTTATTTTGATATGAAAATTAAAATTACAGAAGTTTCAAATGGATTTATTTATAAAAACTTAACATTTTTGCCTTCAGACTTCAAACCAAACATAACCAGATTTGTTTGTTTAATGTGTAAAATTTAATTTATTAGGATTTTGGACATTAATATTAATAAAACAAGAAAATATAAGAGTAATCATGGACAAAATACCACTTAAACTTCAACAGTTTAGGTGTTGCGGTACTCCAGACTAAAAAAAATAAAAGCTGAAACATTCAACTGCTTGAATATCCCTAAAACTTTTCTTCCATCTCTCCTTGCATGTTATAAACGCATTACGACCCTGAAAAAAGGTCTTTTGTGGCGATAAACACGGTCATAGCCTCTCCAACAACACGCTTAACATCCACACATGCATGCACAGTTTGTTGGGGACCGGCGCAGCGCTCTACGGGGGGACCAGGTCGGCAGGAGGGGTCTGGACACGACTCGGTGGGTTTTCATGTTCCAGGTGAGGGCTGCGGAGATTACATGGGGTTTTACTGCCGCACTCAGAGACCCCCTTCCTCCCCCCTTCCCCTGTGTGTGTGTGTGTGTGTGTGTGTGTGTGTGTGTGCGTGCGTGTGTGTGTGTGTGTGTGTGCGTGTGTGTGTGTGTTGGAGAACAGCTGTATGGAGCATGTCTCAAGGCCATGTTTACATTATGTGTCGTTCTTTATTGGCACGTGTAAAAAGGAAAGGTGCAGATGGCTTATATGGAAATGCCCTGACAACATATGTGCTTTGAACATAAATACATTTTAACGATGAAGAGCGGTGGATTTGATGATGATGTTGTTTATTTCTCGGAGATTGTCTTCCGGAGGCATTCGTGTTTTCTGTGTTTAATCCAGGACTTTTCTTACTATGACCATGTTTCCACGAGTGAAAAAGTTGATATAAACAGAAAATAATGATTTCCCACCAAACGTTGACTGGATCATGGGATAAACCGCTGTATTTCCGGTGATAGTAACTTTATTTGTTGAGCCAACAGACTTAGCAAAGCAAAGTTAGCAAAGCATGTTAG
The DNA here is from genome assembly GCF_026437365.1 of Eucyclogobius newberryi. Lineage (NCBI taxonomy): Eukaryota > Metazoa > Chordata > Actinopteri > Gobiiformes > Gobiidae > Eucyclogobius > Eucyclogobius newberryi. Next base: position 8,211,001 of record NW_027315724.1, on the reverse strand, counting down.
CATCAGCTGTTTCCTGTTTATCAACGCACGGCATATCATAATCATACTTGTGACAAACAATATTTTTGAGATTCATTCAATCAAATTTACTCTGGGAATATAAACTGTAATCCTGGTAAGTACTAGCTTGAAGTAGTTTTTTTTTTATTTATTTTTTTATTTTGCATGCTTATAAATGTTAGAAAAAGGAATAGAGCTGAGTAAAGTCTGATTTAAGATTGTCTTTCTTGGAATAAACGCTGTGAAATAGTCCTGTTTTGATACAGCTACACGTAAACTGAGCACTACTTGAGGCCACAGAACACACAATAAACACAGTTTAGTTAAGTTTAAGTTCCAAGGTTAAAAGGTTAAAATGTGAAGTAAATGCAGAAAAAGAAGAGTTTTTTGTTTACTACAGCTATGTCTCACAGCCATACAAACTGGGAATTACTCAACATCTTTTTGTAAATTGCTGAGATCGGATTTTATCAAATTTCCGTGTTATTTGATTCAATCTGATTTGACCATGTGGCCGTTAACTACAACACACTTCCTACAAACAATTTCAAGAATTTCTCTCGTTTAGCTTCTCAGTGCGCTTCAAGCTAACCCATTAGGTCCAAGTGCACTTTTAAACCCAGACAGCAGAAAAACCGTGATGAAGTGTAGCTAACACTGAGCTCAGCCCAAGTAAACAAACAGCGACCTCCACGACCCCTGAGTGACCCCTGCACCACCCGGGCCCATCCATCCATCCATCACCCAGAGGCGCGTGAGGTTAGCCCAGGGAGACATTCATGCCACGTTAATGAAGTCCCAGCATTCACCATGTTGAGTTTGACCAATCAGAGTGGGTCAGAAAGAGCTGTTAAATGGACTGTTTAAACGATGAAGTTAATTTAGCGTTCTGCCCCTGAGCAAGGATGGAGGATGTCCTGAGAGGGACACAGAGGACCTGAGAGCGCGGTTATTTGGAGGATTCGCCCCATCCTGCATTCACTAAATTGTATTTTCACTCGTATTTAACTCAACTTTAAATCAAACAACTTTTAGCATGTGTCGTTCTTTGTGATGATAAGCTAAGCTTCAATTTTGCCTACTTTAAATAAGCGCTTCCTTCTTTGGCCAAAAGCTGTATTTATCCAATCCATTTGTCCTTGTATGTCATAACTACTTACAAAAGTCCTCAGTGAGAAAGAACATCAAAGTACACATGACAGGTCCTCATGTTTTTCTGATCATGATTTAGATTAATGGTATAGAAACTATTATAAATAGTTCATCATCATCGTTTTCTACCGGTCAAGTTGCTTTTTGTCAAGAAATGTTTTAAAATATTACTTGAAAATGACCGGAAGTAGAGCATAATTCTAAAACAGAATCCTTCTTTGATGTCATCAATAAGACACGTACAAAATGCCGGAAAATTACTCGTAACTGAAAGAGCCAGGGTTTCTCAGGAGAGTTTTCTTTGGGTTACTGTCGGCAAATGTTGCAAGGCCCAGAGACAGCTGGGGGAGATGGCGGACCCCAAATATACATATTTAATCATCACAGCAACTTACCAAGACAATCTCCTTTAAATACAATTATATCCACTACAAGTTAGTGACAGGTGTAGTCCAGGAGTGTCCAAACTTTGTTCACCGAGAGCTGCATTTTGAAACACAGAAATTTTAGTGAATCATTTGAAATTTTGCATTTGACATAGAGTCAAATAATAAAACTTGGAACGTTAATATTAAGTCTTTTTGACTTTAAAAAGTTTGCTTTTTAGGATATGACAGCAGGTCCATTAAGCAAACAAAAGTTTTTTTCACAATATATAATACTTAAACTATGTTATGTACCCAGTGAACCATATCGTAAAAATGATGAGCTGTAATAAATAAAGGGCAGGATGAAACCCCCTACAGCCGAAATATGAATATATTACCAAAAATAGCAAAGTGTTTCCTATTATTGCAAAGAAAACACACATGGTAAATATTGAGCCTCCTGAAATGTTGTTCCAGATTTTATCTATTGAACAATAAGTGGATATAGTAAGAGGCACAGTCTAACCTGTCATATGCACAGTTTAAGTTTAGAGTTTAGCAATTAGCAGTTATTTCCCACCACCTCTGACCCCTCACCCTCACCCTCACCCCTCACCCCCACTCTAACCCCACACAGAGCGACCCATAGCAGAAAAACACGGATCCTGGAGGAAATCCCCGCAATTTGTCCGAGGCCCCTGCAGACGTATGTTCAAGCTCAAGTGGCTGTCCTGCTCTGGCCCCGCTCCGGTCCTGCTCTGGCCCCGCTCCGGTCCCGCTCTGGTCCCGCTCTGGTCCCGCTCTGGTCCCGCTCTGGTCCCGCTCTGCTCCCGCTCTGGTCCCGCTCTTCTCCCGCTCTGGTCCTGCTCTGGTCCTGCTCTGGTCCTTCTCTAGTCCCTCACAACAGACTGGGAAGCAAGTTCACGTGGAGGTGAGGCCTCACCATGACCCCTCTCTCCCCTCCTCCCACCCTGACCCCTGCTCCTGAAGTGTCTCCCGGACCCCCCAGAGACAGACCACTCCTTTGTAAACACCGAAAACACATCCACTTACTCGTGTGGTGCTAGCATGGGGCGGACAGGTGTTTTATGTAATTTGATGGACATGTTAGCACTTTTATGTACATGTTGTTGCAATACAAAAAAATTAGGCCAAGGAAAAGAGTCAAAACCCAATTTTGGTATTATTATTGTGGCAATAAAAACACTCTTTAGGATGATTTTTCAACACAAGTCACTCAGTATCGATACTTGTGAGTTTCAATACTAGTTCAATACTAGACAATGTAGAGATTTAATTTAGCTATTAAACTATTAAAACATGTTCTCAGAGAGAATTATATAGATGTAATTCACTGATCCTTCTTATGTTGTGATAGTATTGTGAATGACATAAAAAAAAAGAAAGAAACTTAAAGAAAAAAAATAAAAAAGCCTTAAGTAATACTAAACAAAAAGTAAAAAAAAAAAATTCAGTCTTGGTAACTGTTCAATTATTCAAGTATTAATTAAGCACTTAAGCTTGAATCAGTCTTCATAAACTATTTCTTCATCATAAATTAGGAAATTTCTTTGCGGCTGATAAAAATGTAGCTGATAAAACATGTTATTTATTCAGGAATAATTCACCTTGAATATAATTTCAACCAATATTTTTTAAATATATTTTGTGATAATTATAATAAAAGAAAATCACACAAATGTTACAAAACTTCACCACGCGGCTAGTTTTCTTCCTCAGTCTCAAACAGAACAGCTTTATAAATGAGATTGTTGTGGACTTGGACTTGGTTGTAATTGTAATATAATGTAAGGTGACCTGGACTGACACAAGCACAAGGATACACCGGCCTCACGCTGCGCTGTGGGGGGCCTATGCTGCGGGTCAAAGGTCACCCAGACCTGGGAGTGACCTGCCGAGCATTCTGGAAACTCTTAATCCCAACCACACAAGCACTTCTAAATCATCCCACATTTTACAGCCGTTTATAATCAGCGTGTATTTTCGCTGCTATTCCATAAATTCAATAATTGACAATACCATAACCAGAATTCTGTTTACTTGGGTGCACGCCTAATAAGGTCATTTATCATTGTTACATCAGGAGAGCAATACAACAAGAAATTGCAATAGTGATTTTTTTTTCTTTTTTTTGGCAAATTAAACAATCGAGCGTATCATATGTAAATTATAAAAAGCTGCATGTGGTTTACTGTAGTATTTCGAGCAAAGGTAAATAGTTATGCACTTTCGGGATTCATTTTACAGTCCATTCACTTTTATGCGCTACTTGAGCTTCAATTAAGCCATTTGTGTAAAATTACCATTGTTAGGTAAAATAAATTAACATTAAACTGAAGTACGGTAGTAGGCGACCAGTCTGCACACTTTCTCTTTTAGATTTGTCTACTAGTCTAATGATTATTTATATTGTACATTGAGACTTTTTGAAAACATTTTTAAGCAAATAAAGCTTAAAAAATGGTGACAGAATGCTTCTAGATCGAGGTTATTTGCATGAAAACCTAAAATTGCTCATTCATTTTTAATATTTTTGTGACCATCTTTATTATAAAGTTTTATGTGTATTAGAGAAAGTATAGTCCAAATTAGAAATATTATATATATGACAGTTATTATTATACATTTTGTCACCATTTCCTGTAAAAAAAAAAAAAAAAACACAAAAAATGCACAGTAAAGATTAAGACATATTATTTAGCTTTTGATGTGGTATTTAAAACAGCTTAGTAATAGAGTCCATTGACTTTCTGTTCAAACTGCAGAACAGATAAGCTCCTCACCATGACATTTTGTTGTAACACTCAGCAGATTGTCATTTACATCCTTGAAAAATGGCTACATGACATTTTTTTACTATACATGTTTAACCAACTCACAACTAATACAACAATCACAACTACTACAGAATAGTGGGTAGAGAAATGGTGAAAAATTGACTTTTCAGAGCACTCGAGCCTCAAATGCAGGACAGAACAGATTTACTCACACATGCAGGAATCAAACCAAATGCAACTTTGAGCAAGTAAATGATGAGGCAACATTGTTATAACATGGTTAAAACTGATAAAAGTTCATCATACACATCATACACTCAAAGTGATTGGCGATAATTATATCGAGACGCACGAGTGGCCAATGTGGGAAAATGGAATTGCGCTCCGATGCTTCGTAATTGCAACTGTGCATGTGCAGATGTGTTAGTGCACGGATGAGGCACTCGATCGCTTTCCATCAAACACGATCAATACTTTGTTGCCCATGCGTTCATACAAATATCAGGCCATATGTTTAGTATTTGTCAGAAATGGTCACCTCGTCAGGGGCCCCTGAGGTAATGGCAGGACCAAAGGGGCAGCCAGCCAGGGGTCATACACAGAGCAAGGGCCAATGGGGGCCAAGGTCCAGGGGCCAAAGTCTGAGCTACATGCTAACAAGGGCAATTACGCATTCCATTGGGGCTTTAGCCATTGGAGTGAGTGATGTTATGCTAGGTGAGCAAAGTACAGTCATAGATCCACAAATACAAAGTTCTCTCTCTCTTGATACAACATGTTTATTTCATGATGTGTATGTCATGTATCACCAGCAACATGTAGAAGAGGCTGTTTAGTGTTTAGTTTACTATATTTTTATAAGAAGAACAACATCAGAACTCGTCACTTAAAGATGGTTAACCTTTAGCTCAGATGCTAATTTTACACACTAATTATTATCTAAACTAAAACACAAACAGGTTTAAAAACTCAACATGTCTTCTAATGAGGTTTTGACCTCCTGGATTATCCACAATTTGCATTTTATGTCTTTTTTCATGGTTCATTTTCTATACATTGCTCGAAAACGTGATGTGCCAAAGCAAAAGTACACAAGAGAATGACTAAAGACCAAAAACAATATAAATAATGCATAGTATGTGTCTTTTAACATTTTGATTTACTCTAATAGCAAGAAAATATATGATTACATGCTTAATGAGGAAAAAGTAGTCTTTATATATTGATGTATTCATGTATTCGTCTTGGGGGTAATTTCAACTACAAACGTCAAAGCCTGACTTCAACAATAGTTAAATAATTAATCACTTCCACCCATTAAGCAGCTACAGATTTAACTAATTACTCTCATGTTTCTGGCAAAACTCCAAATTCCGGTCTTCCCTCAAACCGCCTCTCTGGAGATCCCCTCTTTCTCACCACAATCCCATCATGCATTTGGATGGAGGTGGGGTGGGGCTGATCTGGAAGCCACTATCACTGCTCCCCCCCACAATTACAGGCCAAACTGATGGCAGAAAATGCAGGAGGACACGGCGATAGCGTTACCCTCCTCCGTGTCCGTATCTGTGCAGCAGGGGCCCAGATGGAGCAGGGAGGGCCCCCCAAAAACACGCAGTTCGGGCCAATTAGTGGGTGTGCAGTATCAGCATGTGAGTGGGAGGAATATACAGAGGTTTTCTGTCAGGCTCAGGACAAACGGAAAAGGCTTCAAAATTATCTGATTGGGTCTTGTTAGCCTAAGCTGCTGATTTTGAGATAAAAGTTCCATTTACTAGAGTAGTCATAATTTGGGAGCTTTTAATTAGCAAATAGCAAAGGCTACCAGGGTTCCAAAACGGCCTGGAATATCTAATAAACGATTTGTATTTTTTCAAGACATGGAACGCATATGGAAAATGAGAGAAAAGGCCACATGTCCTCTCTTTTGTCAAATGTAGGTGAAGAAAATGTGGAAGTAGTTTTAGATTTTTAAGTAGCTGTACCCAGTTTTCTTCTTCAGGCGCGTCCTTCTGTATCTCATCATAGATTTGTCTAAAAACAGTGTTCAGAGTACAATTGAGTCTTTTGTCTACATTGGAACACTACTGGACCAATGATGTGTGTGCCAGGAAGTGTTCTGTTAGCATGCTAGTTGTTGTTAGCTTTACTATAAGACAAAACTGCTCTGGTAAATAAAGATGGAGAAAGTGAGGAATATCTTTGGGGCTCTTCTAAATAAACTAGTTGTGTTTCCCCCTGTTTTTTAAACAGTAAATATCAAGTAAAAAGCCAACGTTCTTGGTTGTCAAGACCATTTTGTTCTGTCTTGGTGCAAAATCTCAGTGAGCATGACAGTCAATCATCTTTTTCATAGTAACTCAGATGGATATATGGTGCCTGGAAAAAAAAATAAGGCCTCTAAAGTTCAGTCACAATTGCTCTGAAGTCTTTTAAGCTATAAAAAAACTAAATGTACATGTGAACCTATGCCTATGTACATGTGATATGATTAATATAATAATAGCCAATGATTTGTGCCCACATCAGCCTAGACTCAAGCCACGTTTCCACTGACCCTGTTTTAGAATATTTTAACATGGTTCTTCTAATGGCAGAGTATATGGATAAAGCATAAGGCGCTGGTACAGCTGGCAGCCCGGTGTAAACGCTCTCTCTTCTTTCTCACACTTATTGTGCTTTATCTCCTATATTTTGTAAATATAGTTAGTATATTTTTTCTATTTTACTGTACGATAGGGACACGCGCTGGAATAGTTTTTAATTCAACTGTTTTTGACCTTTTTCGGCTGGATTTGAGCGTTTTTCGTTGCGTTCGTTGTGTTGTTGTGACGTGAGCTAGCTCCGAGCGAGCCCACCAGTGGTTGGTTAAAAACTTGACTATTCGACCCTGATTGTCCCATTAAAACATGACCTTCCTGAAACCTGTCCAAGATCTCTTCCACATTGCTTTCTAATGGATTTGCTTTGTTTCTATTGGACACCTGAGACTTGGCTAGTCTTTAATTCTCCAGTCTGCTCCTCGTGAAAATCTAATCTTTTTCTATCCCCCCCTCACTGCCCCGACAGCCCCATAAATGTGTCGAGCTCAGGGCGAGTAGCTGCATTCCGATCACTCAATGCCGGCGTTCGCTGCACACTGGAAAGCGGACCGTAACTGCCAGGCGACTCAAGCAGATATGATTTCACTCGTATCTGATAACAGCGCGTTTGTCTTTCGCTGTAACCCGAGCGGACTTGTTCCTGCGTCCTTGGGGGGGGGATCAGGGGACTGCAAAAGGACGAGCATGCCAGGTATAGTCTGGGGAGGAGTTTCTTTTTTTTTCTTCTTTTTTTTTAACTGTTTTATTTTCAAACGTTGGTCATAGCCACAACTGACCATGTGAACCATTGCACAGTATGTCTGTGTTCTGTTTTAGGGATTAAATTCCTCATGTCTTATAGTGGGAGATCCAGAAATGTGAAATATGATTAAAAAAAAATTGCAGTGGCTTTAGAACTCAGCACTACTTCCTGTCTTTTTCAACCTATATTTTTCTATTTTTCTTCACCAACTGCCAATTAACTGATACAATTATACATGTTAAGCGACAACCACCACATAAATACAAAATTAAAAATATATGAGAACTTGTCATCAACTTTTTAAACCAAGACCAAACACAACGTATCTATCATAAAATAATGCAGGACTAAAGAAAGTGTAAGACTTTCAGACGTTTTGACTAACCTCTGTCTGGAGTAAATCTAAATTTGGATTCCAACAGCCACAACAACAAGCACATCGTACATAATAAAGACAAAGACTGTTTTCACCAGTCCGACCATCGCAGGCCGGATCTCATGTTGAGGAGAGATAAAGAGGCGGGGCCAAGGTAACGTGGATGCAGGAGAATCAATAAGGCATCCAAGTGTGTCCTAGGCGGAATTTTCTCCTTCCCCCCTCCCATAATGCAATGCTCCACGGCCTTTCAATCACCCGTACAGATGACACAAGGAACGAGCACAAAGAATCCAATCATAGTTGTTCGTTTTCAGCAAACTTTAGCGCCTTTTCCGCAGGTGTGAGGTGTGAATGGACCCGAGCTGTGACGGACTGAATAACGATGGGTTTTTGAAGAATGTTTCGCTTCAGGTGTAGGATATGGAATGAGTTTTTCAGTGGACTTTGAACAAGGACTGTATGATAAAGGTTAAAGATATTTTACACTCGTTCCATTGACAATCTTATTTCAAGATGGTCAAAATATACCCAACAATAATACAAATACTACTTACTTCAAACACTTATTTAAGATGGCCCTCTCCTCCCTTCTCTCCTCTCATTTATTTCCATTGATCTCTCCTCTTCTCTTCTCACCCGCTCCTTTTCTCCCCTTTCTTTCTCTTTCTCTCCTCTTCTGCTGCTCCTTCTCTGACAGCTACTACTTCTTAGACTTAACTTGTGATTCTCGTTTTCTCCTTTATAAACTTGCCACTTTCCTTTCCATCGCGTTCACTTTTGGGTTCCCTTCCGGGCTAGTGTCACTCCCGATGCTGCGGCCCTCTCCCTACTTTTTCACCCCCGTCGGGGCAGCCTTGACTGGGCGCCTTGTTTTCTGGATTTGTTGTGCTCCTCGGCGTTCTCAAGGGGCCCCTTCAGCTCGTCTGTCGTCGTTGAGTGTCCCAGGCCCCCCGTCCGTGCCGGTGCCACAAAGCCGCTGTCAGCTCGCAGGCCACATGTGTCAAGCTTAAGCCTTAATTTAAGACTGTGGGGCAAGGGAAGGGTGGGATCGGAGTGGGCACCGTGAAAGAGCGAGCCATTGAAGGGCCGGAAAGACCTGAGACGCTAAATGGGAGTTTGGTTTGGAGAGCCCGGCATGCAGATGAAGGAGTGAAATAAAGTGTGTTTTTGTAAGAGAACACATATATTTTTCCATAATATTTTGAATACTAGAGGTGAAGGAAACATATACAATGTGGTTTTGAATTTACTTTATGTTTTAGCTGGCTAATAGAGCTCAACAGTGACCCAAAAAAGCACAGCAAGATTTATCATGTTATCTTAAATCTGGTTTTGAAACTAGAATAGGGCTTTACTAATCGTGACTAGCCAACAATAATGACATTTTAATGATGACAAAATCTTAATTGTGTTTAGAGAATTGTAATAAATATCTGGACTATACAGGCTCAAAACGCTAAAGACAGTGGGAAAACGTTAAAACTAAATACAGCTTTTCTCAGTTTAATTAATTTTACACTTTGTACGTTAATATTCTCTTGATAGAAGCCTTCAGTCACCTTTATTTGGTTAAAAATGTGTTTGACATGTCGACAACCAAAACATTTGTTTTCTAGGATCACAAACAGCGTCACGCATTTTGATCAAATTGTGGTATTCAATGCACCATAACTGACAAACAATACTGACAATAAGTTGCTGAAATAATATTACTAAGATCAATGTAAATCAATCCTGTAAGACCTTCAACTTTACTTAGGAAAAAAGTAGACAAAGCAATCCCATCCTTTCTCTTTCCCTTCTCTTTTGGCTGTTCGCTGACCCTCTCAGGACAGCTCAAATCACACACCAGCCTGGCTCAGTTAGACGCAGACATCAACCATCTTGCTCAGTACGCCCACCCCCATCTCTGTGACCCATTTCCTGACAGCGAACCATCACTATCTGCCCCTCTCCAGCCCCATAAACTCAACAACCATCAAACTTGACCTTCCGACATCCTCCATTTTTTAAGGCAACTGGCGATGACACGTTTAACCGCTCATCTGTTTGACCATCGAGAAGCCACGGAAGATGGCGTCCAGCGGAACAATGGCTCTTTTACTGGTCGATATCGCGCCAGAAGAGTCAGAAGTGGTTGAGTGACTGTTAACCCACAAAGCTCCCTCTTTTTGGACAAGAAATATGTGTTAAACTGGTCGTCGGCTGGAGGGGGGACAGTGGACTCGCGCCAGCTTCTACACCGGACAAGAGCTCCACTGTTCAGCCTCTCTGGCGGCTTAACGACCCAGACGCGTTAAACAAAAATACAAGGCCAATAAAAACACTACAGCTGGACAATGTTCCGTTTGCTGTGCCAAAGTTCGATCGGTTTCTCGACGGCGTTCTGAAAAGTTTTGCCATTCATTCTGCCCGGTTCTGTTTTCTCTTTATGAGTCCGTGATGACTCATTCAGACGTGCAAGTGCCAGTGCTGTGGGTTTATTGTCCTTTAAACACAGTTGGCTATTAGATTTAGCTTTGTGTAGGGATGTTAAGGAAGAGGGCTTTAAACTGTGAGGTCTAGTATGGAAGAGCGAAGATCTGTCTATTTTAGAACTCATTGCAAGTGTGTATTTGGTGACTTATTTGTTTATCCTCGTAACCTTTGAGTTTTTTCTGTCAACCATCAGCTTTGAAAGAATCTATTACTGTCTATCAGTCAATAGCAAACTGTCCTCGGGCAGTGGATGTTTATATTCGTCGGTAACAGTGTGTCGTTGTGTTGGCAGCGCGGGTGGTGAATGAGTCGAAGGAGGCTATAAATAGTGCCGTGGCTAACCAGGTGGGCACGGGCGAGGGCGGTTGTCAGAAGCCCCCGGGCCCCGTGCGTGAGGAAAGGGGGGTCGGCAGAGATAAAAGTGCTAATTGGCCGACAGCAATGAGAGGGTAAACAAAGAGCTGCCTTGATCAGTGACTGTGGAGGCGCAGGAGTTGGAGAGTAAAGAGCTGTTTAAAGGTGGTAGCTTGTGCTTATTATAAACTGCGGCATAGTGGAAAATAGTGCCTAATAAATGTTTGATGATTAAATGGGCCAACATTTAATCTGTTTTACCGATTTACTTTTAGATGGACTGGAAGTAACTGGCCCCATTCAGATACTAACACATGTTTACCAGTCCAGAACCTCTGGAATCAGTTGCTGAGTTTGTTTGACGAACCATTCATCTATTTTTGAACTTTGTCATGCCAAACTCGGCGGATTGCGCTCCGCCAAAGCAGCCCTTTTTAAACGCAATATTAGAAATGTTATCCTGCTCTGCCAATATGTCAATACTGCCACGCTAAATACGGTTTAGTATTGTTACCATCTTAGGAAAAAGCTAATGGGGGCAGTCTGGGTACATCATTTTATAAACCATAAAGTGACAAGAAAAAAAAGTTGGAAGAATGATTGGAAGAACATTTAAACCATCTAATCACATACTGTACAAGTGCAGGATGTATGCCAGAAGTGCCTCGAACTCAAGTCAGAATTGAGTGACTATTTTGATGACTTGAGACTTGAATTGATAAAATGGACAAATACTTGGGAGACTGGAGAATTGATTTGGACTTGGATGCCTCGGACTTGAAATTACTTGATGCTTCTCCTCAAAAAAAATGTGTTTAACCAATTTATCTGAACAATCGATAAAAATTACAAAAATCATGTATATATAGCAAAGATTTTTGTCATCTTCAGTGGTGGAAAGGACTTGAAATACAAAGTAGATAAATGAAGACTAGCAAATGCTACTGTTAAAAATGTATACAACATACTGTTAGAATACCAAGAACATGGTCACAAAGCTCTCTGTAACTTTGAAGTGAACCAGACTAAATTTAGCCCTATAGTTTTGGGTGAAAAAAAGTGTTAGCGCATTAGCATTTAGCGTCCGTCAGAAGGCCCCAGACTGCGTGGAGCCGGTGTCCTCGCTCGCCTCTGCATTAGCGCTTCATCCTATGGCCCATTACTTCCACTGTCTGTGCTGCTGGCCTTCATTTTCAAAGAGGCAGGGGTGCGCCGTAATAGTTTCCAGAGCCAGAAGTGCACTTGCAGTAGCAGTAGTCACCACCAAGTACAAAAACACAGGCCATTTTTTGGACCAAACTCCTGTTTTCAACTGCTAGATAAACTTTCCCCGCATTGGGCATTAAATGTGAATAGGAAAATCAGACTTCATGTGTCAATCTTTATCTCTATATATCTACACTAAATGAGTATTAAGCATGTACATAATTAGTTGTTTTTTCATCAAGGATTAGTTAATGCTCAGTTTTTTGTAATTGAATGCTTTTTACATATCACGTACCTTCTAATGTAGTACTTTTGTTTTAGTTCCCCTCTGTGTCTGGGCGCAAAAACCTCTGAATTGAAAAATCAGATTCCAGCGCTCGCCTTGAGTATAATGCCTTTTAACAGTTAGCATTTAGCTGCAATTTCAGCAATTTCACATTTCATTACTTCCCCAAAGCATAATAATAATACTTTTTTGTGGTTTACACTATTATCCTGTGCTTTCATGCCTGGGCTGGAACAAATCCTCACACCTAATTATGCTACGCTAGCTGCCAGATATGTTCTTACTCCACCTCCCTGGTGCCGACTTTATCCTTGTTTAACCAAAGTATCTCCCAGGGCACCGTAATTAAACGCTAATTTTTCCCATGTTTGTTTATTAATTTCCTTATGTATTTTGGAGTTAGCTAATTGCGCTGTTTGACTTTGCGGCTAACGGCCACTCCAGACCACACTGCAACCTACTGAGTGCTAATGCTAAAGCACGGCGGTACGTCTAACCCAAGCCCTGCAAACCACCTCTGGTTCCTCTGGGCTGGACGAGGCCTCTTGAGACGGTTAATGGCGATGTATTCAGGCTAGAACACAACCGCTAACTGCTAATGCTAGCTCCGTTCCATCCATTCTCTTTAAAGTCTCTAAATTATGGAGGTTGACAAAATAAAGCAGATATGAAATAAAGGTTGGAGTTGGCTTATAGCTGGAAGGTTTATGGTTCTAATCCCGCTCGAGCCAGTTCATACAGTTGCTGTGTCCTTGGCAAAGATAGTTCAGTTTATGCAAATCACCCATATACAACATGTGGTTTGTGAGAGAATAATTGTTGGTGGTTCGCGTGCCAAATTGATTAAAAGCAGTATTTTATTTGAGGCATTTGAAGTATTAATATTTGACTGACTTCAGAAACAGCTTCAGTTTGAATAAAGAGTCAGTTTATTCAGGCGTTTAAATGAAAATCAAGCGAAATGATGAGGGGTTTTATTGCCAGCAAAACAAGACTCTTCTTCCCTCCCACTGCCCCCGGTGTTCCTTCTCTCATAAGCTCTGCAGCTCTCCTCTGGCTCTCTGTTCATATTGTCATATATATGCGATATTAAAGCATCTCCTGTCTCTCCCTGTGGGCTGGGGTCTTGTCCCGGGGCTGGGTGTGGCTTTAATCCTCTCATTAGCTCCCCCAGTGCAGGGCGCAGGTGGCAGGGTGGCACTGGAGCCGCCCCCCCCTCCTTCATGGTGCACCACTGTCAGCCTGGGACACCCTCTCATTACAGGGAAGAGATGGATGTGTGTGTGTCCAGACTATTGCAGTATGTGTGTGTAAAGGGTTTGTCCCCCTTCTAGTACCAGGATGCTGAGGATGCGCTGTGATTGGCTGGTTCTGCTGTCACTCTCAGGTATAATATAATAGTCTAGGGCAGGTATTGTGATAGGGCTCTGCTTAATTTTTTTATGGACAAACTAGGGTTGAAAAACTTGATACTTATCAAACTTGAAGAGTCTCAATAGTGAAACATTAACATTTAAAACAAAAAGACATATTTTGACTTTGACTTTGAATTGGATTGAGATGACTTTTAGGATGGAAATCTAAGTCACATACCAATACCGATATCCCATATTTGGCTTGCTGCTGTTGTTGATAACCAATAATTAGATTTAAGTCTATTTTGAAGTTGAAGTAAAGCTCAAAAGTTTACTTTTTGCTACAAATTAAGAATAACAATAAAAACCTAAAACAGAATGTATTCATCTGGGATATCAAATTATTTGTCAACATACGCACAATATTTGCTCTTCTATTTCCATTTTTGCTCTTTAGAAATAAAAATGTGCCAAATATCAGCAGTTTGTTTCTGACATCTTCATCATCATCTTCAAACTTTTTTCTACCATGTTCCTGAATAGTTTTAGAACAATTTGTAGACTAGCAAATTGTTATATTGATTGATTGTGTGAGTGTGTATCCTCTGCATTTGCCAATCGGGTTAAACTTTGGCGTTGTGTCCTTGGGCATGACACTTTGCTTAGTTTGCCTAAAGTCAACCTACAGATCGATAATGAATTCAACTACTTCAATCGATTTCTGCACAAATCTAAGCAGAAGCATCAATTTGCAACCTGAACACATCAGCAGTTTAGTCGATGAATCGGTTGGTGGTCTTATGGTAGACCTAAAATTGTATTAGTGAGTATGCATGGAGTGAGTTAGATGAAGATTTGGGAGTGAATTACAAATCGTGACTCTGCCTTTTACATCTAAATCCACAGTTTTCCAGTACGTCTCCGTATAAACAGTGCAGTTGTGGTCTTGTGAGTCCAGTTTGCGTCCCAAAACCCGCTCAGATCATAGACATATTGAGACCTTTCGGACGCTTTTTCCAGTTGCACGACAAGCTCTCCTTTGTCAACTTAATCGAAGAATCCAAGAAATTCTGCAGTCGACTACAGCCCCTCACATCAACGAGATATTTTGGCAAAACCGACACTGCTGACTCATGAAACAGAAAGCAAAGTTCTCGGTAAACATGGTGGTGAGGAAAGCGAGATTGAACTGTCATTTGCACTCGGGGCTCTTGGCGTGACAAAACCCAGACGTTCGTCCCAGTTTGAGACCAAGTATTCGTCAGCGCAGACTAAAGCGCGTGGGCTGGCACCGGGGTTAAATATAGCCTATGTTTACCAAAGTTCCCAAGTTGTTCTTTCCATTTGCGCGACAGACCTGGTGCGTAAATACTCCAAGTCCAGATTCTATATCGGAGTTTTTCTTGGTGCGATTTGAGAAGGACAATGGGCCACACACAATGTAAAAGGTTTGGCCACGTAACACCAAAGAAATAACCTCAAATTGAATGTTTTTTAGGCACATTTTCAAGAATAATTCAATATGTTCATTAGAGTTCCTGAAGACGCCATATTGGCAGGTGAGAGATGGTGCTAATGAAGAGAAACAAGTCTGAAGTTTTGTTTTTGAAGTTGGTCTTTGTCATTAAATGAGGCCGTAAATAACAATCTATCTTAAAGAATGAATCAGATTAAACATTATTGTTAATTTAAAGAGTATAAACCCTGTAGATTGTGTCCTCAATCTGCAAAATCTGGACATCTGAATCATTTTACAAAAAAAAATATCCCAGAAGATGTTTTTGAGAAGTACACATAACGATTACTGATACTGACAGTTAAAATGATATAAAGTCTTCATAAAATAGTGAAAACATGTTGTGCTCTAACTAATGTGAATCCATCGTCAGATACTGGTTTGGTTTAGCTTCAGTTTGTGATTTTTTGTTTCTATAATCAACATTTCTAAGCATTCAATTATGCAAACGGTGTTTTTGAAAAGTATTCATCATCGGTTCTCTTCAAACTACTCTCTAATTAAAGATTTTGAATTGTTATCGGACAACAGTTAAATCAAAATCCTAGTTTATATGCATGTATAATGTAATCCATGCCTGCTCACGGCAACCTGGAGTTTTTTTTATTTTGTCTTTTGTCTGACAAACAAACATTTCAATGTAATATAACTCAAAACTCTTTCATAATTATACACTTCCAAATACATTTCTGCCATCAACAACAACACAACACATAACCACAATTTGTATAAAGATTTAAGGCACATTTCTTTAGACCGATGATGACATTTTCCGTGTCTGTTTGAGCGGATGAGACGTGTGTTTGACTCTTGGACCTCTGGGGGTGAGGGGAGCTCGGTTCTGGGGCGTCCCGCTGACAGCTGCTGCCTGTGGGGCATTTGCAGAGGGCACATGCCTCTCAGGACTCCGGGGCCACAACATTTGGCCCCTTCTATTTCTGCTCACCAACACTTAGTGACTCCTCAAAGAGCGAAGTCTGTGAACACGTTTTCAGAAAGTACTTATCTGGTCTTCATCTGGACCGAGGGTTTGGCAGAGGCACTGATGGCGCAGTGGTTTAGTGGTGCATAACGAGATGGTTCCAGGTTTAATGCCCATACTTGCTTGTTCTTCCTGTTCTCCAAGGTTTCCCGTACAATAAATATATAAAGTCCTTGGGCCAGGACAATATCAATAAATGAGAAGCAGAAGTTGGCGGGGCGGTGAATTGTGTTATATTGTACACTTAATCATCCCTCACACTTCAAATTCCAGCAATAAATTAGAAACATAATCACGTCTAATGTTTTAAATAATTAAAAAGCCCAATAAATCACCCAAACATTTTAAAACATTCCATATTTAGTACATTTTCTTCCCCCAAAAAAATCAAACCAGATAAATCTTACCTGTTATAGTATTTGAGATATATCTGTTGTATGAATATTAATACAAAACAAAACAATACATCTAAATTAGATATGTATATTTTGCAAAAGCTGGATAAAATAATACAAAAAAAAGCTATTCTATGAATTGGTAATCTTAAAATTATAGTTATACGAATTAAACTTAAATTCACATTTGATCAACACATTCAAAACAGGCAGTACTGCAACTCTTTACCAATGGATTTGATGTTTCATGTTGCTTCATGTCTTGGTAGAAAACTTAGGCAAGAGAAAAAGAGGTTAAGAATGTAAGCAATTCATGCTTTTTAAAAATAATCTTGACCTCTTTTATGAGCAAAAACAATGATTACCCTATGTTCATTTATTTTCGGCTGCACTTGACCCTTGTCTGCAGTCGTCCATACACGCCAGGTCTGAGGTCATCCCGGTTCCTCTTGGTTCCTCCTGGTTCCTCCTGGGTCCTCCTGGTTCCTCTTGGTTCCTCCAGGTTCCTCCTGGTTCCTCCTGGTACCTCCTTGGTCCTCCTTGGTCCTCCTGGTTCCTCCTGGTTCCTCCTGGTTCTTCTTGGTTCCTCCTGGTTCCTCCTGGTTCCTCCTGGGTCCTCCTGGGTCCTCCTGGGTCCTCCAGAGTTGTCCTTTCATCTCTTTCCTCTCTTCACGTCTGCTCAGCGTCTCCTCAAAGCCGTGTCACATGCAATTTACGTCGCTGCCTAAAGTTTACTCAAACATCCTGGACATTCTCAGTGCGCGGCCCGTACGTCGACGCCTGGCACGGTCCCTCGAGGTGCCGAGGAAGTCCTGGTCTTCATCAAGGCGGCCCCACGTCCAAACCGGGTCCCTCGTCACATATCGGACTCTGGGATTGATCGGACGGCTGATGAGGCGGGATATAGTTTAGTTCACACTATCATCTAGGTCTGAATGATGAAGTGAAATTATATAAATATTTGAAAGGCCTCGATTGTGTCTGTTGAAGAACGATGTGATGTGAAGTAATCTCCACACAGAAAAGCCACACACTGTCTGGAAGTCAAACCAAAGACCTTGTTGTATTGACAGAAGGGCTTCGACTGACAATCATTTTGCTTTTGGATTATAGCGATTTTTCTTTGATTAATTGATTAGAAATGTGATGAAAATATTTTACTAAATTTGACTCAGATGAAGCTGAAGTGAAGCGTTTGAAGATCCTGAAGTTTTCTTCAAATACGCTAAATATACACATTTTCCAAATCATTCTCATGGAATTATGGCTCAATTTCTGTCATAGAAGGCATGTTTTAGAACCTGTGTATAGACAAGTTAACAATTTTTCAATTACTAAATTAGTTTACGATTATTTTAATAATCAATTTGCGATTAATTGATTATATTGTTGCTGCCCTTGTTGAGAGCACTAAATACTTTGGCACACACT
The DNA here is from genome assembly GCF_026437365.1 of Eucyclogobius newberryi. Lineage (NCBI taxonomy): Eukaryota > Metazoa > Chordata > Actinopteri > Gobiiformes > Gobiidae > Eucyclogobius > Eucyclogobius newberryi. The sequence continues at coordinate 8,192,956 of NW_027315724.1, read as the reverse complement.
TGGATAACATTTTATAATAGCTACACTTTTACAGCATGGAATAGACTTCATTCATAAAGGATGATTTAGATTTAATAACAACTTAATTAATACATTACCTCCTAAACTTAAGCCCTTAATTAAGTATTTGTTCATGCTTTATTCACACAGCACACACTCGTACAGTGTAAGCAGTGGCCATCGCTCTGTGAGCTCACAGAGTGACTTCGGGAATCATTCTTAAATCATTGTCTTCGAATTTGCATGGTGTAAGACCACCTTAAGATATCTATTATAAAGTTAGGTAAAATTGGCAACTGTCCAGCGTGTCCTTCGCCTAAGGCCCAAAGTCACTGGGATTGGCTCCAGTCACCCGCGACCCCTAACAGGAACAAACGGTAGACAATGAATGAAAGTAGTGTTCATTTATGGGGGGGTTAAAACTATTATGGATTTAGTCGTTGTTGTTGTTGTGTTGCTTTCAATGGTGGTTGGCAGCCAACTGAAAAGGTACATTTACCACCACCGAAACACCACATAGTGTCCCTACTGTGAATGGACTTTGAAATGAAACGCTAATTCCCTTATCTGTCAGAAAACTACAACACATTGCAATGTTTTTCCAGAACGGTGGAAAAAGCAGCGACACAAGTGTTTCTGCAGCTGATGGACGACTACTGTACGTGTGGACAGGAGGATCACACCCCAAACAAGCTGCTGCTGACCCTGAACCAGCAGTCAAACACACACTGAGGGTAGGGCACCTGGGCTAAAAACAATAGGCTGTGTGCGGAACATTGTGGGGACGCCTGCTGCATTCCACCGCCTGTGTGTTCCTGCCAAGACCAGAAATAATAGTTTGGATTTTAAGAATGCAACATGTCAAGCATTTGTTTTAGTCACAGGTTCTAAACTTCTAAATTTGGTGTTACTCAGAAACAGTGTCAAATCATACAATTATTTGTCATAAATCCCAAATCTTAAATTTAGAGATATGCATTTGAAACTTCTGCAGTTTTTACATAAAGACATTTATTTATTTAATTTATTTGATTAATAAATAATTAATAAAGGCAATTTCTGTATAAAAATTGGAATATAAATCTGAAAAATGTCCACTATATATATATATATATATATATATATATATATATATATATATAATAATTATTGTTATTATTTTTTTTTACCTGCTTAATTTTTTAGAGAATTAAAGAGAAATGCACATTTGGCCTCATTTTCTCTAGTTAAACCTTTACTCAATCAGGCTTGGAAGTAGATGCATTTAGAGGAATTGGGCTTTGAAGTTACAATGTCTCAGAGAAATGTATGGACGTGCATGATTTAATAAAACATTTTTAGATGCAGATTTAGTTGTTTCCAGGAGAAAGTTTGTCTCGCTTTAACATTTTTAAATCCCCATTGGTTCAACATTGTACTGTAACTTCTGTGATGTTAGATGACACAATCACATAAATAAATGACATAAATATTCTAAGCCAAAAAAACATCCCAGTCCAGTATTTGCTCCACAGCCGCTGCACCGTTCAAACACGCGGCAGGTCGGGCCTTGCACTCCAGTCAACACGGATCACATTTCATTCTTCAAACATTTACATTTTGTTTGCATCTGCCATTCTTCCACAAAGCCTTCATTGTACAAAGACACCATATGTTTTCTTTCTCTTTTGAGATTCCCTCTCTGTGCTACATGACGGACAGATTTCAGCGCGTGTACCTACACAAATCACCACTATTCTTCCAACAAAAAACTTCTGCTATAAGATGAAACACACTTGATTGTACGCTGTGCTAAACTAATATTGCACATGCTGGTTTTGTGTTTTCCTTGCTACCGGCATGGTCTGGATCCTGCTTGTTCTACATGATGTTTTTTTAGGCCCAGGTTTGCGAGTGGCCAAGTAACACACAAAGTAACACACGGGTGGCTTCAAATGGCAGTTAGAGAAGCAGAAATATGGAACCAGACATACATTCCCAGGATATTTTGCCAGGAAAATGTCGAGGAGCATGTGTATGTTTACAGGAGAGGGCTGCGGGGTCGAAGTGAGCAGAGTTTGGCAGGAGAAGCACAGTTTCAGATGTGACCGGGATGCTTGTTTAGTACTGCGAAATGACTATGACAGCAGTCGTGTAGCGGTTTAAAGGAGACATACTGTGCAAAATTGATCAGTAAACCCTGTTCTAAGCTCAGAATGTTGTGAAAAGCGTATATAAACTTATTGCAGTGAATGATTAGGATGCTCAGACTGCATTAGTTAAGTTAGGAATAACTTCATTGGACCACTGTAAACTGTTTAAGAAGGTAAAACTCAAGTAGAGCAAGTGTTCTCATTGTTTCTCCTTCTCATTGCCCACTATTCTCCTGCATTCAAGAATATCACAGTTTTTTCCAGATACCACCAGATATGCCCCAGACACAACCCAGAAACACCCATGCCCCAGTTATACCCTAGAAATGCTTCAGCAAAGCAACACGTGTTTTGGTAAGGAAACAATTACAAAATTTTGGGCTGAAATCATTTAAATGACTCTGCGTGAAGGTGTGTCTACTTTACAAATTCAGTGGAGCATTTCCTGTATTACCACTTAATGACATCACAAGGCGGAACAGAGTGTTTTTAGTTTGAAAGAAGAAAAAATCTTAATTATTCACAATGAAGCAAAAACACAACTCCAGGGATGTTTTTGTTGATGAAACACATTTTTTCATAGATCAACATTTGCATAATATAGGCCCTTTAAATGTCTGTCTAAAACACAGAAATGCAGCTTCCAAGAACAATATCCTTCTTTCTTATAATCACACATCTAAATTGCATCTGACCTGCTTTCCCCCAAACTCATCCATCTTTATAACATTTCCTCTGTTGTATGTTAACTGCTGCTATGTTTGTTGTAGCTCCATCATATCCAAAGCCGGTCAGGGGCCACTTGTTTCTGCTTCGGGCCCCGTGGGGTTGGCCGGCGTTGACGTGCAGGTTTTGCCTCTCTGCTGCTCTGCCTCTGACCTCCCCTCTCCTCCTCCTGCGTCGTTCTCTCATCGCACCACTTAGACCGGACCCCCGCCCCGACAGCTGCCCTTTCGTCAAACGTGGCCCCTCGCGTCCAAAGGAGAACGCGCTGACAACGTTGAGGATGGATGAGGTAAGCTGCCAACGCTCAGGACACCGCCATCTCCGAGGAGCGCGGGACTTTGTCAGATGGAAGTTAAAGTGTAGGGTTAAAATATGACCTAAAAATATCATAATTAACAAATAGTTTAATTACCCTAACGTCTCATTTAAGTGATCACGAAGCCTGAATCATTCGTCATGAACTTAAGCCTTTGTTCATGGAATGTCATTTTTCTGGTGAAGGGTCCGTCATGCTTGTCCCAATGGAGATGTTCCAATATGGTGTTAATCTTGTCTATATCCATGGAGACAAGCTAGTGATGCCATCAGGTTAAACGTTTATACCTCACTTGTAAATCTTAACATAAAAGTATACGTACTACTCTTGTAAAAGATGTTTCCAATCAAGTCCAAAATATAACTGTTACTTAATAAAATGACCATTTTGAGAACTAAATATCCTTGTGTCTCCGTGGGCTCTTATTCTGTATAAAATAAGCTGATTTAAATCTCTACAAACATGTTAGGGTTAGGGTTAACCCTAACCCAATCTTCTTTATCACTTTACATGTTATGCTCCCATACATTCCTTAACTTAACCGTCACATGGTTATGAAATATCGTGATGGAATCTAAAACCATTCATCACTTCGCATATTTTCTTCAGTGACACTTTAAATCTGGTGTTCATATTTACCGATACTATTTTATTCCTTGTATGATTCAGCACAAAGTCTGACACACTTGAAACTGAGTCATTTCACATTACTGTGATTCATTGGGTTTGGAAAGTCCCTGAGTGTTTGGACATCCCTGTTATCTCTTCTCATTGCTCTTATCAGCTCCGAGTGTTGACCTTGTGGGACCGGCTGTGGTGGCCCGGCCCTCTGCGTCCTTTGTTAACAGTTCTTCGTCGTCCTTTTACTGACGAGCTGCCATTGATTGGACTAGTTTGGGCAGAGGTTAAGTGTATTCATCGTACGGCACCGGCCTGACTCATGCACAGGGGCGTGTCCGTTCTATTCTGACTGGACTGGACCAGGGCTACAGGTGTTTTACCCTGCGGAGAGGCAAAGCACAGGTTGAACCGGCGACCTAGTGGTTGTTGGCAAAACTGACTATCATTACATTACATTTGAAAAAAAATTAAGGATATAATTGCCAAAACTTGACTTCTTGAAATGTACTTGAAAATGTATTGTTTTAAATATAAAAAAGCAGTTCTGTAAAGTATTAATTGATTAACTTATTAAAGGGCCTATGTTGCACCAATGTTTGATCTACTGTATCTTTTTTTCTTATTGTTTCTTTATCAAAAACATAACTGGAGTTGTGTGTTGTTTCATTCACACGTTTAACGCACAAATCCTCCATATTCAGTGTTCTTCTCTCAAGCTGAATGTATTGCATAACTTGGAAGACTTTCTGTGGCAAAAGCATTTATCATACCTCTGAGTGTGCCGCCATGGCAACAGTCACAGTCATATGATTGTTATAGATATAAAGCACCTTCATAAAAACACAAGGGGTTTGACATTTTTAGTGCACATAATGCATAATGTATTTATCATAATTTATTCCTAAAAAACGCTTCCAGTTTAGTTTAAACTTCAGATGAGAAGAATCTTTTTCTGAGGTGATTCCTACATTTCACCTGCTTTTCCTCATGTCAGTGTCTTTAATGCTCTGTTGCTCTCAGTTCTTTTCATGAAAAAAGACTCCTTCAGAAGTCAGAATACAGACATTTACTTAATTTGAAAGGGCCTCAAGAAGCATTTTACTGCTGTACTTCTCAGCAGTCGTACTTTGACAACACAGTGCTGTAAAGCGAGATCGTGGCTTTGGACTCATCAAAGACATAACTACACTGCATATTTTGCGTATGTGGTTCATGATAAAAGGACAGCAGTAAGAAAGAGAATACAGGCTCAAACACGAGGACCAGGGAGCGCTGCTCCTCTGCTGCAAAAGTGCACAACGCTCCATGTTAACCCTCCGTTCAGTTCCAACAAGCACACAAACCATGGAAAGGACCCAAAGCCGCGGTGGGCACAGAGGGAGAGGCTGAATGAACGTGTCACTACAGAAGCAGATGTCAATCATCTGCTCTGAGCTGCAGGCGCGAGAGTGCCGCAGTTATGATGTGTCAGTATGCACAGCTACGTCCAAGTTTTTGAGCGCTTGCCACTCAAGAATACTCTGCATGTCCACTGTGCCTAGGTTTATGGACCCCTGTTTTAGATTATTGGAAGTAACTGGTCCACTTCTGCCCAAAACACATCTAACAATTCCAGATTTGCCAATATGAACATGATACACCTTATTTTAAAACTCAGAACTATTACTATTGTCTTTGAATATCATGCTAAATATGCATAGTTAGCATCTTTAGCTAAAGCTAATGTAGGTAGCCTGGGTCAAAGTTCAGGGGTTACAGTGCACAGCAGTAGAATCAAACTGACATCACTTAAGTTTGGATGTTATAAAAGTGTATTTACATCATATATAAAGTTATACCTTTACCAACAAAATTAACATTGGCCGATTATTGTATCTGGTATTTCCCTGGCAAGTTCCTGAAACATCTGCTCCAACAATCCACATCGGCCAGGCTCAAGAGAGTAGAGACTCGGTTGGTCTAAGCCACCTTCTGTCACTCACTTATGACCAGGAGGATTCCAGTAATGAGACAAAAGCTACCATGAGTCCAAGGCCTTTATAGAATGACTCTCCACTGCTGACATGTCCACCTGTCCTCCTCCGCTCCCAACGTCAACTGTCCATCCAGCAACTAACGTAGATTTATGAGCAGTAAATCTCACCTAACAAGCCTTAAGACACAGACTCAAACCAGCTGAAGTCAGGCTAACGCTAAACAAAAGTAGTAGCTAATGGTTTTAAAATGCTGGAGTTCTGGAATCTCCCGGCGCTCTGCTCATCTGGTCCAGCTGTCTTTTTTTTTCTACACGTCAGATCTGCGCGGCCTGGTGTGCCATGAAGAGATCCGAATGGTATGCGGGAGGTTTGGGAAGAGGGTTAGGAGAGTTAGCCATCTGTTAGCCGTAAATGCTAACAATGGAAGAGCGGTGGCGGCAAACAAACCAGACACAGGAAAGTAACCTACATTTTACAAAATATACAAAATTGAAAGATGTGAAACGCATTATGTAACTTTTCAAGGTTCCGCTACCTCCTTGGCTCCATGGAGATGTTATTGCTCCACCAGGAATGTTCAAAAGTATGGCATTAAAGTTATTTCCCTTTATCAGGAGGTCCCGCCTAGTGGGCAGGGCTTACGCAAAGTAGGATATAAAACCATCGAGTTCCCAGACTCGATCCGCAGATTGAGAATGACTCTTGGATGACAAAACATGTTCTAAAGTTATGTTAGTTATCCAAGTAAATATAAAACAAAAACAAAACTAAAGGAATAATAATTAAATGTATTCTGTTGGAATACATATTATTATTGTCAATAATAATTTATTTTATTTGTAATATTATTTGTTTTATTATTAGTTTTTTTACAAAGACAAATCATACATTTAATTAACAATTAGGTTCACTGACTTTCCAGTTCTTAACGTTAATGTCATCGCAGCACAGTGTCTTTCTGCCGGATCATACTCACAGCCCCAACTATAGAGAGCAGCAGATCGCGAGAGCAGCAGATCACGAGAGAGAGCAGCAGATCACGAGAGAGAGCAGCAGATCACGAGAGAGAGCAGCAGATCACGAGAGAGAGCAGCAGATCACGAGAGAGAGCAGCAGATCACGAGAGAGAGCAGCAGATCACGAGAGAGAGCAGCAGATCACGAGAGAGAGCAGCAGATCACGAGAGAGAGCAGCAGATCACGAGAGAGAGCAGCAGATCACGAGAGAGAGCAGCAGACGTTTTATTTGATACCACAGCGATCATTTTCAGTCTGAGTATCTCACCTTGGGTCCCTCTTTGATTCGCTTTCATATAAACACTTCAGACACAGACACTCACACACCGCTGCAGTCTTATGAAGCCTTGTATGGCCATGTGTGTGACTGATGTGCATGTCACTACACTTTTAGATTATTCGGCCCGCAGTGTAAACCATTTCAGGTTTAGAGTAATGCCTCAGGCCCCTGATGCTGGATGCCTGGGAGGCCGCTCCGGAGGGCACTGGCTCACACGGCTCTTTAAAGGACAGCAGCTGAGGATTCGCAGTCCAAATACACAAGGTTGAACAAACACAAGCCAAAACAGGGACGCAAGCGAGGATAAAGAATGGCACTGTGAAATATATGACTCTGTTTTGGAGCATTCAGTTTCAAGAGGAAATTGTGTTGAAAATAATGCATGTATATACTGAAAGGACATTGTTACTGTTTCTCAAAATCTCAAAACTCAGAGTGTGCTGAACAACTATAAGCTGTTTCGAATTGCTATGGTGACGATGTTAACTTTTCATCACTTTGAAACGCAAGGATAGGCTGAACTCGGAAAGAGCTGAACTATAAGCTGTTTTGAATTTCTACAGTGATAGTGGTAACTTTTAGTCACTCGGAAAGCTAAGAATAAGCTGAGTTACAGGAGATAGCCAGGGGAAGTATACTGACAAACTTAATTTAATCATTTAATCATTTTGATGTAACATGATAGATTTCACCACATTTGTCAACATTACTGATGTAACAACTTGTAACATTTTGAAGTCACATGACGTTGCCTTAGTTTGTCAACATTACTGATACTGTAATATTTGCCACTCATTTTTTGTATTGTATGTATTTTGTTTGTCAAATGTGTAATTTTGTTATAAGCTAACAAGCAAGGTGATGTTTGTGTTTTCACAATTTCAATTCACAATTTGACATTAAAAGCAATGGGGAATTTACACAAAGAACTTAGAGGGCTAAAAAAGCTAACTCAATTAGGCACCTGTTCCTAGTTTACACAGATTTTGAAAAATCTGTTTAAATTGAGTTAGGGCAGTTCCCCAGTCCCACAGAGCTTTCCACATAATGTTTTTGGTCAAGAAAGAAGTTGTCAAATTGTTCATGCAAAGTTCCTGAAGACAAAGCCACTTGTTGAAAAAAGGTACAGAGGAAACCCACCCAGACACACACAGAACATGCAGAAAGCTCGAAGTCTGGTAATCAAAACTGTGAAGCGAGATTATTACCTTAACTACTATGCCACCTCTCCACTCAAGCAAGCAGTGCTGACACAATAAACCTGTTTCCTCAGATGCACACACACACACACACACACACACACACACAGACAGACACACAGACACACAGACACACAGACACACAGACACACACACACACACACACACACACAGATACACGCACACACACAGATACACACACACACACACACACATACACACACACACACACACACACACACACGTGTGTATTTCCAGCAGATGAGTCAACATTTTTAAAAGATTGAATTAAAGGCAAGTGAGTGTGACCAACGGCCCATCCACAGCTCCACGGACCATTTAGCTCAGCATCAACACAGGATGGGCCGGGACACTTGGGGGTGGAGCCGTCCCTGTGTCGATCATAAACTTGTGTTCTCTGACTCTACAATATGAGAAACAAAATGTAATGTTTCAGAACCATGTTGACTAACGCAAAAACAACACCTTATTGTATTAAGGTTAGTTTAAAGTATATTGAGTGACATAAGTCGGTCCTCATTTGTCCAGGAGCGTTCCATTGTTGAAAAAGATTCAGTTGTAGTCATCTGGACACTGTTTTTAGAGGAACAAATGTTTTAACTCTCATACAAGAGCGAAAGTCAGTTTACAATTGGATTTGATATCCCACTACAGGGCTGTTAGGATACAAAGAAGAGTACAGTGATCCCTCGCTATATCACGGTTCACTTTTCGCGGACTCGCTGCTTCGCGGATTTTCATCATGCATTGTGTTCTGCATTCTGATTGGCTAAACAGTCTCTCCGTGTCTTCTCTACCTGTGTGTCAATAACGTTATGGATTAATATGTACACATACGTAAAACCGCTTGCCAAATTGAAGTTTGCAAGGCCGGTGAGAACGGCGTGTGTGAGCTGCGGGAGAGAGCGGTGAGAGTACAGTACAAACGTTTATACAGTACTTTTATTTGTTAAACAAATGCTTGGGCCTGTAAGAAGGTTTTGTTCCTTGCTTTCAATGTTTTATGGAGTATTTCATTGTATAGTAACTAAAAAAATAAATGTTTCCACTTCGCGGATTTCGACTCCCGCGGGTTCTTCTTGGAACGTAACCCCCGCGATAAACGAGGGATCACTGTAGTCTCAAGTGAAAATGTAAACACCATTTATCAGGAGGTCCCGCCCAGTGGGCAGGGCCAACTCTGAGTTGGATAAATATCTGAGTTCACAGCTCGATCCGCAGCTTGAGAATGACTCTTGGATGAGAGTCAAAACATAAAAAAAAAGAAAAAAACAGTGTCCAGATGATACAACTGAATATTTTTATACAATGGACGTAAAAGAGGCTACATGTGGCTACATGATTACTCAAAATCTGATTATTATCTGATTTCTGGAGCGTTAAAATTATTTAAATGACAAATATTTTAAAATGCAATCTTATGTGATGTAATCAGAGGGACCATGACAGAAATAAATCTGATTGCTCTCATCAGATTTAGAAGTTTACATGTTATTTTAATCATCTTTTAACTAAAATAGAATTGAGGTTATATGTAACAAAATCCAATCCAAACCAAAACTAAACCAGGTCTAAAAGCTAGACTAATTTGAGAAGATTGTGGCTAAAATTTTACATTTATAATTATTTATTTTCATTTTAAGTTCTTAAAAGAAAGAATCCTGAAAATCGAAACATGTTTGCCAACTTTAACTGTACATAAGTTTATTCTCAGAGAAAATGTGCAATATACAGCACAAGAAACATAAAAAGTACAGCGTCTTCTCTTGTGAGTGTGACATTCCAACACAAATTGAAATACTCTTTGAAGTTTTTTTAATTACTGTGGCGACGGTGCTAACTTTTTGACACTCTGAAGCTGAGTCCGTGACACAGAAAGGTCTTTTCACAGCTGGGCAACAGAAGAAAGCCTGGATAAGTTTATTCACAAACGACCTGCTAAATTTTGATGTAACGTGACATAGTTCAACATTACTGATGCTGTGACACATTGTTTAAGTTGTATGTAGCTTGTTTGTAACGTGCGTTGTCAGTGTGTAAGTAATGTTTGTTTGTGTTACAATACAACAAAAACGTCAAAGGCAAAGGAAAATGTACAAAACCTCTTGACATTAGTGTAACGGTATGGTTGAAACCGAAATAGAATTGCAACATGGCATCACTCACATTTGTATTTATTTCAAATGGAAAGGATGCTTGAACATTATGGAGTATTAACCTCTATTGTTGTTTCACTGGACGAGACACTTCATACCGGACTATAAGTCACACCTTTTTTCATAGTTTTGGCCGGGGTGCGACTTATATTTATATTTATACTTATATACTCATATTCCGGAGCGACTTATATGTGATATTATTTGTTATTTTCACACTTGCAACTGCATTTCATACTCCAGTGCAACTTATATATGTTTTTTTCTTCTCTATTATGCATTTTTTGGCTGGTGCGACTTATACTCCGGTGCGACTTATAGTCCAGAAAATACGGTATACATTTACATAAACATGTTTTCCTCCTTCTGTCTGGAGAATCCCAGCGATACACGCCAACCACGGCGATTAACAAAGAGGCAAGATTAGGATGCACAGAAACAAGGCCTCGGAGCAAAAACACAAAAAAGGAACAAAGAATGATAAGGAAGAGCGTGCTGCCGCAGTCATAATTAATGAGGACTCAATCGAGACCTCATGTCCCAGTTCTGCTTGTACAGAGAAGAGAGAATTTTACAGGGATTTACAGATAACTTAAAATAAAAAAAAAATACTTGAAAAAAAGCCAATGATTAAAACACTGTGAAAAGAAAGAGAAAATCAAACAAAGCAGATGAGCGAACGTAATTGATATGCCAAACACATGACAAATAATAACCATTTTTCAGACACAGTTTCTTTAAATGGCCCATGGATGACATTTATTTTCCCATAAAATATTTAAAAATGTAAAATGACTACACCTTAATTAGCCTTAATAAAGCATGAACAAAGACATGACGAACAAACGGGTTACTAAAAATGACTTAAATAAGGGTTCTGTTCATGCTTTAATAAGGCAAGCGTAGTTAGAGTTACAAAACTTTGAGGATTAAACAAATATATCCATATTTGTCCTTTTATCTGTACTTTTACACTCAGATTTGTTGATAGTCCAAATGTTGACCCAGTTTTTGTTCCAAAATCTGCAAGTCACAAAACCCAGCACAGTTCTAACAAAGCTCTTGAGGTGCATATTTACAATGAACCGCATTAACATTCAAATATATTCCGTCCGCGGCTCCTTTTGGAATTACACAAGGTCATTTTTGTGTGCGTAAATTACCCTGTTTCAGCGGCAGGTAATTGAGAGCAGTGACGTGAGCAGCTTATAATGCTCGCCTGTGTGTCAGTGTCTATAGGAAAAGGCGTTGTTCCGAAGCGCTCACAAAGAGGAGATTATTCAAATGAAGGTTAGAATGGCGCGGCTTTCAGGTTAATCCTTTTGGCCTGTGCTGTGCCTGGAGTTGCCAACGTTTCTATAGATTCTCCGTTCGTCTGGTCAATGCTAATGCGCCACCCAGACATGTGAGGGCTATCGACTCTGCCGCAGGGCCACACGATTATGTCAATGCGGTGAATGAATAAGTGTGGAAGCAAGCATGAGGCACTGATCAAGAAAATGGGGTGTGTCTCAACAAATTAAAAAACAAGATACTTAAAGGTGATGTGCAAAAACAAAACTTCAGAAATTAATTTTAAACTCTTTGTGGCGGTCCAAAGTTGTTGCTGACTTAACTAATGCATCATATTTACCACAATGAGTTTATAAGCGTCACAACGTTTAGAGGCTAGCACAAGCGCGTTTTGCAGCCATGCTAATGCTAACAGCAACTAGAAAGCTAACGGCGCACTTCCAGCTTTTCAGAGAATTTAAAACACTAGATGCAGACAGCACACAGAAGTCACATTTTCACCCGCATATCTGATTTTACAACATAGCTGTACTGCAAAGGAGATTTAACATTACTTCTGAAAATACAGCCCTAAAATAATACCTACCGATAAAAAATACACATTACTTTCTGTCAGTTTGCATTCCGCCATTAAGCAGCGTGGAATGACACAATTTGGGTCAGAAAGGCTCAGAACGAGTCTGGTGGTGATTTAAGGACCACAGGAGCCATCTACCTTTGATGTCACAGAACTGTGACACGCTCAGAACAGGATTATTGTTAAGTGAAAATGAAGCTAAATGCAGCTCAAGGTATGTTTTTGACGAGGGAACAATGTTATAACAGTGGTTTAATAATAGATCCATGTTTAAAAGTCACAAAACTCCATTTAGCATCGTATCTGTATTCTATTTTATATCTTTATGGCCTGTTAAAAAGAGGCCAAACATTGTGCAGTGTACAAAGCATTCTCTCCAGAGGCATGGGTACATTCAATGCAAACTGTATAACATTTCAGACAAAGCAATTGCATTCCCAGGGAGACAGAGTGCATATTTAATGTCACTTTGTCCTTGGTATAGTTTCATAAAGACAAAAACGCACAGCCTTTTTAAGTCTGTCCACCTTTTACTAAAACGGAACAAAGCTTTGAATTTGACGACACAGCAATCTCCATCCACAAATATCAGAAATGATGAGAAAATCTGCTCATTTGGAGAGAAACTCAATTAATGCCTTTTATCTGGCTCCCCGGAGAGAGAGGTACAAGAACGATAAGGCGGCGCAGAACAAAGACCAGGAAGAGGGCTTTAATTAGAGATTGTTCATCAAAATTAGCCCAGACTTAAATGGACCTGTGCATTAAAAAGACAATTTGCGCAAAGTGAAGTTTGTCTATAGAAAATGTCAATGGAAATTAGGTCTTACATTGTCCAGTGCAGTCACATTTAAATGACTAACAGAGGAGTTTAGAATAACCTTTGTTTGACAGCTTTCAAGGAGAAAATGAGAAAATTACAATAGGATGAAGTGGTGGTGAAAATCTACAACGTGTAAAAGTACCTTCTTGTACCAACACGGGGTATAGCTCAGTGGTAGAGCATTTGACTGCAGATCAAGAGGTCCCCGGTTCAAATCCGGATGCCCCCTCTTATGTCACCATTTGACAAAACTGCTATTGTGATTTTACAAAAATAGTGAATTGAATTGAGTCATTTGGTCACAGCTGTCATTACCAATCAACATCTATAATATTTTTACAAAACTATTCTTATTGCTCATACATGTAGATTGTTGGCATTTCAGTTGTAAGGACATCAACAGTTATAATGTGTGTATTAATCGGTACCGATATTTGAAATATTAATTCAAATACCCAGCAAATAGATGTTAAATATATTTGGAATTGGTATTGGTATTAAAAAGATTCAATACTTAAATTTCACTCATCATGTTCATTATGATCAATATCACCTGTGTCTTATTTTCCAGAAATATATATTTTTTCCATAGAATGATGTAGGCTTTCTATGGACACATGAGTGAGAATTGTTTTTGTTGAATTGGGGGTTTGGATCATTACTTCTCCTGCAAATAAACGGTTTGAGATTCAGACCTCATGTTGGGCTTAATTTGAATCGAATAAATTAGGAACGTTTTCTATTTACATCTGAAAGTGTAATGTCATGCCGTCCCAATGTCACTGTTTGTGTGAAGCGTTGATAGTCAAGTAAAATTACAGATATAAGCTTAATTATCGGTCTCAGCTGGCTCTTCAGAACTGTCTATATACTTTGTAATACTTTGTACATGAAAGACATAGCTTTTGATTAAACAACTTTTCAATATCCCATTTATCTACTCTACCAAATTGAAGAACAAATATTATGAATGTTCTCTGAGTGATATCTGCTCTGTAACCGGGCCAGGCCAAAGAAATAAAAATCACAATTACAATTCAATTTAATGCAATCATAACCGTTCAGCCTGGAGGGGCACTAACCCATTACACACGTGCACTTTCTGGGTCAAATCTCAGTCAGAGATTATAATATTTTATTGCAGCGTGACTCTGCAGTTATGTCAAATGTGCTTAGCTTATGAAACTCTGCATCGTCTGTTTATGACTCCAAATCAAAAGTAAGAAAGATAATGTATTAAATATAATCGACTGCTAGCAGCCCAAACATGAAAACAAAAAAAGTATGTCAATTTGCGCTGCCAACTGGATTTTTTCAAGATTTGGTCCGTTTGAAGGAGACACAACTCATTCATTTCAATGTAGAGGCTGCTCCATGACCCAGTGTTCAAGATTTTGCCCTGTTGTAGTCCAGATTTAGCCCCAGTCTGGTCCAGGTTCAGTTGATCTCCAATAAACATGCCCAGTTAGACCAATGACATGTGAAGTCCCTGCTTTTTTAACCTATTGCCTCCACACCAAATCCATCATCTCATGTCTCCTCTTTATCCCGCACAACAACACTCCTCTGTACTGTCCCGTCTGCTCGTGGAGGATGGAAACCGGACCAGCTCAGATCCAGTCTCAATCCAGGCTCAGACTCAACCTGGACTGAGCACATAGTCTTGTACACTACTTTCTAAGTGTCCCTCCCGAAGGACTCTACATTGGAAGTGCCCTCTCTGTCTGTCTGTCAAGGGCACACACAAACATGAGGGATTGGCAGAGCACCGAGTAGAAGTAGAAGCACACACTTATGTTGCTTTCACACACATCGTTTTCATTAATAAGAATATAATAACAACTGATAGACCGGTAGATTAGATTTGTGTGTAAAATAAAACACAAAAGGCTTAACTTTGCTCTGCCAAATTACCAACACTGAACTATAATGATTAGATTAGATGATTAGAAGGATTAGACCAGAATTAAACAAAATCGAGGTCTAAACCAAACCAGGTCTAAAGTAGAATTAAACCAGGTCTAAACCAGCACCAAACCAGGTCTAAACCAGCACCAAACCAGGTCTAAACCAGCACCAAACCAGATCTAAACCAGCACCAAACCAGGTCTAAAGAAGCACCAAACCAGGTCTAAAGAAGCACCAAACCAGGTCTAAATCAGGACTAAACCCAGACTGAACCAGTAATCAAGAGAAAACATATTTTAATAGAAGATTTTTTAGACAGGCAAAACAGGAAAACGCACAGGGAATTAACTTAAATGTTGTACAGGAATCTTTTGAAATGATTGGTCACCCTGTGTTGATTGAAGTTTGTTTGCTGTCTGGGGCCCCTTACTGGACCGGCCTCCCCAAGCCTTTTTTCCATCTTGCCCATCGCTAGCACCGCCCCTGACACTACTTGAATATTCCGGGACACAAAACAGCTCTTTTCTGCAGTTTAGAGCTTGAGCAGAGGAGCACATGGACTTGGGGATTATCAGGTGAATGACAGTCCCACTGTACACTTCTAAATGACAGCAGCCGGGGCCCTGAGCGGAGCCACGGAGCTGGGTTTATTAAGAGCACTTAGGGGACACTACATCAAACATGCAGACTCAAGGGCCCCCATCACCGCCCTGAACACCACTCCCCCTCCTCCCATCTCTGCATAACATCACACTCTGTCATCTCATCCCTCATAGCAGCCATGGAAATACAATGAATGGAAGTAAGAAGACATGCAGATCGTGCTTTTTTGAACCGTAACATGGCGTAGATTTACATAATTTAAATTTTTGTATTTAAAAAACTGCAATACTGATCCAAAATAAGTTCATATTAGGAACAGTACCATTGAGTTCCTATTCAAAACTGCAGAACTGCAACTGTCATTTGACTGTAACAAGCAGCAGATGTATAATACTATATTTTCTATAGCTGAGGTTTTTTTAAATAATAAAAAGTACATGGACATGGGTGGGGGCAGGGGGTAGGTGAGCACTTGAGCCTCAAATACAGGACAACACTCAAACACACAAATTTGAGTGACATAATGACGATGATAAGGAAATCTTAAAAAAGTTGATTATAATGTAACATGCCCACTTTAAAGTTATTTGAGGTAAAACTGCCACTGTCTCGATGGAAACCCTTGTCATTGTTTATGTTTCCTTGTACTACATGGGCTACTGTGGTATTTCTTTAGTGGATCATGAAGTTTGTGCATCTATAGCCAAACATAATAATAATGAAAGGTTGGTACAAATATGTGCTGGATGTAAATCAATCAAAATCACTCAAAGTGCTTTATTGCATCACTACATGTGGTCCATTTTATGATATTAATCTAACAATATCCAGCTCCTTCCACGCTCCACAGGTGGGCGGCATTAAATCAGACGGATGTCAATGGGAATAAAATACTGGCCTTGAGAGAAAATGCTTTATTCCCCAATCTGGGATATTAATAAGCTCAGTTTCTGTTTTATCATTCTACATTTTGCAGTCACAGCAATACAAA
Source organism: Eucyclogobius newberryi (assembly GCF_026437365.1). Lineage (NCBI taxonomy): Eukaryota > Metazoa > Chordata > Actinopteri > Gobiiformes > Gobiidae > Eucyclogobius > Eucyclogobius newberryi. Next base: position 8,176,318 of record NW_027315724.1, on the reverse strand, counting down.
AGGCACACAATATAAAACAAAGCGGTACGATAACTATTCCGCCTTCTAAAAAGTATATAAATTAAAAAAAACATAATACATTTAGCATAAACATAAATATTCCATTCACAAAGTTTCTATAGTATATGTATATTGTGTAAAATATGGTTCAGTTGTCAAAAAGAACGGCCAACATGAATGTATGATGTAGATATTTGAAACTTCACAAATGTAAGAATTTCATTTGTAATGTCTGAATGTATAAATGAGGCCTAAACATGGCCAAAATTGCTGGAATGAAAAAAAATATATATTTAAAATTTTTAGAGACAGGTTTAAATGACTTACTTCATTAGATTCTAAAATATTTGATGCCCAGATTTTGGATATCTTATTTTGTATTTGAGTAAACTAGATCAAGCAGAAAATTGTAAAAAAATATATATATATTTCACTTCTTTTAATGACGTTAAAACACTGAATAAATCAGGCTTGGAATTAGATCCAAACAAATGCTTCTGTACGATCCGCCAAAATCTTGTTATACTTGTAAGATTGTAAAGTTTGGTGTGTAGGAGCTACTTTAAAGGCTGATATTTATGTCTCTGTGGGAGGAAAATGCATTTGGAGAAACCTCTGAATTGTCCCATAGAAATTTAAGGGTGCAGATTGGACGATGTCGTTGTTTCCACGTGACGACCTCTCACTCTGGCCTCTGTGAGCTGCTCTTGTCCCTTGTCCGGAGCTCCAGCCGGTCCCTGTCCTGTCCACACATGTTTAACTGATCATTATTAACTGTCAGATCATTAGTGTCCAGAGCTGTCATCAGAGCAGGCCCAGAATCTGCACTGGACACTGGACACGGGACACACACTGTCATCTCTGCATCTCCAGGGTAATTACACTATACAGCTGACTATTCTCTGACTATTAGCTATTTGTTGGCCCCTTCTGCATCTCCAGGGTGAAGCAGGAGACGTAGAAGGGGCCAAAGAATAGCTAATAGTCTGAGAATAGTCAGCTATAAAGTCTGATTAAGAATGTTTTAGCAGTTGACTAGTCATGATTATTCCGATAATTGTTCCAGCTCAGCTCCAAAGACTGAACCCTGCTCCAAACCACAAGCTTTTACAGACTAAAGGATAGAAAAACCTCAAGCTCATCATTGACAATTAAACATGACTGAAGTTCAATCTTGATTAAAATCCGATGAAACGCCCAGCCACTAAAACTCCCCAAGTGTCCCGTTCACTCTTTGATGCTCAGCCCTCTGGCCAGTGTCCACATGCACATTGCACATATTCTCTCTGTAAAATGAACATCGCTGACAGGTTTACCCATGGGTCTCATCTGTCTCACTTTGTTCCCCCAAACTCGCTTGTGATCGCTGGCAGGGACGGGGAAAAAAAGGTCTCGCGCTAGCATCTGTTTAGCTTAGCAGTGTGGAGTGGAGTCTTTTAAAGTTGACTTCAAAGCAGAGCGAGGATCGGGCCGGTGCAGGATCGGGCCGGTGCTTAGCAGCTGAAGACCTCACAGCCGAGCACGTGCACACATGTACGCACACAAATACAACTGCACATGGACACGGTGTTCTGGAGGCAGAGAGGTGGTACGCCCTATGTACTGGTGGTTCAGGCCCTCTCCGTGCGATATCACCACCATATGAACTTCACAGTACAATATTTACTGCTGTATTATGGAGAGGGAAACAGAATTGTACGGTAGAAATGCTACTTTTTCCTTTGCTGTGAATCATTACAGACAATAAATAATATGTCTTCATGTTCTATCTATTTCTTTAGCTGCTGCTGCTGCTGCTGCGACACAGCTATACTTTTTTTTTTTTAGCAAAGAAGCATTTAATTTGATATATTTTGGCAGTTTTATTGAGACTTTTGACAGTACAATATCACATTTTCAGTGATACATGTTACTGCAGACTTTTGAGTTTTTTGGTCAAGTTATGATGAACCTCCTCTTTTTGGCATGTCCTCTTGTTCATCTCCTTTTAAAGAGGATTAGGGTCACATTATCTCACTTCTCACAGACCCTCCATCCTGGGACGCTCCTCCTTTCACGCCACACGTCCTGAGCTCCTGATCCCGGGCAAGCCTCCCGCACACGCGTACCTGATCCGCGGTGTTAGCGTTAGCATGGACGGAGGAGCTCTGCGGCTGAACTCGTCCTCTCGCTCTCCCAGGAATGGAGACCTGGTCTGGGCTTGTTCACAGCGGTCAGTGCGGGCGCTTTGATGTCCGCTTTGTGAGCGTGTTCAGATTACAGTGTTTACCAAAGCAGTCTGGCACCGCTAGACCCTTTAACGTGTTGTGTCATGAGAGTGTTCCAAATTCCAAAACGGAGGCAAAAAAAGTGAAATATCATAATTTTCCAACATTAACTGACATCAGATCTAAATGTCAATGGTTTTAAGCAACGATTTCGAATGTCCAGGGTAGAAACGTCAGTTAGTTTGTTATCAATTACAAAGCATGGGAAACAAAGCACTATTTACCAGCTTCAAAGTTGTAATTGATCTTGAAAACTATTGTGGAATCAACATTTATGTGAGTATTTGAACAGTAAATCAAGACATCAGGATCACATTTTGGTAATAATATCCATTTGAAAAAACAAATGCAGTAAAATACAATGTTAAATGTGTTTAAACCAGGCTCTGATATTGCATGCATCAGAGTAGTTTTTACATTAGTAGTTACTTTTTTAAAAAACTTTTTAGTAGTTTTGTAATGTTCTGAAACTTTTACAGGGTCTATATGAGCTGGTGTGATTCTTCCATTGGATGATATAAGACTATGTAGAGAGAGAAAAATGGGAAATTCTATGTTGTTGTAGAGAATAAAAATGTGGTTACTTCCAAAGGTTCAACAATCCAGTTTTGGGATTTATATTTTAAATTATTTTACAAATCAGGGAAGTTTTTATTTCTCCAGTTTGTTAGAATTTTTCAAAAAAATATCAACACAATTTATCAATCGTCATATAAAATCTGAGTCTGATTTTTGGACCTTTAATTATTTAAATGGCCACAGCCAGTAATAGACTGTGTAATAACTTCCAGTTTATAACACATGTTTTTATTTGATTAATAAATACTAATAAATAAGATAATGGTTGGGGGAAAGATCACATTGTCAATTTAAAAAGACGAATAGGAAACACCACACAATATGAAAGTAACCATCATGTTATCTAACTTCCAAATTCACAAAAAAATCCTTCAGATCCGCAATCAAAATTTCAACTTTGATAATAATAAAACAAATGCATATTAAAAGAAAACACCACAATTGTCCTGTTCAATATTTGAGATGTTCTGTTTGAATAAAATAACATGACAAAGTTGAACTTGTTTAACTGGGACGAGGTTTTCGCACAAACCCGGTGCTGCAGGTGATGAACCATAAATTACTCTTCGAAGCAATTTGTTTCCAGCGCACGCAGTCGCACGTAATTGTTGTGCAGAAATGTGTCAGTAATTACTAATTAACCGAACGCTGCTACCTGGACGAACTGCTGATGAGAAAATTAGACAGCAAGAGTTTTGTAAGTAAAGTAACTATCTGAGTGCTGAGTCCTCATGTTAAGGTTTACAACCAGCCATTTGGAAAGAACATTCATGCAAATAAGTCTTATATATTTTTACATTTTGTCTCAATTTATCAGTCAAGTCAATATGAAGCGAAGTGAGACTGTTTTCAAGCCAATTTAAATGGAAATAATGCTGTATAATACATAATACAAAAATAATATATAAATATAATAATAAAGTTTCTGTTTCTTTGACATTCACAAATTACAGAATTCACAAAGGTCCAATGCCTGTTATCTTGTGGCTTTACGTGGTTTCATGCTGCTTTTGGTCACCTTGGCATTCGTATGTCACATGTTCTAACTTTCACGTGATGTCTACATTTGGAAAACACACTTTACACACACTTTTGTCTCCAATAAGCACCAGCAGTGGGAGAGAATAACGAAAAAATAAATAATGAAGCCTTTAGGCAACGTGACTGCTATACTAATAGAGCTGTGCTTTCTAGTGACACAATTTGACCACAGAACGAGTCCAGTGATGGTTTCTGGACTTAAAAACTGCACAGGAGAAGTCTGAAACAGAGTGATTTCTGAGCGGTGGGAGAAGCTCGTAAACAGGATTACTGAAACAAACGTGAACAAAGCTAAACTCAACTCCGGATGTGTTTTTGATGAGAGAACAATGCTAAAACAAATAAGAAGGTGGATTTCGCAATATATGCCCTTCAAATCTGTTTTTATTCAATGTCTATATTCACCACAAGTGTAATCAATAATACAAATACACCATTGCAGTCCATTGACACAAAGCAATTACATGCATAATAATGCATTCAAGGTCTCCACAACGGTAAATGAAGAATAATGTGGCACCATTAAAACTGGAGGTGCATGTGCTTATTGCTTAGAGCGCTCCAGGTCCATTCAGATTCATTATGGGGCTCTTAAAGCACGATTAGATCAGGAGCACAGCCCAGCGCCACAGTTCAGAGACCCAGCCCCGCTCTAGTCTGGACTGGTCTGGTCTGTGTGCGAGGATGAAAGACGGCAGATAAGGGCTAATGATGGACAGAGTGTCTTTTCATCTTTATTAGTCATTTGTGAACATAAAGCTTGCCAAGGTGACCCAGCTACTATCAATAGATACAGTTCTGCAAACTGTTTAAAGTGGTGTCTGCAAAGTGTCATGGCAATGGAGTCAATTTTAAAGTTATTCAAACTGCACAATTCAGCATTAAATATAGGCTGTCAGTATCTGTATTTTATTTTTATTTTTTTGTTTTTTCTTGTGTATAAAACATTCTCATCCATTTCTCCGCCAATTCATGACCCCTAAACCACAAAACATCTCTATCAATCCAGTTTAAAAAATAAAACATTAGAAAAAAGGGGCAAACAGTGTTTCAATGCTATGTGGATCTGGGAAGCTGTGCGTGTTAGCTACTGTTAGCTACAGTAAGCACAACACTTCTCCCTTGTACAGCTCCATCGTCAGCGTTATGTGAAAAATCTTTTTCTGATCCACAATTTGCTACATTATAATAGCACGGTTTTGACTTGCATCTAAACTACTGTAGAAGTGCAACACTTTTTGTCAGGAAACAGCCGATGCTAGGTGTGCTAGCTTTGTTAGCTCTCAAGTCTTTGCGCTCGGAGGATCATGAGATTTGTCTGCGCTTGTGTCATGTTTATAAATGGTTTAAGACTCAAAATCCTGTAGTGTGTTCTGGATTTTAGATAAAATAGTACCACTACCAGAAAAATTACACAGTGCACCTTTAATGCAACACTTTTGTCCTAATTACTATTAAAGCAGCACTATGTAAGGTTCCCGGGAGCGGCTCGCCACCTGCATTACTCCATGGTAATAGAAAGTTAAAACCAAACTGTAGAACGCTTTCCATGGAATGTTAAGTAAGAACATCTCCATGGAAACAAGCTCCTTCACAGCAAGTGTGCATGTTTTTCAAGTTTTTTCAGCACTATAAAACACCTGTAGTTAGTAATTACTTTTATTTAAGTCTATTTATTGTTTCTGTAATCTTACACGGTGGGGCTTTAATAGTAAAACACTGTGAATGATAGTACACCACTCCTGCCTTTAAAAATGCCCAACAAATTCATAATATGAATATAATAATGAAATACCAAAAAAAGCAGAAAAAGCAAACTTTGGTTGTGGATATTATTCTACCAATTTTACTGAAAGGTGTGATAAGGTAATGTTTTAGTGGAATATTTTCATTCAGTGTACCACGACTCAAAAACTGCTGAAAAACATTGCAATCTTAATTTGAAAATGGACAATTTTTTATAGACTTCAGGCCAAATAGGACACGATATATTAATTACCATGATAGATGTTTGCAAGTTCTCTCTTTGTGTCTCTCTTTGTGAAAGACGGCAGATAAGGGCTATTGATGGACAGAGTGTCTTTTAATCTTTATTAGTCATTTGTGAACATAAAGCTTGCCAAGGTGACTCAACAATACATATTGTCTATGTAGTGTTGAAAAAAAGATACAAATACATAAGTCACACTAGTCCACAGTGGTAAACGGTACAGTGAGACGGAACACTCAGAACTGCCACACCGATCAATAACGACGTAGGAAACGGCTTCTTCTCATCGCATTACCCATCTCCCGTTCTCCATCAGCCTCATACTCAGCCTCGATTCAATTTAAAAGCACCTTTGTCCACACATTTGCGCAGTAGAGACATCAAGGACAGTGCGTGTTTACCCAGAGAAAACAACCCTCGCTCCCCCCTCGGTCTGTCCACACAAAGCCGGGCAGCAGACAGATGACACCAGCCCCTCCGCGTCTCCAGAGAGATCCAACCAGCCGCCGGTCCATCAAACAGAGGAGCGCAAATGGAACCGACCCAAAACCAACAAGCCAAGAGCTCTAGGACGTGGGGCACACAACCTCCAGGCAATAACTGAAGCCGTCCCAGTGTTTGTGTAGGTAATCAAATTCAATGGGACAAGTATAAAAGGAGAACAGAGCAGAGTTAATAAGATGTATAAGTTGAAAGAGCTGTGAGACTTTGAAGAGTTCGCGGAAGGTCGAGACGAAGGCAGAGCGAGTGGCGGCCGGTAAAGTACAAAATGAAAAAATACAGGCGGTCGATATGTAGACGTTCGGATGGTTCAAAAGAGCGTGCTTCACAATGGAGCTACGAAAAAATGCTTCGACATGAGAGATCTGCACAAAAATCATAAAAACATCATTTCTAAAGATAAACACGTTGTCTGTGTAGTTACTTTGTTGTCCAGGTAAGCTCCAATGGAAATAAATACACACAAAATCAACGGTCAACAGTGCTATATCTGTCTTTACCAGATCCCTGTTGGAGAAACTGAAGAAGCGACTTGGATGAGTGGCGAAACGACGTCGCTCTTTAAAAACTTTGGTCTAGTAAACAAATTTCCACTTTCTGTGAAAACATTAGAATCAAATCTTAGCCTTGGTCTCTAATATCTGTGATAAGTGTATGTATAAAATGAGTCATGAGCATTTTAGAATCAGAAAAAGGTTTATTGCCATGGTCGGTGAATAAGAACAAGATTCACAAAAATGGTGCAACATGAAACAACAAAATAATAGCAAAATATAAAGAAAAATAATAATAAGATATTAAGGAAACATTGGTTTGCTAAAAATAAGATGAAAATAAACGTAAACTAGAGATCCAGATCCCAAAAGTCCCATCACAAACATGGACATATAAATATGCAAAGTGGGGTTTGTATTGGAACTGTACCTGCTTTTGCACCTATTATCATGGGAAAAGAACTCCTTAAATCCTTAAACATGACGGATATAATAATGGACTGGCCTTTATTACAGGCAAGAGGATCCATGCTGCTCAGATCAAGAGGAGGACAAAACTCATTGAAGGTGTTCTTGTTGTTGTCCTCGCTCCACACGATCGTCAGAACATTCCAGCTCACTCTCACAGACACATTCACTCTCACAGACCCATTCACTTTCACAGACACATTCACTCTCACAGACACGGTCACTTTCACAGATACATTCACTCTCACAGACACAGACACGGTCACTCTCACAGACACATTCACTCTCACTTTCACAGACACATTCACTCTCACAGACACGGTCACTTTCACAGATACATTCACTCTCACAGACACAGACACGGTCACTCTCACAGACACGGTCACTCTCACAGACATAGACACGTTCACTTTCACAGACACATTCACTCTCACAGACACATTCACTCTCACAGACACGTTCACTCTCACAGACACAGACACGGTCACTCTCACATACACATACACATACACATTCACTCTCACAGACACAGACACATTCACTCTCACAGACACATTCACTCTCACAGACACGGTCACTCTCACAGACACATTCACTCTCACTTTCACAGACACATTCACTCTCACAGACACGGTCACTTTCACAGATACATTCACTCTCACAGACACAGACACATTCACTCTCACAGACACATTCACTCTCACAGACACATTTACTCTCACAGACACATTCACTGTCACAGACACATTCACTCTCACAGACACGGTCACTCTCACATACACGGTCACTTTCACAGATACATTCACTCTCACAGACACAGACACGGTCACTCTCACAGACACATACACATTCACTCTCACAGACACAGACACATTCACTCTCACAGACACATTCACTCTCACAGACACATTTACTCTCACAGACACATTCACTCTCACAGACACATTCACTCTCACAGACACGGTCACTCTCACAGACACAGACACGGTCACTCTCACATACACATACACATTCACTCTCACAGACACGGTCACTCTCACAGACACATTCACTCTCACAGACACGGTCACTCTCACAGACACGGTCACTCTCACAGACACAGATAAATTCACTATCACAGACACATTCACTCTCACAGACACAGACACGGTCACATACACATTCACTCTCACATACACATACACATTCACTCTCACATACACATACAAATTCACTCTCACAGACACAGACACATTCACTCTCACAGACACGGTCATTCTCACAGACACATTCACTCTCACAGACACATTCACTCTCACAGACACAGACACAGACACATTCACTCACACATTCATTCACCAGCCGTTTACAGTTGCCAATTTGACCTGGACTCCGCCCAGAGAGTTGTTGGTCTGGTCCGGGAATCAAACCCACGATAGACTTAATCCTCCAAAAACAGGTTTGTGGAGATGAAGAGACCACTTACAGTGAGAATACCAGTTTCGGCAAATGTGCTTTTTAAGTCTATGTTTGGCTGGAAAGTTACGTAATGGGGCTTTAAGTAATAAAGATAAAATACAAGTTTTTTTTGCTGTTTAGTGCATGCTCCTTTTCCTCACACACACACTCCTCCACCTCGCGCACACACACACTCCTCCTCACACACTCCTCCTCACAAATACACTCCTCCGCCTCACACACACACTCCTCCACCTCGCGCACACACACACTCCTCCTCACACACTCCTCCTCACAAATACACTCCTCCGCCTCACACACACACTCCTCCACCTCGCGCACACACACACTCCTCCTCACACACTCCTCCTCACAAATACACTCCTCCGCCTCACACACACACTCCTCCACCTCGCGCACACACACACTCCTCCTCACACACTCCTCCTCACAAATACACTCCTCCGCCTCACACACACACACACACTCCTCCACCTCGCGCACACACACACTCCTCCTCACAAATACACTCCTCCACCTCGCGCACACACACTCCTCCTCACACACACACACACACACTCCTCCGCACACACTCCTCCTCACAAATACACTCCTCCGCCTCACACACACACACTCCTCCACCTCGCGCACACACACTCCTCCTCACACACACACACTCCTCCTCACAAATACACTCCTCCGCCTCACACACACACACTCCTCCTCACACACACACACACTCCTTCTCACACACGCACACTCCTCCTCACACACACACACACACTCCTCCTCACACACACACACTCCTCCTCACAAATACACTCCTCCTCCTCGCGCACACACATTCTGCTGCTTTTAGCTGCGGCGCTGCAGCCAGCTGTCGGAGATCCGAGCGAGGACTACACCACCTGTCCCATGATCCAACCAGTCTCTGCTCCTCCTCCTCCCAAACTCATGTCTTCCACATTCATCCCTCTCTTTGTTCTCTCCTCTCTCTTTCTCTCCGTCACTATTGTGCTGTGATCATCAAGGTTTTCTCTTGACTGTAAAGTTGATGTATGATGCAAAATCCACTTCTTTCATCTTACAAATCCCAAAGAGACCAAAAGCCTGTATAAAAGCCAATTAAAATCACAAAAATGCAAATCATATAGCCACTTAAATTACTCTATACTTGCTGTATAGAAATGTTGAAACCAAGAAGTGCTCTTCTGTGTTTTTAAAGTCAGCACAAGTTTTTACAAAAAAAATGGTCAAGTCAACAATTAAAATGGCCTTCATTATAAAACGTATTTGTCCGTCGTTGCCATTAAAGAGCACGGGCCATCTAATCCAAGCATTGTCAGTGAAAATGAAAGCAATGTTTGGAAGTTAAACAATCGTTTTATTTTAAGATGTAAAATACCAAGGCAACTATGCCCACAATGATATAAACTAAATCTGGACTGGACTGGGCTGTTGGCATGTTGGGATTTTGGGGATTGGAGATAAGAACAGCAGCCTTCAGGTCAATGACAGTGTGTTTGTGCAAAGGGTGCAAGGTTAACGGACTGGCCTCTGTTTACCTTGTCCTCCTCTGGGCCCTCGCTAGCCTCTTGGTGGGATTAGCTGGGTTTACGTGAGGGTAAATGACAGATGAGACATCTGGGTTATCGTAATGTCATAATGATGAATGGAATGATTAGAATTGATAAAAAGTAAAAACTTAGAACCAACTGTGTGTCAAAAAGCAGGGCTGCAACTAATCGTGATTTTAATATAGTCAGTGATCCGTTTCTATTGCTTTGTAAACCAAATAAAGGTAAAAAAATATTGCAACTGAAGCCAAAGAGAATATTTACAAAAATGTTGTATTATTGATAAATGCAGATGAAGTTTTGATTTGGTAATGTCTTTGTTATTAAAGGTATTTTAGTGTGTTTTAGAGTCTGTATAGACCAAATTACGGTGACGATTGTTATAAATACGACTACAATTATATATTATAGTCGACTAGTCATGTCTTTATTTATTATCATTTATTTTTTAACCTTCAGTTCAAATTGGAACCATTTTGTGAGGACAATGTTTTTAATTTTTCTCATTACAAAAAAATTAAATACTGCCAATCACTGAATCATTCCAAGGGCTTGAAAAAAAGAAACTTGATTACATTTATTTTTGTGGAAAATATTGCCACATTTATCATTTTCCAACTGCTAAATTGTCAGTAAATGGTTAAAAATAATATCACAAATAGGACAAAATATGAATGTATAGTGATTTTATGGCCATTTAAAGTAGAAGACAGAAGATCAAGTGTGATTTTTGCGTGAACTAAGGGTTAATTATACATTTCAGGATGGAAATATGCTTTCATATGAACACAAACATTTTAAGCTAGTTTTGTAGCCACAGATACCTGGGCCTCTGTATCCTCTCGTCTCATAGGATTACCCGTAGTGCCGACTCTGCAGGTGGGGCCCTAAGTTAATTCCCCCTCTTTTGGCCCCTTAATAGCTTATCGATCGCGCCCGGACAGAGATGCAGTGAGCAGCGTCTAGGTTACGGACATAATAAGTTAATCACTGCCAGCGTAGGTGTGTCCAGAGTTTAATCACATATGGCCCAGGGTTCATGTAAATTGTGCCCGGCCCTCAGAGGAGTTTACTGGGGGGGAAGAGAATGAGGAGAAGGAGGACGGCCCCGGCGGTGATGGAGCTCAGCTGGGGTAGCCGTTTGGCCCCCATGGATGAGTCTCTGGAGCGGGTCTGGACTCACTGCCCACGGCCAAGTGTAAATCATGCTAAGCTGCTGGTGGAACAGAGCAGCGGTGTCCTCCATCTGTTCTGTTCTAGTTTAAAATGCTCTGGACATTAAGTAGAGTTTACAAGGTTTACAGGTTTATACAGTGAATTAACTCATTTTTCATTGGTTCACAATTTAAAAATCGTGTACGAACAAATACAAATGCCATTTTAAAGACTTTTTACCATTGACAAGATGTGTGTGGTAGAAAGTATTTCATAGGTAGCTCCTTAGACTGCTATCTTCAGATTGAAAATGACTTCTGGATGGAAGTCAAAATGTCTTCATTTCCTTTTGTGTCTTTTTTTTTTAGCCTGTAGGTTTTTTAGACAGGACAGTGTAGTGTGAAATGGGGATGGGACTGGGAAAGGACATGGCAGCAAAGTGTTTTCAAACTCATGAGGCAACGGGTTGTTCACATCGAGCGTACGTGTGCTATCCACTCTGCCACTAAGTAGCACGAAATATTTGTATTTCTAAAACAGTATCAGAATACTACCATTGAAACCTTTTCTACCATAGACCACTATTGACAAATGAGCGATTTCATCAACTAGATTCAAAAGAATCAGAAGGATATTTTGGCCCTACTTTTTAATCTCTTTAAATAATATAATTGTACGGACATTTGATAATAAAGTTTTGAAACTTTTATTCATGTACAACCTTTTGCTACCTTTTGAAAAAAAAACAGATGTTTTTAAAATGAATATTTCCAAACCCAAAATATAGAAAGTATATATAGGTAGAATACTGAAATGCCTTGCCACCATACACTGAACCTCGCTTGGCAAATTATACTTAAAATAAAAACATGTAAGAACAGAAATATTTGACCTGTTTCCAAGTCATATTCAGTATACAAAAATGCATTACTGATAGGATTCCTGAACGTATATGTACTGCCTGTCTGGCACGTCGATCCCTTTTCCATATTCAAGCCTAACATGTACTTTACTTTGGCGTTGTTAGGCGGAATCGTTCTGCTCCAACGGTCTCCAAACACCAGTCCTACGTCCACCATCCAACCATGGCTCCCCACAGCTGTGTTACCCATCAGCCCCTGCTCCTGCTGCCGGTTCCCAGGCCTCGGAACCACGGAGCTCCCAATCTCACCCATTTTCTGGATCCATGTGTGCAGCGAGAGCCGGAATGTCTCCAGGAGGAACTGTGGCTCATTAGCACCACCGCTGTATGGGTTTTTACACTGTAATCTGGAAACTGGCCTCTTCATTTGGCTCCTGATTGAGAAAGCAATGTGTGCACTATTTTTACAGCGCAGAGGAAAGCTAGTGTTTGAGCAACTGACAGGAAAAATCAGACTCAAAGGGATAGGAAGGTTAAGATTACAACAATTTTACAATAAAGGAATAATTCTGCCAAAACATGCACAATAGGTAAATACCTCCAGGTCTCGATCAAGACTAGACCAAGATTAGAAGATGAGTCACAGGACGCTGCACTGTGGTAACCATTGATGGGTTAAATGGATGGATTAAAAAGTATAGCACTCATCCAAGTAGCTTCTTCAGTTCATCTGTTTTGTTTTTGGCTTTTTTTGTTTGAAAAAAAAAATCAGAACGTCTTGTAACACAGGCCCCAAATTAGGGTCTATTCATGTAATCGCTTCAAAGTTTACAGTTGCCACATTTAGCTAAAACCAGTTGACAGAAAAGTGTAGCGGGGACATTGTATTCTACCCAAATCCAAGCTCCTGTCCCCAACGTCAGAATTCTGTGACAGAGAGAGTTTGGTTCAGAGGACATGAGAACAGAGGAAGGAGACATTGTAGTGAGTCCAGACCTGGTTATCTCACCCATCACATTTGAACTGGGCAGCTAAAAGGACTTCTGCAAGACCTGAGCCTGATCCTCAGACAGGACCAGAGGACAGACTTAGACCTGAAAACACACACACATGCACACACACAAATACATACATAGTTCTAAGGACATCCAACACCGGGCCCCTCACTCGTCCCCCATAGCTCCATGTCTCCTGGTGGACATTTGAATAGGAACCTCTCTACTCTTACACATGAGGTCTTTGAGTCTGTCTTTTATCTGTCTCCTATAGGTGTCAGGTTTCGGGCAGGGGCCTTTGGGAGGGCGCCACACCCGTCTCAGAGGGGTCACCCGGGTACAATGCAGAGGTGAGGGTGGGTCTGGGCTATAGGTATGAGTCAGTGCGGGCTGGAGGCTTTGTCAGAAGGTCTATGAGATGGGTTTGCCACTTAGTCACTTGGTCGTGAGGTATTGTCCTGTTCAAAGTGGAACCCTGTCATGTATTGTTGTTGACATGTCTTTTCATATGTCGCAAATATATGTGTTTCAGTTTGGAGGTCACTTCACCATGGCAAGCATCAACGGAAGAACTGTCAGAAGCAAAGAGTTCTGGGCTGGTAACACGCTTCAACACATTTGTTTCGATTTGAAGATTATTATTTATTCATTTCTTACATATTTCCTTCTTATAAATCATTTATTTACTTACTTAGCTACTTGCTACTTATTTACTATTCTCTTCCTTACAATTTGATTATTACTTATATTACTTATTGATTTATTTATTCACTTATAACTTACCAACATATTCATTTGTTTTACTTACTTATTTGTTTACTATAGACTTACTCACTTATAACTTATTTGCTTATGTTCTACTTACTTACTTACATGTTTGTAATGTTTAAGAAACAAAATAAAATGTCGAATAGCTCAAACTTGCAAATGTACTTTGTTTTTGTCCAGATTAGATTTGGAATCTTTATGCTAGGAATTTAATTGCTAAAAAAAACAAAAACAAAACATAAAACTACGATAGAAAATAATCACTATATGTTTTTCTTTGGGTTCTAATTTCTTCATATATATTATTTGCTTTCACTGCCTAGAAGCGATGGACCAACATTCATAAGCGCAACCTTTCTTTTAAAATGGTATTTTCTGTTGTTTATTCCCCAGTCAATGATTATGTTTATGATTATGAAGGTAGTGAGTGCCGTTAGCTCCAGGTGCTAAAACACCGCGCAGGAGCACGGCAGGTGTTTGCCATTTCCCCCTCACTTTACCCGCTCATTGCTTTTATGTGCTCTGTCATTAGTCCAACTGGGCCGGCGCGCTAATGCAGTCTCCGTATGTGTGTGAAGGAAGGCCGGCTGAAATCATGAGCCTCCATCGCGCTTCAAAAGATAACAACACACTTACGCAACATCAAATAATACGCACAACCTCATGCCCTATAGGGCTATTTTGGGACGCTAGCTAACATCCCTGAAGGAGGAACACAGGTTTTCACTCAGTGTGAAAATGTCATGATCGAATTAGCTTCTGCAATAAACCAAGGCGAATAGATGAAAACAGAGGTGAGGCCAAAAATCTAACTTTAATACCTGATATTTAGTTAGTTGTAAACAGCAATGTGAAAACAAACATTTTCGGTGCCCTGAAGCCTTAAACACGGGACAATGCAAAATGACACAAGTAACCGTTACATTTAATCAAGAAAGTGTAGGCTCCTATTAGTTAAAATTAAAAATACACCTAATTATGTACAAATAAAAAGTATGATGTGATAACGGTACAATTTCTCGTCAAAATAGTAAAGTAAATGTAACTTCTCACTAGCTTTGTATTACCAAAAATAGTTAAAATGTTATCATTATCTGTGATTTGTAGACTTGCTTTGCCAAGCATTTAAGTTAATAGAGATTGCCATAAAATGTGATAACTCAATAACCAAACACACGAAATACCATGCTAAAGTCCGTTAGCCTCAATGTTTCTCTGCGTCAATCTGTTTTATTGTTGTTTGTTTATTAACATTACATTACATTTTGTGTTTTAACAAGCTTTTGCACATATTTGATGTAAAATGTACTAGTTTAAAGAGTAAAAGAAATTGATAGCATATTAGATGTAGCCAACATACACACTGAGTTTTTTTTAACTTATTTACAAACTTACTTCTCTTACTTAAACGTACATATTTTTTTATTCACTAACTTACATACTTGGTTACTTATCAACTAACCAACTAGCTTGCTTTCTTGCTTACATACTTTCTAACGTAATACTTACTTGCTTTATTAATTACATACTTATATTTTTAGTTTGTGTAAAATTGGTATTAATTATGTGGACTCATGATAATAATTTCCAACACAATCCCTGAAGGAGCTGCTCATTCTCGCCCAGTGTATTTGCAGCGATTACATTAGCTTGCGCGCTAACCAAGGACGATTAGATGACAATTGGATGCGCTCTGTTGTCTGCCCGTAGACAGATGGCATGCTTCTGTATCCTCACACTTCATTTGTAAGCAGATAGCAGCACAGGCCAGATCATTATCACTGAAGAGGTCTCCTGTCCACTGACCCATGCTAACGCTAGGGCTTTAGCTAGTACAACAACTGACAAACAAGGATAACATCTCACTTAGAGCTAATTTGGCTGTGCTAATTGGGTCTTCTGTTTTTAGAGGAATGGACGCTGGAGGCAAGGTGGGTTAAGTGTCTTGCCCAAGGACACAGTCATAGTGAGTTAAGGTCATAGGGTCAAAAGTAAGTGGGTAAGTGCGCCACCTACGGAGTACAATCTACCTGCTATAAATTACAACAGGTATAGTATAGTAGATTGGATCAAATTAAACCATTCAGTTTAATGGAAGGATTATTGACATTGTATTTAACCGATGGGTTTAAAATGCAGATAAAAGGATATCATAAGTAGACATATATTTTGTTTTATTTTATATTTGAAAACTGTTGCAATTTCCAGATCTCATAACACAACTGAAAGCAACGTATAATTTGATGCTTCAACTATGTAGAGCTTAGCTAGCTTGTATGCAAGCGGTAGGGGGAGATAAAGGACAATTCAACTCGCTCCACAACAATTCATTTCCTCCACACAAAGACTCAGAAATATCTTATTTAAAGCCCATATGACAGGTCCTCATGTTTTTGTAATCATGATGTTTGGTGAGGTAAATAATTATCCTGGTTTCAGTCAAGTTAACCTCATTCTAACTTCTGTATTATACCCTCTGCTAAGAACATTAGT
Organism: Eucyclogobius newberryi; assembly: GCF_026437365.1. NCBI lineage: Eukaryota > Metazoa > Chordata > Actinopteri > Gobiiformes > Gobiidae > Eucyclogobius > Eucyclogobius newberryi. Next base: position 8,159,691 of record NW_027315724.1, on the reverse strand, counting down.
GTTTTGCAGAGTCAGAAATGAGGGGTGACTTCCTTTACTTGTATATTTAAGCAATGAAACATAACATTTCAATATCTTAAAAAGCAGTTTTAACAGAAGAATGCATAATGTAGGACCAACCCAAAATATTGCAGAGGGAAATAAAGTCTCTAAAGTCATCACCGTAAAGCACATGTGAAAATCCAACGACTACACCGCAATTTTCTTCAGCACATCCCCAGTGCACAATTTTACAACTTTGCCAAAATGTCTCCCGTAAATCCTCCAGCCGCCTAATCCTGCACAAGTCCAGGTCCGGGATCAGGCTCGGATCACGGAGCATGACCGAAGTCTGGACTCGGACTTGCTCCTGGTTTAATAATGAGGCAGGCTGGTCAGGGAGAGCTTTAAAATGGCCCCCAAATACTAGTAACCTTAAAATGTTTTCTAAATGTTTTTATACTGTACGTTGTTGGTACGTGTGGTAAATATTTATCATGGTTTTAAATCACTCCAGTGTCAATTTGAGAAGAACAGTTGAAAATTACAGGAAGTAACTCTGAGCTCTCAAAGAAGAATCCATCCATCTATGTCACCAATACACCAAACTCTACATTTACTCACAAAGAGAACATTCATTTGAGAAAATAACAGTGTTGTCAAGCTCCTTCAGAATGAAAATTGCTTTTGGATTGAAGTCAAAACGTTTTATTGTGAGAAAATCCATCACAGTTAAACGATTATTCACAATTATTACTGAGACTCTGTGAACTCTCACCAAACACACTATTATTTCTCAAGTTTGTCAGCAGATTTATGAATTTTAACTATACAAATGACAAAAAAGTAAATATGACAAAAACAGCCAGATAAATGGTACTTTATATTTAAATATTGTAGTTTTTTTACTATAGATTTAATTAAAACAACTTTATTTTTCTTCCGAAATAGTCATAAATATATTTTTTTAGTTCTTACAATTATTTTGTGACTTAAATAATTATCGATGAACTAATTTAATGACATCCCTGGGTCTGACTTGTTTGCATTCATTGGCTTTAATCTGGGATAATTAGGATTTTGACATACAGTATGGTTGCTAGGTAACAGTTCACTCTGCGTGTGTCACATCTCCAGCGGTTAATTCCACGTTCAATAAGCAAGTGAAACTATAAACTTCACCAAAATGACAAACTAGGGAACTCTTCATTATAATGGTGTTAAATAACATGTATTATGTTTTTTAATCATATTCTCACCCCGGACAAAGTCATTCACCTGTCAGGGAAGTTCGCTGTGAGAATAATAGCTCTGTCCACACAATACACTTTCTTTGGAGCAAATCCTTGAGAGCAGATTACTTCCTTGCTCTGAATAGTGAGCGAACATTATATTCCCTCTATAATTATATGTTAGGAGGTATTAGCAGACAAAGCGCTGCCTTATGTAACCTCCTTCTCCTGTACACATCATTCTTGCACTGGCACATTCTCTGACTGGTCCAACTGCTTTACCTCATTGTTCTCAGCACCCTGGTTAAAACCAAGTCGAGTCCTGGTTTACATCGATTTTTGACATTCATTTTTTTTCCATTGACTATCTGAAAATGAATAAATAATAAAGGTTTGAAAGTTTGCTTGGGGCTGTGTGATAATTATGAGCAGAAAACCATTTTATTTGATGTTTGTTTGGATAAGCTGATGGATCTGAATTAAATCACAAATCGCCAGAGAGAAGAAGAAAAATCATCACAGCAAAATGTTCTGTTTTCAATATTTGTTTGCGTGTAGCTGGTTAGCTTCTGTTGTTTGTATTAATCTGTAATTGTATTGTTGTCTATAGAGAAAATAAATGGGGAAGGAGAGCATGTTTTGAAAGATGTCGTAGCGTCACTTGCCACCAGCAATGTCCCTGTTGTACCTTTATTCGGTAACTGTAATAACACAACTTTTACATCAGAGTGTAAAATATTTCAGAATAATCAACAATTTCACAATCGTCCGCCGGAGCCAAAGAAGGATGGATAATCTCGCCTAAGTACTTTCAGATAACAAACAAAACAACTGGTCCAGCTGCTTTCCCTATTGTTCTCAGTGTGCAGTAGGCCCGGTGCCAGCTCTACTCATGTTTGGCCTTGCACCTCAGACACTGTTGGTTTTGGCAACAGTTTCTGCATGGGCGAAAGGACGCTGGCCTGTTTGGGACATTCCAGACGAATTATATATATATATATATATATATATATATATATATATATATATATATATATATATATATATATATATATATATATATATATATATTTTAAGTGTATGGATGTATTATTGGATTGTATTATTATAGAATATTGATCTATAAATGGGGAGCTGAACAGGTCAAAACTGTTGAATTTCATCTTCAACTTTTTTAGACCAAATAATACTATTTGTCTTTGTCTTTACTTCTACATCAATGAAATATTTTACCAAGGTGAAACCAGGATGGAATCTGTTTTGTTTTTTGTTTGGTCCTGGTTTGGACCCAGTTTAAAGGTTTGGTCCGGTTTGGTCCTGGTCTAGTTTTGTTGTAGATCAGATTTAGTCCAACTTTACCCTAGCTAATTTGAGCTGATGATTGTGCAAGTGTAAATGCACCCTTAAGGAGAACTAAACCAACACTTAATCCACTTGAACTGGACCGAAACCAAGACCTAATGGAACATCCGAATCCAGGTCCAAAAACGCCAGGACTAAAACAGGTCTAAACTCAAAGGTTTAAAACTAGTTAAATTATGGTTTATCACACTTGCCTTTGGTTAGTCCTGTTTAGTCTTTGTTTGAGCCCAGTTTGATTCCTAATGTATTTGGTTTGGTCCAGTTCTAGTCCTTGTTTAGACTAGATTCGGATATGGTTTACTCCTAGTTTATTCACAATTTTGATGTGGTAATTGCAAGTGTAAACACACCCTCAGACAAAACTTAATGAGATCTGAACCAAGAGTTAATCCACTTGAACTGGACCTTAAACCAAAGGGAATTTGAGGAAATTTGTCTTGCAATATTTGCCAAATAACATTAAGAACAACATCTAGGACTTCTTCAAGACCTAATGGAACCAACATCTACTTGGTCAAGAAACAGGTCCAACACAGTTTAAGCCAGGACTTCACCAGGTCCAGCTCTAACATGGGACTAAACCACGTAATGAACCGCAATACATAAAACATCTATGTCACATTCATTATTCACGAGAAAACCATATCATATCCGATAACCTCAACGTCCCTCAAGTCCTTCTCAGCTTGACCTTCTCTTTCTGCACGGACATCCTACATTCATCATGGCGCGTGTCCATCGACCCATCGCAACAAACTGGAAACTGCGGCTTTAATTACATGAACCTCATTGATTTATGCTAACGGCCCGCAGTGCTAAATACGCTAGCATCAACAGACCACACACGCTACGTCCACTCTGCATATGTGATCGTTATGAGCCCGACTGAAATGCACGGAGGAGGAGAGGATTAGCAAAAGAGTTTAGGCTGACAGGTTGTTGCCGAAGGGAAGACAATTAGACAGGAGCTTCTTAGAGTCATTTTGAGATTAACAACTCCAAAACAGCCTCAAAGCAAACAACACGCCTAGCTACCGTTCAAATGAGGATACATAGACATTTGGGTCGAAGGAATGTATAAGTGGTGTAGCTGTCATGGGGCAACAGACAGAAGTGTTTTTACAAATCGTTAGGGTGGGAAGACGTTGCAGAAAATTAGGAAAAAAACATCTTAAATTTAGAGGTATATATTTAAAACTTCTCTCATAGTTTAGTCACATAACTGTAAAGGCATATAATTTTTTTCAGGAAGTGTCAAATTTGGGACATATCAATCAGAAAAATAGATAGTGCCATGTTTAAATGAATTCTATGGCTGTATGTGCATTCAAGTAAATAATAGAACATAATTCATTTGCAGATTGGACGATGTTGTTGTTTCCAAAACCTCTCTGCTTTTGGTGGCTATCAAACTGGACAATGGACAACTGGGACATGTCTTGCAACGTGAAAAGTAGAAAGTAACGTCTGGAACTATCAATCTTACAACTGTGAGATACCACCTACCACCACTAGGGTTAGACTATAATCGTATCAAAGCTGTTTAGCACATATACCTGACATTGGCACATTTTTGCATTGCTCTCAAATGTATAAAACATTCCCCAAGACTGCCAAGGTAAACTAAATCAAATATATAGCCTAGTGAGTCCACGAACAAATTATGAATTCCCAAAACATATTTACAGACAGTGAAGGATGTTTTTGGTGAAATCTTTGAACCACAATCAGCACTTCGGCGCTGAAAATGTTGGCTTTCAAAAATGTGGCTTTGAGCAAAGTTCGGAGCATGTTTAGTGCATCAATTTGTTTGCCTCTGAGTGTTGTTTGGGCCAACGAGCTTTGTACAAACACGGCGGATACGTACAAGATAAAAAATGATCTTGGCCTTTAAGGAGCAAACGCCAGCAGGTCCGGTGGAACTGACTACTTTAGCTCTAGCACACGATGCTCCGTCTTGAGGGGAAAAGTTTGCAAACCCCTGCTGCGTGGAGTGGCCCCTCACTGAGCTGTTTGAACCAATTTGCCCCAAACCTCCTTGAAACGAATGTGTTTGAACAAAGCAGTGAGTCATGGTGCCCCCGGCCCCCTGGCACACGGCCCGATCCACTGTCAATTTTACTTTTGTGTTGTGTTTCGCAGCACAGACGTATAAAGGAAATAATAAGTACTGTAGTGGTGGGAGAAGTACTAAATACTAAATAAATAATACTAAATAAAAAACTAAATATTTTTGTTTGCTCAGGAATGCTTTTGTCCCCAAGAATGTTCATTTATATACTGTTGTGAATATGAGGCTGAGTTCAGATGAGCCAGTAGAGGAAATACCAACATTTCAAACTTGATTTAGAAGAAATAGGCTTGATACTTTCTACCGATTCTGATACCACAATAGTAATAAACGTGCACAGTTGTCATAATCAACATATAATAAGAGCAATGTCTTTTAAACCTGCATAATATGAGAAAAATACTTCACATCCAATAACTATGTTTTGTATTGCGTCCTTTTAATATACTTTTTGGTACAATATGTTCCGTTTACTAGTGTGTGTGTGTGTGTGGGGGGGGGGCATTTTTTTGGTGCAGTAAGTTTTTTTGTCAGTATCTATTTCTGATACTAGTTTTAAAACAGAAAAGTATCTGATGTTCAATACTTTTTTACATTAGTAGGATTATACAATAAAGGTGCATTGAATTTAATGTAGCTTTGTTTGTTAGTTATTTTAAACAAATATCTAAAAGCAAAAAAATGGGTTCAAGTTTCGAGCAGACCAGGGAAGACATCATAAAGAATAGCTGTGTGAACGTTCTAAACGTATATAACAGACAATGGCCGCGCTCTTTGGAGAAACCCAATCTGGCCTGCAGTCAGAAGGTAACGTGTGAGGAGCAGACTCGTATAAAAGCAGGATTCTTCTGATCTTACACATGTGGTCGGGTGGATTTCCTGCGTGAGCCCAGCCCGCTCATAAGGTCCATGAAACCTCCGCCACGCCTGCAGAACACCAGCACGATATATTCTGGACACTTAGGCTGGAGACGCACAGGCATTTTTGTCCTATTATTATGGAACATTTGAAAATAACCATTACCATATTGATATTTATTAACTGACAAATCTTTGACAGCCATTTGGTGTTCCATGCCAAATATATCTGCGTTTAATTGGATGCTCTTGTATTATTTGTTGAGTTTAGGGTTATTTTTTGTATAAATGTTGTTACTTTGGTCCAACTAGGGGTGTCACGATTATTAGGTTAATCGATAATCGTGATTATCAAGATCACAACACAATCGTATAGACCAAAACATTTTAAACGTGACAATTTTAAAAGCAAAATGGAGTATTTTTTGTTCAATATACAGCCCAAAAATATATACCTAAATGTAAAGTACTTTATTTTATCTGGCTTGTTTTTGTCAAATGTTCCTTTATTTTGTCTTTCAGAAAGTAATTTTTAGTAAAGCCTGTCACAAACTTGAGGAACAGTCACATGTTAGACCGTGGGGACTTTAGTTTTGTCACAGACTGTCAAGCTAAATAGGCTTGAATAATCATAAAATTGTGAAATACTGTGAAACAATTTAGAAAAAACAATAACATTTTCCTCCTTTAGAATCCCCATAGTGCACCTTTAAATATGTGCACCTTTAAATACGTGCACCTTTACATTTGCAAATAAAGATCAAACACAGTTGGAGCGGTCGGCTGCAGAGAAACTCCACGCTGACATTTTCCAGACACAGTGAGATCAAAACTCACTGAGATAAACTTGGAACGGTCTGTGCTGCGGACCCTCGTCTAGGGGGTCTCTTTGCTGTTGTCAGCAGCAGCACATGAGCAGCCCTGAGGTTATCTGCAGTGTGAGCGAGCGTCCATTAGCTCAGTGGAGATATCTACTGCTGCAGGGACCAGGCGAAGGGTTATTTACAGAGGGAACATGTAGAGCACTGGGTGTGTGTAAAGCTAATGCAGTTTGACTTATATACCTGCTAGTTCTCAACAATGTGTGGCACGGTGGTCTTGGGTTCGATTGCCTGGCAGTGTGGGGCCTTTCTCTGTGGAATTTGCATGTTCTTCCTGTGTTCACAAAGGTCAAATATTCAGAGAACAGTCCAACCTCCTGATCCTGAACCAAGCTCAAAACGTTTGATGAAACTCTGGATATAAATCCATCCATCCGTTTTCTACCGCTTGTTCCCTTTCGGGGTCACGGGTGACTGGAGCCTATCCCAGTGACTTCGGGTCTTAGGCGGGGTACACCCTGGACAGTGGCCAACTCGTCGCAGGGCCCTGGATATAAATCATTTAAATAAATAAATATTTGTTTCCAAAGGTGTATTTGAAGACTTCATTTATTTTTTTTTAAAGGAAAAAGAACATGGAAAATATTTTTTTGAAGGTTTACAATGTAGTCTTTGTCTAGCAACAGGGCTACAACTAGAGGTTATAGTTGATTAGTTAGCTAGGTCTTTTACGGTTAGTCAACTAGACAAACAGTTATTCCTATTACCCGTCGAGACTTTATGAATACATTATCAACCAAATAAATGTTGAGACATGGTGACGGAAGGCTTCTAGAGTGATACATTTACAACTAAAGTGACATTTTGATTTAATAATGCCTCTGGCTTTGTGATAAAAAGGTCTTTTATTTGTACTCCAGATAAAAGTTACAATTGTTAGAAAAACAATCACGTTTATGTCAACTATTCCATTCCTTCTTGAGAAAATCCCCTTAACTGAGCTGTTTTTCAATACCGGTATGTGTTTGCAAATGAACTCTTCAACTATAATATAATTGATACTGATAATTGTGATATTTAGCCTAAATACTGTAATAATATCAAAATTAGGACAATCCAATATACATTTACAACAGCAAAATGCTCAAGGTGTAATTCTGAAACTAGTAAAATTATTATATAAATTCCAAAATGAAGATTGAATTACTGTAAACGCAAAACAATATTTAATTTACTAATATTTACCTCCGGCTTGTGTTTTCCAACTCTTTATTATTAATCGCACTGATGAATGAAGCGAATCAATGTTTAACACGCTTTACCAAACACAAGAGCCATTACTCATTTGAAGTGATCTGACCTACATTCTCCTCCTGTCTGCTTTATCAGCGTCCTGCCCAACAGCACAAAGCAAATCCATTATTTACACCGTTTAATACCAGGAAGATGGTGACAAGAGAAAAATGACGCTAGCTTTTCCAAACACGCTGCGGTTAATGTTAAACCAAACAGACCGGGTTTGCACGCCGGGCCTAGCAAAACAGACGCCGCTGAAAGCTGGATTATGCTAACAATCGCGCAAAGGCTAAAGGAAACTGTAAGCGCCAACTCCTTTCAATAAAGTCAACAGCCAAATATGTAATGTGTTAGCTAAAGTGCCGCACTAAAGAAACAGGCTCATGATCGAGACTTCCTCTTAGGATTGTCTCACTAAATCTGAAAACAGGTGTTGAATTACATGTTGACAATGGTGCGCGATCCGTGAGGTTAAGAGTCACAGGAAGTCTAGAGTTTTTGTATGTTTAGAATTCTGGCAGAATTCTAAGATGACAATAGTTTTAGTTCAGGATTGTCAAAAAACGATATATAGATTAAGGTTGCACTAAAATATCAAAACATTGATATATCATGATACTAAATTTGGTGATAAAGGATTGTTATTGTGAGCTATGTATCGATATATTGCCATGAAAACTATTAGTTATATTCAACCAAATCTTTGTGTGACAGTGCTGCAATTTTGTTGCATGTTTAAAGAAAGTCAAATCATATTCACAGCTTTGATGGTTGTGTTTTATATTAACTTGTAGGTCCTTGTTTAGCAAAGAATGTATGTATGTAAATAAATATGTATGTAAAAGAATAAATGTATGTAAAGAATGAATGTAAAAAAGGTAGTTGATTCTAAAAAAATACAAAAACATCTATGATTGCAAAATCTTTATATTGTCGTATTGTGGGTCATGTATTGTTTTGAATCTTTAGCGACCCTGTGATTCCAAGACCTAAGTTTTAAACTATATGAAGCATGACATAGAGCAGCAAAACTAATGTTAAGCATGCTTGATAATAGCTTTCTTTGTATTTCAACACCTTTGCTCATGTAGAGCGCTGCTGAATTCTGAATTAAGACATCAAAGTTGATGTTGGTTTGTATCTCCCAAGATGGGAAACTTGGAACAGAAAATTCCCAGAAAAACTAGTTCCTATACATTACACACACCCCGCTCTCTCTGTAGATGTTACAGTGACAACATAATTATATAGGGCTAAGTACAAGCCATGTGGAGGGGCGAGCGACACGCCATCACAGAGAGGAGAGAAAGTGCACAGGCTTGTCATTACAACTGTTTGAACCGGGTACAGAAAAATATATTCTAGTCCGGCCACCCTGCCAAGTCCAGGTTTTAATGTGAAATACTTTAAATAAACATAGGCTTCTGCACAGACTTTGAAAAATATTTTCCGATTAATTCATATAAAGGACACAGATTAGGCACAATTGACTTTTTGGAGTTTTGAACCATGTTATAGCATTGTTACCTCATCAAAAACGTAGCTGCAGTTGCAGAGCTCATCTCCTCTGCTTCTTCTCAGAGCCTCACAAAAACACTCAGTTTCAAAATCAGAATAGTGATGTCAAAAAAAAAAGATAATACAAATCAGGTACCTGGATTTTTATTATATTTTTTCTTTTTTGTTTTCCCTTAAACATAACTTAACTGCTATTACAACATATCAGTAGTTGAGCAAAAACAGCCCCTCTAAGGCCATAGATCATTGCCAGATTGAGCAGTTTTCCGTAACATCACGTTCATTTCAGCTGCGTGCTCGTATTAGCATGTCAGGGCAAGCTAGCTTTTGTTTATCTCCCCATTGTAATTCCCTCTGCTGTCAGTAGATGGAGTGCTAACATCAAATCTGGATAAGGGAAAGCCGGACTGGTGTACATACTATTCAAAGTTATTCAAAGTTCCAAAGTCCACAACATGAGATGCCAAAGCAAACGTACTCATGAGCATGTTGTGTCCTTTTCATTCCATTTTCTAGAGATTCTACATACATTTTTACTTGTGTTGTGCTGTACCACAGTCATACAGTCTTTAACACCCTCCTATAATAGGGGATACAGTGTGGGGATAGAACCAACAACCTTATGATGTGTTAAAGTCTCCACATTACCACATTTTTCCAAACCCTTTTGGCAAACTTATAAAACAAACAGATGTATACACATAGAATTGGTGAAAGCGTGCTGCTCGGTGGTTGAGCGTTTGAGGCTGGAGCGTCGTGAGTTCAAATCCAACAATTTGCTGCATGTAATCCCTTCTCTTATCCACATTTCACACTAAAGCCTACAGGCCAAAAAATCCTTTGGCCAAAACCAGGGGTCGCCATTTCAAATCTGGTACTGTTTTCCAGTCTCTTGGCAAGACACCTACCTATATGTCCCAATGCACTTTTGATAGGGGTAAACTTTTCCATCTGTAAAACATTTGTGCTTATTTTTTTCCAGGTCAACAATGGGACCACTGTCTGCAAATGCACTTAAGCATGTTTGGGGGGGATGAAATCCTGTAAAACCTAAGAACACTTTTGCAATACGTCAGATCTAAAGCTGCTATCACTTTTTGTGAGACAGGTCTGAAGATGGTTGCTTGCCTGATCTCCCCTCTGAGGAGCCAAAATTATCCCAACGAGTCAGGTGAAGATGGATGGACTTTAAAAACACAGAGTAACACCCCCCGGATTATTTTTTAAGGCAAATGATAAAATATGCAAGATTGCTCTACACACATAACTCGTGAATTATAACTCTGACAGGTCGGACGACTCATTGAACTAAAATGCAGTTAAGATAAATATATTAAGAATTTTGCTAAAAATAAAAAAAAAATGTTATCACTGAACAGATATTTTTTTAGGTTTATAAATTCACTTCTTGTTTGTAATTGATTACATCACACTATGAAATTACCCAGCAAACACTGGGCCAAAACTCATGTAATCTCACAATGTAATGTGATGTTAGAATGTGATGTAGGTGTTGGAGGAACAGCCCTCAGCTGGTTTAAATCCTATCTATCTGATAGGTTCCAATTTGTTAATGTAAACCAGAGCTCCTCACCAAGCTCTAAAGTAATTCACGGTGTGCCACAGGGTTCGGTACTCGGTCCAATTCTGTTTACTCTTTATATGCTACCATTAGGCAACATTATCAGAAAGCATGACATTAACTTCCACTGCTATGCAGACGACACTCAGCTGTATTTATCAATGAAACCTGATCAGAGCGATCAAGTAGACAGACTTAGTACTTGTGTGAAGGAGATAAAAACCTGGATGACACTAAACTACCTGCTTCTTAACCCTGAAAAAACCGAGGTCATTGTGCTTGGCCCTAAGCATCTACGAGACGCTCTATCTGAGCAGATAGTCACACTGGACAATGTCAGTGTAGCCTCCAGTTCTACTGTAAGAAACCTTGGAGTCTTATTTGACCAGGAGCTCTCATTTAAAGCTCATATAAATCAAGCTTGTAAAACAGCCTATTTCCATTTGCGCAACATCGCCAAAATCAGAAGAATCCTGCCTAAAAGTGATGCCGAAAAACTTATCCATGCATTTGTAACGACTAGATTAGACTACTGTAACTCCCTGCTTGCAGCGTGTCCTAAAAGCTCCATAAAAAGCTTTCAACTGGTTCAAAATGCAGCAGCAAGATTACTAACAGGAACAAAAAGAAGAGAGCACATTACGCCAGTGCTGAAGTCTCTTCACTGGCTCCCCGTCGAGTCCAGAATCAAATTCAAAATTCTACTCTTGACCTACAAAGCCATAAATGACATGGCCCCATCCTACCTCAAAGATGCTATAGAACCATATCATCCAAACAGAGCTCTTCGCTCTCAGAATGCCGGCCTTCTGGTGGTGCCAAGAGTCTCTAAAAGTACTGTAGGAGGTAGAGCGTTTAGCTACCAAGCCCCTGTGTTATGGAATCAGCTCCCGACCCATGTTAAATATGCTGACACAGTCTCTTCATTTAAGTCCAGGCTTAAAACGTTCCTCTTTGAAATCGCTTATGGTCAGAGTAGTTAGGAACAGAAAGATAAACCCACAGCTTCAGCTACGCTGCCCTAGGAGTAACTGTGCTGGGGGAAGTATGACAGCTTGAGCACTATCCTCTTCTTCTGACTACTTATGCTATCAAACAATATTTATTTTTTAATTCCACTTGCAAACTGTTCACCGCCTTCTTTTTCTTTCTCTCACTCCTGAGGACCTGTGGACCCAGATGTCCCTCTCCTGGTGAAGTGGTCCCTGCCCCATGTGGACGGTCCCTCATCTGCCTGAAGAGTGGCTCCAGTTCGCCTCAGTCGGTCCCTCATCTGCCTGAAGAGTGGGTCCAGCTCGCCTCCGACGGTGCCTCATCTACCTGAAGAGTGGGTCCAGCTCGCCTCCCACGGTCCCTCATCTGCCTGAGGAGTGGGTCCAGTTCGCCTCCGACGGTCCCTCATCTGCCTGAAGAGTGGGTCCTGCTCGACTCCGACGGTCCCTCATCTGCCTGAAGAGTGGGTCCAGTTCGCCTCAGTCGGTCCCTCATCTGCCTGAAGAGTGGGTCCAGCTCCAGTCTCCTCGTGTCCGTCTGTCCGTCTGTGAGAGTCGGATCTCTCCTTCACTGGAACTCCTCCAGGTTTCTACGCTTTTTTCCCAAAGAGGTTTTTTTTGTAGTTTTTCCTGGCCGAGAAGGAGAGTCTAAGGACAGAGGACCCTGGGACATCGTCCCTCGCCACCACAGACATTGTCTGACTCCATCGCCACCACAGACATTGTTGATTCATTTCTCCCTGTGGCCCTCAGAGGCAACTGTTGTTGTGATTTTGGGCCTTACAAAAATAAATTGATTTGATTTGATTTGATTTGACAATGTTTTTTATTTGACAAATCAAAATATATGAGAGTGACTTTATTTTGTTTAATTAATATTTAGAGGGTAAAAAAAGTAGTTTCTTTGTGTCCCTTGTGTGATTTACTACAGATTTTTCAACGTTTTTTCCACAGATACCTGCTCGATTGGTGTAAAACTATAATTTATATGTACAACAGCACCAAATAAAGTGAAAAATTGAAATTTTGAAAACCTGTCATAGACACTTTAAATGCCGGTAAGACAGTGTATAACCAAAACATTGCAAGAGCCTTTTGCCATTGCATCAGCCAACGGTTCACCCATTTGTGCCAAAGTTTTAAATTTACTTTAACAAAGACTTACCAACTTCAGCTCAACATGTCATAACTCACTTTAAAGCACAGAACCTTTTGCATTATTTAATGAGTTTATTTGATAAGCCAAACTATTTCTGACCACCATGTGTTATATTTTGTGTGCAAGTAGGGTAATGTTAGGTTTAGGAACAGGTCATTTGGTTAAGATTAGTTTTGCTAACTGGGTCCTGGCAGAACTGCATTATGAAAAAAAGAATTGCGGTTAGGCTGAGCAAAATAATATGTCTGTTTGCCGTAACACGACCGACCCGCTATAAAACGAGCCGACTGAAAAAAAAAATATCAGCATTTTGTTAAAAAAAACAGCAAATTCTTTTTTTTTTTCAAATATTTCGCCAACTCACCGACCGGCCTTTCCTAAAGCGCCGTGTAGAATTTTATAGCGATGGAGAACCTATCTTTCATCCCAAGGGACAAATAACGCATTGCTTCATTTTCAGTTCTCCATGTGCTTCTGTATTAAACAGATCATGCAGGAGGGAATCTGTATTGCCTTTTTACATGATAGATGCATCTGTCAGCGCCACTGGACTGGCCACTGCTCATATCGTTCTGTGTCATGGTGTGGCTTAATTTAAATTTGACTTGCGCATTGCATTCTGGGAGGCAAACACGCCCAGCAACAAACATAGCGGCGCCGGTGTCCCCCGCATGTTCCCCCAGCTCGCCTTCGCTACCAAAATAAAGGATAGCGGCGTACAAAAGGTCGATTGAAATATCTTAAAATCGGAAGATTTAGTCCCGAGCGGGTTGATCGAGACATTTTCCGTCATTAACTGTTGAAGCCTGACCCCTGGCGGTCACTCCGAGACAAAAAATGGCAACATTTGGCTCTTTTTTTTTGCCTTCAAAGTAAAAAATTAAGAATTTACCTACCGACCGACCCACTTGAAAAATTTTGGGTCGGGTTACAGCAAACAGACAATTTATTTGGGGTAGTCTTATCAAGTCCTTCAACACTGACTCCAAATACCCATAGTTCTAGCCTCGTGTTTAGCTTAGCACGATCTTCCGTATTGATATTTTAACTCAACTTTAACTCAACTCCTTGCGTTTGTAATTTAAAGTTCCTATCGCTTTACAATTGAGCTTGATCCGACCTGAGTAGAATGCGCACACACATGGGGCCTCTCCCTCTCTCTTTCTGGTCCTGATAGGGTTACCATGCAGGGGCCCGCTGACAGCCTCTGGACATCTGAGCTCTCATATCCAGCAGGAGAGAGCGGAGATAGTGTGTCTGCCGGACTGACCCCACCACAGCCACTGCAGACCCTTTAAAAAACCATGGGAACTAATTTGTCAACGCGGGTTGGCTATCACAAAGACTAAAGACTGTTTTCAATGTAACACGAGTCTGGTACTTTGGCTGCACTGGTGAGAAACTAAGGTTGTGAATTAATAAATTGCATTTTATTATTTGTTGACCTTTATTTAACCAGGATGGTCCCACTGAGATGTAGCATTTTGACAACGAATCGATGACTTTGAACTTTTAATGTATTAAAAAGAACCAGGAACATTATACATCCTCCTCGTTTCTCAATTCAATTACCAATCTGTCACTGTCAGCCAACAATACGATGGACTAGGCTCGATGATTTTGTCATTACTGTAACTTTTAAAACTAAATTATTATAACTTGTATTATTTTCCAATTATTTTTTTGCATTGATACTTGCTCAAATGATCATAGTTTATATTACTAATAAGTTTAGTTTTAGTAGACTTTTCACAGCCCTATAATGTAAGTACGTCTGCTTAAGCTGGACACCGGTTTAAAGTCGGTTTCAAATGAACCAGGAACCTAAACACCACATTTACACCAACTCCATTACAGCCATTTCACACGTTCACATTTACGTTGAAAACATGCGTTAGGAATAAGTCTAGCAATTATTAGAAGGTTTTCAAATCACAATCAGCCAATTGCACTTGTGTAAAATAGCATAATGTAAGTAAATATTTAATAGAAAACTCTGGGTAAATGCTGAGAATTTGCATTTAGCCTTCAACAATTGCATCCACAGTCACGTCGCGGAGCAAAATGAAAAAGTGAAGTCTTTCTATGGTAGAAGCTTCTGGCATTTAGACACATCCCGGGGCTTTAGTTTGCACTATAAATACTGATTATGTGCAGGAAAGGAGCGAGCTAAACTGAAATCCAAATGCTAATAAAGTTGTTTGGCCAGTCACTGCTGATGTCTGACACAACCTTGAGGGACTGCTTAAACTATTACACATTTAACAGGTAGCTTTATTGTTAAATGTTGTTACACTGTTGCTTTATACAGCCATTTGTCAACATTTGTCAACTCCATTCATCCAAACACATCCTACACCCATCTCTTTTAGGATTATTCAAACTAATGAACACATTCAGGAGACAGAGCAACAGAGCAGTGAAGCCTATTGAGCTCCATTCACGCTCTCATCCACAGCTCTCTCCACGGCGGGAGGACAAAACCAGGGATGGGTTCACAAAGTAGACCAAGCTTCTGTAAGACCAGCTTCAGATCAATATTATAAACGTTTTTTTTGGTCTGGCAGAAACGAAGAATTAAAAGGTGCCTTGTCTTGATCCTGTAAAGTCCCATTAAACGGCTTCATATAGCTAGTGCCAGGGCTCACGCGCCAATGTCTTAACTGGCTTTCAACCAGTTTGAAGGTTGTTTCCTGATCAAAGTGATGAAAAAGACATGTCTATTGTCAACTTTAATATTCATTGCATGCGGTTTAAATTGGTGTAGCAAAGCCATGTGGAATCTCCAATGCAAACTGCGCAGTGTGGACCGGAGAAAATGGATTTTGAGAAAATGAGGCAAACCGTAGTGACTTGAAAGAGTCTGCTGCCTCGAGTAAATGTTTAGACTCAGAAAAGCCAGAGACCGCAGGAGAAAAGAAGTTGTTCTGCTTGTGTTTATTTCCAGACTCTTTGGTCAGAACGAAAACCTGCGGAAACCCAAACTGGCCCCAGGTTTGTCATTGTAAACCGCGCGGACAAAGAGATCTGCAAAAAAGGAACCTCTACTGAAGTGAAATTGATAAGAATTGATCAATTATTTTGAGTTGTTTTTACTTTTAGATTTCATTTTACAATTTGAATAACTAGTTACTGTTTATTTTTGCATGAAATCCTGTGAGCTTGTGGTCTTGGGAGTCCAGTTTGGGATCAGATTTTTTTAGTTGTTTTAATCGATTAATTGATGCACAGGCCAAGTCGATTGATCATTTCTTAAGTCGACTACCATCCTACTGAAGTAAAAGTAAGTTGAATCTAGATGTCATTGTGTAATAAAGATGGGACAAGAAACAATTCCCACAAGATGAGACCAGCCATGGAATCGGGTCCACGAGAGTCGGACAAGACGAGATTTTGACATGATTTATAACTCATCATTGCGTAACCATTTTTTGTTCAAGTAAAAAAGGAAAAACATATCACAAGATTAATATACACATGTGGATAATCTTGTGGCACTTGTGTCTGTCTCTCCCATAACACATTTTAGTTATATAGTCATTTTACTAAAGCATTGTTTGGTAGTGAAAAAAAAGGTATTAAAACACCATTCTTGCCTTGTATGTGTTCAATTTTTTTTGAGCGTACTGTACTAAAGCAGCTTCTTCGCAGAGCCTTGATAAGTTTAACCCACTTCAAAGTGGCTCTGTTCTCCTGCTTCGAATGTAGTACACAATGCAAGGAATCCACACTAGCTTGAAAGTGCTTCATTAAAGGATGACTTAAGAGGGATGCAACTCTGGCATTCCTTTTCATATAAAAACCTCATATTTATCTCTCTGACACACAGCCTGAAGAAGGTCCAAACACTGGGCCCTTTGTTCCCTTTGTGGCTCATGACCACCTACTGAGGGCCCTATAGAGGAGCACTCACCCTGGGATGATCAGAAACCCCCCTCGCCCTCTGCTCCTCAGGGCTGGGGAGCACCAAATGCACCTTCTCCTCTAAGATTATTCAAACCAGTGAGCACATTCAGGGTTGGAAACAGTGGAGACAGCAAACTGGAGCAGCCATTCACCCACATTCCACGGCTGGAGGAGATAAATCATGGACGGATTCAGACCAAAACAGACTAAAGTTTCCATTTCAAACCAGCTAAGATCAATAACTAATAATAATACCATCTGCACTAGGATATATTATTAGGAATTTAGTGTTCTCACAATTGCTGATGGTTGGAATTGTATCCAATCATTCTTAAACACATTCAATGGCATTTATCACAAAAGCATAGCATGAATAGTCTGCATTACATTTGCAGTTAGATATAAATAATATCTGTTTATATGTTATGTCATTATCCCACTTTTTATTATTTCAACTGCATAACTGCATTTGATTTAACATTGGGATTTATTTTGTATTGAGCCATGTTAAGTGATACACTCAGGGTACATGGAATATTCATTAGTTACTTTTTACTGCAACTTATACGTGACAAAATCAGTGTTTGCTTTGTGTCAAATTTAAACGGCACCAAGCCACAACCTTGAGGGACTGCTTAAACTATTACACATTTAACAGGTAGCTTTATTGTTAAATGTTGTTACACTGTTGCTTTATACAGCCATTTGTCAACTCCATTCATCCAAACACATCCTACACCCATCTCTTTTAGGATTATTCAAACTAATGAACACATTCAGGAGACAGAGCAACAGACCAGTGAAGCCTATTGAGCTCCATTCACGCTCTCATCCACAGCTCTCTCCACGGCGGGAGGACAAAACCAGGGATGGGTTCACAAAGTAGACCAAGCTTCTGTAAGACCAGCTTCAGATCAATATTATAAACGTTTCTTAGGCACATGTTTGTGATGTGACACTTTGTCTTTCAAAGTAAATGTTTAGCTTGAGTCAGATTTATTGTGAAATGGTTCACAAAGCAAGATAATTGGCAAGAGGTTTGGGGGCCAGGTGGGGTTTGGGATTTATTTTTACCATCCTTCACAATAATGATATTTAATTGTTGTTGTCAAAAAAAAAAAAGCCCACATTTTAAGCTGGTCTTATTATTAAGCTTAGTGCAAGATCCTTTTGCAAAGCCATCCAAAAAGCCATGCATCACTTACGGGCTACTTCCAGCGAAGCATTGTGACTGACAGCCTCTCCCAGGTAATTCCTAGCCACGCACACGTAAGATCCCTCGTCCGGTTTGCTCCTGCGACCATGCACTATACGCAGGAAAAACAGTGATCCGCTGGGCAGGAGCATCTTTTGGGAGCGCGGGTTATCCGTCTCCACGCGCTCCCCGTCCTTGTACCATTCCACGGTCGGGGTGGGCCGGCCCTCTGCCTTACAGTTCAGAGTGGCCGGCTCGCCCTTGGACACGATCAAGTCCGACGGGTGCTCGATAATGCGGGGTGGGGAGTCCTCTTGGCGCAGACGGGACCCTGGAAGAGAGGGGACTAAAGTTAGTATGGTTTGTGGCAGCACTAGTATGTGAAGTGGTTGCCCATTGTCAAGAAGGTGGCACATTCAATACTTTTCCCCAGCACAAGAGAACACAGTAAATAGAGAATGAGCTATCTTTAATCTATCACTATGTCGTATGAATTGTGTTTAAAATAAGAGGTCCCATGATGCTACCTTGAGGTACCCCAGATATGAGTATGCCTTTATTATGTTATATTTGCAAACCTTATTCCCTCTCCTAGGTACAATGTATCAGTTAAACCTGAGAACTGAAAAGGATTCCTTCATGATTGTGCTGAAATCAAAGCCAGTAAAAAGTTATGCTTATGCTGACTTTACACACACGAATGATCTCTTTAACAAAAAAAAGCCAACACTTTAATTAAACCAGATCTATTTCATTTCTCACATGGAATGCAAGAATATGAGGCTTGGGTTTGGGGAAGGATATGAGGAGATGGAAGATAACCACCATCCAAAAGATTATGTAAAGCATGCGCTGACCATTCAGAAAGACCAATAACCATCAGGTTGATTTGCCAACAATGTGCCACAATGAATTGACCAATGAATTCATGTCCACTGAACTGTAACCATCAAATGTCATATTGTATGTCTGCAAAATATATGACATAATAATATTACTACCACATATGTTAATCCAATATCAATGTCACAAGATGATGATGATGATTATTATTATTATCATTATTATTATTTCTATAACAACCAGAAGTTCTTCTAGCTGACAGGAAAACATTTTTGAACCTTTGTTTAGTCTTATTAATTTTTTACTTCACTTTACTTTACTTCACTAGAAAATAAGATTAATTCTTTCAACTTAAAACATACACCAGGTAAAATCGTCCAGCTAAGATTGCCTTTACCAAGCCTAACTCAAGATCAAAAGATGAATCAGCTTCAGCTTGAATTGGGAATCATTTTATTCAGGCATTTTAGGGAATCATAATTACAACAGTATATAGGGTAATTATAAGGGCTTAAGAATATGTGTAGAAAACTGTAGAAAAACAATTATATTTTAATCAATCTGGATTGCCAAAAAATATTGTTGCTGAATTATTTACAACAAAATATTCCCGTACCAAAATGTAATCTATCCCTAGTTGGTATTGCTGGTCCCTTATTGTGCATTTGTTGTGCAGTGAACATAAGGGATCTCCCGCCTCTCTCTCCCAGCATCGGCCTTTGGAGCCCCTTCATCCAACAATTAAAACCAGCCTGCTCTAATTGGAGGCACGGGCCTGCAATTAATTTACCCCTTGAAGTTGTCGGCAGAGTGTTTGTCTTTTCGGTGCCCCCTGCCCTACCCTCCCCCTCCGCATTTCTGGGTAGGTCGCGGTGCTGAGACGGCAGCTTCCTATGGTCGCCACACTCGGTATCGTCAGCATAATTAGTTGACAGCTCGAGGGGAAGATGGATCACTCGCATGCGTAAGTGTGGTGCGGCCATTGGAGCCTAATTAATCCATGCCAGTGAAGGACGCACTGATCAGGGGCTCTTCCCGAAGTGATGAAGTGAGGACAACTCAGTGTGGGTTGCGGGCACGTGCTAACGCCACAAGCATGATTTGTATTCATTAGTACCAAGGTTTTTGAAGTTAGCTCTTATCGATCGGAACAGGCCATAAGCAATGTGCTAATAATGATAAAACATGCAAGGAAAAGAAAAAAACTGTTGTCTATGCGGGTATAAATTGTGGTGAAAAATACATAAGTCGAGTATTCCCACAGACAAAAACCAAGGCTCTGTTTTGAAAAAATATTAAAAAGCCTTTATTGCAACGTGGCTTTAAGTTTAAAATACGTACCAACGCGTTTCAGCTCTAACGTGGCCTTCCTCAGGGTGCAATGATAAAACATTTTTGTGAGAATGTGTAAACCGTATTTCTTAAAGGTGTACGTACGTACGTTTTCTGGTGGAGGCTTTGATTTAATGCATTTTTTTAAATTTTAGGTGTTTTATTCTTCTCCATTAAATGTACATAGTGCACTTTTTAAATGCTAAAAACTACTTCAGATTTACAACCCCCCTACCAGGGCTGCAAGATTAATCGCAATTGATCAAATTGAAACCGCAATTTGAATGGGAGCAATTAGCAAAGTGCCATCCTGTCTAATTGTGTATAAAACTACTAGCAGTTTAGATCTGTACAAACATGCTCTGAAATACAAGTATTTTAGTAGTTTGTCAGAAAAACCATGATTGAATACTTTTCCCATACTTTGAATCCTTTTTTTTTTTTTTTTTTCAGTTAGTGACTGATATGTCATTACTAAATTAAAGTCTTATGAAAAAAGTATTTTAATAATTTTGTTTTTTTTCGTGCATAAGTCTTAAAAGTACTTTGAATATCCTTAATAAAGTATGAACAAAGGCTTAAATCATAATGAATAAAATAGTTTATAAAGAGTTTTTCTGATTTAGTTAATATGCTCCAGTAACTACTAACCCTTTAATTTAGTAGTTACCTCTCTGTTTATGCTTTATTGAGGCTCATTAAGGTGTAGTCATTATAAAGTGGTACCGTTTTACCTTAGTTAGTTAGTTTGTTAGTTAGTTAGTTAGAATAACCAGCGAACACACTTTCGACATCACATTGGTCTTATCTTCTACCATTAATTTTCTTTCATGTTGATATCTACGGCAGCAATACATGGTCCCTAATGAATAAATACATCTCGAATTGAATTTCTTAAGAATCGGGATCTTCTTCAATAAGCTCTGCATTATCAACTATCTCACGAATGCATCATGAATAACTCAGCATTCCATCGTATCATATGAAAGAAACATACAAACACGTTTGCATCTTAATATGATCGGAAATGTTCAGGCTTATCTATGAACCATTATCTGCTTTATCAACCAATTCACACTTTAATCGAGAATGTACCATCTCCCAGGAAATGCATCTGGAGAATGAAACATATCCTGAACAGGTTTCCTTCAAAATAGTGTTGTCAACCATTTATGCTCATAAAAGTGATATTTATGCTAACTGTCCACACAAGAATGAAGTTTGACAAAATAACCAACTCGTTTTAATTAAAATGGATCAGTTTAATTTCTCACATAGTAAACCTGGAACGCAGAAAAAGACCAACATATGAGGCTTGGTTTTGGGAAAGGATATGAAAAGATTGAAGATACCACCATATTTTGATATGCCATGTTGCTTATGCTAATGCAAATTTAATAAAATACTCTATTATAAATACTCTTCTAACAGTTCAAAGTAATGTGTATGTTGAACAAAGAAAATATTCAGCGCTGATGTTTGAGTTACCGTTTCCAGCAGGGCCACATGGACCTGCCCTCAGCTTGTGCACTGAGGAGTAACAATAACTTCAAAGTTGGGTCATATTGAAGGTGCTGTGCTGATTGGGGACTTTTTTTGACAGGACAGTGCAGTGTGAAATGGGAAGGCGCGCCTAAGTTGCTATAGTAACCATCCTTGGCACCAACCACCTTTTTCATAAATATATATTTGAACTGTTGCTAAACGTTGGGCTGTGCAGACCGATCCTAGATATCGATACAGGAATGAGTATCGGTACTGCATCAATACTTGAGTTCAGATCAATCTTTTCTCTTTTCATGATTTACTTTTTTCCCCACATGATTTTTACATTTTAGCATCTGTTTCGTCTCATTTGATCAGCAGCAGCTCGTCTCCAGCTCCGCCCCTTTCCTCTGAGCCGTATCGCGCCGCTGTCCAGGGCTCATTACTAGAATACACACTTAGAAGTAAGAACTAATGTATGACGGATTCAAAATGAAGGCCTTCAGGGGCCATTGTCTGGGGGCCGGACGACAAAACTGCACCACAACGGTATCATTAATATCGTATATGCACAAAACATTCACAATCGTACTATTCAACAGAAATCTATAGTTTCGCTGAAGTAAATAAAAACAATATTGCTGGACCACAGAACCTGAACCTGGACTAGACCACAGAACCTGAACCGAGACTAGACCACAGAACCTGAACCGAGACTAGACCACAGAACCTGAACCGGGACTAGACCACAGAACCTGAACCGAGACTAGACCACAGAACCTGAACCGAGACTAGACCACAGAACCTGAACCGAGACTAGACCACAGAACCTGAACCGGGACTAAACCACAGAACCTGAACCGAGACTAGACCACAGAACCTGAACCGAGACTAGACCACAGAACCTGAACCGAGACTAGACCACAGAACCTGAACCGGGACTAGACCACAGAACCTGAACCGGGACTAGACCACAGAACCTGAACCATGACTAGACCACAGAACCTGAACCGGGACTAGACCACAGAACCTGAACCATGACTAGACCACAGAACCCAAACCGGGACTAGACCACAGAACCTGAACCGAGACTAGACCACAGAATCTGAACAGGGACTATAAGATCATAAATATAAATGACAACAGCTTCTGATTCATGCATAGTCCAGTGGTCCAGTGGCTAACACAGTGTAAGCTGGTTCACTTAATGACATCATCAGGTGGAAGCAAAAGACTAAATATGCACAATTTCTCATATATGCACAGATGAAACAACACATAACTCCACTCCAAGTTGATTTAGAACTAGTCTTTTGGATAAGCAGTTATTAGAAAAAAGTAAAAACCGTAGACCACGAGCTAGCAGCGCCACGCTAGCCACGCCCCCAGAGCCTCGCGGAGCAGGATGCTCAGTATGGTTTATTAAAGAGGGCTTTGAAGGGCTCGCGTGTCTTCTTCCAAGTCTGCTCTCCTCTCTGGTGAAGGCTCGTCTCTCTTATTTGAGCCGGGCTGAAGCGTGGGCATTTTATGGGCCAGTATTAAGTATTCAGAGACGACCCACTGCGAGGAGAGAGAGACGGGAAGAGGGAGTGTGTTTGATCACTGAATGTTTGCTTCAGATTATTACAGATGTGTTGAACCGGGAGTTGTTCTGAGGGGAGAGAGGAGAGGACACTGGATATGTCAATGGTCAGATTAATACCTGAAATGTCAGTTGGACTAAAAGGAGATGAGAGTGTAACCAAGCAACAAGTATGTTTTATTTGAAAGAAGACATACCAGCCTCATAACGTTACTGCATAAGGCTATATTTATTTTTTCCCGTTCTGATTTTTTTTTTAAACAGACAAAACTAAAAACGGCTACAGAAATACACCCAAGTCTGTGTAAGAACGCCGTCCTTGCTTGTCTCAAATTCAAAAAACATTCACACTTTTATTCAGTCGATTATTTCAAATAATGACTTTGTTTCACTATTTTTAATTTAATTAATTGCATTTATTATGTTAATATCTGTGTAGGCTCTAAGGTAGGTTCCAGAGCGAAACAAATAATATTATTCTTAATATTATTATTTCAACTGGAAAAAAGTTTTAAAAGTGAAAATGTTCGCCACTCGTCCCAGTAGCTTCTTCAGTTCATCAGTAAAGTAAAGAAAACAAACTTAATCTACACTCCAAATAAAGTAAACACATATGTGAATCATATTTAGATTAAATGTCAATACAAAAAGATTAAAAATGTCATATTGAGAAGTGTACCGGTAATTGTATCAAATTGGTCTCGTAATATAGGTTTAGTAGTCTATTAGACAGGGTCAACAAAGCATATTCCTGAATGATAAAGCATTTGTTAAACTGTGGTGTTAATTAAGTTTCACAAACCTAAACAATTGTGTACTAACTGAGTACACAATTTTTTTCTGAGTGAGTCCATTGTGTGTTGTTGTGTGTGAAAGTGTACAACTTGTTTGGAAGTTACATTATCAGTTACATCATCTCTGCATTACAAATGAGCTAAATATCTGTCCATGCAACGTAACACTTTATACTCAATCCTTCCTTTGAAGTATTTATCATGCCAAATTTACTTTTTGAAATTCTAATCATGTTGTAACAGTGTTTCCTGATTTAAAACCACACACCTAGAGTTTGTATTTATTTCATGTATGCTTCTTTCATTAATCCTGTTTACAACCTCTGGTCTGAACCTCACATTTTACTTATTGTGACGACATTTGTAGAGATCCAGATGTCTATGAATCATCACCAGACATTTGCGTGCTTACATCAATCACAACCCACCCAAAAATAACTTAAAGGCGGTATGGACGATTTTTTGGCGATTTGAGAACGCAGGCGGAAGTACGCATGCGCACTCCCCCGTGCGGACTGATACAACACACACGTGCATTTGTTTATTAGCGCAACGGATCGCATCACATCTCTCGTCTCCCGTAGATTTCTGTCCACTTCTGCGTCAGCTCGAACTGTCTTTCTCCGTCTTTATTTTGCCCCGTACACTGAGGGAACTATATTATGATAGATCCATGCGCTTAGGCACGCGGAAACGTGGGGACGAGCCTGACGCGGCTGCAGGTGAGCGGTAGGTGCGTTTTATGATTGATACGTGGCAGGACAAATGATTTATCCACGCCACGAGGAAATATGATACAAAATTTGCTGAAAAAAATTGTCCATACCACCTTTAATCAAGAAACAAATAAATACCTGAGTACCTGAATTATGCTTTTTAATCCTTAGGCCGATATCAGCAATTCTCAAGAAGACTTAAACGGCCCAGTACGGTTCAGATAAGACAGTGGAAACACTTTTGGGCCGTACCAATCTGCTCCAAAGTGAACCAGTGGCAATGTGCCTTATGTTTCCTAAAGCTCTTAATAAAACACATTGGCCTTAAAGAACGGGTTTATCGTATTTCCCCTTTTCTTTGCCTTTCCATCGGCTCCCCATCTTTCCCCCCTGCCCCAGTCTTCCTCTCTCCAGCCTCGTCTCCCCCTTCCCTCCCCTCCCTCCCCTCCCTCCCACCTCTCACACAGAACACACACAGGGAATGCGAGATGAGCTCCTCCTCCACCACAGGGGCCCCGGGACCACTGACTGACTGCAGCCCGCGGATCGATCACCGCCTCGGGCTAACCCTCGTCTCTCTCCGCCGTCTTCTTTTCTCTCATTTATGCTTGAGGGAGCCTTCGCCACGTTCATTAAAACTAGAGCTTTTCTACAAGTGACTGATCTTTCAAACTGTAATGAGCAACAGAGAAAACATGGAAGAGTAGAATTGATTGGCAGAAATTGACCCATGTGTTTACATCTAGATAAACAACTCTAGGGTAAAAGTTCCTCTGGTCATTAGCAGTTCAACTTAGGTAAGGTAGGTGAGATTTGTTTTAGTATATTGTGAAAGGCATGTGAAAGATTACTGCTGCAAAAAAAAAAAAAAAAAGTAATAAAATGCATTAAAACTCCTGTGTTATAAAGAATTTTATCTTGGCGTCATTATGTTTGCTCCATTTCAGCTTTAAGTGATGAATAAAACATGAATATATGCAGATAAACTTAATTACATATGTATATATTTTAAGTTTTCTAAAAAATAAAAGTAAAAACTTACATTTTATTTGTTTATTTTTTGATACATTTCAAGTAGCAACATTTTTGCTCATTGATAACATTGATACATTGATATTTGGTATTGATACACTTGAAAAGGCTGCAATGGGAATATTTGTGACCCGTGAACAAAATACACTCTATTTGCAAATATTATCTTTCAGGCACCATAGTTACACCTTTTTATTTGTTTGCGTTTTAAATTGTTGATATAAAGATAATTACTCAACTAGTCAACTAATAAATATTAGTTGTAGCCCAGGAGTTGGTTATTTTGATAAATGTTAAATCTACACCTACACCTAAATCATAAATTCTTGGTACTCTTAAGTAAGGACTGTTATACTTTGTTATTGAGTTGAAATTTTATTTTATTTTGTGCAGAAAACCATTGAAAATTGAAAAACCCGTAAAACTATGTCTGAGATAGATTTAATTTAGCCTGTGGAGTTGAAAAAAGTGGGAAAAATCACTAACTAAACCTCTTCCCCTAAAAAACTGCACTTGCTCCGCTCACCCTGCAGCTCCAAAGCAATACCATTTGAATTCATCTATGTATGTATTTATTTTTTTTACTTTTAGTTCACGATTCTTATAAAATCCAAGGTCGTTTCTATTTCTCCCGAAGGCACAGACGCAACGCTCACGGCATAATTCCCAGCTTCTTATCGATCTTTGCAAGTCGGACCGTGCAACAAGAGTAGATTCGGCCAAGGTATCTATAATTCATACATAACGCAGCGGTTCATATGAAAAGATGTGATCATATGGACACATCTACGCCGCGAGTGAAACAAGAATATGGTTATGTCTATGTTCAAGACGTGATTCAATATTTATGGTGTGCAAGCGAGTCACTTTGTGTAATACAAGACGTGACATGTACTTCAACATTTGTAAGAGAGCTATTTTGTACATTTTGTTTTAAGAGTGGCAGTATTTGTATAAGAAAGTAGTAGTTGTAGTAGCAGCAGTAGTAGTCGTATAGTAGAAGTAAGTAGGTAGTAGTATAAATAAAAGTAGTCATATATAGTCATAAGATAAAAGCTAAAATGTTTGATGAACAGTAGTGCGCTTGTTTATTTTATTTATATTTATTTTTTGAGAAATTGGTTTATTTGGAAGACTTTTAAAATAACTCTTTAATCTTTAACATTTTCTTTTTTGTTTTACTTGTGTCAAAACCTGTGAACGAGCAGAAATAAATCAGATTACTCACATCAGAAGGAACATAACATCCATAAATCAGATGATGATTATCAGATGATATTTATGGTGTACTTGTCAGGAGAAGCAGTAGTCACAATGTATTACTGGCAGTAGAAGTAGCCTAGTAGAAGTAGTAGTAGTAGTTATAGTTTTTGTTTTATTTGTAGCAGAAGCATTAGCTGTAGTAGCTGTTGAAATACTTGAATGTTGTAGAACTTGTTATAGCAGTAGTGGACGCAACAAATCAATGACTGTTGTGTTGTAGCAGTAGTAGTAGTACTAGTAGTAGTAGCAGTAGTAGTAGTAGTAGTAGTAGTAGTAGTAATAATAGTAGTAGTTGTGTTTAAGTGAGCAAAGTGGGCAATGAAAGTGACATAAACTTATATGTTGAGCTCACATACTTAGCAAAACAAAGCTAGCACATGTTAGCGTCAGCTGTTTCCTGTTTATTGACGCACTGCACTCTCCATCAAGAACGAAAATATTATATTTCAATTGCATAATGCATTTAACATTTTCCAAACCCTCTGCATTACATAAAGAAATTATAAAACACGGTGTAGAGGCGCAGAAAGGTGAAAGAAATGCAGCAAATGCAGATGATAAACAGGAGTAGTTTCCTGTTTGCTCTAGCTTTAGCCGCATCTCACGGATACACAAACATGGAATTACTAAACAACTTGCGGCGAATTACTGAGTTCAACCTTATGATTAAAAAATATAGTTCATTATTAAAGATTTTATGTATTAAGAAATGTGTTGTTGTTTTGTTAACTTCAAACTGGTCTGTCTCACAAACGCTTTAGCTCAAAACATTATTCGTATGATGCTAACTAAACGCTAATGGAAGCTGCTAAACCTCTTGCTGCGGCGCGCTCAGGTGTGGTGTGGTCTTTGAAGGCCTCGCCGCTCACACATAGCTGATCTCTGATGTGGAATATGCTCCGGTGATAAGCTCGCTGTGCACAGAAGGCCTTCCCTGTCTGCACGGCCATTAATGTGCGATTACAGGGTTTAAGAGGGATTTATGAGCAGATAAGAGCTGGGGAGGCGGGGTCTGCGGCGAAAAGGCGGGGTCTGGAGACGTGCCAATTAGAGCGAAATGCCACACCACAGACATATGCGACAAGACGGAATGTGTCCAAGTGCAACGTGGTGAGCGATGACTGTTTTAAAATCGTTTTGCCTCTATGAGCGAGTTTGTGAGTTTGAATGTTTAGTGCTATAAATCAGCAAACATCAGCTAAATAAAATAAATACATACTCTGTAATAGGGCTAAAACTATTATTCAGCTAATCAGAAATAGTTAAATAATAAATAAGCATGTGTATTTTGATAACGGTAATCGTTATCTGGACTATACAGCTTCTAAAACACGTAAGAATATATATTTTATAAAGACAGTGGCATTAATAAACCAAAATGTAAAAAAAATAAAATAAATAAACACTACATACTATTTGTAAATATTCTCTGACTGGAATCCTTCAGTTCAAAAAATGAATAAAACTTAACCTGTAAATTAGTAAATGCAAATATATACGTTTGATCATATAAACATATCAATTAGTAGACGTAGCAATTGATGCTGATGCTATTAAAATCACTTAGCAACTCGGCTAATCTGGTAAAATTTGAGGGACTCCAAAGCCAGTCTCATGTATTTTTTTCGTACAGTTGTTAGCGTTAGCCTGCAAAAAACACAAGTAATCAATAATCCAGTAGGTTTGGGCTGATACTAGCACATTGACCACATTTAGCCTCATTAAAACAGATTGAATTTGTAAGTTTTACTGTGTTTAATTTGAGATAATAATTAGCGTGTAAAAATAGCATCTGTGCTAAAGGCTTACCAACTTTATGTTGAGATTTCTGCTGTTGTGCTTCTGTATGAACCTAGCGACACTTTTACTTTTCACTGTGAGGAGAGCAGAGAAATTACCTAAATATCCAAAAATAAAAATGTTTTATACTTTAATATGGGGATTCAATGTAAATCCATTTAACGTACAGTTTGAGCCACTGGCAGAGATGGAGAGTTTCACATCTATGAATGTCTACGTGTTTGACATGACATCCCGACGTGGAGACAAGCAGGTGCCACTCGGAAAGTTGTACACAATGCACCTTAAACGATAAGGAGCCTCCCAAGACTCTTCTGCCCTCAACTCTGCTCCGGTCGCTGAAACCAGGAAAGGCAGAGTAACCAAATCCGGTCCAGTTCGCCAATCCTGGATCTGTCCCCGGAATGTGAGCGCTCTGAATGGGCCTGCCACAGTCCTATATCGGATCAGCCTGCGTGAATGCTACACAAGGCTATCGCTTACCCTCCTGAGAGGCAGGATTAGGCCCAGTGTGTGCCTCCCTGCGAGGACGGGCCGGGGGCTGGGATTTGGGGGGGCTGATGGATATCTTTATGGGCCCTTTTCTCTCCTCCTGTCTTTGTCTACTCTGAGCAAACACGGAGGATTGGGTGGCCGCGCCGATACAGCAGCAGTAAAGGAGAAGGCGGCTAGAGTTACACGGAAGAATACCAGCGTCAGACAGGATTTGGTTGTGATTGCGGAATCGAAATGTAACGTAAAAAGAAGGTACGTTGGAGCAAAAGGTGGAGTCATGGCTTTTTGTCCCTATATATTAAAAATATCAGAGCTCTATACACTATACATTTACTCAATCAGAAAGCTGGAATAAAGAGCTTGATTTGTTGCCATGCTACATCTAAGAATGAGAGCAGATGGAGGTTCACCCTGCTTCACTTCGTTGTTCATAAGTTGTGCACTTAAAAATGTTTCCATGTGAATTCTAGTGATATGCCAAAGGGGTTTGTGAGAGATAGGAACTAGTTACTGTGGGAAAACCTCAACTTCAAGTCAGTAAATGATCTAAAAACTAGAAACTTTCTTAGTGAGTCAGAGGAAAGCACACAACATTCACCGTGCCCCTTGTGCATATGATAAATGTCAGAGTAAAAACAGTCTACAGTTTAAATGGTGCAGTCTCACACAGAGTGTGATCATCTGAGTTGGTTCACCACAACAAATCTATATGATCTGTATTATTATCTTTATCATTTATCAACTACCAAAATACACCTGATGGGATGCCCTAAAAGTACACCAGATCTGTGGAAAAGCCTATTCTCAATAAGACCGAACAGCAAGACAACATCAAAAACAAATGCCACGTGGTAACGTTTTTTACCTTCAGCCCAAAAGTTTACATGTGGTCAAAGTCCTGCAGGTGCCACTGCACCCAACACTGTGCAAGGATGGATTCTACTAATGTGTAGGACCCTTTAGAGAGACAGGCATTTATAAATTATGAAGAATAAACAAGTATGTTTTTTTTTGTTTTTGTAAATGATCAGTTAATGATTATTACACATTTATAAATATAAAAAATGAAATGAAACATTTGTAAATGCTTAAACAAATGCCTAATTAGTGGAGTGTCGTTGTGTCCTTAAGTAAGACACTTCACACACAGTGTCTAGAATGGATCAGGTGTGAGAGTGAAGTGGTTGGTAGTGGTCGGATGGGCCTGCGGTGCAGATTGGCAGCCTTGCTTCCGTCAGTCGGCCCCAGGGCAGCTGTGGCTACAATAGTAGTTTACCACCACCATGTGCAGAGTGAATGAATAATACAATGTCAAGCATCTTTGGGTGTACCTACTGTATGCTCATGAGTGGAGAGATGGAAAGGCACATCAAATATATCATAACACACTTAAATGCAGCATGTTTATACAGCATCACACACACACACACACACACACACACCCATCCTCATCTTTGTGTCTGTGCTATCATCAGTCATGGAGCAGACAGGCAGCAGAAGGCCAGAGGCTGCAGTCAGATGGGACCCTTCTATCTCCCCCTCGCCCCCCCTCACCCCCATAAACCAGCAGGGGAGTGCCCGTCCCACTCTGCTGTCAGACAATGCCAGATAGATTTATTTGGGGCTTTCGAGCTGTTTGTTGTCATTAAATTTAGAAATCAAAATGTAGATAATATCATGACTGTTGTTTTGAAAATATCTACAATTTTAATATTGATTATATCGTTAATTGTATTTTTTTATTTTTTTTAAAGAGCTGATTGAAATTTAAAATTTAAAAAGTTATGCTGTTCAAATTTGCGTATATGATTATGTTTCTGCACTTTTGTGATTCATTTTACAGACATTTCATTTTTTGATGATAATTAAACTTCGACGAAAACGTGTAAAGACATGTTTTAACACGTTTTTGTTGGATTGATATAATATCCTCTGACTATAGTTATCAGGATACTCGGGAAACAAAAATATATTGAGGTATTCCTTTTTGCCATCATTGTTGTTTTAAAGGTCACACAATATCCCTCATTAGGTTTTAGTAGTGTTCAACTCGATTTTGATACTAAGAATTAGGCTTGAAATTATACTTTTTCAGAGAATATAACAGAACTTTATTTATATATTACCATGCTGTCCTATACTAGTCATGATAACGCTCAGTTCATTATATATATGTTAAGGAAAGGTCAGATTTTGTCCTGTTTATCTGATTTTTGTAGTATCAATACTTCAAAAGAGTATTTAGTTTCAATACTAGTTTTACTATTTATTAATATATAATGTTGATACTTTTGACAACTCTGACCTTGGAGTTAGCTTTAGCTTAATCCTCTCTTCCTTCGCTGAGCCTCACAAAACACTTGGTTTCAAATTTCCCAGATTTGTGACGTCAAAGGCAGAGATCCGGAGGTCTGCTGTGCTGTTTTTGAGTACATAAATCATCACAGACTCATCACAACTGACTCGAATTCAATTTATTACAACTGTATACTTATATTACCATGTCATCGGTAAGCTACCTATTGTTTATTTCCCCATGGTAATCCTTACTGCACCAAAAATGTTACCGCTACCTCTCAGTCAAAACAGTCGTACAAGAAAATAACATGGATTTAATAAGTATTTCAAGACCAAGCAAAGCATTTTTGGCAAACAATGGGGTGTTTATCGGCAGCAGATGTTACGTTCTGAACTGGAGGCGTCCTTACAATGTTTGCACTTTGTAACAGCTTCATGTTGATTGGCTCGGCAAACTCAACTGAGTAAAAGCAGCTTCTGGCAGTGGCTTTAGCATGCTCGGCCAGTGAAAAACTAAATTATGTTTTATTCATCTCAACAAATATTTTCCTTTACAAAACAAAAGAAGTTTGTGTTTCAAACATTACAGCCAGTGCCAGGCAAAATTTCAGATGGTGCCCCCTGCCTCCACCAGCGGTAAAACATCAGCTCATGTAAGGTCATTTTCCCATGACTTTTTAAGTAGTAGCTATAAAACAAGGGTCCCAAAAGTTAATTCAAAATTTTAAGGCAATATTTGATTATCACTTTAACTTGGCGCATTTAAGATCGATATTTTATTTTTACAATAGTTAATTGGTGTCATTTAGGCATACATTATAATTGCATCTGTCTAGAATCACATTGGGGCCATTATTTATCATGAACAACACATGCAGCTGATCACTGTGTGGACAGAAACACTCAAACCTGAAACTTTTGCAAGGACAACTGGCCTCCTGGTTTATAATGCTTCTACAACAATAAAACAGAAATGTGGAGAGAAATGTGTTACGCTTAATTGATTTTTTTCCCTGTACACTCCCATAAGTCATAACTGTGCCTATAGATATATTCTGTATTCCCAGCGAGCGCCATTAAACCTCAATAAAACCTGTCAAACTACCACAATGATTCCTGGAGGATGTGTGCTCGTCCAAAGCTTTATTAGACCACATCTTGTCTGCAGAAATGTTGCGAGCGTGCAGCGGGTGTGGAAGAGGGGTACGGGGGCTTGTTAGGGTCTGCCTGTCAGATACTGAAGGCGGGTGAGGCGGACCAGAGCGAGGGGGTTTGAGAGGGAGCAGAGGAGAAGCAGCGATCAGACCCTGCATGATGGATGTGAGCGAGAACGCTGCACTGGACCTACTGTGTGTGGAAGCAGATTTAAGCGAGGAAGAAGAAAAGTATGACAACGACACTTTAATAACCTTAATAAAGCAAGACTTCATTCATTATGAACAAATAAGGCACGTCTTGAATGGCTCTGGTCAGAAGTTACTGGCACGAGATCATGTCTGTGTTTGGTGGTAAATGATAATCTCAAACATGTTTTCTGATTTAATTTAATCAAATTGCATCCAGAGATTTACATCCACCACACTTTACAATCTTGAACAGAAGGATTTGTTGATATCTAGTATCAAAAAGGATTTATTTAAGCTTCAACTCCAAAAAATAGTTTGGAAACAGTTTCCTGCAAGATATATTTAACTAAAATACTAAACACAATTCCAAAATCCTTTCTCTCTTTCTTTTTTTTAATCAAATATTTCAACAAAATAAATGTATATCTGGCTCTATTCATGTTTTTAGATTAACATGTCTCAAATATGTGCAACTTTGGCAATTTTTACACATACATGCCTTATTTATAAATGTAAACATTACATGATGGTACATGTATATGAATTTACATTTCTAATATTAAGATTCATATTCACAAGGAAACAGTATAATTGTGAAAAATATAGTGAAACCGGAGAAATCACAAAAATAAACTGGAGAAACACAAGTCCAATCACTAAAGTATTTAGAGAATGTCCAAACTCACACTTAAATCCTTTTTGTGCAGTGTGATTGACTCAGAGGAGGTGAGGAAAGGGGGAGGGGGGTCTAGACACGGAGAGCATGGCATGTGGGCAGCGTGCCAACCCGACGCCCTGCTCTGAGAGGGAGGGAGGGACGGAGGGGTGAGAGGGCCAAAAAGCAGCTAATGTGTTTGAAAAGTTATTGTGCTGATGGGGCTGCAGATACAGGACGGGATATAGAGTTACAGTGTGAGAGAGGGAGGGAGGGAGGGAGAGAGAAAAGGGAAAGAGAGAGGGAGAAAAGATGAAGAGAGAGAGAGGGGGAGAGAAAAGAGAAAGAGAGCAGAGAGGGGAAGAGAGAGAGGAGAGAGGGCAGAGGGGAAAGAAGAGAGAAAGAGAGGAGTGGAAAGGGGGATGGAGAGAAAGAGAGAGAGTGGGAGAGAGAGGGGGACAGACACAGGGATAGACAGAGTGGGAGAGAGGGAGAGCAAAGTGAGAGAAAGAGGTATATAGAGAGAGGGGAACAGAAGGAGAGGGAGAAAGTGGGAGAGAGGAGAGAAAGATAGGGAGAGGGAGAGTGAGAGGGACAGGGAGATGGAAAGGAGGGTGGAGATAGAAAAAATAGGGGAAAGGGGAAAAAGAGGGAGAGACAAAGAGGAAGAGGTGAGGGAAAAATGGAAAGGAGAAAGAGAACGAGCGATGGGGCGAGAGAAAGAAGGGAGCGATAAGGAGAGCGAATGGCGGGAGAGGCAGGTGGAGATGGAGAGAAAGAATGAGACAGAAATAGAGGGAGTAAGACGCACTAATGGGGGAGTCTGTCAGGGCCAACACTTTCTAATCTCCATGTGAACGGACAGGAAACGCTGAGTGAGCGAAGTCTGAGAAGCAAGTGCACTTAGACCACACGCTGCAGGTGAACAGGAACAAAAGTCTAACAATTACATTTAACAGTTTGAAACTTAATTTTGAGTTAAATTACATAAATGTAAGAAATAATTTTATTTTAAGTCTAATAATGACCAAAACTGCACAAATTTAGGACATTTACCAGTTATTTTGTTACAAAGTCAAATCTGTTTTGTCCCAGTACTGATGTATTGTAAAAGCAGGAACCAGGAAGTGCGCTGTTAGCATGTTAATGTTTGTTAGCATTACCATGACAATAAAACTCTCTGAACATCGTGAAAAGTCCTTGTACACTTATCGTGGTGAATAATAATGATGCTCCGAATGCTTTAGGAAGAAGTGAGGAAGAACTTTCAACCACTGAAAACAAAGATACATGACGGAATGAACTTTGATTCACCTCTTTAAGACGGCAAAATCAGATACAGCGACTTTAAGATGTATTCAAGTATAAAGTATCGTTTGAGCCTCTATAAACTGCTTTTAGATTTAAATGAATAGAGCCTGTTTCAAATTTCTTCATTCATTTAGTTGACATTTTAATTCATAAAAATGTACAAACAGGATTTCACTGAAAACAAATACCAAATAAATACATTACAAAATGTAATATTTTCTTTATTTTTCAAAAAATTTTGCATATTTGAATCGGGCTTGGAATTAGATATCAACAAATCCTTCAGTACAATGTGTCAAAATCTAGATTGTAGAGTTTGGTGTGTGAAGGTGCCACTTTCAGGGCTGATCTTTACGTCTCTGTGGGAGGAAAACGCGTTTGGAGAAAAACGGCCTTTGAAGATACAATGTCCCGTACAATTAAAACATCTTTAAGTTCTGATTGGACAATGTTGTCGTTTTGTGAAAGCTTATACGTCAGGGAACCCAAACTAACCCAAAAGTCCACCTTAAGCCTCCATTTGCCCGACAGCCAGTTGGCACATTCCCGCCACATTTCCCCCACATTTCCCCGCTCCGCACAATCCCCGCTTTATCCTCCGCAGTTTATTTTGATATAGCGTAGTTTTAAAGGCAGCTAATGCATTTTAAATGTTCCGACCTCGATGGCGTGGCCCGATAGCATGCCTGTGCGGTGTCGCGTTACCGGAGACGTGACCTCCAGCGCTTGTGTGGACCGTGCCGAGCCG
The DNA here is from genome assembly GCF_026437365.1 of Eucyclogobius newberryi. Taxonomy (NCBI): domain Eukaryota; kingdom Metazoa; phylum Chordata; class Actinopteri; order Gobiiformes; family Gobiidae; genus Eucyclogobius; species Eucyclogobius newberryi. Next base: position 8,124,020 of record NW_027315724.1, on the reverse strand, counting down.
TGCCGAACATGCCGCAGACAGCCGGGCGTGGAAAGCATCTCGAAGCGGACACGTTTCCCGGCGCTGGCCTTTAGGTTCAAGGGGGTGAGACCGGAGCAGGGGAGAGGACGGGGGGGTGGAGGACATGTGTGCGCGTGTGGGAACGGGTGAGGGCGGAGGCGGGCGAGCTATAGGAAGGACCTTTTTGTGTGTGATCATTTCTCAATGTTAAAGTTTTTGCCGTCCAATCTGCACCGAAATATGTTTTATTATTTAATTTAAACTTCATCCGTAGATTTCTCCGTGACATTGTGGTTTAAAAGAGCATTTTCTCAAGAGACATAAAGATCAGCACTTAAGGTATCATCTTCACACACCAAACTGATCCATAAAATGGCAAATATTAAAGCTCAGGTGCCTGATATTAGCGTTGTAAAGGAGTACATTTTGAGTATTGTAAAATCAGCATTTCATGACACTAAGTGAGACCGCTGCAAGCTTTCTGTATCTAATAAAAGTGTTATATTTCAACCTGGAAGTAAGAGCCAAAAGTAACACTGATTGGCTGTGGTTGGGTGGTCCCCCACAGTTTCACTTTGTGTCAGAAACACACAGATTTAAAGTTGTGCATGGGCCTGAAAATGAATGTTAACACTGCCAAAGGGACAAGTTACATAGATTTAAAATCTTAACCCAGCTTTAGCTTTTAGGATATCCAAAATCCCCTTTGTATATTTTATATGTATTTCATTTCACAAAATGTCTTGTAGACTTACTTTACTTAAATAGAAGCTTTCTGACCCCATCTTATGATCACCGATGAGTTATTTTTGAGTTATAAAACCTTGTTCTCTCTTAGTAAATTTAGGATGACACAGTGCTCCTTTTTATTGCTGGTGGACACCATCATTTTACTTCCTGATATGAGGACTCCCTTTAAAAATCTATATGTATTAATACTTAAAACGATTTTTTTTTAAATGTATTTTTGTATTCCATGTATGTGTATATGTATGTACATGTTATATCTGTGTTTTGTGTAATCTCTGGTTTCAGTAAGAGGCTAAGAGCAGGGACTGGAGTGTAAAGTGGACCAGGGGGAGGTGTATTCGAGGGTGGGAGGGTACAAGTTTTCATCCAATTTAATTTTGCCTTATTAAAAACAAACAAACAAACTCATTTTCAGCAAGCAGGTGGCAGACCCTCCACCCGGAAAGTTACAGTGCACCTTTAACTTTGAAATACAGTCATTGTTCTCTCTCCATAGAAGTAGCTCTAAGTCCGAGAGAGAGAGTGAGAGAGAGAGTGCGAGACAGAGAAAGAGAAAGAGAGGGAGAGGGAGAGGGAGAGGGAGAGAGACTCCGGTAAGACAGTCTGGAGCCAGGTCTTAATGTGGTCCAAGCCCAGATCCAGCTCACAAGCCTGGGCTGCAAAGTGGGGCATGGATCCCAGCCACAACCTGGCACGGAAAATTCTGGAACGCCACGCCATGCACAGTAAATATTTGGTCAAAATTAATGAACGGGACAAGCGTGCCAAGAAGTCTCTGCAGAAAAGAGAGAAGAGAGACTGAGAGAGAGGAGAGGGAGACAGAGAGGGGAGAGGGGAGAGAGAGGGGGGGAAAGAGGGGAGAGAGAGAGACAGGAGAGAGTGGAGAGACCGAGAGGGATGGGAGATACAGAAGGAAAAGAGAGGAGAGAGTAAGGTGAGAGAGGAGGGAGACAGAGAAGAAAGAGAGAGAAGAGAAGAGAAGAGAGAGTGACAGACGAGCGATGAAAAGAGAGACAAGAGAGGCAGATGAGGGAGGAGAAGAGAGAGATAGAGGGGAAAAGAAAGATGAGCGAGACAGAGAATCGGAGAGAAGAAAGAGACATACGAGAGAGGAAAGAAACAAGAGGGACAGAGGAGAGAGTGTAGGAGAGAGACGGATGAGGAGAGGAGACAGAGATACAGAGGATAGAGTCAGGTGAGAGGAGAGGAGAGAGACAGATGTAAGTGGAGAGAGAGGCATACGAGAGAGGAGAAAAGAGGCGGACAAGAAAGGAGGCGAGAAGAGAGACAGACGAGGAGAGGAAAGAGAGGTAGAAAAGAAAGGAGAAGAGAGAGACAGATGAAAGAAGAAAGAGAGAGACATACGAGAGAAGAAAGAGACACAGATGAGAGAGGAGAGGTGAGAGAGACAGAAGAGAGGGAGAGAGGGAGCGCCTGCATATCTTCCCCATGACTCCGGCAGACGAGTGCTTCTGTCTGACTTCAGCCATTCCTGGATAATTACATTTAAAATATTGTTTAAAGTAGTCAATACATTATAATTAGAAAAACATTTCAGGAACAATATATCACTCATGATAATAGAATAGAGGTTTGAATGAGGCTAAAACAGTAGCTGTAGCTTCAAACTTATGCAATTCCAGGTCTAAAATGATCCAAATTATACAAGTGACAAGGCTGAAAAACACAGTGGAGCACATTCTGTATTATCACCTAATGACATCACAAGGTGGACCAGAGTGTTTTCAGGTTGAGAGAAGGATACAGCCTAAACATGCATAAAATGTCTGTGAATGAAACAAAACACAACTGCAGGTATGTTTTTGATGAGGAAAACAATATAATAACACAGATCCAAAAAAATGTCATGGAAACCCTTTAAAGGTGCTGTGAATCCCCTGAGAGTCGCGTTCTGAAGTCGACTCTGAAAACGCAGCTTTTTCCTCACCACTTTTTTTCTGACAGACGATTTTAAGACGACGGAGGAGGGAGATGACAGCTGCCACGACAAACGCAGATGAGGAAACGTCCCATCAACGCGAGAAGTGCAGCGGAACGACGAGTTAGGCAGTTCAAATGAGGCTAAAACACGTCTTTATACCTAAAATACTTCGTTGTCTATGTAGAGAAGCAAGTATTCTGTATTTGACTCATGTATTCTTGAATGCCGCTCGGGCAATCTTCCAGTGGGCGCTCGGGGGCCCGTCTCCAGATGTTGGGCCAGGCCTGGGCGGATTAGGGCTGCAGCAGGGTCCACCATGATGGACACAACAGGTTAAACGCGACTGTGCCACTGTGTCTCTATGATAAATGGGCCAATGTGAATGTAGGGGAGATCATAATGACTAAATGTACCACTGAAAAAAAAAAAAAAGCGATTTGTTGAGCTAAAATATCCCAGGAAATGACATCTGTTTTGCTCAAATGTTCCTGGAGGACGACCCCCCACCTGCTGTAAAAGCCATTCAGGATTCTATCCAGGGGCCGCTGAAGGAGTAATGTGTTACTCTAGACAGGGGGCCAAGAGCGCCAAAAGAGCAAGAGCATGCACTGGATATTAAAAATGATTGATACATCAAGGTAAATGTAGACTGAAAAAACTAAAATAATTCATAAATACTGCTTTTTTCACCATTTTTCCAAGTAAAAAAAGTGCATTTCTGTCTGACGGAGAACCTTGTTTTTTTTTTTTATGTGATGTATTTAGTTTATAAGACTACGATGAATGTTAAATCTGAAAATCTTAAAATCCTATTCAAGTGAATCATATATTTATCCCATGGCTTTTCTGAAGAAATAGAGGGCAAAGACAGTGCAATAGACAAGGACAAACCTCAAGTTCTTCTAATCCAAATTTGTTTGGCACAGCCCATTTGCAGAAGTCAGGATGTTGTTAAGTATGATAAAAGTGCAGGGGTGGAGACCGGAGAGCTCCCAAATGGAAGTTAAAGTACTCATAAACACTGCCTGTCAAACTGGAATACTGCATTCCCCAGTACTTCAACTAACTCCAAATATTAGCCTCAGCGTGAATGAATACAACTTTATTTGCAAAGTTTTCAATAAAGTGGAAAGCAATCTTGAGCTTAGAACTGTCAAGCGATTGTTATTCAATTAAAGCTTTTAGAAGAGAAAGAAGTGTGGGAGGAAAAGAAGGGTAGAGCGAGTGAGAGGAAGGAAAAGTGGGCTCGTAAACAAGTCGTAAATCAGTGAGAAGAAAAAAGGTTTGTGGAGAGGATTTGGGAAACGCCGGAGGGCTCAGGAGGAGCGGGGAAACTTCACTTTCAAAGAGTCCTGGTGTTGTCTGTGAGACGTTTGTCGCAGGTGTAAAAGAATCTACTCTTGACAAGATGGAAATGTTGATGGTTTGAGCAGCGGTTTGGAAAAGCAGACAGTCTGAGTTAAAAAGTTACTTTAGAGGATGTTTATTTGGTAAATGTTTTTCTCCCAAACAAAGGAAAAACAAGTGAGGAAAATGTTAGTGTTTTCAATTCAACGACAAAGTGGTTTCCATCTACATAGAGAGCAATACAATAATTATATTATATATATATATATATATATATATATATATATATATATATATATATAAATATATGTTTTGTCAAAAAAAACAAATAATAGCATTAAATCTTTATTATATGTATTTGTTTTTATTTCTACAAGAATTCATGTGTTGTTAATTCAACTACAAAATAATTTCCACATTGCAAGTCATAAAAAAGTAACTCAATAAATACTTACATTTACAGAAATAATTAAATACTAAATTAACTAAAACAAATTCTGTAAATCTGTATTTAAATAAATTACAGATAAAAACTAAATACATTTGGGGGAAAAAAATCTATAAATAATATTTATCTTTTAAATTAGAAAATGTGTAGTGGTAAAAAAACACATCTAACATGAAAAGGCACATGTAAACAATACAATAAGTAAATAAATAAATAAATACATAGTCCCTCTTCAATCCGTCCATTAGTGACAGCTACACAATTACATATATGTCCTTATTTATAAGCCCATACACAAATCAATAATGCAAACAGCCTTACTGGAAATCCATCAGAAATGCTAATGAGCTAATATGCCAATGTGCTAACGCTAATGCTCCAGTGCGCTAGCATACATACAGATACAGTAATCACAAAGTCACCTTCAGGATAATGACATGATTCACAGAACGCAATCAAACAGAACACGCCCCCCAAAGACTGTTGAGGAATTATGTGCTTTGTCTGTAATTATGAAAAATGTTTTTGTATTGAGTCAGTGACATCAGCTGTGTACCTTATGTTTCATGTAGAGCAGGTGCAATAATCACATTCTTGTTCTGATAGTATTTTATATTAGAGTTTAAAGTGTGCTGTGACAGTAAATGCACTTTTTAGTTTGTTTTACCATGTTGTTTAGTTGCTTTTCTGTAAATGCCTCTGCGTACTTCACTTGGCTCCTCCTACTTCAGGAAATACAGATCAATCAAGAAGCTCTTCTAATTTGCGCTTTATGCAGTTTATTTTTCTATTATTATTTTTTCCCTCTGCATTTCACACTGCTCGGCGGTTGTATTACAATATTCATTTATTTAAGTACTTATTCATTTCCTTAATGTCTGTGTTGAATATAATATTGATTGAAGCATATGGTTAATTTGCGTAAAGACATTAGCTATATAATTAGTTTACATATCATTACAAATGAGCTTCAGCATTCCCTTGTGTCTCACATTAAAGTCAAAAACACTACAAACATAACACTCATTAAAAAATCCATCAATGTTTGAACTTGTTTGTTGTCTTATCTTGATAGAGCTGACAAAAATAGAGTTAAACTACTATGGAAAACATCTACTTCTGGATTTTGTGCGTAATTATTTTGTGATTTATGTTTTCATGTCCAGAAGCATTAACATTTGAGAGAAGACTGAACTATGAACAGCTAAATCCCAGAACATGTTAATAGAGGTTTCAATGACAGGGTTAGGCGAGATGTTTAGTTTACTGAATGTCCAAAAAAAGTAGGGACGAGCCTAGTGCTGGAGAACTGCTGCAGGTGATCAATTTTCAGCTACAACACAGTATTTAAACCCAACTGATGCAGCGTGTGACTTCTCATTTCTGAAAAAAACGTGTTGAAAGACAAATCCCGTGGTCATGGATGAGAGGTCAGTGTATTGGAAAAGGGTCAAATCATTGGCATCAAGCAGAATAAACATCAAAGGAGAAGCAGAAACTAATCAACTACAGATCAGTGTATTTTGCAGATGATTTATACAACACAACAATAAAGCATGAACAAGGTCTTAATTCATAATGAAAGGCTTAGTAACTACTTTTTTAATACCCTGAATTAAGTTTTTTTCCATGCTTTATTAGGGCCAATTACGGTGTAATTATCATAAAGCGTTACCAAAACTATTTATATTTATATAATAGCAATTTTGGGTCAATTGTGATGAATCTGGCCACATATAGGCAGGATTCCCGAAGTCGCTTGGTAACATCCAGAGCCGGGCTGGAGTTACGGACACAATGGAGATCTTGAGTGCGTCAGTTCATCTAAAAGACGCTAAACCCGTCACATTAATCAACTAATTAGCGGCCTTCCTTTTTAAAGCCTGTTTGAATGTAGCCCTCTCAGCCTCTCTGTGAAGCTATTTCCCTGTCAGCGTCGGACCAAAGGCGTTTAGCATTTCAAAAGTGGATCCAGAATTCACCGAGGGCTACACTGGCCTTTGTGGCGTAGAATGGAAGTATGTTCTCAATGCCGTTGCTGCCTCTCCCCGCGGAACGTATGAAAGGGAGCAATCTGGGAGCCTGTTTAGAATGCATGGGACGGGATTAGGGTGGAAAGAGAAAGTCCTGCCTATGAGCAAGACGTCAGCGTAGGGCCTATCTGCGGCAGAAAAGTCTAAAGCGAAGTGAAGATTGTTCCAGTAGAGGAAGAGTAAACTTGCACTTACACTTTCACATTCACTGCATGAACATTTAGACTGATTCTGAAACTAAACCTGGACTAGGCCAGGACTAAACAAGGTCTAGAACAGGACCAAACCGAGTCTACATCAAGACTAAAAAGGGCACATATTAGAACTTTTTTTGTGTTTCATGTACCCATATAATTTAAAGCCAAACTGTGGAATATTCCAAAGCTATAACATGTCCATGGAGACAAGCAAGTGGCGTAACCTTAGACGGAAAAGTTACATAGTGCGTCTTTGAGGACAATGTCTGCATCTAAGGTCTAAACTCCTTGGACTTACAAGTCTTGCAATTCGGTTTCGTTGTATTTTAAAATTGTTTTAATAGGGCAGAGCTAAACTGGTAGGTCATGCATACTCCTTATGTAAACACGTATTTGGGTCCAAAAGTGAACTCTGTGAAATGATCTTATCGTTGAATGTGTTTTGTTTGCAGTGTATTATTTACTCCTGTAAATCAGCGACTGCAGATGGAAATGAGCTACTGAGCTACCATCTGGTGCAGAACATCTTTGTTTGGTCTGAGCTTAATATCGCTGTACATTGTCCCTTCAAATAAAGCCTAAACTTAACTAAACTAATTTCACAATGGTTTGTAAAGGTTTGAACTTCAGGGGTCAACCTCTTTCCTTCCCTAAATAGACAGAATATTTAGTTTTTTTGTAGTTGGACATTCTACTACCTACCTGCACTAATTCAAACTGCGATTTTGATATGATGTACAGCTGGAGCTCACAACTCAAATGTCATCACTTCACTACAACACTGCTTCATTATTAACCAAACTAAATCATATTTAAACATAATAAGAAGAATAAACATTCTCTGTGCATCAATTAGTCAAATAAAAGAGAAAAACGCTCTCAAACCTCTATGTATCTATGATTTGACCAAGTATCGGCACCCAAAATACACTGACATAATTACAAATATTTAAACAGAAAACTATCTGTAAAATGGCAGATTTAAGATAATTCACTCACTTTCCACTGTTGCGAATATACATATGTCTATTGAAATCCCCTCCCAAATAATTACTCGACTTACTTACTCGACAAAAGTTGGTCGACCAAGACATCGACTAAAGGTCTGAAGCCCTGATCAAAATCATTGTTAAAAGTGAACTAATCATTTGGATAGAGAGGAAAACAATGCAGAATCTCTTTTTTTGGAATATGAGTATCAACACTAAATCTTTTATGTCAAGAATGAATGTATCATCATTTTTGCATTCATAAACTTGAGAGCGAAAATGTCTACACTGCACACATAGTATTTCACTGAAAATGCATCCGCGCTATCTCCAACACGATTCAAGCAGTTTCTTGAAGGGGCTAAAGAAGATGTTTCAAGGGTGTCGATGATATTCACTTCAAAAATGACGCCTCTGAACTGAAAACATTTTGAGAAATACAGCAGAAATACAAAATAAAAAATGCAAACATGCCAGCAAGCCTCTGGTTCAGCTCTAGTTTAGCACAGACTCATTTTGGATCATGGGCCAGTTAAGAATTTGTTTTGGTCTAGTCCTAATTTAGACCAGGTTAAGATCCTGGTTCCATGCTCGTTAATATGTTTTAAGGATTGTTTAATTGAGACCATGTAAACTATAAGTTCCGCACTGATTTATACTTTGTCTAGACATGATTTAGCTCTGGTTTAGTCCTATTTTAGAATTTGAAGCAATCATTTGCAAAAACAGATATCTCCATTTTTACTATTTGATTTGTGATTTCCTTTTGATACTATCATGTAAAAACACTGCAAGACAATTTATTTTTATTTTTTTTCTTCAAATGACACTGTTTTTGCACATTAACCAAATCGCGTCGGGATGATAGCTGACTGTCATAATTATGCCAGAAATGCAAGATGCACCAAATTAATTTCATTTTTCCAATTCTACGATAATAAAAAAATCCTAAACCCACTTATTCAAAGAACAACATAAATGACTAAACTTCCTCTCCAAATACAGATAATGCATAATCGACGGACAGAAGAGGCTTAGGGTTCTCTTCATGCACCCATCCCCCATTATATTTTTTTCTTTTTTAGCTCCTTTTTTGTAAGACTTGCCTTTTTTGTGGCCGGTCAGCAAACCCAAATTGAGTGCAAGAGAATGAGAGAACGAGAGAAAGAGAGTGGGCTGTTCTTGAATAAAGCAGTTAAAGCCTGCAGGGACGTATGCGCCGACTGCATTGTGTCTTCTCCCTTTAAAGCAGTGTTGGATGGAGGGGGGAGGAGGGGGTGTACAAAGGAGACCCCCGGAGAGAAAGAGAGAGAGAGAGAGAGAGAGAGAGAGAGAGAGAGAGAGGTGGGGAAAGAGCGGCAGAAAAAGAAGTCAAACCAAAACCGTACAACTCAACGATTAATCGCATCAAGGTGGGATAAACCGTACGCCTAAAAATGTTACGATTTTCTTGGAGCCAGATTTTGATTTTATCTCAATTAACTTACACTTACTACATCTATTTATATAGCCTTAAAGATGTAAATAAAGGTAAGTAAAGTGTGATCGTACTTCAGAAATCACTCAAGAATGTCCTATTTCGCGCAAAAAAATTAATAAATGGAAACGCAAGTTGGACTAGGCACAATTAGCTATGTACAGTATAATGTCCTCTGCAGAGAAACTACAGCCATGTTCCCTCTGGTTCGCTTTGGAGCAGATCGGGACGGTCTGGAAGTGTCTAAAGATGTAGGTGAACTGTACTGGCCCGTTTAAGAGGTCTGAGGTGGCTTCCAAAGCGTGGCTTGAATATCCCTCTGCCCAACTGTAATTATTACCCTATTTGCTTTGTTTTTGTCCCAAATTGGTGAGTCCTGACACATTTTAAATTCTGAATAAAAGTTTGGGTGAAGTAAGAGTTAGTTTGGTCTGGATCTTTTGTATGAAGCAGAACCCACAATGTGCTTCGAGGTCGGATTCATCTGAACACTGTGGCATTTTGGAGCCTGAGCAAGTGTCGAGGTGCAGATGTCATGGGTTCCTGAGGACGCATAGTAGGTAAGGGGAACAGGAAGTGAGTTTGCAGATTCAGCTTCCTGTGCCCTCTTCACCCTAGGAGGGGGAGGGGGAGGAGGAGGAGAAGGAGGGATGCTACTGTTCAGCATCGTCACCATGAATGGACCGAAAAAGAAGACTCTGCTATGGGCAAGGTGCAAATGTAGTTTCCAAGATTTAATTTCAAATATGGAATGTCAAGTATATTGTCTAATATACTTGACGTTGTGTAATCTTTCAAACAAGGGTGTAAAGTGCAGTATTTAGCACATTTCTGATAGATATATATTTAGGGCTGCAGGATATTGGAAATGATACTTTCTGGCACAATAATTACAGTTACATTAAAACAAGTATGTTACTTAATGTATCATGTGTCATTCTTTGTCAACATAAGAGACTAAACATAGACTAATTGCTCTCTAGTCTTGTTCTATGTCTGTTATGTGGTTTATGTTTTACTCTTTTAAAAATTGAAAAAATAATAATGATCAAAAAAATATCTGTCGGATGGAGAACCTTGGTGTTATTTAAATATATTTAGTTTGTTGTTATACCGATTCCAACATTAGCCAATATTGTGACATTGATACTTTTGCGATATTAACCCTAATCAATTTGTCAATATTGAGAAAGTTGAAAATGATATTAAGAGAGTTGCATCTTCACTGACCTCCACATGACCAGAAGAGCTTACACCGAGTGCTGTTCTGACCAAGGCTTACAAGCGTCTGGCAGCTCACTCTGACTTAATTACTTGATTAATTTTGATGTAACACAAAAATATGTTAAATAAACCAACATTTGTTTGGGGGGAGGGGCTCGCGTGGTTTGAACGCTCGTCCAACAATCTGGAGGTCTGCGGTTTGAACCCGCTCTGACCACTGATCTTGGGCATGACACGTCACCCACCTTGTCTGGTGAGAACGGGTGAGTCGGTGCATGGTCGGGTGGTGCAGAGATGCAGCCTTCTAGACAAATACCCTTTTCAATTAGTATTTTCCGTTCATATTCATATTTTATTGTGATTGCCCTCATGTGAAAAAAGTATAATTTTGTTCGCAGTGAATTATTTTGTTCCAGGAGCATTAACATATGAGAAAAGACTGAAATGTGAATTGATAAACTCATGCAACACTCTTATTATGAGACACAGACACAAAACTTTGACGCCTTAACATTTTACCATTCAAAAAAAAAAGCGTAACTTAACATCCTGAAGCCCTACAAGAACAGGCTTTTCTCAGTTTCACAGTCGCACCACATTTCTGACTTTTGACGCCAGACGCCTTCACTAATTAATCCAATTGAGCAGCTCTTTTGGGAGGTCAAAGGGAGAGTATCGGGGGAGAGGACGTGGCTTGAGCCTGCTCCTCGCTCCACTCTGCGGCCGACTGTTTATCTGCCGGACCGTTAATGAGCAGCACGGCGCTAAGCTAACGCCGCTAATCCAGGATTCGGCTGTGTAAAAGCTTGCTTGACTGGGATTAGAAACAGATTACTGTGTGGAAGTGGAAGTTTAAGTGACAGAGATTAATGTTAACTTATGTAGGCGAGTTTGAAGGGAAAATGTATTCATATTTGGTGCTGTGTGGAACAATTTTGCATGTGTGCAGGTTATAGAAAGTGCTAACTTCTGCCAAACTGTGTAACCTGTTGGCATTAAAACCAGTTCACTCCAACTCGTTCGACCACCTCCGAACAAAGCCCTGCGTCCTGTCCCACTGGAACTGAAATCCAAACAAGCCTGAGCGTCATCAACTGCACAGCCAACAGTAAGACACAGACTTATCGGAATAAAACAAAACTATTTACTGTTCAACAAGAACAAATACAGACTTAAGGAGATAAATTGAACAAATATAAAGACATGGAGAAGAATTAAGTGCTCCAACTGCCCAAATTTGAATAAATATCCAACATGCTATCACTGTGCCAGCGTCACTTGATTTATTTCAACATCAACAGGACAATTAATTTACTTTTACAGCATAACACAATCTCAGTACTCAGGAAATGGAAAAGGGAGAAAAATAAGTTGTTTTCCCAATCAAATCCACCATGACACGCTGCCGTATGTTCCCGGGTGAAAACCTATGACTATTAAGAGTGTAACCTGGCTCTGCCAGATTGATATGTGCTGAATTGAATTCGACACAATATCAATCTGGACAGGCTCTCTTCAAAAGCTTGTTAACTCGTTGCTAAATCCAGTAAGAGGAAAGCAAACTTCTTCACAGTCCTGAAATACACAAAGTGCTTCTATGTGCAAGTTTTAAAAACAAAATAGTCTGTAAATCTTCCAAAATAGGCCAAAGTACGTCACCAAGTTTGTTTAGGTCCATCTTTTTGACTTCCGCTCAAACTACAGTGCTGCTCTGTGATTGGTCAGGCCCACAGCGGCCGGGCTCAAACTGAACAGCACGAGTCGGCCCAGATGGATTCTCAAGTGAGACTTCATCTGACGAGGGCCAGGTTAATCAGAGTGTTGACAAAAACGTCCACTGTGTGATCACACGCCGATCACACACCGATCACACACTGATCACACACTGATCACACAGCGATCTCACAGCAATCACAGAGCGATCACACGCCGATCACACGCCAATCACACACTGATCACACAGCGATCACACAGCGATCACAGAGCGATCACACGCCGATCACACGCCGATCACACACTGATCACACAGCGATCACAGAGCGATCACACAGCGATCACAGAGCGATCACAGAGCGATCACACGCCGATCACACAGCGATCACACGCCGATCGCACGCCGATCACAACCCTATCACACGCCGATCACACAGCGATCACAGAACGATCACACAGCGATCACACAGCGATCACAGAGCGATCACACGCCGATCACACAGCGATCACACAGCGATCACACGCCGATCGCACGCCGATAACAACCCTATCACACGCCGATCACACACTGATCACACAGCGATCACACAGCGATCACAGAGCGATCACACGCCGATCACACGCCGATCACACGCCGATCACACACTGATCACACAGCGATCACACAGCGATCACAGAGCGATCACACGCCGATCACACGCCGATCACACACTGATCACACAGCGATCACACAGCGATCACACGCCGATCACACGCCGATCGCACGCCGATCACACACTGATCACAGAGCGATCACACAGCGATCACAGAGCGATCACACGCCGATCACACGCCGATCACACACTGATCACAGAGCGATCACACAGCGATCACAGAGCGATCACACGCCGATCACACAGCGATCACACGCCGATCGCACGCCGATCACAACCCTATCACACGCCGATCACACAGCGATCACAGAACGATCACACAGCGATCAGAGAGCGATCACACGCCGATCACACGCCCATCACACGCCGATCACAACCCTATCACACGCCGATCACACAGCGATCACACAGCGATCACACAGCGATCACACGCCGATCGCACGCCGATCACAACCCTATCACACGCCGATCACACAGCGATCACACAGCGATCACACAGCGATCACAGAGCGATCACACGCCGATCACACGCCGATCACACACTGATCACACAGCGATCACACAGCGATCACACGCCGATCACAACCCTATCACACGCCGATCACACAGCGATCACAGAACGATCACACAGCGATCACACAGCGATCACAGAGCGATCACACAGCGATCACACAGCGATCACAGAGCGATCACACGCCGATCACACAGCGATCACACAGCGATCACACGCCGATCGCACGCCGATCACAACCCTATCACACACCGATCACACAATCATAAGCTTCTCCTGAGAGACTGAATTGCAATGGGCCGATGACACTCTCCAGATATAAGGGACACTAGTGGACGACAACGCCATACCCTCGATGGATTGGTGTGGCCTGGCTTCCATGTTGTTGTTTTTTTTTTTTTTTTATTTGGAAATTGGGACCAGGTCATTGCTTTGCCTGAAATGTTTCACAGTATGATTTTAAACTTACCGATGACCAATTCCTCACAGTGTCGTTGACTGCACCCGGCACATTCATTATTAGCTCATTTGCCATTTAGCTCGTTTAGCCCTATCAACGCTCCCGGCAAACGAAATTGTAAGTGTTGATAAATGACACATTGCTAATGCTAACCCACAGCACCGGGCTTATAGGACGGAACACAGACAGTGCTACCCAATTACTGACCACATCCAGGTGAGAAGCGCCAATGTCTGCTGCCATCTCATAATATCCCTCTCACACTGGAACATGCTCATTAGACCCGGCTCACGGCGAGAGGAGGCAGCAGGGTACACAATTGTGAGCAGTTACACAAATGTGAAAGTGCTTTTCAAAGTGCTAATGTGTGGATGGAGAGGATCGTCTGTTGAGAAGCACGGAGCCGATTCTACAGCTACTGTTTTCTTAATAATTAAAATCTAAATCGTACCTATTCGTAGCATACTTTTCAGGAATTTGGTCGAGCGCAGCAATTCACAATAAGACGTTTAGTCATTCCAAGTTTGTGTCGCTGCGAGACGTGGCTAAAGATAAAGTAAATGGGAAACTACTACAGCTTTTTTGACATTGATTTCACTTCTCTGCAAAGCCTCTACACCACATTTTAACATCTCTATGTAATGCGTTAAGTTTGGGTAAAGTTAGATGCATTATGAACTGGAAAAGATCTCGACATGAGTGCCGCGAGTCAATAAACAGGAAACAGCGGCGGCTAATGCGTTCCAGGCGCCAAAACAAGCCAGATCAAAAACTAGTAGGCCTACCACTTGCTTTGGATCGCTCAAGTGGGCCGGTACTGTTCACTTTAGGACAGAGGAGACACTTTCAGACGCCCCAGTCCTCTCCAAAGTGAACCAGTGGAAACAAACCGTGGAAACTGACTAAACGTGGATGAACGAAACCCAAAACTATTCCAGGAAATATGATTTTTAAAGGTTTAGCCGAGTATATCCACCCTTTGCATTCTGCTGTTGTTTCGCCACAGCAGCTCAGTGAATGATCAAGTGTCACTTCGCAGTCATTGGATTTGGTTTGTACGCAGATGTAGTGAAAATGAGTTTGTGAGTGATTCAATTCCATTACGCGGTGAGTGCAGAGAGCTGATAGATGCAGTGAAGAGTTGTTTAAGCTCTCGTTAGCAGTAAATATCAGGTCTCATTCTGAGCGGAGAACGGCTAATCCAATTGTGCCCACACTCCGGTCTGGCCTGGGCAGGCTGGGTTCTATTTTCAACCTTAACCACTAACTTAATATAAAATACAAAGCGCTAAACCAACTCTCAGTGGCTTCGTTTGCATGCACACCAAACATATAATTATTGAAATGTAATTTAATTGCTCCAATTGCTCCATCTGATGTGAGCAATCGGAGATAATTTTGCCATCAGAGAAAATTGATTGAAGATTGAAATAATTGTTTTAAAATTAATTGTTTTTTCCATTTCCCAATGTGTTTATTACTGACCAATTTTACTGAGATTGGGCAACTTAAGAAAATCACTAACAATCACATTTTTTTTTTATTAAATCTGATTTAGTCTTATTAAAAACAAATAAAATGGCTTTCAATTTAAATTTTCTGAACATAAACAGCTCCAAACCACATGCTTTTCCTGACATTGTTTTATAATGCAGTGGTCCATTAAAAAGCAATTATTGACAATTAAAAATGTGAATCTCGATTTTGATTTAATTAATTGCACAGCTCCAGACATAATATTGTCTGAATAACATCACTAGGTTTCAATAAATAGCAAGCACAATATTGGCCAACTAAAAGTACTTTATAAAGAACAAAAACATGTATTTCTGAAGTTGCCATCAGTGCTCTCTTCGGAGCCCACACTCCTTCTCCTCCTCGGGACCGCCGTCTGCTGCAGAACTACCCACTCCTCATCTTCGCACTCCTTGCTGACCTGGAAAGCGTTGTGTTTCTCATGGTGCGGCAGTCCAATAAAACCAGAGCCAAGACTAATGCACTTCATAACAGGGGCCAACAGGGGGCGGCGGCACATTAAGGCGTTATTATCACAGGGGGCCAACCAAACTTCCAACAACCAAAGTCGTATGGAAGGGAATATTAGGCTTTGTAAAGGTGCACTTTGTAACTTGTATGGCATTCATTAAACGTGTCTAATGTGCATTTATTCAACTGTTTTTACTGCTTACAGTAACAAAACTCATGTATTGTTACTGTGAGCGTGGTCGCCTCTCCACAGATCTGACCTGGCGTGGAGTGTAGGTTGTGTGTCCTCCTCCAGAAAAGTTAAAATTTTTCTTTTTTTTTTGCTACATGTAATAAAAACAATAGACAAGTGTCACAAAAAAGGATACATTATATCATTATTTGCTTATGTATTATGTATGTATTGTGTTTGCCAATAATTGCAATTAAGTGATATATTATGCACTTTAAATCACGTCATGGGTCTACGTTTCTTGTAATTTGCAGCATTCTGATGACTTTTCACAATTAATAATAGTAATAAATTCTTAATGAAACAGATATAATGACTTAACAGCAGAAAAAACTACCACAGACAGAAGCGTTACATTAGTCACATCCAGTCCAGTGTGTCCAAAGTGCAGGACTAAGCAGGAATAGGCCATCCCAGGATCGTGTGTGGAGACGGGGGTGGGTGGAGGGTGGTGGTGGGGGGGACGGTCGGGGGTCCGGAGGGGCTGGCTGTCTGTATGACCGATGATACGAGCTGCTCCGAGCCGCTCCCGAATGCACCTCAGCAGTTTGCAGGACTGCTCTGTGTGCTCAGTTGCGAAAACTTTACAAGCGCATTTGGATTTCATTGCAAGCCTGGGACGGGTTCAGATTCAGATTCAGATTCAGATTCAGATTCAGATTCAGAGAGGGAAGCATGTCAGATTAGGGTTTTGCTGTTATGTTGTTGAATTCACCACATTTTAACTGAGATCGAGATTCAGTCGTTTTTAAACGCCGGCTTTTTACAGCGAGATGCAGGTATTTAGAGATATCAATTTGAAACTTCCTCTCTAGTTTACTTATATAAATGTAAGGAAAAAAATGTATTACTAGTTTTTCATCATGTAGAGGTTTCATATAAAAATAAGGCATTATGTGTAGAACGGCACAAATAGCTTCATTTTTAGTACATATAAATCTGGACAGAGACAGATGGACAGAGCCAGGTTTAAATGTCTTGCTTTGTTCTGTTTACACGTAAGTTACAAAATAATCACAGTGTATAAATTAGATTTTGCAGAAAAAACTTATAATTTTTAAAATGTTGCCATTATGAATAAAGTTTAAATTAAATGATAAAACATCTTCGTGTGCAGATTTTGTTCCCAGGTGAAAACTATATGTCGGAACAGAAAACTGACAAAAAGATACACATCCGTCTCTTTTTTGTGTGTTAATGCCCTTGATTATGTCTCATTTATGTTCTGGAAATGAACAAAGAAAGACAAAAATCTAATTGAAAACTCTGATCAATCAAAATCATATATACTTTTGTAATCTCCAGTAGGGAGGTAGTTGACTTAAGACATTCTTGGTCGATAAAAGACATGCCGTATGGACCAATTAGTCGACTAAAAGAGAATGTGGTAAAACTGGGTAAAACTATGACGTATCTCCGTGTATCTAACGCCTCACTGCACAGAAAAGTACTTGTAGACAGTGACTAAAATGTTGGTCCACTAAGACACCACTGAGCGATTAATCGACTGAACAACTTCAGTCTCACGGCCCTGATTAGCGGACAGAACGGGACAGAACGAGTCCGTCACAATGAGCAAAACTAACAATTAAAAATGCCATTTCACAGAATAAGGGAGAATATTCACGAGACGACATAATGATAACTTCAAATGTGTGTATCTTTGCACAACTGTGTGTATCTGCTGAAAAACTGTAGTAGTTGCATAATTGCTAGTTAGTAACAGATGTAACAACTTTGAGAAGGGAATTGAACTGAGAGAATAAGTTGCAGTTGTGTAAAGTGACTGCAGTAGTAGTATAATAGTAGTAGTAGTAGTAGTAGTAGTAGTAGTAGTAGTAGTAGTAGTAGTAGTAGTAGTAGTAGTAGTAGCACAAAACATTCACAATCATGCATCCATCCAATTGTATATTTATCAAATAATATTTAATCTTTTTGATCCAACAAATAATAACATTTGCTGAAATAAAACGCTTCCTGTTCCTGCTCTTTATGTCCACACTCAGAGGAGGGCAGAGTAGTCCCAAATATTACAACTAGTCAAAAGTATGATTCCAAATACTTCAAAACTTTATAGAAGTTCAAAGTAGTGGTGCATGAAATGACTCAACAGACAGGAACAGTCTGAACATAACATTTGATCTACTACACTACATTTAGTTACTAAAGTAAAAGTACAGACACAGGAACAAACATGACTTAATACTGAAGTACTGCGTTCACACTCGCACATTCACCACACCAACATCAGGAACTAGAACCAGAACTAAACCTGAATCCAAACCTGGATTAGATCACAGCGTGAGCGCAACCTAAGAGTACAAAAGTATTTCAGACTGATTTTGAAAATGTGCTGCTCATTGGTTATGATAGAAATAAAAACCCACACATCTGAACATTCTGCATGGAGATAGATGTGTTTGTGCCACACTGGAACATTACTGTCAAAGGAACAACCTGTCCATGGAAACAAGCACGAGAAGGCTCCTCCTGGCCAGGTACGAGTCAGGTTTGTGGAAATGCAAGCCCACTCACAGTAAGGACACAGGTTGTACACTGTACATTTAAGCGCAGTAAAAAGACACAGATAAAAGACCATAAAAGTAGACAAAGAAGTTTAAAAAAGGACTAAAGTAAAAGTATCACGTGAAGTATTGAAGTACCCTTGCAGTACGGACACATGTTTTTCTACATTTTTTCAGCGCGACTAAAACCTCAACAATTAAAAAAGACAGATAAAACATCTTTAAGAGCATTCTTTTTTTAAACTTTTGTACTTTGTTACTTTTTCCAAAACTGCATCTGATTTATATTTTGAAGTGATTTTAATTCGAAGGACAAAACATGAAATAAATTGTATTTACAAGTAGTAACTTAACAAATACAAACACAACAATAAACATCATATCAGAAGGAGCAGTGCAGGAAACACAAATGTTCACATCGTATTGTCACTTTTGTCACTTGTAGATTTACTCAAAGTGGAAAAAAAAAAAAAACATTTTACCCAAGTCAGAGAACTGTCACCTCAATAACAAAAGTCAAAAGTGTACACAAGTATGTAGAAGTACACATTCAGGAACAACTGCACACGTCCAGAGTCCATTGGCAGGTGTTCAAACTGAGCTGTGGATCGTGTCCTCTGCTCTGCCGTGCCAAGTCTGCACTCAAGCGGCTCGAACTGCTCCAGCTCTGGATTACAGCTGGCAACACCGCCACTCACCGCGCCACTCTATCATTTACAACGCACTTATTACATACAAGGCAGACTTTGGGGAAAACCGTTTGAACCCGCAACGACACCAGCAAACACCGTGTCTTTTTTACGCACGCAACCCAGACCTCTCCATCCATCCATCCACACGCTTTTACTTTACTTTACGTACCTGAGCATATCTGGAGAATCCCTGCAAGAACTGCTATTCCAATAGAAGTGGGAGACATCGTGCAACGCCACTTGTTATTTATAAAAAAGCAAAAACAAACAGAAAACGTTTGTAATCCAAATTATTCCCGAAGCGCACAAACCCGCTCCTTCATGTCAAAGCAAAGTGCGAGTTCGCCACATGGAAAGTTGCGTGTTTTATCCCCCCAAAAAACGTCTCTTTTCGTGACGTTTCAACACTCCACATGAATCACTGCAAACTTGTGAACGGTGAAGCCAAAGCATGTGCAAAAAACAAACAAACTGTAATTGTGTTGTGTTGTGGAAAAAGTCGTGTTCTGTGCGCGTGAATCCAGTTGCGTCAAAAAAAAAGCGCGTTTCAATGCCCAAAACGTCGCGCTGTTTTGGGATTTACTTTTCTTTGTGCATTGCAGGGGGAAAGTAGTAAAAGAATCAAATCCAAGTGCGCGTAAAAGTGCGTGAAACAAGTCCAAAAGAGGCGCAGTGAAAGCAAAAGAATCCAAACGGTTACATCCTAAAACTTTTACGCGTAATAACCGTCCTCCGTCTTTCCCCCGGTCACTGGCTCGGGTTTGCCATCCCCGGTGGGCGCTGCTGGTGTCCGCTGGGCTCCGAGAGCAGCTCGGGAGGCGCGAGGAGGAGCGTAGACCCGGCGTCAGTTGGTTTCATTGAGGAGGGAAAAAGGCGAAGGAACGTGGAATCCGAGCGCTGCCCCCGATCCGCTTCTCTGTCTCTTTCTCTTTCTCCCTCTTTCTCCCTCTCTGGTTCCCACACACACGGGGCTGGTGGCCACGCACACGGCCACATGCACGCGCGCACACATGCAGATACTGAGGAGGAGGAGGAGGAGGAGGAGGAGGAGGAGGAGGAGGAGGAGGAGGAGGCGCTGTGGTGCGTGCGTAAAGGTGCGCGCATGTGACTCGAGGATTACGTCCATATAGTCGTGTGTAATGTAAAGTGTCACTGTGGTTTTTATCTGCGTTTTGCACATCTCAGACTCAAACAGTATCAAAAACTAGAGCAGAACCTGGACAATAAACCAAGATCAAACTAGGATTAGAGCCAAACAAAGTCCACATCAGGTCTTAGCTGGGATCAAACCAGGAAAACTTGTGCAAACACAGACTTTTTGTACTTAAAGTCACCGGTATGATTCCGTGGACAGAGAAAGTTAAAGCCATCGTCAGCGTGAGTCAGGTTTGTGGAGAGGCGAGCCCACTCACAGTATAAGGGCACTGGATTTTACAGGGATTTCAAAGCAATAAAGGCACGCAAAATGAAGAAAACAGAACCAAAGCTTGCTTTTATTAGACTACTTTGGGTCTAAACAGTTACATAGTAGAGCTTTAATTGTATCGTACGGCTGTAGTCGACAGAGGTGGTTAGTAAGTAAATATACTCAATTACTGTACTTAAGTAGGCCTACATCAGTACTCCATTTTGTTACTTAAATAGAAATACAGATACAGGAGCAGAAAAATACATTCTCAAGTAAAAGTATTACATTAAAAAATCACTTAAGTCAAAGTATTAATCTGAGCCAAAGTGCACTCACCAGACTCACACAACTGCAGCGAGTCCATGCAAAAACAATACACAAAACTATAAGACACAGTGCAATAATAATGCATTTGATTGATACAGTGTTTTTGGGACACTCACAGATGCCGTACATTGCATTATTTATTCATTCACATGTTTCTGCTGTTGTCCAATAGAAATCCTTCTTAGTTCAATGCACTCATGCCTCAGCCAAACATAAAAAACTCACTTCAGGATCAGAATGACTTTTGAAAACATTACCTAATGAAACAAACTTTTTCTTACATTTTAAATTGATATCTCTAAATGTAAGATTGTTCCTCATCACCTGCATTGTCTTAACATTTGCCAGGTGCCACAAGGGGGCGGTAGTGCGCATTGTCATTGTGTTCTTGGGCAAGACACTTCACCCCCTTCTCCTCTAGTGTGCATCTGTGCTGTGCATGAGAGTGAATGTGGGACAGATGCAAATGAGCCCATGGCAACAATCTGTTTTTATAGTATGTGTCGTGTGTGTGTTAGCACTGTCCCCACCACATAAACATAATAATAATGGTAATAATCATTATGATTATTATAAAATTAAAATGATGTATTACAGGTGTCGTACTATTTCAGATTGCAGACATTTATTTTTACATTCTAGTTTAAGCACATGGATTTGCCAGTGCACATCTTCTCTCTTTAAAGGTCAAATATGATGCATTATTTGTATAGTTAAGGTCCTTTAAACATGCACTTCAGTGCCTTTAGTTTGGCTTTTCATATTTTAGAATGAACAAAAAAATTGGTTTACAAAAAAAAAACTTTATTTCTCTGGCTTTTGCCATGCTAGAAATGAAGTTTAGTTCCATCTACTGACTGCAGAGGGAATTACATTAGTGATGTACAAATGCTAGCTTACCTCCAACATGCTAATGTAGCCTTGCAATTGTAATTATCATGATTTGAGGCAGAAATGCATCAGAAATGTTAAAAATACTGATGTTACATTTTAAGATCCAAGTTCCAAAAGTTTATTTTTTGAATTTCCAAGGCAAAGTTTGTCTCCTTTTACAAAGGATGGAACATTAATAATGTTCTTGCCTCAAAACTGTATCGGAGCTTCACAAAAGAAAGTATAATTTGGTATAAAGTATGAATGGGATTACTGTTCTGGATTATTAAAAAAAAAGAAAAATTCTATATTTTTTCTATAGAAACTACACTTACTTATAGGCTACATAACATCTCAATCCAGAATGACAGTTATTTCTCACACAAAGAATCAAAAGTGGAATCAAACATGGAAAACAGAGCAGAGGCAGAATCTGCACAGAGCAGATGTATTTGTGACCACACAGCTCCCTCCTGTGGCCAAAGAACACACTGCAGCCTGGACCACAGGCATGACCCTCCAGATACAACCACCGCACTCCAGTATGTATAAAAACGTGTCTCTCAAAATTTAGTAAGATGGTATTTAATTGTATCAAAACCAATTTGAAAGCATATGATTGTTTTTATTAGACGTACACACGAATGCATCCAACACTAAGGTTGTCAAAAGTATAGAAAATGATATACTAATCACTGCTAAAATTTGAATCTAAACTAGATACTCACTTTAAGTACATTTCCTGAACAGTTTGAGAATAATCTTGAGCTTTATTTATCAGAACTAATTTAAGACTCCATGGTAGAGAAAGTACTATTATTTTATGTGGAAAATTATATTCAAATGTGCTTCCCGAAAGTCGAGTGGTTAAGGCACTGCACATATGCCAGGCTCCAAGTGCAGCCGGCCGCAGTGTCGGGAGTTTGAGTCCCGACTCTGACCGTTTACTGCATGTCCTCCCCTCTCTCATCCCCCATTTCACTTTGTTCTTTCCTGTCTATAAAGCCTAAGGGCAAACCAAATCTAAAAAATAAATAAATAAAAGAAAATTACATTAAATTGTCTAAAACTTTGACAACTATTAATCTACATCAAGTTTTTAAACTGTAATAAATACTCATGTTAAATCAAGTTATCTAATTCTCAACCAATTAATTTCCTACATAATATAAATGCATGCATGTGCTTTAAACCAGAAGTAAGCAAGAGCAAGTAATAAGCCTTTTTTATTTTAGTCATTGGTCTTTATTGACCTTTTTTATCCTTCAAAGTGAATTTTCAACAAAACCTGATCAACTTGAAGTGACTTTTAACTACATTTCAACTACATTAGTTATTTCAAATAAAATATTTGTTATTTTGCTTAGATACATTTAGGCAAATTCTGTTCACTGTCAATTCAGAATTTTCAACATTTCTATCAGCCAGTTTGCAAATCTGCTTCTTGCCTGTACAAAAATCTTGAATTCACAACATTTCCCTCCTCCTTCTTATGGTGTGCCAAGTCATTCCAAGCACTCATATCTCAGCAAAACACAAATCACTCACATGATGTTAAAATTACTTTTCAAGGACTTATGCAGGTCTACTTACTGTGCAAAAGCTGCTCACATTTCTTTGCTTTCCTATGAGACTGTCTGTGCAGTGGATACTGTCTGTGCAGTGGATACGTTTGATGATCTCCATACTTATTACTTCCAATCCTTTTGCAAAACTTCTTTGCCCAACTTTTTCTTTGCGTTTTGTGCTCCTTTGAGGCGCCGAGCTTTACTACCATGCCCAAAAGCAAGAGAATTACCAGAAATTCCAGACCACGCATTTCAAAAACTTTCTAAATTCAAAAGATTATTGCATCAAATCCACCAAAAATTGTCAAGATCCGTTAGTCCTTGCAGCATCTACAAAACGAGCGCATGTAGGCTTCATGCTTCTTGCTACGCCAAATCTGTAGAATCAAGTTTCGGCAAGGCATGTAAAATGTAATTAGGGTAGATCCAACACATTGAAAAAAGTTCCCTCAATGGCCACACTGTCTCTCATCTTTTCTGTCTTTTTTTTTCGTCTAAATTCGCTCTACGTTAACATTCACAGGGAGGTTTCTAGTGTTGTTGCTTTGCGTACATGGGGAAAGGGCTCTAGAGGCCACATGCTGGGTTGTATTGAGACATTGCTGCACGGGGCCTCCCCAGTATAAAGGTGCAGGGGTGAGATGCAGTGAGGGACGCGACAGGGGTGTCCACATTCCCCTGCACTATTTAACAGCTTTGAAAGTGCAAGAAGACTGGAACACCAAACAGGGCGCACTGAAACAAAAAGGAACAGTGTTGAAAAGATGTTCCCTGCGGTGAGGCAAAGAGAGGAATCCATCAGGACAGGAAAAAAGGGGGCATTATGGAAAAAAAACAGCAATTTTTATAGTTTTGCTTTTTTATGAGGAATGCTTCACAAATGTTTATGTAGTATATAGTGGTTTGTTCTTAGTGCTTTAGTACTTGTGCTGTAGTCCTTTTAAATATGTGATTTTGGCCTGATGCAATACAACTGAAGACCTTCTCTAGGTTTAGTCTTGTTTCAAACCTAGATCTTGATCTGCTTTGAGATGCAGTTCAAGTCTAGTTTTGTCTTGGCTTAGTCCTGCTTTAGACTTGCATTTGTATGAAAGTGTGATATTAAAAAAAAAATATTTTGTATTTATTTTGTATTTGTATTTATTTCAGCTACACAACAAATGTATTTTGTTGAACTGGATTATAGAGATTAACAAAATTATGATGTGGTTTTGTAATTGTTTCTGGCCCCCAGACAATAGTCCTTCAAAGAAAATCTGTCTTCAGGAAATTACATTTGGAGGACTGTTCTGTAAGCCATGCCCAGAGTAATACACTTTGGGGCAATAGATACAGTAGATTATGAAACGTGTACATTTTGCCCACAAAAATACCCTAATAAAATTATGGTCACATTATATAGTGCATTTCTTCCTTTAATGCTTAAAATTCGTGCCAGTTAAGTACATCGAAGGTGGGATTCATACTGTCGACCTTCGGATCAGAGAACGAGCATTGAGCAACTGAGCTACTGCCGCCCTGGAATTTACCCATTTGATTTTTTAAGTATTGTAGCCACAGCTTCCCTTTTATAACTCATCATTTGAATATTCTCATTTGGCACCAATCCCAGCCGTGTCTAAAGCCAAAAAAACTGTATCTCCTTTGTGCACTGTCCAGTGGAATATCTTCAATCATTTCGCAGCTGCACTAGAGTATGTACATATATTTAATTAAATTTGGGTAGGTGGATTATTTAGTTAGTTAGCAAGTTAATGAAGTGTAATGTCCTTATCGCTAGTGGTTGAACTTAAGATTGCTAATATTTACACATTTCAAATTTTACAAAGTTTAAAAAATATTCTTATGTAGTAGTTGTTTTATTGCATTCTTTGAGGTTGTTGCACTTTATAACTTTTTTTTTTAATTTTATTTAGAAAAGTGGTATAAAATATACAATGAAATACTTGAAACTGCCCACAATCCCAGCCAGCTCTGGTTAAAGGAAATGCTACAGTCTCAGTCAGTGCATATGGTAATGTATTTGGTGAACTAAGCCAACATTTACTCAGCCTCTTAAAACACATGGATATCTGCACTTTTACAGCTTCCTGCCAAACCGGGCTGTGGGGTGATGGACAGGCAATTGGTGCACGTCTCCACCAGAAATCTGTGCCATAAATCACATGGAGACTGGGGGTGGGCTTAATTATGGAGTAAGGTTTGTCAATTTTGTCATCTTTGCACAACGAAGTGTTCACACGTGCACAAACAAAATCTGAGGTAAAAGAAACTACCATATATTGTTCTGACTGTTCTATTGAGCCACTGTGATTCGTTGGCACTGGCTGTTTGTGGCAGAAAATAGGAGGGGCATGGCTTTCCCTGAGAATGAAAGCGTGAAAGAGAAGATAAAATTGGACGGATTGAAAAGACGCAGAGACAAATGCATAAAGTGACATAAACAGTTTATTGTTTTTGTAAACGTTGAAGCTCAGATCGAGGCATGAAGAGACGGATGTGATGGAAGAGAGAATGTATCTACACCTGGGTCTGAGGAGGATGAGGAGGGTGAGGAGGATGAGGAGGATAAGGGGGCTGAGGAGGCGGAGGAGGATGTGGAGGCTGGGGAGGATGAGGAGGATGAGGAGGCTGAGGAGGGTGAGGAGGCTGGGGAGGATGAGGAGGCTGAGGAGGATGGGAAGGATGAGGAGGGTGAGGAGAATGAGGAGGATGAGGAGGATGAGGAGGATGAGGAGAATGAGGAGGATAAGGAGGCTGAGGAGGGTGAGGAGGCGGAGGAGGATGTGGAGGCTGGGGAGGCTGGGGAGGATGAGGAGGATGAGGAGGATGAGGAGAATGAGGAGGATAAGGAGGCTGAGGAGGGTGAGGAGGCTGAGAAGGCTGGTAGTTCTGCTGCTGTGATGGAGAGCTTAATGGGTTTTCCCTAAAACGCCTGAGACTCAGTAGTTTTGGACTCTGGTGTCTTTGCTGGTGTTCACTCTCACTAAAGTCTAAAAGGTAAATAAATATCTTACATTTTGCCTTGTTTTTTAAAGAATAAAGCTGTAGACATTAGGTTTTATGTTTCACATGCCCAGGGTCTTGAAAGTTCTCGTTTGTCAGAAAAATAAACACTTTAAATAAAGCATATCTACAAAGCACATATAAATGTTAATAATCATTAACAATCATGAACACAAACTTACTCTAACCTTAGTAAATTTAGTAAATTATTATTATGTTTGTTGATGATTAGTTAATTATATATATATATATATATATATATATATATATATATATATATATATATATATATATATATATATATATATATATATATATTTATTTATTTTCATTTTAGGAGGTTAAACGAATAGATCAACATATATATATTTTTTTTATGTAGATGTGTATTGCATCTGAGTCAGGAGGCGTGTGTAGGATGTAGGACGTAGCACGTAGGATATAGGACATATGACGTAGGATGTAGGACGTAGGACGTAGGGGATAGGCAGATGGGCTCGGATGGTGATGGAAAGCTGATTCAGCCCGGGGTAAATAGATCCCTGTAGTCGGAGCACAGACATAGATCACTGTGATTGGTCACTTTGAGAGGAGACTGTCCCGGGCCTCACATCCATAAAGAGAGGAGCAGCAGAGAGGCGTCCTCTGTGTGGGCAGAGGAATGATGAGACTGGCATGAAAACAAGGCAAGAGATTTGTAAAAGTGGTGGATTAGCCAAAAATGTTGTTAAGAATGAGTAATTTTATTTTACACTTGTCATTTGCATGCTATTTGTTTGTTTGATTGTTTTGTTTATTTTAAAGTATGCCTATATATGTATGTTACGTGCATACTATATACACACTATAACTCTGTACATTAACAAATTCCATATCACTGCTTTATTACTCTGTACTATTGCTTTATTACTGGTTTATTACTCCTTGAATAATCTTATTGTTGCTTATTACTCGTTAAATACTTCTTATTACTGCTTATTCCGACTTTACTACTCCTTAATATTGTTATGGGTTTTTTACTCCTTAGTATTGCTTATTATTCTTTATTAGTGTTTTATTATGTCTCTTTTATTCCTTATTTATTATTGCTTATCCCTGTTTTAACTTTAACTTTATTGTACATTGGCTCTTAACAACAGCATTTTTACCAAAAGCCTAATAGGATCATCATTAACATACAAAAATCTCTTCTAATTATCAAAAATAAAGTTTATTAATGGAATGTGTTAGTCAATGGCCGCCAACATTGGGTTGAAAGTGCTCCACATTTAAGCTTCTAACTCCAGCTTCAAGCTTATGTCTGGGAACAACGTAAAGTAATTTTGCCCTGCAGCAGCAGCAGCCTCAAGACAACATTTTTTTTTTTAAAAATACGTCACCTATTTCTGACAAAGGGCACTGCAAAATAACACAAACATGTCACACAGGTTTGGACCACAGAAACATGCTGACCCGACTCAGTGAACCACAGTTAAATGAACAGCTCCAAAAGTGTCACATCAGACAGATGTGACACCGCGGTGCAGCGGTGCAGAGGGAAAAAGCGCCTGACAGACGCAAAACAATAAAGACAGATATTCTTTGTTCACTGAGGCATTTTGCAGTAGCTTTTAAGTAAGAAAGTTGTTTAGTATAGAAATGTTACTGCTCTGCACATTTTAAAGGTGAGGGATACAGGCACAGACCTTCTTTTTTTTTTTTTTCATTTTTATGCCTTTCAATCAGTGTGCTCTCCCAACCAAAAGTTTTCACGTGGAAACAACATTGTCCAATCTGCACCGAAAGATGTTTTATTATTCAATTGAATCCACTTGCATCCATAGATTTGTAAGGTTCACGTGGGACATTGTAAATTCAAAAGCTGTTTTATCTAAATGCAATTTTCTCCCAGGCACATAAAGATCAGCCCTGCACACACACACACACACACACACACACACACATACACACACACACACACACATAATCTTTACAATCTTGGACTTGGATCTTGGAGATTTTGGATTGTACAGAAGGATTTGTTGATATTAAATTTCAGTCCGATCATATATATATATATATATATATATATATATATATATATATATATATATATATATATATATATATATATATATATATATATATATATATATATATATATATATATATATATATACACATATAGATACATATATATTATATATATTGTTATCTAATATAACCGCAACATGAAGGCATTGAAAATGGGCTCTAACCATTTTTCAGGTTTATACGCCCAAAACGTAGACAATTTTTATAAATAAAATGCCATATGAAAACATTAGATTATGACAAAAAAAAAAAACACCTGCAGGTTCTCACTTTAATATTTTAATTTTTTGAAAAGTCTATAGGGATAATGAATGAAAAGTGTTACTTCCACAACCATGGCAGAACTACCGGTATTCAGCTCGATAACTGATAATATTGTAAATATCAGTGTAAAAGTTAAAGTATTGATCCCAATTGCCTACTTTGCTTTTTTATTACAAGAAAATAAAGTGCACAAACTCCACAGACACAGTCCCATTCCCTCATGCCCCCTTAGTGCCCCATTAGAGCCCCTCCTGAGTGAGAAGCAGGATCCATGTTTCCACTGGCTGCACTCTGTGAATCCTGCTCTCTCTCTGTGCAGTGCTAATAGGGCTCACATTAGCATCTGTTTAGCGCCAGGCTCCACGCGGCCCAGTATCATGTGACGCTTTGGCAAGGACACCACAGAACAGAGTAAAGAGTACAGGGAAGAAGACAGGGAGGACCTCTGTGCACACGTGCTGTGACTGCTTCTATATAGTGACGATTTGCATGTAATAAAAGGGGGTATTTTAGTTTTAGCTTTTAAATTAATGAACTACAACCTGGTTTAGATGGTATGCCCTTGTCAAGGTGACAAACAACATCCACCTGAACACTGACATGGGCAAAGTCTCAGTCTTAATTCTGTTAGATCTGAGTGCTGCTTTTGACACTATCACCCATGGGATCCTCTTGGGACTAGAGGACAGGGTGGGCATTATTAGCACTGCCCTAAATTGGTTAAAGTCCCTCCTGGAAGACAGGAAGCACATTGTTGAAATTGTTAACTGTGCCTCAGACCACATGCCCCTGACCTGTGGGATGCCCCAAGGGTCAATCCTGGGACCCCTTCTGTTCAACGTCAGATAATACAGGAATATTGTGTCCTATCACAACTCACTACTCTGCAGACGACACTCAGATCTATGTTCCACTGACGGCAGGTGACTATGGACCAGTAGATTCACTCTGTCACTGCATCCAACAGATCAGTTTGTGGATGCAAAACAACTTTCTCCAGCTGAATTCAGACAAGACTGAAATCATTGTCTTTGGCCCACAGAAACAAAGAGAAAGTGTTAGTGGTCACCTCCAGAGTCTTGCTCTAAAACCTACAAACAAAGTTAGAAATCTGGGGGTAATAATGGACTCAGACCTGAACTTTAACGGCCACGTCAAATCAATAAAATCAAATGTATAGTGTCTAAACAAGACTTGGAGAGACTATCCGTTGTCTCCAGTCCTTAGGTCTCTGCACTGGCTTCAGGCTCAGATAATAGATTTTAAAGCAGAATTGCGTGTGTACAAGTCTCTCCATGGCCTAGCGCCAAAGTACATCTCGGACATGTTAGTGCCATATGAACCATCTCGGACTCTGAGGACCTCAGGGACCGGCCTCCTGCTGGTGCCCAGAGCCAGGACTAAACATGGGGAATAAAATCTAGAACAGTCTTCCTGAAGGATTCCACTTGCACTCTTTTTATGTCTTACACAGTTTTGTGATTTATTTCATGTCGCTGTGATTTTAATGCATTTTCCTATTGTGTGAAGCACTTTGAATTGCCTTGTGTACGATTAACTTGCCTTACCCTAAAGCAAATTATATAAAATAGACTTTTATTTAGGATTTAAAAATTGTATTATCCCATCATCAAACATACCTGGAGTTGTACTTTAGTTTTCATTCACACTAGTTTAAACAATCCAGTTTACAAGCTCGTCTTCTCTGCTCCTTCTCTGAGTCTCACAAAAACACTTAGTCTCAAATTTTCCGGATATATAAAAATACAGAGGTCTTCAGTGGTGTTTATAAGTCCATAAGTAATTTTTGTACATTACAACTATGTGTGTAAACTTTGCATGTAAGGGCAAGCTAGCTTTTGTTTATTTCCTAATCGTAGTTTCCTCCGCTGCCAGTAGATGGAGCGCTTACACAAATCCCGATGAGGAAAAGTGACTGTTAGAAAGTCATGTGTGGTTTTCAGCACGTACATTATTCGAAGTTCTAAAAAGTTAGGGTTAGGGGTTAGGGTTGGCTTCTTGGCTTCACATTTTTCAACCCCAAAAGTCTGCTGGCTTTTATTTACACTTTGACACGTAAAAAAAGAGTCAACTTTTGTGACGACCAATCAGAAGATAAATATTCTGTTCTTTTGTTTTGATATTGGTCTCTGGGCGTGACAGTGTCTATGCTGGACCAACACGGCCAGACCAATTTTGTTCTGATGTTTTGGATGGAATCCATTATACATGAAGTGACGTTAGCATGCTGTTTGTTGGACAAATCATAGCGGTGAATAATTTGGACGCTCAGAATGTGAACAGTGTCTTTGGACCTCTCCAAATGGTTAACAAGGACCTAGTTCTGTTTTTTTAAGACATGTATAAAACATATAGAAAGTTTGCATAGTTATGAGTACTTTACAAGTACAAGTACTTTACAATTAAAAAAAATATAAATCTATTTTATGGAGATTTAAAGTGACAAAATATTTTTGGGCATAAACCGCTCCCATTAAAAAACACAATAATGCACTTTTTCCATTATGAATTATTGACATATAGTAGGCTCTAATATATTTAACTCAAGTATTCTACTTCATTCTTTTATACATATTTTGTATACATTTTTAGATATATACTTTTCTGTGTAACTTCCTTATAATATAAAAAATATGTATCATATATAAAAATATAAGGTTTGCACATGTAGTAGATTACATAGAATTAGATCAGAGTTTAATTGTATGTTTACTAGAGGGTAGGGTATTAAGCCCAAGTGCAAAAGTGTAAGTGATCTCCCCATAATTCACTTCAGTGTTGTCGAATCTATTAACCAGCCTTTTATTATTGCATATTTTATAAGTTAAGCTCCAACCACATTATTGGACAAGTCTACAGTCTACTGCCAAATATAATACACTTACATAAATATTCCCCCTTCACATCTTTCAGTTTACTGCATCCTTTTGATAAAATGAAAAACCCCTCAGATTCTCAAATGTTCCCCCAACACTGCGGATGTGAAACCAACGGCACATCCATATTTAGTGTTTCATGTAGGTCTCCAGAGTGCGTCCAGAATGTGATGGTGATATAAGTGGTTACAGAGGCACATCAGCCTGAGCCAGAAGCACAACATTACAAAGCATCAGACTGATCCAATGGGGCAGATAAAGTGAGATTGTGTGTGGGTGGCCAATGGAAGCATAAGCACAGGAGGGGAACAAGTATAATGGCCAAAGATGGGAGTAGTTTGGGGGGCACTGGCTGATGCTGAGTCATAATGTGATCATGTGACCACAAGATCTCATAAGATAAAATTGCCGCAAGATTGTGTACATGGGGAAAATGATCTGTAGTATATTATAGATTATTGTACGTCTTAGGAGGCTGTAGTTACAAAAAGGAGTGCTACAATGACAGAAAACAAAATGATAATAATAAAAATAATATATATATATATATATATATATATATATATATATATATATATATATATATATATATATATATATATATATATATATATATATATATTTATATGCCGTGGCTGGAGAGCCGCGGGCGTGGTCAAATTGCAGCGCAGATTCAGGGACCGCGGCATTTCCCTTGTAGCCTGTTATAGCTTCATGGCTAACCCTAACCTTAACCTTAACCCCAACCTTAACCCTAACCTTAACCCGGCGCGGTCTAAAACGGCGCTAAAACCCGGTCAAATAGCGGCGCAGTTTCAGGAGCCGGGGCTCTGCAGACACTCACATATATAAGTGTGAGGGATAAGTTAAGTGTGAGATTAATTATATTTTGTTAATATTACTTGTGCCCAAATCTTGTCTTGTTTTGTTATTAGACCCAATCTCTCTTCTCGTCCCGTCTCATCTTACCTTGCTTTACCTAATGGTGAGTTTTGTTTCCCTCATGCATTAGGGGGCAATTATATCTCTTCTGTAATCCCCAAAAAATATTGAACTATGTTAAAGAGATGAAAAGTATATGTTTATAGTTTCTATAACTATCAGTCATCAAGACCCGTAGTCAAAAGTACTCAGTAACTTTTCTCCATAGTGATGATATTGCCTGGAATGTCCCACAAACTGATATTAAAGTCTATATGACAGGTTAAAGTACGTATTTCACTTAAACATAGTTTAAGTTTATATGGTAATTGTACTTCCTGGTTGGACATGAGCAGCAAATATGACATAGGGAGAGGTAATTACAGAGCTGTTACCTACCAACCATACTGTAAACAAGAGCCAAAATCCATATAGATTACACAATAGTTATGATTTGACATGATTATGATTTGAACACCTTAATTTTGCTGAATGAATGTTTAAACTGTCAGAAAAGTGTGCCAGTTAAGTGTAAATTGCCTCTGTGTTTTCAAGGGCCAGTCGCATATTGCTGACATCACAGAGGGATTCTGTTTAAGAACACAGCTCTACTTCCTGTAGTCAAAAAATCTTATCATATGGACTTTAAACTCATCCATTTTACATGTATTCAGGTACTAGTGTTTATATTGCAAAAATAGTACCTTGAAAAACACCAATTGCTAGTGTGACGGGGTGGCCTCTCCTCAGAGCTGACCTGTAACTTGGGCTGGTGTATTGTCTTGGCTGTAGTAGAACAAATGAATAATAGAATAATTTTCATGACAAACAGGAGGCAGACTCTTGCCCCGTAACTCTTCAAGCTCAAGATCTTATGTCACATTCTTCTTCTTGGCTCGAGACTTTCAATTTCTATTTCACTTTAACCAAACCATGCATTTCATAAATGTCTTATTGTTCTTGTTGGTCGGCGTCCATGAGATTGAAACTTAGATCCAGCCGTGTAGCCTTCTTTAAATGCATGGGTATGATTTGGTTTGCCTTCAGTGAGATCAAATTCCATCCTAGCGGCGCCTGGATCCCCGCGTCGTGTGGCCAATCCGTGTTCCAACCATGGACGCTCATTTTCTCTGTGAGGTTTGCACCATAACAGAGGCTTTTGAAGTGTGCGCCGTGACAAATGCACTGTTGATGTGAGCGAGGAGGATAGAGCAGGCTTTCAAGTTCAGATGGAGAAAAAGTCTCCTTAAGAGTTTTTGTCAATATCTTTAACCAAACGTTGAATATATCCCAAATCAATGTTTTGAGTGTTGTCATTGTATGATATGGTAGACTTTGTAGTACAAATAAGGACCCATCACAGGAAATCTAAATGGTGCATGATCAGAAAGTTTTTCCGAAAAGGTTTTGTTTAAAAAAAGAAAGAAAAGTAATTTGTCACAGCTAAAACCTTCTTATATTTGTATTGTAGATTTAAAGTGGAAATAAACATGTATTTAGTAAATAATACATTCTAAACATTATGCTGACACTTTTACTTACTGTCTCTGACTGAAGTGATTGTAATTTAATTCTAAAATGAGAAAAGAATATTATAATAATAAAACTGCAGGACATTTTAGCTTCTTCTTTTTTCTTTTTTTTTTGCTGAAACACTTATTTTAAAAATGCATAATTTACAGAAAACGTTTTTGTGCACCGTTAGATACTTAAATTGAATTTAGTCAGCTACTTTTGAAGGAAGCCACACATTAATTCATTGAGTCATCGTCACAACAATTATTATTTTGCCTCTGATCCTTTTGACTTCATTTTTAAGAGGATATTTGACCCAAAAACTGGCAACCTATAAAATGGTCAATTAGCCTTAGGGTGAACCTTGGAAAAATGAATAATAAGCAGCCAAAAATGCTAAATTGTAGGTTAATTATTTGTTTAATTGTTATTCCAGCTAATTCTTCTCCATAAGTCCTCTCCCAGTACTTAACCTCCTCGTCCTCCCCCAGGACTTAGCCTCCTCGTCCTCTCCCAGTACTTAACCTCCTCGTCCTCCCCCAGGACTTAGCCTCCTCGTCCTCTCCCAGTACTTAACCTCCTCGTCCTCCCCCAGGACTTAGCCTCCTCGTCCTCTCCCAGTACTTAGCCTCCTCTTCCTCCCCCAGGACTTAGCCTCCTCTTCCTCACCCAGGACTTAGCCTCCTCTTCCTCACCCAAGACTTACCCTCCTCGTCCTCCCCCAGGACTTAGCCTCCTCGTACTCCACCAGGACTTAGCCTCCTCTTCCTCCTCCAGGACATAGCTTCCTCGTCCTCCCCCAGGACTTAGCTTCCTCGTCCTCCCCCAGGACTTAGCCTCCTCTTCCTCCACCAGGACATAGCTTCCTCGTCCTCCCCCAGGACTCCTCCCTCACTGTCAGCCTGATCAGATTAACACTCGCTCCCTCATGAATCAATGCACCACGTTCCCACAAAGGTCACCGCTCTATCTTCATCACATGGCTCCAGGTCCACACCAAAGCTACTTTTGACATTTCCTAAACTGGTTCACCTTGGGGAAAAGTATGAGAACCCTCGTGCTACATGACCAACTGACGTCACCCAGCATACTTGTTTTCTCAATAAAGTGAATCTAAATTGCACCTAAATTATACTTTTTACAGGCTGATCACAGAAATTCATAAAAAGGCGTTTCTAAGTTTGTAGCGCTGTATGACTTGGCTAGAGCTAGAGTAGTTTGAACAAAAACAGTTTATTGTCAGCTCTCATTTATTTCACTTCTCTTTGGATAGTGTTAGATTTATCATACATTGAACATATAATGTTTTCAATCTTGAACGCTAGCGCCATGAGTCAATAAACAGGAAAGAGTTGGCGCTAACGATGGCTCAACGGATAAAGTTAGCATCACTTAATCATCTTACCCTATAGCAGGGGCGATTCTAGGGAGTGTGGGGGCCCTAGGGGCCCCCTAGTGGCCCTAGGGGCCCCCTAGTGGCCTGGGGCCCCAGGCAATTGCCTGGTATGCCTAATGGGATGCAGCCCCTCTGCCCTATAACCTCCCTAGTACAGGGTGACCAGACATCCCCACTTACCTGGGACAGTCCCAGTTTTGAGCCCTGTGGCCCATGTCCCAGCAGATGTATCCAAAACAATTGATTTGTCCCAGTTTCAAACAAGACATGTCCAAGGTATCCCAGTTTTTGTCCACTTTGACCACTTTGAGACCCGTTAACTGTAAAGAGGAGATGTCCCTCTGTAACCCCTCATTTGTCCAGGAGTGTTCCATGTAGAAAAAGATTCAGTTGTAATCATCTGGACTCTGTATATTTTTCTACAATAAAGAGGGGAATATATTGGTGTTTCTCTAGCCAAAATTATGAACATTATCTGGCTTTAGAATAAGCAGAGCATTAAAATGCACTCAGTTCCACTGATAAAAGCCTGTCAGATGAATTACTGACCCACAACAGAGCAGTGAAAGAGGTGAATGAGCCATGAATGGACCGAGGGCATAAAATGTGTTTAATTACCCGCGCTTTTTACAGTTTTATTATTACCCCCATCCCAACCCTTGTCTAAGAGTTCCTGGAGCCAAAGCAAGCCAGTGCTTCTGGCTCGCTTAAATAAACCTGTATAGTTCACTTTACATACTGATCCGCTCCAAAGTGAACTAGTGGAAACTTTTTTCACCTGGTTCAAAACAGTGTGCAGCTGGAGAGATTACACTATCTTTAAAATATACAATTTGGCTTGGTCTGTTTTGTTCTGTAAGTATTAGAGCATACTAGTGTCCATTCCAATCCATTGACTACAAATGTGCTTCCTGCTCATGCATAGATGGGATTAAATGGATGGATTATAGATGAATTTCTCACACTGTTCAGAGGGAAGATTTAAAGAGGATCCAACGCGGTCAAGCAAAAGGGACATGATTTGAAGTCTGTGTTTAAAGAGAGAAATGGGGGTAGAAGCAGCTAATCTAGACTTTATCCTTTGCTTTTCAGGGGTCACCACAGTTAACAATCTATGTTGATTTGCCAATAGTTTGCACATCCTCTTTTCTCAGCTCTGCAGCGCCGCTTTGTGATCAAAAATGTGAAATCTATGTCAGTCTCTACTGCAGCTTAACTGTCTTATCTATAACTTTTCTTGTATGAATTTAAACAACAACATTGACAAAAATATTTTTTCCAGAATAAAATACTTTCACATTTGATACGTCCAAAGAGATATCTGCACTTATTATTGTTGTGCCCATGATGTCACATGGCAGTCAATAATATTATAGATTGAATACAAAAGAAAAATGTTTGTTTGTTATAATTGAATCAATAGTGGTGTTACAATACTAACATTTCCAAAACAATTTCGATTCTAAGGAATACACTCGATTCTCGATTAAGGTTTTATACAACATTTTCAATACAGTAATTTCTTTATTATACATTGTGGTCTTGTATTTGTTCTGATATAGCTCAATATTCTAAAGCTGTTTAAGAAAAGTCAGATTTTGTCCTGTTAAAGGGATTAAAAACAAAATACTTGCACAAATAAGTATCTGGTTTCGATACATGATTACTTTATATGATTTATGATAATTTAATAAAATTGGTCAAATTAAAAAATATATATATATTCACGTCCAGTATTCTGCTTCAGCCCAATTCCAATTATCCAACAAGATAAGATAAAATAAGAGAGCCTCCATCTATAATCCAGAATCAAATGATTTCATAAAACCAAAGGAAAGACTTGTCTCAACAGCAAATAACAAAAACAGCTGTAGTGTAAAACTCAAATATAAAGTACCAGGTAAAGATACACACATTAGCTCATACAAATGTGCCACACGCAGCACTATATCATGCACCCAGCAGCAGTACCTGTGTATCCCAGAGAGCTGTCATCCTCCTGGGGCCCGGGGGGAGCAGCTGTGGCCCCTTCTGTGGTCCCCTCCTGAGCACCTGCAGGCTCTGTCAAATATAACATCAGAGGCTTTGAGAGGCTGGATCCACCGGCCCCGATGTTCACCCCACGTCCAAACCCCAGGACTTCCACCCCAGTAGCCCCATGAAACCAGCACATAACCAACACGGCAAGCACACGGAATACAAATGAGAGGGGGAAATTCAGCATTTCTCTCCAGGCTTTATGTTGGTCAAGAAAAATGTAATTGTCTGCTCTAAATCCAGATGAGATGATAAAATGTCACAATTAATTCCAAGCAAAAAAGTTCTGTCTGTATTTGTGC